>NC_055987.1:19399201-20024201 GCF_018446385.1 Zingiber officinale | reverse complement strand
CACACACCATCACAGCATCTCCTTGTCGCCTTCTTCCTTATACTTTAGCTTTTCCTTTATCTGCAGTAGGAGGAAAATAGTATCTATAAGCTAAAAGCTTAGTGAGCGCTATCCTACTCACAAAAACTCGATATGCATGTATATAAATAAAAACATGCTAAAACTGAATGCTAACATGTAAAGCTACTCATGCTCATAAATAGCAAAGAAATCAACTAACTGAAAAGCTAACATGTATAACTACTCATGCTCATAAATAGCAAAGGAATCATGCTAACTGAAATACTAAACATGTATAGCTAATCATGCTCATAAATAGCAAAGGAATCATGCTAACTGAAATACTAAACATGTATAGCTAATCATGCTCATAAATAGCAAAGGAACCATGCTAACTGAAATACTAAACATGTACAGCTAATCATAGAACTATCATGTGTATCAATAAGAAACTGAACTGATACATTAGCTGAACTAATTAATGCTAAAATGAGTCTAACTTGTATTCACATAACTAATTTGTGAAGTTTTGAAACTTATTTACATAATAGATCAAAATAGTAATCATGCTGCTGATGGGCCCGGCAACTGTACTTGCTGTGCGCGCATCCCTAACTAAACCCGGGATTACAAGTTCCGAGTCTAGTAGGGTTTACTAGGTTATCTAAACCTAGGGACGACTGTGGGAGCCCAACCCAATGGATATCTAATCCAGTACAGTGCCACTGCTGAAAATAAAATACTGATTTCATAATAAATTTTCTTACCTTGCTTTAACTAGGTTATCTGAACCTAGAACTAGGTTATCTGAACCTAGAGGCGACTGTGGGAGCCCACCCATTGGACCGTAGTCCCATATAAGCTGAAGCAAGACTAAATAAGTTATTTTAAATGCTTCTACTGCATTAACGAGCTATTAAAGTATTAAAATGCCTCTTGTAGCATTATATTGAGCTAAGCATTTTATCAAGCACTTGGTGTGCACTAGAACACACCTCTATCTTGAAAATCAGTATACAAAACATAAATATATGTAACAAAAATCTGCATAACATAAAGCCTATCAAATCTGCATACTTTACTATAAAAATCATGCTATAAAAATAGAACCTTGTTATTCCAATAGCAAATAGGAAACTAGAACAACTTAAGCATCTGTGAAAGTAAAACCAATTCAACTACTAGGCATGCAATAGAATCTAGAAAATAAAGGAATCGCTGCATGGAATTAAGAATATCATGCTATCGTGAAATACTAAACGAAATGAAAACTAAAGCTCATGCTTGAAAAGCGAAAAGAAAAGAACGAAATCAATAGCAAATGGGTACTAAAAGATCTACTCATGTATATCTATATAAACTAAATTCACAATGCTGTTAACATCTAATCAACTTATTCATTTCCAAAAGATACAGAATTAATAGCTTGCTTTAGATACCCAAGGAATTAAGTACAGTCAATCCTGTACACTGCTCTAAATAAATCCATTAATCTACCATTAAGGAAACCAACAGATTAAACTAACTCATAATACTCAATGTGCATATATATGTATATACATCAAAACTGAAACTTAAATGCTTAATAAACACATGCTGGTCCAGTAAGCTATAAAGGAAATCAAATTGGCATGTCTAATTAAGCTACAAATGAATAAGTCTACTAAGGAACATAAACAAATAAAACAATTTGTTCCAAAATCTGAAAGCATCACTAAGGAACATAAACAACCTTGAATCCGATCCAAAATTTGCTCACAAGATAATCTGCATACTAAAGAATTTCTGTAATCTGTAGTAAAAATTGCCATTAAATAATTCAACAATATCTAAAGTTGATGATTGATGATACACTAGAACCTACAAGGAACCAAAGCATGATTGTTCTTCTTGTTATGTGCCAAGGCAACAAACTGAAATCAATCCCGTATAGCTTAAATTCAAGAAATCACTTACTATACTAACCAAAACCAAAACCTCAACAAGACTTAAGAATACCAAAGCTTTAGATCCAAAACTAGGGTTCTATGGCTACTTCACCTTTAGAGCAATAAGAAGGAAGAAAAATCACAGAAACAAGAATCCAAAAGCCATGAAAAATCAAGCTGAACACTCCTCCTCTGCAGTGAGTAGCAACTCACCTCACTGTTCTTGGACTTACAACCTGAGAGAAAAGGCTCGGCTAGGATTGAGAAGTTTCCTCAAAGATCTCTTGGTATCTACTTGTTCTTCTCGAGAGGATCACGGGTGTGGAGATCTCGCGAAAAGATCCATGACATGAGCCCTAGATGCTTATTCTGCCCTTAGCATATGAGAGTTTTTGGGTTTGGTTTTTGCTCCTTACTATAACCATATTCATACTTGGTTAACAACTCACGCGTGCTTGGTTGGTTGGCGTGTTTGGTTCATGGTTGAGTCACGGTTCGAATCTGTTCCTATTCCGTTTCCTATTAACTATTACTTAAATAAATTTCATTCCTTATTAATCAGCAATGCTTGTTGGGACATTGTCAGGTCAAGCCTTGGCATCAGGAAATTTTCTGCAACCTTTTTAAACCTAAGGTATTTCTGTTTCAAATAGAGCTTATATATATTTCGTTCCATATATGTTCACAAACCACTGGCGGAACAGTTGGCTAGCCGAATTTGCTTAAGGTTCTGCTTAATCGGAGGTCTCCAGTTCGAATCTCGGCTTGGACCACATTTTTGCTGAAACTTCTTTCATTTAGTAAAAATACCAAACGACCTCCAAAAATTACATAAAAATATTCTAAAAATTTCTAAAAATCTCTAAAATATTTCTATAGTATTTCTAAATTTTTATAAGGACTTTTAGGACTCCAAATATTGAAATTTGGGGTGTTACAGGACACAACGAGGCCATGACGTGATTTGGGTAATCGTTGATTGATTAACCAAATCGGCGCACTTCTTAGCGATCCGGAAGATTGATTCTCTGGATCGATCCCGGGAGAACATCAGATCACATGATGTTCCTTTGACTATTATTTCGTATAGAGACCCTCAGTTCACGTCTCGATTCTGACAGAGTCTACAGTAGACTTTGGGCACTCAGCTCAGATTTAGTATAGCTTTCCATCCACAGACAGATGGACAGTCAGAGCGGACCATTCAGACTCTAGAGGACTTGCTGAGGTCATGTGTATTGGATTTTGGAGGCAGTTGGGAGGACCATTTGCCATTGGTAGAGTTTGCCTACAACAACAGCTTTTATTCGGCTATCCAGATGACACTGTTTGAAGCGTTGTATGGTAGACCATGTCTGACACCCACCCTCTAGGAGGAGGTTGGGGAGGCCCAACTGTTGGGACCTCATAGAGCTCAGCATGAGGCAGAGTTGATCCGTACTATCAGATGGAGGATGTCAGAGGCGCATGACCGCCAGAAGAGTTATGCTGATCGGAGACGCAGACCCCTGGAGTTCTCTGATTTGGCCTCAGAGGTAAGCTAGCTTCGCGATACATTAGCCCTTTCCATATCCTAGAGAGGATTAGAGTAGTAGCTTATCAGCTGACACTACCACCGTCCCTGGCAGGCGTTCACGACGTATTCCACGTATCTATGCTGAGGAGATACGTACCCGATCCGACACATGTGCTGACAGATATCTCAGTTTCCGTTCAGCCTGATGTCACTTATGAGGAGGTTCCAGTATAGATTCTGGACCGGAAAGAGCGTCAGTTGCGGAACAAGACTATCCGGCTGGTTAAAGTCGGATGACACCATCATTCGGACATGGAGGCTACCTGGTAGTTCGAGGATACTATCCAAGCTCGATACCCCCATCTTTTCAATCGAGGTATGTGATTTAATTTACCATTCAACATTTATACTCTTTACCTGTTGTTAGTATTTGCTGATGGTAGATAACGAAATTTGGGGACCAAAATTTTTATTAGTGGGGGAGAATGTAAAATACCAAAAATGGACGTAACAACTTATGGGAATTTTTTGAAAATTTTAGAAATTTTTCGAGAATTTTTCAGAGCTCATATGGATGAGCTTACGGGGAAAAAATTGGGTCCCGGAAAAGCCTGTTTAGGCAACCCCATTTAAACGAGGAAAAGTTGAATTTTCCTTTTTATTTTATTTATTTTCTTTTATTTTCTCCTTTTCCTTCGTTTCCTCCCGACCCTTGCCCGACGTCAACCCCGCGCCTTCTCCCCTCGCACTCAATAAGCCTTAACCGCCCTTACAACCGGCGCCACACGGTTCCCTCCGACCATCGCCGACCATCTATTCTCTCTTCCCTTACTGTGCCCGTGCCCTAGTTTTGGGTTCCCAGCCACCGCCGCACCTCTGCATCCTCACTGTCGCCGACCACCAGGTTCTGCCGAGCCCTAGTCTTGATCTTCTTCTTGATCTGTTTGATTTCAGCAGTGAGGGTTTGTTCTGCAGGATTGTGTGCTGTGGTTTGTTGTTGTGGTGCTGGAATTGTGATCGTGAGGTGAAGTAGGACTTGTTGCGGGCTTGTTTTTGTTTCCAGCAGAAAATCAACCCTTCTTCGGTAGCAACAAGGCTGTGATTTGAGGTAAGGCATAAGGATTTGATATATGTGTTGAATTAGGGCTAAATTGGGTAAGATGCTATGATTGATTATGCTTATTGTAAGTCCTAATTCGAATGGATTTGTTAGAATCGATTGAGGAGTTAGATGATCGAATTAGGATTTATAATTGGATCTGGATTTATGTTAGCTTCTTTAGGATTTGATTTAGCTAATTTATTTATATGTAATTAGCTAAATCTGGATACCATGTATCACATGACTTTGACACGAGACGAGCATCTCGACGTCGGATTTGGACTGGATTGGACCTTCCTATTGGAGGCGGGTACCTTGACTTATCTTTGATAATGTCATGTTGATATGTTTAGTAGGTTATAACATTTAGTAATGATTATGTTCGTATTTTCTTCGGTTGGTCACTACCCGATACCTGTTACATGCTTATTTTGTTTACTTATTATGCACTTCATGTTAGTACATACCTGATTATACATGCTTATAGGGGTAGTGACACAACCATGTGTTTATTATGTTTAGGATCTAGGTTTTTATACCTTATCTGATCTGTGTACCTTTGATTTGGTTCATTGTCCTATGGTACACATTATATATATATATATGGATATTGCTATGTTGTTCATGATTTTGCCATGCTTAGTGTCATGCACCATTCGCATGATTGCATGCTGCGCAATAGTCTGCTCCATTATTGTTGAGCACATCGCCAGTTTCATCTCTGTCAGTGCTCCACTGGTCCGCTCATGGGTAGCGTGACACAGCGTGGTAGCACGTCAGTTTTGCTCGGTGGTGCTCCGTTGGGACGCTCATGGGTAGTGTGACTGCAGCGTGGTAGCACGCCGGGATCCCTCCCCGTCATCGTGTACCGGGAGAAGCATCCCGTCCACTCGATCACTCATCAGGAGTAGTGATGGCAGAGTGCACGGTTGTCACAACCCTACCCACTCGGTCTCACCATCTTGTGTGAGATGGCTGACTGGCGTCAGGGGTGACCAGGACATGTCATTGGCATCATACGCATGATGCATTTATTGTTTGTGTTTGCTGCATTTATTTGCTCAATTTGGATGGATGCATATGATTGACATGCATACAGGATTTATGATACTCTCGGTCTGACGACATGACTATTCTGATAGGTGGCCCTGGTGAGTACAGTTCTCTTCAGCCTTTTTCTATTATGCATTTCCAGCTTTTGTCCAGGAGACTGTACTCCATAGTTATTACTATTTGTTATAGTTTATTATACATGCCAACTAGGTATCTATTGAGTTGTTGAACTCACCCCCGTGGACACTATCTTTTTCAGGTACCAGGTTGTTTATGGAGTCGCTTGGAGTATCCTGCCTGACGGTCCCTATGTCACATCAGTAGAGCTGTCTCCGCTTTTGTTTATTTCTATTTTGGTATATGAAACTTGTGTATTTAGCTTTGTGTTCTGGTTTTATTTTTGGAGTGTTATTTTATTGTGTGGTGTAAGCCTAGCCAGCTAGCAGTCTTTGTTTTTAGTTAGTATGTGTTGTCCATTGTACTTCCGCTGTGTTTGGTTTTGATACAGCCAAGTGGGCTGTTAGATTTACATATAACTGCGTGGTTGTATTTTTATTGTATCAGCCGAGTAGGCTGCATATAAACTTCTTGGTTGTGTGTATATTCCAGCCGTATGTGGCTGAGGTATATTGTGTCTGTAGAAATGGTTCAGATTGTCACCCGTACAAGGGGGGTGCTGCCGGAATTTCCCCTGGCAGGGACTCCTCCAGGGCGTGACAATTTACTTGGCTACCAGGTTTCATAAACTCTAGTACTTATCCTGGAGATCTAGAGTTCGAATCCTAGGGAAGGCAAAAATCCACTAGCCAGGGGTGGGAAGACCTAGTGAGTAACGGTACGACCGAGGGTCGTCGGTCGACGACATAAATGTCGCCAAAATGGGCCGCCATTGTTGCCGCCCAAGGGGCCGAGGGGTTGGGTCGTTACACTTCTTTTTCTTGTACAATTTTTGTATAAGGTTGATAAGTTCGACGGTGATCTCATCATCGTCCTCTAAATCTGGCTCGTCTTCAGGTTCGGGTTCAGTTTGGCGCTTGACTTTTGGTTCCTTTGGTCCATTTGTACCTGCAATAAGAGCAATACTTTTCTCGATCAAAGGTGTATTAGTCTATTCATGTAATTCAAATTTAGAAAATAATTTATCTAATTTAATTAAGGAAAGGTCCTTGGAAACTTTGTAAGCATCTACCATGGATGCCCACAACGTATTCCTCGGAAATGCATTGAGTGCATACCTGATGACGTCACAATTTTTCACCTTTTATCTGATTGTGTGGAGACCGTTGAAAAGGTCTTGGATGCGTGCGTGCAGTTGACTGGCCAATTCACCATCCTACATTTTTATGTTATATAATTTATTCAAAATTATCTCTTTTACTTACCTTAGTATCAGAGGTCCCTTCGTGCAGTACAATTAGCTTCTCCCACAAGTCTTTGGCGCTTGAGAAAGAGCCTACTCAGTTTAGCTCCTCTTTTGTTAAGCCACATTGGAGAGTGCATGTCACTTTAGCGTCAGCCTCAATCTTCTTCATCAGACTTGTGTTCCAGTTCTCGCATGATATTGATCTTCTAGTGCCATCAAGAGGGAGCACGAGGCTAGTTTGGATAATTATCCACATCTCAACTTGCGTCTTGAGGTGGTACTCCATTCGACTTTTCCAGTAGACGAAGTCTTTACCGGAAAAGAGGGGAGGGCAGGCTATATTGTAGCCTTCTTAGTGGGCCATTGAAAAAATCTTACACAAGAAAATGAGAAAACTTGTTCCAAGACTTGATCTTGAATTAACAGTGCGGTATAAGAGAGATAAAAAAAAATAGCTCGACTGGTGTTGCACTAATTTCGAGAAAAATTTGACTAATTGACAAATTTGTTAAGAGAGGTTATTAGACCAATCCTGACTTATAGTAAAAATTTGAAAATAGGAAAAAGGCGTAGCTCTGATACCAATTGTAAGATCGATTGACAAAAAAAAATTGCTCGAATGATAGTTGTTCCGATTCAAAGCGGCCCCGCTCTGATAGCAATTGTAAGGTCAATTGATCAGTCTAGCTTCCTTCTTTGCTTTGGCGCGATCTAATTTCTTCCATGCCATCTTTGTTCGGTCGATCGATCTGCTGGTTCGGTCGATCGATCAGTCACTTAAACTAACTTGCTTCGATCTAATCTCCTATCTAAATCAACCTGATTCGGTTGACCGATCCACGAGTTTGGTATACCGATCCGATCGGTTCCTATAAAACAAAGTTAATGCATATACTCCTACAAAATAGAGTTAGCACAGTGATAATATATAATGCATAAGTAGTAATTGACAGTACAATTGTCTCGATCTCAACTTGGAAACTTTCCCAGTTTCTTCAATTGGATCAACGACCTAGGGTTTGTTCCTTTTTGTAATGCGACCTCACTGTCGCTCCTCTCCAATTCCTTACCTCAACTTACCTCCAAATATTTGATCCTCCAGACCTGTTTGGACTTTCTCTGCTTAGTGTCTGATTTCCTGATCCACTAAAACTTTTCCTGCAATACACTTTGCTTGGAGTTCACTCCTCCAAGACTTCTCGTTACCTAAGGTTACCTCCCCTAGGATTTTCTCCATTTGGCTTCACTTATCAAAATCTAGAGTTATCTCCCTCTAGGGTTTTCTCCACTTGGCTTCACTCAACAAGACCTAAGGTTACCTTCCCCTAGGGTTTTCTCCACTTGACTTCACTCACTAAGACTCAACATTGGATCGACCCACCAGAGATTCGATATCGGGTCCTCCAGACCTATCGAATCTTTCTACTTGGCTTTCATGATTTACTGAGATTTCCCTTATCTAATTGCAACTAGGACTTCCTTTGTCTAACCGTAATTATGACTAGTCACTCGATTGACTTCTCACCCTTGCATTGTCGCAATTAGGACTTCCTTTGATCAAGCTCCATTAAATATATTTATCAAACATTAAAACCTTGGAGGTCGATTGCACCAACAATCTCTCCCTTTTTGATGTTTGACAAATATATTTAAGTTAGGGGTAATTATTATTTTAGATTTCTAACTTAAACCCTTCTTCTCTCCCTTTTGTCACTTATCAAAAAGAACCCTTCATTAATATTTTTATTTTCTAAGATATTCACTAAGTCTTGCACCAACAGTATGAAATGCCTTTCTTAAAAATATTCTCAAGGTATTCCCTTACCTTTTTGAAAGATAATAATAAGATATACTTAGGGTTTTAAAAATGAACATGAATAAATATATTTTAAAAAACATCGGTTTATAATTTCAAAAATTCTTTTGAAGAAATTTTCAAACATTTTGCAATATCATTTTTAAATATTTTCAAGATACCTCAAAAATATTTCATAAGAGTGATTTTCAAAATATTTGTCAAGGAATAAGGGTTTCTTAAAAATAATTTTCGAAAGGACTTGCAAAGAGTTTTATCAAGTATCATTTTCAAAGAGTTTTTCAAAGTATGAAACATAAATTTTCAAAGGAATTTTTAAAGTATTTTTCAAACTATGATTTTTTAAAAATGTTTTCAAAGGTATGATTTTAAAGAATATTTTAAAAGAATGTTGAAAATATGTTTTTAAAAGAGATTTTTTTTTAACTCAAAAATTTTCAAATCCTTTTTGAAGATAAATTTTCAAAAATATTTCATTTTGAATCTCATTTTTTTTTTTAAAATATGTCTTTCAATAGAATCTCTCACCCTTAACTAGATACTCATTTGGATATCCATGTTACCTATAAAGATAGCATTTTTATATATGGCCAAGGGTCATTATTGACTTAAAAATCTAAAGACATAGGTGATGATCAAAGATAATATAATACACCCAATCAATCAAAAATTTTAAAATAGATTTATAAGTTTTCAAAAACCTTCTCAAAAATATTTTTTATTTACTTTTCTTAGCGTCTCGCCCATTCTAAATTTTCAAATATGGTAATCCTATAGTTGTGTGAGATGATTTTATTGATTTCCACTTTGTTATAATTTGAATTGAGTTAAAATTCAGTTTAAATTTTTGTTGAACTTGGATTATTTTAAGTTAATTTTGGATTAAATTTGATTAATTAAATTAAGATAAATTAAGTTAATATTAATGGAAATATTATTATTATTATCATTATTATTATTATTATTTTGTGAATTAATTGAATTAATTTTGTTTATTAATTTATTAATTTATGTTTACTTTAGAAATTTTAAGGTTAATTTTTAAAGATAATTAACCAAATAATTAAGGATTAATTTATAGTTAATTAAGTTGATTTCTAATTTAATGATTATTAATTGGATTAAGAATTAATTATAAATTAATTTTAATTATTATGGTAAATTTATATAGGATGATTTTTAGATTAATGATTATTTGAGTTTAACTTAAATTTGGAATAAATTAAAGTTAGTTTCAATAGATTTAATTTATTAATTATTATTTTGAGTTAAATTTGTTTAGTATTATCATGATTATTTTTATTTTAATTAATTAAAGATTAAAAATTTACTTTCCGATTAATTAATTAATATAATTATTAGATTAATTATTGCCTATTTCAGTTAAGGTTAATTATTATTGTAATTGTTGATTAAAGTTTCATAGTTAATTAGTTATGAATTATTCTTTATTAAGGATTAATTTAATTAGTTTCATAGGAATTAATTAGGTAAAGATTTAAGAATTAATTTTATTAATTTTGAAAATGAATTTAATTTAATTTTGTTTAAGTTTAAAGTATTTTATTTGTTAATTAAAGTTGAGATTCAAGTTGAAATGTAATAAAGATTAATCATGTGTATTAAGTTAATTATTAATTTAATTAATTTAAATTTATTTAGTTATTGATTTTCAAGTTTAATTAGATTTATTAATAATTAATGTAATTTTAATTTAAAGTTGATTTAGTTTTATTTTAAATTACACTTGAGTTAATTTAATTTAAGTTTAAGTTTACATTTTTAAGTTTTAAATTAAATTTAAGTTTAAGTTTTAATTGATTAATTAAGTTTTAATTTTAGTTTTAATTACGTTATTAAGTTTAGTTAAGTTATAATTAATTTTAAGTTTTTAATTTTAGTTATGTTTTTTAATTAAGTTTTCATTTAATGTTAATTTAACTTGTAATTAAACTTAATTCTTAATTAGTTTTAATTTGTTTAAGGCATTAAAATTCGTTTATTAATTTTGAATTAAATTTTATTTATTTTAATTAAATTGTAATTTAGTTTTGGTATATTATTTATTTATTCATTAATTATAAATTAACTTTGAATTGGGTTATAAATTAAGATTTAGACTTTAGTTAATTAATCAGTTTTAGATTTTGATTAAACAATGTGATTATCTGATTAAAGTTTATATTATTTTAACTGATTTGAGTTATTAAAAATTTATCAAAAAGGTTATTTAACCCATGTTAGATTTAAACTTAGTTTAGATTAATCAAGCAAGTTTCCTAATGGTAATTTTTCTGTTAGTGGCAAGGCATATGACCTTTTTGTGTATCAACAGTGGACCACTTTCTGAATACTTCCAAAATAAGCCTACCCAAAGAACTTAATACTGGTCTAACTAGCTCATTTTTGACTGGGGTAGCTTCGGTCAGATTCACTAGGTCTAGTGACCAGGTAGAATACACATGATTCAGCCTAGACATGTTTTCGACAAAGTTTCCTTGACGTACTATCATCCCAATCCATTCTGATGTTATGTCATTAAGGTTTGTTAAACCTTTTGTAACTAAGCATTCTAAACTGATAGCATAAGGATAGAATACATGACATGGTATATAGCAGGTAATTTAAAGTATACATTATAAGTCAATCAATTCAAACAAGTCATATTATTATTATTATTATTATTATTATTATTATTATTATTATTATTGATTAGTTTCATAATTAAAGGGTACTTGATTATAATATGGTTTGTGAGGTTTAAGATTTTGATTTAGGTTTGACTTACACTTATAAACCAAGTCTAGATTTTGTGAGTTAGTAAAATTATTAATTAACTTTTCTAATTTATCAATTTTTATTTTTTAAAAGATTATTTTATTTTTCTAATTTTCTAAAATTTGAATTTATATTTTTAAATTTAGAAAGTTATTTTCTTTGTTATTTATTTTCAAGGTAGAATTTTGATTTTAATAAATCAAAAATTTATTTTCTAAATTCTTATATTCAAAGGTTAAAGGATTAATTTTAAATTTTTATAGTTTAATTTTTTATTTTTTCCAAATTTTTAGTTAAATTTTATTTATTATTAATTTGTTTTAAATAATTATTATTTGGATTTAATTTTACGAGTTATAAGTGAGCCAAGCTCTCATACATCCAGACTCTTGTGTCGTTCGATCGAGTTATAAGTGAGCAAAACCCTCATGCCTAAGTGTCAAAGACTCACACCATTCGAGCGAGTTATAAGTGAGTCAAGCTCTCATGCATCGAGACTTTCATACCATTCGACCAAGTTATAAGTGAGCAAATCCCTCGCACCTAAGTGTGAAAGACTCTCGCACCATTCGGACGAGTTATAAGTGAGAAAAACCCTTACACCTAAGTGTCAAAGACTCTCGTACCGCTTAGGTGAGCTATAAGTGAGCCAAGCTCTCACACATCTAGATTCTTTATCCATTCGACCAAGTTATAAGCGAACAAAGCCCTTGCACCTAAGTGTCAAAAACTCTCACACCGTTCAAGCAAGTTATAAGTGAGCCAAGCTCTCATACTTCTAAACTCTTACGCCTGCTGGTCGAATTATAATTGAACAAGGCCCTCGCACTAAGTGTCAAAGACTCTTGTACCATTTGGGTGAGTTATAAGTAAGCATGCTCTCACACATCCAGACTCTTGAGTCGTTCAGCTAAGTTATAAGCGAGTAAAGTCCTCATGCCTAAGTGTTAAAGACTCTAGCACCGTTAGGGTGAGTTATATGTGAGCCAAGCTCTCACGCTTCTAGACTCTTGAGTCATTTGGACAAGTTATAAGTGAGCATTCTCTCATGCTCCCAGACTCTTAAACCATTAGGCCAAGTTATAAGTAAGCTAAACTCTCACGCATCTAGACTCTTGTGCCCTCTGGCCGAGTTATAAGAGAGAAAAACTCTCACGGCTAAGTGTTAAAGACTCTCACATCATTTGGTAGAGGTATAAGTGAGCTAAGCTCTCATGCCCCTAGGTTCTCATGTCATTTGGCCAAGTTTTGAGCAGGCTTTGCTCTCGTGTTCTGTATTTCTTAAGTAGACCAGAAAAGCTAAGTCTTAAATACTAAAAACAAGCTTTAAATTAGCATATCTATAGATCGAGAACTCTATAAAGTAGAATGGGAGTGCATTGAACTAAACTTGGTAAATTCTTACAAGAAGTACTTAGTGGTACAAGAAGTTGTTACAAAATTAATAGAAACTATGCTAGATCAGCAAGTACATCATCTAGGAGTGAATCCATGATCTTCTCCCTCTTGATGAATGCGGTTAGGACCTCAGTCGAAAGATAATTACCCTCCTTTAACTGATAAAGGGTCCCATCAATGTCGTAGCTGAACATGCCGAGGATCTGATTGGTCAGCATTTGGTAAAGGCCTCCGAGTGAAGGTACTCGACTTTGAAAGCCTCTAACCAATCGGGCTCCTTTTCCTTGAACTTAGAAAATTAGGTCTAGGAGGCCTCTAGTGCAACTTTCGATGCTAGCAGCTCAGTGTCTTTTTCAGTGATTGTTCGTTGGTGTTCCTTGATCTGGAGCTCACTAGCCATCTATTCAACCATTCGGCTAACTTGCTCTGTAGCCAGAGCTACCTCCGCCTCTTCAAGCTCTTTTGGCTAGAAGCCAAGCCTCGTTATTTTTGATGTCCAGGTCTTCAATGGCCCGAAGCTTCCTGCATTAGCAAAGTTATTCTTTGACTAAAAATTATGAGCCTGCTTGGTTAGTCGGTCAAGCTAAAGGGACTGGTCATTATTCTTATTTTTCTCCACTGTAAGCACCCGCTCGAACCCTAGGAGTTGCTTGAATGTCGTGCCCAAGTCTTTCTTTAGCTAGGCAACCTCAGTGGTTAGTCGATAGACCAAGGCCTGCGAGGTGCTTTTTTGTCCGACTAGGATATGTAGCTATTTATTTTCGTGTTCCAAGAAGGCTAGTGTCTGGCACATAACCAGACTTTCCACCTTGAACTGCAAGCAAAAGAAGTCAATTATGGCATACTAGGAAATAAGATACGAGAAGTCTAGAGGAGCTTACCCTAGTGGATTTTTGGCTAAAGCTATCAGCAAGTTCCCCTGGTAGAATTGTTGCCACCCTGGTCCATGCATCTGCCCAGGTCTAGGCTAAGGGACCTTGTATTCTAATTTGGTGTTCTGGGGAGCGCGACTAGGTCTCATCCGTATGGTGCCAATCATCAGTTGGTAATCTAATGATAGCCATGATATGCCTATAACTACTCGGATCGGAAGGCTCTTAGGCAGCCTTGCCCTTGGATGTGGGCATTGGGGAGGAACAGATAATGGAAGTAGGGACCGTGGGGTCGGCCAGTGGCAACATCAGGTAGGAAATCAGCTATGCTATGGCCGCCCTAGCCGACAACTCGAACAGGGAAGGGGTCCGATCAAATGATGGAGGAGTCGGCAAGGTGGTCGTCCTCTTAAGGATTAAGGACGAAAAACTCTCACCTAGATTGGATGGGGTCGCGGAGCTGACGTGACCATGGAAGTTTGCAAACTAGAGGCCTCCAAGTGGGGAGACACCTCCGACCAAAGCCTTTTTCGGCATTAGCGCTGGATTAGAGGTTCATCGGAAATAGCCAATTCCGAAGGAACCACTATAGACGCCATAGAAGGGCGCTCAAGCGGTAGCTCGCCTATGTTAGCTGCAGCTCACCTGCTTCGCTGGTCAGTTCCTCAGATTGCTCGATCGACAATATGCCATGGCTTTCCAACTCAATCGCCTCCTTGGAGTTGATTTTTTTTGCATAAGTTAACTTTCCCTTACTGCTGAGCATCGACCTAAACATGACTTAAACTACAAAAAAAAAAAAAAAGAAATTAGTTAGATTCAAAAATGATAGAAGGAAAAAATGGCTTTCCAAAAGAGCCGGGTGGCCAAGCTCGGATGGGACTCAGCCCAAATATATACAGAAGGCCCTCCAGTAGTAACTTGTGTATATAGTACTTCTGACCGGCCAAGTGCATGGCTGCTTGAAGGTAAGTCAGCTTCCATCAGTATTTTCCCAGCATGGGTGATTTCGACAGTTCTATTTGCCAACTGGTCGGGAAAGAGTGTCGATCGGGCAGTCAAACATAGAAATAGTGATCCTTCCAGCCCTTATTAGAGGTGGGCATCTTTTCAAAATAGTAGGTCCCACTCGAGCTTGAAAGAGGAAGGTGCCTAGCTCAAACAATTTTGGGTAATAAAAATAGTGAAAAATGTCGGGCAAAAGAGGAATGTCGTATAGGCGGAATAGTACTACAACCCCGCATAGAAACCTAAAGGAGTTTGGTACCAATTGTTGCAAAGGAATGTGAAAATATCTACAAACTTTGGGAAAAATGGATGGATGGGAAATCACAGACCAACATATAGTTGGTCTTTAAAGAAATGAAGAAAATTGCCGAGGGGCATATGAGGGCGAGCATAAGCAAAAGGGATTATGATTTGGTGATTGTCGGGAATGTGATAAGTCATTTTCATCTAGTCTACCTTGTCATCGTTAAAATCCAACATGATAGAGGTATACCATAGCCCAGGGACGGCAGGTGATGGAGAAGGAGAGTGTACCATGAGAAAGAAGAAGGAAATCGAGGTTCGAAGGGAGAAAAAGGAGAGGACTTACTGAAAGAAAAAGCCGACAGTGAGCAGAGAATAGAGAGAAAGGAGACAAATGAGAAGAAGATGAAGGCAATACAGTAAGCGAGAAAGAAATAAATGGTTTAAAAACCCTATTGACGGATGCCCCGAGCTATCCAATCAAGGGTTTGGGAAAATGAGGCTTAATCTTAGCCATTGAATTCGAAAAGATAGCCATCACATCAGATCCAAACAGTCGTCTATCACATCACCCATTTGGCGGCAAGAAAACATAACACGTAGTATCTAATTACAGGTGACATTAATGAGGAATGGAAATTATCGACAGGTATATGATTAAAAAGTATGCTCAACATGCTTTACATTAATGTCAAGGGATTTGAGTAATTTCCAAGAAATCAGGGTGATATCAACAACAATTAAAAGGCACTGAGATGAGTAGTCACTCGAGAAATAAGGCAGAAAAAGGCTAATATGGCTAAGTATTGTCCACATTGGGTTCGGATGGTGGCTCTAAACCCTAGAACGCCTCATCAGGAAGAAGAGTCGCAAAAAGATATTAATTGTCCAGCCAGTCGAACTTGCAACCTCCTTCCACTAAACTTGAGGGAAACCTTATGATACGGTGATGAAGAGGGGCCCCATGAAAGATGGGTCAAAGCAAGGAAGAGTGGCTGACGTGGAGGTCAAAGTCAAAGTGGTCAAAAGCCCAGGACTACAAATCAGACAAGGTTGGCCGAACATGCCTTCCATGCCGGTCAAACGTGACCAGTCGAACAACGTCCGCCAGTGACTTACAGTTGGGAGTAAGAGACAAGTTGTAAATTGCCCAATTCATCGTCCCTATTGATTGGACGACATGCCCGGTTGGATAAAAGACAACCCTCCGACAAAAGAAAAGTCAAGCAAAGGTCAGGCCGACAACCCCATTCGGAATGGTCGAGCGGGTGAGTCACTGCCGTGCAAATCCCAATCGGCCTATAGTGGTATCCACATATATATCTTACTATACTCTTCCAAAAGTTTGTGTCGCCAAAATAGTGAATGTCTAGAAAATAAAAAGCACTTTAGGAAGCTTCTAGTATGTCACATCAGAGATTTAGGTGTTCGCCTAAGGAACGGTGGTAGAGATATTTTTTAACTTGTCTTTTCCTAGGATGCTTTGGAAAATGTGCATACGCTTTGAGATGCATGCATAAATATTATAGTGACACTATAAAAGGGAGTTTCCATCCACAGGTGGAGATATGTGATACTTTACTATTCAACATGCTCATTGCTACAGTTTTTCTATTATTCTTCTCTGAATCGAGGACTAACTTGAGTGTCGGAGGACCAACTTCGGGGACCCCTTCCTAGCCCGACACTAATGCTCCTTGTTTTATAGGACAACGCAAAGTCTTAATTCAGTCAACTTTGTGAGCAACGTTCCTAGCCTGTCATCTTCTCCGCTTTCGGACAGGATCAGTAGACTTAATTGGTACCTTAGATACTATAAGGGTCAAATTACAAATATTTCACAAAAATTAATTCCCAAAAAATATTTGATTAACCCAGTAGAAAATAATTTATTTTGATACCAGATTCTTGTTTATCTCAATAAATTAATTTCATATGTATGCTAGTAAATTATTTTGCATGATTTATTCTTATTTGGTAAAATCAATTATTTCATCAACTTTCTTATCAAATTTTATGTTCAAAATTTTATCTAAGAAAAATGGAAACATTATCTACTAGGAAGAAAATTTTCAAATTTTTTTTACCTCCATATTATTTTTTATAATTTTTTTTAAACAAAAATCATATTTTTATAATTAAAATTATGTTATAGATTTATTTTTTTAAAATTTTTATTTTTTATAATAAAATATTATGTCCTCTGTCAATTTTTTTTTTTTAAAAATTGACTTTTAATTTTCTACCAATATTTTATCAAAATATTAATTTTTAATATTAAAAATTCTCAAAAAGTTAAAGTTCAAAATTTTAATTTTTGTATGGATATACTCTTTGTTTAATATACATAGAAAACGTTACAAGATTTTTCAAATTCAAAGTCTATTTTTAAATATTTTTAATAAAATTACATATCTCTGGATAAAATAATTTATAATTTCTAATATTAATTTTATTTATTAGTGAAAATTTTATCACCATTCTGGATTATTGTGTTTGATAATGATTTTTTTTATAATTTTTCAAATAGTAAAATCAATTTAAATTTATTTTTTCAAAAACTAATTTTTAAGTTGTAAAAATTTAAATTTTTGAAAAATAATTCTTAGAATTTTTCATAGTGTTAGTCACTATTTATGTATCCCTTAGATTTTTTTTTTCAAATTTATTTTTGGTATTTACCCTTATTTTTAATGGAATCAAAGGGGGAGAAATTAGATGGGTAAAGTTAGGACTTATTTGTAAAATCTTAGTTGAACTTAAATTACTTAATTCATGTCAATTTATTTTTGTTAAATAAATCTTTTATGTCTATGTTACCCTAACTTTAATTGGGGTTGATGCACATCAAAAAGGAGAAGATTGTAAGTACCTCGGGTAAGTTTTTATGTGATCAACAGGTTAAGTTAGGTCCTGTGATGTTTTGATCCTTATATCTAAGTGTGTAGAAACTTAGGAATATAAGAAGTCGAGCGGAAGACACAGCGATGAGAATGATGGCACGAGAATCAAGTCAATAGGCTCAATGCATCCAAGGGATGAGAAGCTGTGGAAGAGTACACCGGTGGAATGAGAAGGATGTGCACGACGCTTCCGAGGGATGAGAAGCCAGAGCAATAGACTGCTCGAGGAGAAGGCCGAAGTTGGGTTCAGATGAGCTCAATTCTAGAAGGTCGGAGGATCA
The DNA here is from genome assembly GCF_018446385.1 of Zingiber officinale. Lineage (NCBI taxonomy): Eukaryota > Viridiplantae > Streptophyta > Magnoliopsida > Zingiberales > Zingiberaceae > Zingiber > Zingiber officinale. Next base: position 20,005,940 of record NC_055987.1, on the reverse strand, counting down.
CTCAAGCGAACGGAGAAGCCGTTGGACGGTCAGTGCATGGCCAATTGATTTGGGCGTTCGAACAAGATGGTGAGGGTGCTCAAACCACTTTGGTACCAAAAGGGCATCTCATCCCAGTGGATCAACTTTGGGTCCACGTCAGCACCAATCCGGGCACCCGGAGCATGTCCAAGCTCCCGGAGGTAGATAAATTCTTATCCCTTTACTGTTGTGAAGTGAAATGAGATGGTCAGTTGGGCGACCAATTGGGGGCACCCAGATCAGGTCCGAGTTGTTAGCTAGAGCCCTAGAGCCTATCATTTGATGATTGTATTTTGGACTTGTTGTATCATATTCTATATAAATAAAGGCATTTGGATTTTGGTTATTATACTTACTTGTATTGGTGCCAAATAAACTAAGTATAATAATGTCCTTAAGTAGACGGTTCTCACCTATATCAATCGATTAGTTGAACCGATAGTGAGATGATATAGGGAACACTACTCTTAATCATTCCTAGTCGAGTATTAACATTCAGGGACATTGTTAATGCAATAAGACTAGCATGTAGGTCAACTTGATGACTTGATCTCACAAGTCATGGATATAGAGATATCAAGTTAATACATGGGTATACATTAGAGAATGTATACTGAATGACCCGCCATGAGAAAGTATCATGGATCGTTATATGAGTGTCATATACTTTCTCATGTGGCTATTAGTATGACTACTAGTCCTTAGACCTGAAGTCACCATAGATCCCTACATAAGGAGTTATGTACTTTGGTTTCGTCAAACGTCACCTGTGGACTATGAAGGCGATTACTGGGTATATAACAAATTATGCAGAGGGATGTGAGTGATGTAGATGAGATCTATCCCTCCTATATGACGGGAGAGACATCGGTATTCTTGATAGAGTGAGACCACGAAGTGCATGGCCATGCCCAAATGAGTCAATATAGGATATTGAGCTCATTTGATTTAGTGAGTCTACTTGGAGTTCAAGATTTAGATTGGTCAGAGGATGACACGGTCTATGCCTCACATTGACCAATCTAGATGTCTAGGATAGAAGGACACTTGTCATATATTGTGAGGAGTCACAATTAGTAGTCACAAGGTGATGTTGGATCTCAACATTCTTGTAACTTAGGTAGTAATGATGTGTTGCTAGATACCGCTCATTACTTATGCTTCTAAATGGGTTTAGGGCATTGCCAACGTTACAAGAACCTATAGGGTCACACACTAAGGACAATTAGATGGAGATTATGTTCATATGATGAACCAAGAGGATTAGATTCATTTGATGAATCAAATTGGATTAAGAGTAATCCTAATTGGGCTAACTTGAGTTGGACTCAAGTGGATTCATGTATTCAATGAGTCTAATTTAGATTATGACTCATTAAATCAACTTAATTTAATGAATTAGATTCATTATATTAAGTTGGCTTGAATCAAATGGTTAGATTAGATCAACCATGAAAGAGATTTGGTCAAGTTTGACTTGACTTGAGAGGAAGATTAAAAGTCAAGTTTGACTTGACTTTATGTCACCTTATTGGTGAGTTGGCATTGATGTGGACCAATGATGTTACTCTACATCATCATGGGTGCCACCTCATGGAAGTTACAAAGCCATTTTCTTTAATAGCTTCACATTAATTGCACTTAATGCAATTTTTTGGGAGTTACACTTTGAATATGGCCGGCCACTTTTGAATGGGGTAGGAATTGATTTTCCTCATTCAAGTGCAGTATTCCTTCTTCTTCCTCTTGGAGCTCTCTCCCTCTCCCTCTCCTCCTCAACTTGGCCAAACCACATATAGGTGCTAGCACACCTTTTTGTGTGGTTTTCTCCACCTACGTGTTCGTGTGGATACTTCTAGAGGAGTATCTATCTTGATATTCTTGAGATTCGGCACCGTTTGGACGAGCGGGAACGCGAAGGGCTTCGCTTCAAAGGTATAACTCTTTTCATGTAGATCTAGGAGTAGATCTAAGTAGAAACTCGTACTAGTAATTTTATTTTGAAATCTTTTCTTCGCACGAGATCCAGTGGCATGGGTGATTCGGGGTTTCCGTGACGCGAAAAAGTGGTTTTCGCGGCCCGAAAAACCCAACAGTGGTATCAGAGCCACGTGCGAAGCGAGTACGAGTTTAGATTCGTATTTTTATGAAAAATATAAATCTGTAAAGTTTCTGTAAATTCATGTTTTTATAGTTTTAATGGGTATTTTTCTCGTAGAAGCGAAGCACAAGTGTTTCGACACTTGTAGGCTTCGACTACCGAGAAGAATTTTCCAAAACGACAAAGTTTCATCCCAAAATTTTTGGGACAGCGGGCTAAGGCGCTCTTGGATCGCTTAGGAGCAACTCGCGATGGTTAGATCGCGGGTAGGGGTACTCCCCCTAACCCCGCAAGGGGATTTGCTCCGCGATTGCGCCCGAAATCGCTAATCGGGACCGACAGGAAAAATTTACTCATAAAATCTGTAAAATTATGAAAAATTACAGAAAATTATGAAAAATATATAATTTTGAATTATATATTATTTTTGTGATAGTCATGACCCAAAGACCCAATTCGATTGGACAATTGTGTTGTAATTCATAATACGGCCTGCGTGCCGTTATGTGATGTGCGTGTTGTACTTGTATTTTTATTATTTTATTTTCACGACCTGCGCGTCGTGCCTTTCTCTTATATTCTGATTGTAAATTAGATTTAGACTCGAATGTAACTCGAGTTTCAAAATGTAATGTAAATTTTGAAGCGGTGGAAGGTCCACACGAGACGGAGTTACGAGGAGGGCGCGAGCAACACAAGGTAGTCAAAGGAAGAAGCTTGAGAAGCTGTTGACCTTAGGTTGACCATCCGATCTTCTCATTGGCTTGAGAAGATCGTAGTAGGGCCATGACACAATCACAAAATAATTAATTAATTGCTTATATGTATATGATGCATGTTTAATTAAGTAGTTAATTAATGCCTAGCGATTAGATTAGATCTAAATCGTGCACATGATGCACCCCACGATTAGATTAGATCTAAATCAAATATTTGATACGCATCATCGTTTAGATTAGATCTAAATCGCGTCAACTCGTAATGCCTACCATGCCGTGATACCTACCACTACCTCGATCGCATGTTGTTGTTGAATCTGCCAAAGCAGAGCAACACATACTATCTTGGTAGGGTACGGAGGTACAATCTTGGTCCCACCTATCAACGCATGGGTGAGTTCAACTCAATTAGATTGAGTAACTAGTTAACTCGGTTGGATTGAGTACAACTGTAGGCATTCTTCCAACGTTTGGAAAGGTAGGACAAAATCACGTTTATATTAACTCTCGGGCGTATTAGCCAAAGCTAACTCGAGTTTTAATATAAATGCGGATTTTGATTCTATAAACAAGAGTTGCATAGAGATGTAATTGGTAATCGTTACCTACCGATCATACTAAGTCTTGGGCGTATTAGCCAAAGCTAACTCAAGGGTTAGTATGATGTGGATCTTGTCCCACATGAATTATAAAAATTCAGTGGGAGTATCATTTAGTTAAAGGCCTAATTAAATGATTTAGAATATGATATTTATTTCTGCTTTTATTTCTATTGTAGATTACCATGATGTCAAATACGAACACCTTCTCCCTGCGATCTGTCTTTGAGAAGGACAAGCTCAACGGAGCAAACTTCCGGTGATGTGCGAGAACCGAGAATAGTTCTCACTCGGAATAACAGCAGCCCATTGAGGCTCCTCCCGCCAATGCCCCGGCTGACAAAGATGCTTACAAGAAGCATCAAGATGGCGCATTAGATGTGTCATGTCTAATGCTCACGACCATGAACTCGAGCTGCAACACGAGTTAATGGGCGCCGATATGGTTGAACATCTTCGCCATATCAAGTTCAAGCGAGGCATGAGAGATTTGAGATCTCAAGGCCTTTGTTTTAGTGCAAGATGACGGGGCTCCAGTAGGCCCATATGTACTCAAAATGATTGGGTACATAGAGAACCTACAAAAGTTGGGGTTCCCTCTTGGCCAAGAGCTGGCTACTGACCTGATCTTGCAATCCTTGCCGGATAGCTACAGTCAATTCGTTCTAAACTACAATATGAACGAAATTGATAAGTCACTGCCCGAGCTGCTTAGCATGTTGAGAACTGCTGAGCTGAACCTTAAGAAGGCAAAGCCCCCACTCTGTTCTGATGGTTCAGAAACACAAGGGCAAGGGCAAGCCTAAAGGAAAAGGAAAGTCCCAAGCCAAGGGCAAAGGCAAGGCACTGAAGCCGAAAGGAGGGGTCGCCAAGGAAGAGGAACTGCAAGGTATACTTGGAGGATCTTAAGAAGAAGCGAAGTAAGACTTCCACTTCAGGTATATATGTTATAGAAGTCAATCTATCTATTTCTACATCATGGGTATTAGATACTGGATGTGCTTATCACATTTGTACTGATGTGCAGGCGCTGAGAAATAGGGAAATGGAGCACGGGTTGCTGCTGTTGCTGTAGGGACTTACTGTCTATCTCTGCCCTCTGAGTTTGTACTAGAGTTAGTCGATTGTTGTTTTGTGCCTGCATTAACTAAGAACATTATATCAGTTTCTTGTTTGGACAAGAAAGGTTTCTCGTTTACTATAAAGAACAAATGTTGTTCCGTCTATTTAAACGATATATTCTATTGTAGTGCACCTCTGATAAACGGACTCTATATTCTAGACCTTGAGAGCCCTATCTATAACGTAAATACCAAGAGGGTCAAGTCAAATGATATGAACCAAACCTAGCTTTGGCATTGTCGCTTAGGTCATATAAATGACAAGCGCTTATCCCAGCTCCATAAGGATGGTTTGCTGGACTCATTTGATTTTGAATCATATGAGATATGTGAGTCATGCCTACGAGGCAAGATGACCAAGACTCCCTTTAGTGGGCACAGCGAGAGAGCGGTTAGGTGTCATACATAGTGATGTATGTGGCCCTTTCAATGTTACCGCTAGAGGCGGTTATAGATACTTCATCACATTTATTGATGAGTAGATATGGTTATGTGTACTTGATGACATAAGTCTGAATTCTTTGAAAAGTTCAAAGAATTCAAGAATGAAGTGAAACAACTTGGCAAGAGTATTAAGATACTTGATCCGATAGAGGTGGAGAATACCTTAGCCATGAGTTTCGTGACTATCTATCGAGTGTGGGATCCTATCCCAACTCACTCCTCCCGAACACCACAGTGGAATGGTGTATCTTAAAGGATGAATCGTTATTAGATATGGTGCGATCTATGATGAGTAACATGATCTTCCGACATTCCTTTGGGGCTATGCTCTAGACACGACAACTTTTATACTCAACGGAGTTCCATCCAAGGCCGTGGTAAAGACACCATATAGGATATGGACTAGGAGAGATACCCAGGTGTCTTTTATGAGGATTTGGAGTTGTGAGGCATACGTTCGACGTCAAGTCTCAGACAAATTGGGACCCAAATCCGACAAGTGCTACTTTATTGGATATCCCAAGGAAACTAAGGGATATTATTTCCCAGTCAGCACAAAGTAGTTGTGGCAAAGACTGGGATCTTTTTAGAAAGGGACTTTGTTTCTAGAAAGACGAGTGAGAGCATGTTCGATCTTGAAGAAGTTCAAGATGCGAACAATAGCAATGATGCCTCGATGGAAATTGAACTGGAACCACAAAGTGTTGTGGATGATGTTGTTCCACAAGGAGTTGAGGAACAACAACCAGTTCAAGTAGACATACCTCTTCGCAGGTCTGATAGGGTACGTCATCAGCCAGAGAGATACTCATTTCTCTTGTCTGACCATGATGACGTATGCTCATAGAGGATGAGCCTACCACCTATCAGGAAGTTGTGATGAGACCAGATTCCGATAAATGGCTAGAAGCCATGAGATCCGAAATGGAATCCATGTTCACCAACCAAGTATGGACTTTGGTTGATCCACCTGAAGGGGTAAAACCCATTGGGCGCAAGTGAGTCTTTAAGAGAAAGACTGACATGGATGGACTTATCTATAAGGGTCGCTTGGTAGCTAAAGGTTTCAAGCAGATTCATGGTATTGACTATGATGAAACCTTTTCTCCAGTAGCGATGTTTAAGTCTATTCGGATCATGCTTGCTATTGCAGCCTACCATGACTATGAGATATGGCAGATGGATGTCAAAACTGCGTTTCTGAATGGAAACTTACTCAAGGATGTGTACATGACACAACCTGAGGGTTTTGTAGATCCACAGCATACTAGCAGAGTATGCAAGCTGCATAGGTCCATTTATGGACTAAAGCAAGCTTCTCGGAGTTGGAATCTTCGATTCGATGATGCGATCAAACAGTTTAGTTTCATCAAGAACAAAGATGAGCCTTGTGTCTACAAGAAGATTGTAGGGGATATAGTTGTCTTCCTCATATTGTATGTGGATGACATATTACTCATTGGGAAGGACATCCCTATGCTTCAGTCTGTCAAGACCTGGCTAGGGAGTTGCTTCTCAATGAAGGACTTAGGTGAGGCATCCCGCATTCTAGGGATTCAGATCTATAGAAATAGATCTAAGAGATTGCTTGGCCTAAGTCAGAGTACATACATTGACAAGGTACTCCTATGGTTTGCCATGCAGAACTCCAAGAAGGGATTTCTGCCGATGTCACATGGCGTGAGTCTTTCGAAGACTCAAGGTCCCTCTTTTAGAGAGGAGAGAGACCGCATGGATCAGATCCCTTATGCCTCAGCCATAGGATCGATCATGTACGCCATGCTATGTAATTGAGCATGACGAGCAGATACCAGTCAGATCCAGGTGAAAGTCACTGGATAGCGATCAAAAATATTCTTAAGTACTTAAGAATGACTAAAGAATATTTCTTGATATATGGAGGCAATAATGAGCTAGCTGTAAAGGATTGCAGTGATGCTAGCTTCCAAACCGACCAGGATGACTATAGATCGCAGTCGGGGTTCGTATTTTGCATTGTTTGAAGCAGGACACAGTAGCTGATTCTACAACAGAAGCCGAGTACATTGCTGCATCAGAGGCAGCAAAGGAGGCAGTTTGCATTCACAAGTTCATCACTGAACTTGGGGTGGTTCCTAGCATTGCTGACCCTATTGAGCTCTATTGTGACAACAATGGAGCTATAGCACAGGCGAAGGAACCTCGCTCACACCAGCGGACCAAACACATACTACGGCGCTTCCATCTCATTCGAGAGAGGAGATGTGAAGATTTGTAGAGTACCTACAGAGGCTAACATTGCAGATCCCTTGACCAAGGCTTTGGCACAGAGGAAGCATGATGGTCACACTAGGTCATTTGGGCTTAGAGCCTACACTAATTGGCACTAGTGCTAGTGGGAGATTGTTAGTTAGAGCCCTAGAGCCAATCATTTGATGATTGTATTTTGGACTTGTTGTATCATATTCTATATAAATAAATGCATTTGGATTACTTGTATTGGTGTCAAATAAACTAAGTATAATAATGTCCTTGAGTAGACGGTTCTCACCTATATCAATCGGTTAGTTGAACTGATAGTGAGATGATATAGGGAACACTACTCTTAATCATTCCTAGTCGAGTATTAACATTCAGGGACAATGTTAATGCAATAAGACTAGCATGTAGGTCAACTCGTTGACTTGATCTCACAAGTCATGGATATAGAGATATCAAGTTGACACATGGGTATATATTAGAGAATGTATACTGAATGACCCGTCATGAGAAAGTATCATGGATCATTATATGAATGTCATATACTTTCTTATGTGGCTATTAGTATGACTACTAGTTCTTAGACCTGAAGTCACCATAGATCTCTACATAAGGAGTTATGTACTTTGGTTTTGTCAAACGTCACCCGTAACTGGGTGGACTATAAAGGCGATTACTGGGTATATAACAAATTATGCAGAGGGATGTGAGTGATGTAGATGGAATCTATCCCTCCTATATGACGGGAGAGACATCGGTATTCTTGATAGAGTGAGACCACGAAGTGCATGGCCATGCCCAAATGAGTCAATATAGGATATTGAGCTCATTTGATTTAGTGAGTCTACTTGGAATTCAAGATTTAGATTGGTCAGAGGATGACACGGTCTATGCCTCACATTGACCAATCTAGATGTCTAGAATAGAAGGACACTTGTCATATATTGTGAGGAGTCACAATTAGTAGTCACAAGGTGATGTTGGATCTCAACATTCTTGTAACTTGGGTAGTAATGATGTGTTGCTAGATACCGCTCATTACTTATGCTCCTAAATGGGTTTAGGGCATTGCCAACGTTACAAGAACCTATAGGGTCACACACTAAGGACAATTAGATGGAGATTAGGTTCATATGATGAACCAAGAGAATTAGATTCATTTGATGAATCAAATTGGATTAAGAGTAATCCTAATTGGGCTAACTTGAGTTGGACTCAAGTGGATTCATGTATTCAATGAGTCTAATTTAGATTATGACTCATTAAATCAACTTAATTTAATGAATTAGATTCATTATATTAAGTTGGCTTGAATCAAATGGTTAGATTGGATCAACCATGGAAGAGATTTAGTTAAGTTTGACTTGACTTGAGAGGAAGATTAAAAGTCAAGTTTGACTTGACTTTATGCCACCTCATTGGTGAGTTGGCATTGATGTGGACCAATGATGTTACTCCACATCGTCATGGGTGCCACCTCATAGAAGTTACAAAGCCATTTTCTTTAATAGCTTCACATTAATTGCACTTAATGCATTTTTTTGGGAGTTACACTTTGAATATGGCCGGCCACTTTTGAATGGGGTAGGAATTGATTTTCCTCATTCAAGTGCATTATTCCTTCTTCTTCCTCTTGGAGCTCTCTCCCTCTCCCTCTCCTCCTCAACTTGGCCGAACCACACATAGGTGCTAGCACACCTTTTTGTGTGGTTTTCTCCACCTACGTGTTCGTGTGGATACTTCTAGAGGAGTATCTATCTTGATACTCTTGAGATCCGGCACCGTTTGGACGAGCGGGAACGTGAAGGGCTTCGCTTCAAAGGTATAACTCTTTTCATGTAGATCTAGGAGTAGATCTAAGTAGAAACTCGTACTTGTAATTTTGTTTTGAAATCTTTTCTTCGCACGAGATCCAGTGGCATGGGTGATTCGGGGTTTCCGCAACGCAAAAAAGCGATTTTCGCGGCCCGAAAAATCCAACACGAGTGACCGGATCGTGACACATCTTCAAATGGTCACTTCGACCAGTGAGTCTATAAAAGGTACCCTAGTGCTTGAGATTTAACACAACACTTTATGTACTTCGATTTTCAATTTTGTTTTTATGTTCTGCGCTTCCAACACTTGTAAGAGGCTTCTCCGCCTGTGACGAAAGGAGAATTTTATTATTGTTTCAATATCTTGGATTAACAACCTCCCCAGTTTGCACTAAGTAAAAAATCGATAGCCTCTTTCAATTTATGCAATATAATTTTTGTTTATTAAAGTATTTTTCGTAATTAAAGTCAAAATTCTTGAGAAGGGTATATTTGTCTTTTCAGGGCAATCCCCCCTCCCCCTCTCGCTAGCAGCACACGACCTATAATTTGGACAATATGTGAAGAAGATGTCAAGTATGTCAAGGTTGACTGGATACTTGACAATATGGGAGAGAAAAGTCAAGTAGGTTCTAGAGGACCAAATACTTAACTGGGGAAGTCCTAACTGGAGGTTAGGTAAGGCAAAAACCTAACTCGAGGATTAGGCAAGGGTAAAGTCCTACCTGGAGGTCAGGCAAGGCAAAGTCCTAACTCGACGATTAGGCAAAGGAAAGTCCAAGTTGGTTAAGGAGGATTGCACGCTAGCAAATGGAAGTTCTAACTATGGTTAAGCAGAGGAAATCCAAGTGGGTCAAGGAGGATCACACGTTGGCAAAGGAAAGTCCTAACGATAGTTAGACAAAGGAAGAGTCTAAGTAAGTAAAGGAGAACCGCACGTTGGCAAAGAAAAGTGCTAACTGGTTAGGCAAGGATAAAATCCAAGTGGGTTAAGGAGAGTTGCACTTGGTAATCAAAAGTCCAATAGAAAGTTGACACAAAATGGAAAGTTCAAGTGAGTCAAAGGATGATAGAACACTTGGTGAAGAAGTCTCAACAAGTCACGATTGATCAGATGTTGGGAAAAAGAGCCCTAGTCTTAGATTAAGCAAGTTAGTGTTGAGGAATAGATTAGGGCAATTAATTGACCCTAAGCTAATCAATTAGACAACCAATTAGTGCTTAATTTATGAGAGCACAAAAGGTATCAGAATCGACTGGGCAATCGATTGTGGCATCTCTAATTGATTGGTTCAATCGATTAGGCAATGATGAATTGATTGGAAAGGAAACTCAATCTATTGGGAGCTTTGCGAAGGAAATTTACGAGAATAAAGGCTCAATTGATTGGCCCAATCGATTCAGACATTGCCAATCAATTGGGCAGCAGTTTATCACAAAGAAGTGGAATCGATTTGTAACGACCATCCTTCTTACAACTCTACTACTTTCTAAGGTGACCGTTACTTAACTATTAACTCTACTTAACCGGTGTGATCGAAACCACGAGGAATCCCTACCGAAAAATTTCGACAGAGTTTCCCCTGTACCGGTGACCATAAACATCAATACATACAAAGTATACACAGCCACAGGTGGCTGGAACATATATCAAACACCCACGCAGTTCATATATAATCAAAATAACCAACTTACGCAAAACACGATAAAACAATCCAAATGACATGGAACTCAGAATACATTCTCAATGTTTATTAATCACTACAATGCGGAAAACTCAACAACATCCCAAGTCTCTCCCATAGTCCTGGCATCACACACCATCCGCGCCACCTTGTCGCCTTCCTTTGCTAAATCTTTTCCTTTCCTGTATTTGCAGTAAGAGGAAATGCAAGCTATAAGCAAAATGCTTAGTAAGCGCTATCTAACTCACAAAATCTCGATATGCATGTGAATATACTGAAAACTAAAACTGAATGCTCAAAAGGAAAACTACTCATGCTCATCTACTAGTAAAAGAACAAACATACTGAAATGCTAAATATGTAAAGCTACTCATGCTCTTCCAATAGTAAAAGAAACAAACATACTGAAATGCTAAACATGTAAAGCTACTCATGCTCTTCTTATAGCAAAGAACAGTAAGCTAATCTAAATAACATGCTAGCATAAAAGAAAACTAAACTTGCTGATTTTAAAACAAAGTGAAACTTAATTCATTTGTTCTAATCTTATTCTTTTATCTCACTTGTTTAAAACTTATCCTTTAATACTTTTATACTTATGTGAAACTTATTTTACTTGTTCAAAAACTTATACTTATAATACTTCAAAATAATAATCAACTTTCTTCTTGGGCCCGACAACTGTACTTGCTATACGCGCATCCTAACTAGACCCGAGATAGCTGGTCCCGAATCTAGTAGGGTTTACTATTATAACGACCCGACCCATTTGGCGGCCCATTTGGCGACTCTCGGATCGTCGACCGTCGACCGTCGGTCGTACCGTTACTACTAGGTTATCTAAACCTAGGGATGACTATGGGAGCCCAACCCAAGGACAACTGAGAGTCCAGCATAGTGGCACTAATAAAAGTAAAATACTTGTTATCTTTTAATACTTCTAATATATAATGCCTTGGCATCTTCTTTAGCACCTTGTGTGCCAAAATCCCTAAAGTCTCAACTTTGGGATCTACTTAAGGTCTTGGCCTTTTTCTTTCTTTTCTTTATCTTTCTTATACTTGTTAATACTTCTAAAAGAATGCTTCTTTTAAAAAGAACTGAAATGTTTAAGCAAATTCTAACTTTGAAATGCTTAAACCAAAAATCTGCCTACTGTGCTAATAAAATTCTGCATATTAAGCTTAATAAAAATCTGTTTTAGGATTGGAGTTCTGCATGCAATACTTATCAAAATATGCAAGCAATACCTATGAAAGTCTGCATATCATACAAACTTAAACTAAATCTAACACTTGTTGGAATTAAAACCTACACTGCATGCTTCGTATTAAAAAGGACTAAACTAGCTGACTCTAAACATATGCCTCGGCAACTAAAAATGGAAATTAAAACACCAATACCGAAGACTAAACTATCCATTTCATATATATAGGAAACTAAAACTAAACCATCTCATGCATGTTGTGGCGGTATGAAAACTTAAATCTGTGTGCTTAGAATAATCAACAAGACCTAGACTGAAATTCTAAAGCCATAAGCACAAGCTGAATCTAGGGTTCCGATTATAGCAATTGAAGCAATCAAGCACTCATGCACTAAAACTAAAATAAAAGAAACTAGATTAAGCTACTAGAGATCTAATTGGATCTTCCACATAACAAGACAATCTCATTGAATTCCTTGGTCATCAAGTAAACTTACACTTCAAAACTGTACAATAACAAAAGAGATAAACCAAATAGATTTGATCCTAAACCTTTAGAAAACTTTAGCTATTTAGTGATACGGAGATATCAAGGATTAACTCTACCATAATCTGTCCGAACCCTTATTGCATCAAGAGAAAGCAAATTCAATCAAAATTTATGCCACTACCTTAGCCTTCCACAGAAATGGATCATAAACCTTCAAAGAACAGATCAGGATCACATAGAAAACCGCTGAACCACAATTGAACGGAGAAAAGCAGAGCTCGTCAAATTGACTCAATCAATGTCATCACAATTCCTAAGAGAAAGATCAAAACTACAAATCCTAAATCCTGATTTGAAGTACCAACCACACCAGAAAGATCAACTCAACTTCTGTACTTAACCCGTATCCCATAATAGTTCAGGAACACAAAACCAACCGGAACCCCAAGAAAGCAAATCAACCTTAAAATTCAAAGCTCCACTGAACTCAAAACACCATTAAATCCTCCGAATAACTTCTCGATCAGGCATTTGATCAAACATGTATCATGCAAAAATCTCCCAGCCTGAACAACATGAAAGAAATCAAATCCAAATTCGTTCTTAGCCATGTGAAAGCCATGAAAATCGCGAATAGAACCCCACTTGTAAATCCGAATCCCTCAACAAGACTTAAGCAGAATACAAAGATTTAAATCTGAAAAACTAGGGTTCTATGGCTAACTCAATCTTTACAACTGCAACAAGGGAGAAAGTCACGGAACAACTCTTACTGCAGGTGAGGAAGCCACTTACCTTGCTGTTCTTGAACTCACAGCCGGAAAAATTGCTTCTAGGGTTCGCAGGAGCTCACGATCTCGACGTTCTCCTCGTGTCCATGCGTCCTCCTTGATAAGACGATCACGACGGTGTGGGAACCTTCAGAGAACGCCCTCTCCGGCAGCCGGAAATGAAGCTAGGGCTTCGTTTTCTTCACTCGGCAGAATCGGCGCCGTCGCAGAAGGGAAGAGGAGAAAAGGAGAGAAAGGTTCGGGGGAAAAAAACTTAAGTTCTCTTTTCTTATAACTAGGGTTTCAATTATAACATATATATAAATCATTCCATATTTGTTGACAAAACACTTGCGGAACAGTTGGTTAGCTGCATTTTGACCGGGTCAAAAGCCGTTGGTTCGAATCCTCAGCCGAACCCTTTTTCCCATTTATTTTCTGTTTTAATCATTGCTTAAATAAATTTCACTTCTTATTTTACCAGCAATGACCGCCAGCACACCTGGTCAGCCGGGTTTTGACCGAGCCAAAGGTCGTTGGTTTGAACCTCGGCTTGGACATTTTTTTTTTGTCAAAACTTCCTTCGTTTAGTAAAAATACCAAACGACCTCCAAAAATTACATAAAAATACTCTAAAAATTTCTAAAAATCTCTAGAATATTTCTATAGCATTTTTAAATATTTTAAAATTACTTTTAGGGGTCTAATTGAGGAAATTCGGGGTGCTACATGATTAGAGCAATCGATTCAAACATCCCTAATTGATTAGGGCAATCGATTAAGGGCTAGTTCGCGAAAACACATAAAGTTTTGAAATCGATTGGGTAATCGATTAAGGCTTTTTGGGAGAGAACAAAAGGTTTGGGAATCGATGAGTAATCAATTAAAGCCTTTTGAATCGATTGGGATGACTCACAAATCAATTAGGATTCAAAAAAAGAGTTGTTTTTGTAGGACCGTTGCGGCCGGTTTAGAAGGGGGTTGGATATCCTACAATAATAAAAAGAAAGAAAACCCTTCCTTGAACTTTTTAAGCTAACACTTGCATAAATAAAGTAGAACAGTAAATTAAAAACATAAAATAAGAGACAAAAGATTTACTTGGTTACAACCGATGTGGTTGTTAATCCAAGGAAGATTAAGCACTCAAAACTCCTTCAGGCGAAGAAGCCTCTTACAACGTTGAAGTGTAGAAACAGAAGCTTAACTATAATTCTAAAACATACAAGCGTTGGAAATGATTACTTGGAGTTCGTTGAAAAGCTTCTGGACCAAGGTTATATTTATAGCCTTGGTCGGGGCGCCCCGAAGGGTTCCGGGTGCCCTGGGGGGGGGGATAAAACTTCATCCCCCAGTGTTTAGAACGTGTTAGATGTGTTCTGGTCAAACATCCTGGTCCGGGCACCCGGAGGGGTTCCGGGCACCCCGGACCACCAAGTCAACAGATGTTGACTTTTCTCCATCGGGACCTTTGCACCAGTTCAGTCCGCCTCGGTCCGGGTCTTCTACTCTGGATCCGCTCACTTGGGTGATATCTGTCATCTGAAAAAGGGCTCACCCGAACCCAACTTCCGGTCTTCTCGAGCAGCCTTCCGCTCCGGCTTCTCGTCCCTCGGAATCACCGCGTGTTTCCTTCTCGTCCACCAGTGTACTCATCCGCAGTCTTCATCCATCGGTCGCACCCCGTGCCGACCTTCTCGCTAGCTGCGTCTCTTGCTCCCCAAGCAATCTTCCGCTCCGGCTTCTCGTCCCTCGGAACCACTGCACGCTTCCTTCTCGTCCACCGGGGTACTCTTCCGCAGCACCTCGTCCCTCGGACGCACCACGTGACGTCCTTCTCGCTAGCTGCGTCTTTCGCTCGAGTACCTGTGCTCCTAAGCTTCTGCACACTTAGACACAAGGTTAAAATAACACAGAACCTAACTTAACTTGTTGATCACACCAAAACAACCTTGGGGTTCCAACAATCTCCCCCTTTTTTGATGTGATCAACCCAAGTTAAGCTAGGGTCAAAAATAGATATGAAAATTAAACAATTTACAATTTTCAATTTTCTACCTCCCCCTAGACTTATTCTTTTTATTCTCCCCCTTTCATCACATAAAAAATTGGGGTTGCAAGAAAAATCTAAGGGTTGACACTTAGAAAATTTATTAAAAAAAAAACTATTTCAATGATTTTCTGGAAAATATTTCTAAGTCAAGATGATTTTTTGAAAAATATTTCTAAGTCAAGAATAATTTCTAAGTCAAGAAAAATTTCTAAGTCATTAAGAAATTTTAGAAAATTTTGAGAACTTTTAAAATTTTGCAATAATTTTCACAAAAGCAATCTCAAAATATCAGAGAAAATTTCTAAGTTAAAACTAACTTTTAGAAAACTTTATGCATAAAATTTTTTTTTGGAACATGTAGAAATAATTTTAAAAAATTTCTATGCATTTATTTTTAATTTAATTTAATTATTTTTTATGCTTTTATCAGAAAGTTTTAAATTTCTATTTTAACTTATTACAATTTCTCAAATTTGAAGTAAGAAAATTTGAACATGCGAAGAATTGTATCATGTTAATTTCTGTTAATAGTTTGTCGAGATACTTTAATTGACAGACTATTTCTTTCAGCTTTAAAGCAACAAATACTAAACATGCAAGAAATTGTATTGAGAAAATAATTGGTAAAAATTCGTTTGACAATTTCTCTAATTTGCAAGATTCATTTGACAAAATGTTTTGTAACTTGCAAGAATCTTTTGGCAATATTTCTGATTTACAAAATTCTTTTGACAAAGTAATTTGTAATTCACAAGAATCTTTCGTCAAAACTTTTTGCAATTCGAGAAACTCTTTCGATAATATTTCTAGTTTGCAAGAATCTTTCGTCGAAACTTTTTGCAATTCGAGAAACTCTTTCGATAATATTTCTAATTTGCAAGAAGAGTTTGACAGTTGATTTTCTAATTAAAAAAACTCTTTCAATGATTCAATTTTTAATTCACAAAATTCTTTCAGCGACATTTTGATTGATTTAACTAAGTGTTCAGAAGGTGGAGACCATACTTGACTTACCTTGTCAGCTGTTGATTCTCCCCCTGTTGAATTGCTTTCTTCTAAAGACTCTCCCCATTTCTCGATGATTGTCTCGGTTGAGCTTTCTTATCTTTCGGTGGGTCTTCTGCTATGATTGCTGTTTCGGCAATTTCTTTAGTCTCGGATTCGGTTTCTTCTGATTCTTCATTAATCTTCAAGAACTTTTCCCAAAGTTCTTTTGCGCTTTTGTACTCTCCGATTCTGTTGATATCTTCATTTGGTATTACGGTTAGAATGTGAAATTATGCCCGTCCGTTTGCCATTGATTAGTTATGTTGTTTATTGGTCCAGAGGCGTAAATCGATTTCTTCTCCATTCGCATTCTTCTGTTCTTCATAACCAAATTTCATTATTGATAAAATACCAGAATCAGAGTTTAGATATATCTCCATTTTTTGTTTCCAAACAGCAAACTCCCCCTAGAATGTAGGTGGGTAGTCGCTAGCTCCGGCCATCGTTTTGTTGCTTCAGATGGCGGTTAGTCCTTCTGAGGTATCTCGGCTTTGATACCACTTGTAGGTCTGTTGCGGCCGGCTTAGAAGGGGGTTAGATATCCTGCAACAATAAAAAGAAAGACAACCCTTCCTCGAACTCTTTAAGTTAACACTTGCATAAATAAAGTAGAACAGTAAATTAAAAACATAAAGTAAGAGACAAGAGATTTACTTGGTTACAACCGATGTGGCTGTTAATCCAAGGAAGATTAAGCACTAAAAACTCCTTCAGATGGAAAAGCCTCTAACAACGTTGAAGCACAGAAACAGAAGTTTAACTACAACTCTAAAGCATACAAGCGTTGGAAATAATTATTTGGAGTTCGTTGAAAAGCTTCTGGACCAAAGCTATATTTATAGCCTTGGTCGAGGCGCCCCGAAGGGTTTCGGCCGCCCTAGGGGGGATAAAACTTCATCCCCCAGCGTTCAGAACGCGTTAGATACGTTCTGGTCAAACATCCTGGTCCGGGCACCCGGAGGGGTTCCGGGCGCCCCGGGCTGGTCTGGGCGCCCCGGACTGTTCCGGGCGACCCGGACCCCCAAGTCAACAGATGTTGACTTTTCTCCGTCGGGAGATTTGCTCTAGTTCGGTCCGCCTCGGTCCGGGCCTTCTACTCCGGATCCACTCACTTGAGTGATCTCTGTCATTCGGAAAAAGGTTCACTCGAACCCAACTTCCGGTCTTCTCGAGCAACCTTCCGCTCCGGCTTCTCGTCCCTCGGAATCACCGCGTGTTTCCTTCTTGTCCACCAGTGTACTCATCCGCAGTCTTCATCCATCGGTCGCACCCCGTGCCGACCTTCTCACTAGCTGTGTCTCTTACTCCTCGAGCAATCTTCCACTCCAGCTTCTCGTCTATCGGAACCACCGCACGCTTCCTTCTCGTCCACCGGGGTACTCTTCCGCAACACTTCGTCCCTCGGACACACCGCGTGCCGTCCTTCTCACTAGCTGCGTCTTCCGCTTGAGTACCTGTGCTCCTAAGCTCTTGCACACTTAGACACAAGGTTAAAACAACACAAGATCTAACTTAACTTGTTGATCACACCAAAACAACCTTGGGGTTCCAACAGTTTTATAGGTGTTTGAATAGTCAGATGGCGTGACAATCGATTAGGAAAAATATGAATCGATTGTAACGACCCAATTTTCCTCATTAGGAGTTCTAAAAGTTCTTAAAAATATTTAAAAATATTTTAGAAATATTCTAGAGATTTTTAGAAATTTTTAGAGTATTTTTATGTAATTTTTGGAGGTCGTTTGGTATTTTTACTAAACGAAGGAAATTTCGACAAAAAAATGTCCAAGTCGAGAATTGAACCCACGACCTTTGACTCGGTCAAAACCTGACTAACCAGGTGGGCAAACAAATTTTTCTGTTTAGAAAAGGTAGCAAATTTATTTAAGATAGTTAACAGAATATTGGATTATAAAAGGGATAAGTTGATCTTGGATTTATCTGTTTAGAAAAGGTAGCAAATTTATTTAAAATAGTTAACAGAATATTATAAAAGGGATAAGTTGATGTTGGATTTGTCTGTTTAGAAAAGGTAGTGAATTTATTTAAGATAGTTAGCAGAATATTGGATTATAAAAGAGATAAGTTGATGTTGGATTTGTCTGTTTAGAAAAGGTAGCGAATTTATTTAAGGAGTTAACAGAAATATTAAGTTATAAAAAGAGATAAGTTGATGCTCTGTTTTTCCCGTGACTTAAACCATTCTCTCCTTCTCTTCTGCGTACGATGGCGGAGCTTGGGCAGAAAACGAAAGGGAGTTAGGGCATCATCTCCGGCGGTCGGCCAAGGTCCTAGAAGCCCTTTTTGTTCGGTTGTGAGTCCAAGAATCAAGGTAAGTGCTTCTCACCTGCAGTAGGAGTAGTTTCGGACCTTTGTTCTTCTTGAATTCGAAGCATAAGAAGCGCTTATAGTGCAGATTTTTAATTAAGCCTATAGTGCAGATTTTAATTAAGCTTATAATGCAGATTTTTATGTAAGCTTATAGTGCAGATTTTAATTAAGCCTATAGTGCAGATTTTAATTAAGCTTATAGTGCAGATTTTAATTAAGTTTATAGGTGCAGATTTTAATTAAGCCTATAGTGCAGATTTCAATCAAGCTTATAGTGTAGATTTTTATGTAGGCTTACAGTGCAGATTTTAATTAAAAAGATTTCTTTATAGTGCAGATTTTAATTAAGCTTATAGTGCAGATTTTAATTAAGCATATAGTGCAGATTTTAATTAAGCTTATAGTGCAGATTTTTAATTAAGCTTATAATGCAGATTTTTATTTAAGCTTATAGTGCAGATTTTTGTTAAGCATTAGTGTGCAGAATTTTATTAAGCTTACAAGTGCAGATTTTATTAAGATTATAATGCAGATTTTTAATAAACTTGAATGCAGATTTTGATTAAGCTTATATGCAGATTTTTGTTTAAACATTTCAGTTTTTAAAGAAGCATTCTTTTATTAGAAGTATTAACAAGTATAAGAAAGATAAAGAAAAGAAAGAAAAGGCCAAGGCCTTAAGTAAATCCTAAAGTCAAGACTTTAGGAATTTTGGCACACAAGGTGGTAAAGAAAATGTCAAGACATTATATATTAGAAGTATTAAAAGATAACAAGTATTTTACTTTTATCAATGACACTGTACTGGACCCTCAGTTGTCCTTGGGTTGGGCTCCCATAGTCATCCCTAGGTTTAGATAACCTAGTAGTAACGGCACGACCGACGGTCGACGGTCGACGACCTGAGGGTCGCTAAATGGGCCGCCAAATGGGTCGGGTCGTTACAATAGTAAACCCTACTAGATTCGGGACCAGCTATCTCGGGTCTAGTTAGGGATGCGCGCATAGTAAGTACAGTTGTCGGGCCCAAGAAGAAAGTTGATTATTATTTTGAAGTATTATATGTATAAGTTTTTGAACAAGTAAAGTAAGTTTTACATCAGTATAAAAGTATTAAAGAAGAAGTTTTTAAACAAGTGAAATAAAAGAATAAGTTTAGAATAAATGAAATAAGTTTCATTTTGTTTTAAAAGCAGCAAGTTGAGTTTTCTTTTATGCTAGCATGTTATTTAGATGAGCTTACTGTTCTTTGCTATTAGAAGAGCATGAGTAGCTTTACATGTTTAGCATGTCAGTATGTTTGTTTCTTTTACTAGTAGATGAGCATGAGTAGTTTCCCTTTTGAGCATTCAGTTTTAGTTTTGAGTATATGTACATGCATATAGAGATTTTGTGAGTTAGATAGCGTTTACTAAGCAATTTTGCTTATAGATGCATTTCCTCTTACTGCAGATAAAGGAAAGGAAAAGCTATAGTAAAGGAAGGCGACAAGGAGGTGCGGATGGATGTGTGATGCCTGGACTATAGAAGCCTTGGGATATAGCATAAGAATTTATTAACAAAGAGTTGAGTAGAATGTATTAAATGAGTCATTTAGTCTTCCGCTGCTAGTTAATTGTATGTTTTGAGTTCTCCGAGAGTTTTAGGAATTACTATCAACATGTGTGCAATGTTAGTTAAGTAAAGTTAGTAGTCCAGTAGCGCTCCGCCCTCACAGTCCAGTAGCGAGGAGGGTGGGGTGTTACATCGATTGTGAGTCATCGAAGAACCTTAGAAAAGGGTTATCATGAACATTTTGAAGCTGTCGGTTCTTGCGACATTGGGGAAGAAGTTCTTCTATATTTCCAATTGACCAAGAGGTATTTACAAGGAACAAGAGATCAAACTCACAAGATGTTCATTGTATTGTATATTTACTTCCTTATTTTCATTGTATCCTTGTTGTGGGCTTGTACAAGGCTTCATCGCCTCTAGATTGTTTCCGAGAAGGAGTGTGTTCATAGTGGAGTTGTGTGCATGGTCTGAATCATTGGATTAGTTACCTCAAGGAGGTGGATATCAAGTAAACGAAGGTGTTAGCATTGTTTCGAGTTTTTCATTGTAACAAATCAATAAGATGAAGAGAAAGAAGCTATTCACCCTTAGCTCTCAGAGTGTCCTAACAAGTGGTATCAGAGGCGAGGTTACTCTTCTTGGACTAATTGTCGAAAGAGCAATGAGCTAGAGGAAGAAGAAGAAATTGAAGCTTGAAGCCCTATTTTCAACAAGTCAAGAAATTATCATTCAAGGAGCTCAAGTTCAAAAATGAAGTGTCAAGATGGATTCAGATAGATATCCGAGCACATCCACCATTCAGATTGGGAAGCTTTGATCTTTAGAAATCAAGGGTTGAAAATTACTTCATGATAGAGATAGAGCAATGATTTACTCTAATGGGGGGTTTTGAAGCTCCAAGAGGTTCAAAGAGCAAATGGAGTGAGGAGTAATCAAGAGATATGAGGCTAATGAAAAATTAACCAAATTGTTGGTTAATCTATTGCTAATCACCATCTTGTGCAAAATTGGAGAGTTTCAAGATGCCAAGGAGTTATGGTACAAGTTAGCAAAACATCATCAAGATCCAATCTTGGTGTAAAGTGGAGTAAAATCCAAAGAGAGAAACTCATTGGATCAAGAACAAGAGGTTTCGGAGGTTGAGAGATGCTTAATATTCGAGGATGAAGGTTAAGAGACATCTACCTCAAGGATTGAGGAGTAACATAATTCATCAACGCCAGAATGAAAAGAAGCCTCTACTTCCGGATCAAATGAAGAAGAATCATGTGTCACTCCTACAAGCAAAGGTATAAAAATTTAATATATAAAAATAAAGATCATACTATTTACTTTGAGTGTAGGGGGAATGAACACTACAAAAGTAAGTGTCTAAAATTGATCAAGAAGAAAGCTCAAATGACTCTCAAGATGAATGAGAGGCCAAAGGAGGTTGGCTCCATGATACGAAAAGGTAATTATCACATTGTGTGCTTTTTTTACAATAAAAAAGGACATTATCAAAGTCAATGTCCAAAGGAGAGAAATCCGACCAAGAAGAAAGGAGGAAGCTCAAGTTAAGGAGAGCTTCCAAGGGCAAAACTAAGGTACCATTAGTTAATAGTACTTGTTTAAATAATGATAAAAGGTATACTAGAAATAATTTTTATCATTTTAATACTACTTATCATGAAAATAGAAAGAATGAAAAAAATATAAGGACAATTACAAGCCATTTTAAGCTAGGACTACCATACCTAAGGGTAGGATGGTAGAAAATGGTTTAGGCAAGAAATCTAAGGAAATTAGATATGTGCCTAAAAAGAAGAATATCCAAGGTAATAAAGAAAAATCCAAATTTGAGTATTTAAGGATAAAAAAAATCAAGTCGTAAGGTCAATACTTGATAAATTAGAGAAGACCCTTAAGAAAATGACAAATAAAATCTTAGGATCAAAGAAGCAAAACTTGTTGGACCCCGTGGTTGTTTTGATGTGATAAACCAAGTTAGGTTAGGTCCTGTTTGTTATTTGATCCCTGTGCCTAAGTGTGCAGGAGCTTAGGAGCGCAAGAAGTCGAACGGAAGATGCAGCTAGCAAGAAGGACGGCACGGGAAGGGAGCCGACGGGCTTGGTGCGTCCGAAGGATGAAAGAGCTATGGAAGAGTACACTGGTGGACGAGAAGAATGTGCACGGCGTTTGAGGGATGAGAAGCCGGGATGAAAGCCTGCTCGAGGAGAAGGCCAGAAATTGGGTTCGGGTGAGCCCTATTTTGGTTGGCCGCAATCACCTAAACAATCGAAGCTTCGGAAGACGAAAAGAAGGCAAAAGGAGATGGAAAAGCTAGCTTGAGGTGCCTTCAACAAAGTGTTGAAGGCGCCTGTGCTGCCTACAGTGCTGGAGCGCCCCTCATGGCCTTGAGGGTGCCTTCAACCATGTCTGAGGCACCTCAAGGCCATTGGAGGTGCCACAGACCCAGTCTAGTAACCGTTTTCACAGATGGATAAAGTTTTATCCATCTACTCGGTTGGAGGCGCCCTCAACCTCGTTGGAGGCGCCCTCAAGGCTCGAGATAAGTTTTTCAAGAGCTATAAAAAGGCCCCTGGAGCTAGGAAATTAATCAATGAACTTTGAATCAATTCCAAGCAACTTGTAAGAGCTTTTAGTGTGTAAAAGACTTCTTCGCCTTCAGAGAAGGAGACTTTTCTAGTGCGTATATTCAATCGCCTTGGATTAACAACATTCTTGGTTGTAACCAAGTCAACTCTCTTAGTCTTCTTTCTTTTCTTTTATTGCTGTTATTTCTTTTATTGTTGCTAATTTTTGAGTTGAAAGTTTGAGGAGGGTATTTTTTATTTGCAAGCAATTCACCCCTCCCCTCTTACCGGCCCCGCTACACCAACAAGTGGTATCAGAGCCAGATCACATTAGAAGGACTGACCTCCGACTAAAGCACAAGGATCAAGACGATGGTCGGAACAAGCATTCATCTCCCGAAGTTCGACAGAGACTTCTCTACATGGAGACGAAGAATGGAGGTATTTTTTAAAATGGATTTTGACATTCTTCTAACTATGAAATTTGGTTTTTTAGCCTCAAAAGATAAAGAAGAGTACCAATGAACAAAAAAGGAGCAAGCCGATTTCGTGGCCAACGGAAAGGCAGAATTTCACCTGGTCAGCGTTCTGCCGCCGCAGGAGGTAAGTCGGATCGGAAGCTACGACTCCACCAAAGACCTCTGGGAAAAATTCCTAGAGCTTCAAGAAGGCACATCAAAAGCGAAATTAGCAAGGCGCGATATCCTCCAGACTCAACTAACTAATCTCCGGATGAACAACGGCGAAAAAGTAGCGCAACTTCAAGCGAGAATTAAGGAGCTGATAACGCAATTAAACAACCTCGGAGAATCGGTAACAAACCGAGACTCTATCCATTACGCGCTCAACGCCTTCCCAAGATCTCCAGAATGGGCGTCCTTAGTAGATACATATTATATCTTTAAGGACTTTGAGGTAAGTACTTTAGAAAATCTATTTTCTACATTCGAACTTCACGAGTCTTGAATTCCAGAGCCTAAACAAGTAGAGAAGGTAAATCTCAATATTTCCCTACAAGCCGAAAAAGACGATCCCGATTCTGAAGCGTCAATTGACGAAACTGAAACAACACTTTTGGTAAGGAAATTAAATAAGTTTATTAAAACTAACAAATTTAGATCGCAGTCAAAAAGGCATCAACGTAACAAAAGGATGGTTCGTTGCTACAATTGCAATGAAGAAAGACATATCAAGGATGACTGCTTGAAGACAAAGAAAAGGGACAAGGAGAAGTCTCAAAGACCGACGTCCTCAAAGCGCAAGAGTCTGAAGGCTACATGGGATGAATCGTCATCCTCGGAATCAGAAGTCTAAGTCTTCTCGGGATTAGCACTGATGGCCAACCATCTTTTTGAAGAAACCAGCTCGGAGATGAACATAGATGAAGGGGGAGGATCATCAGAAGAAGAAAGCTGCAATGAAGGGGAAGCATCAGAAATAAAGGTAAGTGAGGTACGTAATCTGACTCCCAAGCAGTCCTTTCAATTCATAAAAGTTCTCACTAAAGACTTAGTTAAATTAGAAAAGGAGAATAATGAGTTGAAGTTAGACTTAGCAAAAGCATGGCCACTAGAAATGTATGATAATTTAAAAATAGAGAATGACAAATTGAAAAATGATTATGCATGCTCAAATAAATTTCCAAAATCAAAACTCAAGTTATATGGAAAATTAAACTGGTACATTAGAAAACATCAGGGACAACTTACAAAAATTCCCAAAAGTTATGTACCCCCTAAGTTCTTAATTAATCCAGTAGGAAGGAACTTTTACTGGGTTCCAAAATCTTTTCTAGACTAAATTCTTTTTAGTTAAAGCTTTCAGCGAGAAAATTAAACATTAAAATTTCTTTATGAGGTTTTGTCTAAGGAAGTGGTTGTTGTTCCAATAACCAAGAAGGTCTACTGCCTCGCCACGACCTGGAAGCCAAAATATTGAAATAAAATGTTTAATCAACTTTCTAGTAAAGCATTAAAATTAGAATTAAATAATTCTTTAAAAATTTTTTCAAACATTTAAAAAAAAATTATTTTTATACTTATAAAAATGTTTCATGCATAAAATTTTTACTTAGAAAAATTCTCAAACAATATTTTTTCAAAATTAAAATTTCTTCTGAAATTAGAAATTTTTGTTTAAATCTTACCTAAGTTTCACTTTGAAAATTTTCAAAAAAATTTTAACTTAGAAATTATTTTGAGATTTTTTTTGAACTTTTCCTTAGAAAACTTCTACTTGAAAATTATGACCCATTTTTTTGTTGTGATCAAAGGGGGAGAGAGCGGAATAAGTTTAGGGAGAGTTAGTTTAGGAAGAGTTGAAAATTAAAAATTTCTTTTTGTGAGTGTTGTAAATTCTTTTATTGCAACCTTTCTGCTTAAAATGTTAGTTTAGTAATTTCTTTAAATTACTACTTGTCTGTTTTTTTCCCTAACTTGAACTTGGGTTGTTGCACATCAAAAAGGGGGAGATTGTTGGACCCCGTGGTTGTCTTGATGTGATCAACCAAGTTAGGTTAGGTTCTGTTTGTTATTTGATCCCTGTGTCTAAGTGTGCAGGAGCTTAGGAGCGCAAGAAGTCGAGCAAAAGACGCAGCTAGTAAGAAGGACGACATGGGAAGGGAGCCGACGGGGCTCTGTGCATCCGAAGGACGAAAGAGTTGTGGAAGAGTACACTAGTGGAAGAGAAGAATGTGTGTGGCGTTCGAGGGACGAGAAACTGGGACGGAAGCTTGCTCGAGGAGAAGGCCAGAAATTGGGTTCGGGTGAGCCCTATTTCAATTGGCCGCAATCACCTAAACAATCAGAGCTTCGGAAGATAAAAAAAAGGCAAAAGGAGCTAAAAAAGCTAGCTTGAGGCGCCTTCAACAAAGTGTTGAAGGCGCCTGTGCTGCCTGCAGTGTTGGAGGCACCCTCATGGCCTTGAGGGCGCCTTCAACCATGTCCGAGGTGCCTCAAGGCCATTAGAGGCACCTCAGACCAAGTCTAGTGATCGTTTTCACCGATGGATAAAATTTTATCCATCTACTAGGCTGGAGGCTCCCTCAACCTCATTGGAAGTGCCCTCAAAGCTCGAAATAAATTTTCCAGGAGCTATATAATGCCCCATAGAGCTAGGAAATTAATCAATCAACTCTGAATCAATTCCTAGCAACTTGTAAGAGCTTTTAGTGTGTAAAAGGCTTCTCTGCCTTCAGAGAAGGAGACTTTTCTAGTGCGTCTATTCAATCACTTTGGATTAATAACCTTCTTGGTTATAACTAAGTCAACTCTCTGAGTCTTCTTTCTTTTCTTTTATTGCTATTATTTCTTTTATTGTTGCTAATTTTTGAGTTGAAAGTTTGAGCAGGGTATTTTTTATTTGCAGGCAATTCACCCCTCCCCTCTTGCTGGCCCTGCTGCACCAACAAAACCTAGGTTAAAATAGACAAGAGTCATTCAATGGTAAGAGAAGTTTGAGATACAAATCAAAAATCAAGAAGAATGTGTCCTCTTATCATAGAGTTCCATATGGTTATGGAACTAACCATAGGTCTAGAAGTCAAGTGAAGGTTACAAGAGAAGCTATCCCTAGAGTTGACTTTGAGGAGACTAGTGTGACTAAGGTTTCTAAGAAGCCTAGGAAAGTCATTAAAAAGGTATCAAGGAAAGTTATCTCTAATGAAAACATAGAGAACCCAAGGAGCACAAATAGATTTTGGGTTCCTTAGAGTATATTCTCTATACCCTAGATGAGTTTAAAGTGTGTCAACTCTAATTGAAAGGGTGGTTAACCCAATCGTGACAAAGTAGGCACTTTTGGGATATTTTCAAGGTAATGTGATACCTTGAAAATGAAGAGTTGATTTTTACTCTTGAAGAGTAAAAGTGTGCCAATTGTTAGAGTGT
This sequence comes from Zingiber officinale, assembly GCF_018446385.1. Taxonomy (NCBI): domain Eukaryota; kingdom Viridiplantae; phylum Streptophyta; class Magnoliopsida; order Zingiberales; family Zingiberaceae; genus Zingiber; species Zingiber officinale. Next base: position 19,979,280 of record NC_055987.1, on the reverse strand, counting down.
ATACTAAAAGCCTAGCTTTTCGTAAACATTTATTTTGAAATAAAGAATCATATTGGTCAAATGTCTACATTTATATGCTAAGTGCAGTTGTTAAATTAATTTATATTGTAGATAACATGGTGTGTGATGTCACACACAGAAGATCATGTTATCGGTTCCTTACAAGTTATAAAAAGTAGCTCACGACTAAGATGGAAAGGAACAAACCATTGGAATAGTCATAGTGTAATTTGGTATTAGTTTATCCTAAATATAAAATTACATTAGTACACTCTGAGTGTATTGAGAAGGACCATTTGAGGTAGTTATCTTTTATACTGACTCTTTAAAAGAACAAGACCTTTGTTATTATAGAAGTGTGTGCTCTTAATCATGATATAATAACAAGCACGTATACTTAATATTTATTTCTTTAATTTATCAAAGGGTGTGATTTAGTTCGATAAATCAATAGACCCGATAAGTTGGGAAATGATATTATTTATATGGTGTGTTGTTGATTATAGAATAAACTATGTCCTAGGAATCTAGGTTGATGATGTCCCCTTGAGAAGATCATAAGGATTGTTATGTAAACCCTGCAGGTGGACTTAGTCTGACATGACGATAAGGTTGAGTGGTACTACTCTTGGAACTAGATATTAATTAAGTGAGTTGTCAGTAACTCATTTAATTAGTGGACATTCAATATCTTAAACACAGGGAGACTAACACACTCATGATAAGAAGGAGCCCAAAATGTAATTTAGGATTGGTGCGATAGTTCAATAATAGATATGTAGTGGTATGAGTTATTATTGATGAACTTGAGTTGGGTGTTCGAGGCGAACACGGGAAGCTTAAGTTCATCGGAAGACCATAACCAATTCCTCTTCTCGGTCCCTATTGTAGCCTCTTATATATATCCTTTTATCCACCCAAAGCCTAGCTTCTTAGCCCATGCTAGGGGCTGACCCCTATCCTTGCTTCGAGCCCAAGCAAGGGGTCGGCGAAGCCAAGCTTGGAGCTAAGGCTAGGGCCGACCAAGCCTTGCTTGGTGCCCAAGGAAGGGGTCGGCCAAGTATGAAAAGGGAAGAGGGTTTTTATTAAAAATAAAATTTTGATAAAATCTTTCCTTTTATGTTTTTATCCACATGTTTTTAAAAGAGAGTTTTAAATTTTAAAATCTTTCCTTTTATAGATTTTCTACAAAGGATTAAAAGAAAAATAAAAATCTTTCCTTATTTGTAGTTATCTATAAGGTGAAAGGAAGATTTTAATTTTTGACAAAACTTTCCTTTTTTTGTAACCATGATATAAAAGGATTTTTTATTTAAGATCTTATCTTTTATAGATATCCATAAAAGGATTTAAAAGAGAGAGATTTTAATTTATAAAACATTCCTTTTATAGCCAACCACAAAAGGGATTTATAAAAGAGATATTTTAATTTTTGTTTAAAATCTATCCTTGTTTGATTAAACAAGGTGTGGCCAACAATAGAGAGGAATAAAAGGAAGTTTTATTTTTGTTATAAAACTTTCCTTTTTTGGATTCACCAAGGAATATAAAAGAGGGGGAGAGAGTGCCTTCATGACACACACAACCTATTCTATTGTTCCTCTCTTCCATCCTTGGTGGTCGGCCCTTCCTGGCCGGTTGCTTGGAGGTGAAGACGTAGAGAAAGGAGACATTATTTTCTAGCATCCCTTGGAGCATTGTGGTGGTGGCCGAAACTTGGAAGCAAGGAAGACTTTGGTGGATTTCTTCTTGGTAGATTGTCACCCACATGACGTCCAAGAGAAGGAGAGAAATACAATAGAAGATCAAGAGGTTTTGTTAACAAAGAAAGGTATAACTAGTTGTCTTGTTCCGCATCATACTAGTTTTCTTTGTATGGATTTTGAATTACCAAACATAAGAGGCTAACGATTCTAGGCAATCGAATTTATGTTTTGATTTTGTGTTTCTTTTGTTTTTCGATCTTGTGATTCGATTGTTCTTAATGGTTAAACCTAGGGTTACTATAAGGAGATTAAATATTGAATTTCATTGAAAGTCTTTATCTAGGAAGTGGTGGATGATCCCATACCCAAGAAGGCCTAGTGCCTCGCCATGTTTAACCTGGAAGTCAATCTTTGAAATAAATATTTAATCAACTTTATAACATGGGTGGATTTGGATCAATAATGTTAAGCATCATTTGCGATCCAAGTCAAAACCTCTAAGAACAGATAAGTTGAATTTGGAATCAATAATGTTAAGTTTTATTTGCGATTCTAAATTTAATTTCTAAAGAACACAATAGGTTGTTAGGAAAGGTTTGGGACTTGTACAAAATTTTTATATAGGGGAACCAGTATGATATTCCGAGTAGCAACCAACAATTTGTATCAGAACTAGGGTCTGTCTCTGTGTGTTTGGTTTTCAGTTTAATTATGCACATGTCATACATATTTTAGACAAGATAATAGTAGGATGTGCAAATAGATTTAACTTTGTGGTTACAGACATCCTAGATCCAACTATTATGACCCTAATGTGATTGTGTGTGATTGGACCCTCGGACATGTCGCGGGCACTTTATGTGTGTGCATGATTGTATGTATTAAATACTGCAGGAGTTGTATTAATTTTAGGATTTTATATTTTTCTTTCGATCTAGATTACATGTATATTCTTTCGTGGAATATAGGATCGATAAATGTAAAATTCTATTTTTGTCGTGGTTCATATCCTTGCGAGGTGTTGTACTATTTGTGGACCAGAGGCGCAGTGAAAAAAGAATTAAGATAGATGCGGTGACTAGACCCGATTATGGTGGCTAAAGATGGCAGCAGCTAGGGTTGGTAGCACACGGAGGACAATGATGGAAAAGGCCATAATAGTTGAAAAATTGTTTTTCCATGTTTATTGCTTTATTTGATGTGATGTGTGTGTGCATATTAAAATTCCTCACCTTAAATAACTAAGTGGGAGAGGGATTAGTAAATAAATTCCACGGTCTCCATTACTGGTTTGTAAGTGATGCAACAAACTTGCGTGTTGGCTCTGAGTGCCTCCCTCCACAACGGATGAGTTTGTTTGTGGATCACTAGATCAAACTTCCTTTATGGATGGTTATAGGAAATTATTTAGGAGCGTGTGATCTTCTCCAACTAAAGGGGCACAATCCTATTTAATGAACTAAGTATCAAGTAATGGTATGCACTTAGGCGCATTTAATAGTATCATCCCCAACGGAGTCACTGCTATTATTTGTGTGACCAAAGGAATACCAACTATTAATTTTATTTGTCATAAAGTTAGGATGACAAGATAATAAAATTAATGGGTAAAACCTCCTCTTACAAATGTTGAATTTGTATATGTCCACACTAACGTGACATGCAAAATTCACGGTGTTTTGAGGTGTTGGTAAATTTAAATAATATTATTTGAGGAATTAATATTATTCTAAATGTAGAGTCTTAACTAAAAGTTTTTATTTTGTGATTCTTAGAATGACTTTCAACCCACTGGCTATTATACTGAAAGAAAACAAACTTACTGGTTCCAATTACATAGATTGGAAAAGAAACCTGGACATTGTCCTAACTGCTGAAGGCTATAAGTTTGTACTGTTAGAGGTCTGCCCTAATGTGCCAAACGACGATTCTAGTGAAGAGGAGATTGAGCATCATAGGAAATGGGTCAAGGCAGATGAGATGGTATGGTGTTACATTTTGGCTTCAATGTCAAATGTACTGCAACATTAGCATCAGGACTTGCCAACTACCTATGACATGATGAACAATCTCAAGGAACTCTTCGGACACCAAAATTGGGCTGTTAGGCAAGAGGCAAGGAGAAAATTAATAACAACCATCATGTCAGAGGGGGCGCCCGTAAGGAATCATATCCTAAAGATGATGGCTTACTTGAACGAGATACAAATCCTTGGAGCTGAAATCGATGGGGAAACCCAGGTCGATATTATTCTCCAAACGCTACCCAAAAGTTTTGAGTAGTTCCGCCTGAACTACAATATGAATAAAAGGATTTATTCATTGGCAGAACTACTGACAGAACTTCAGGCAACAGAAGGACTATTTCGTCATAATTCTCAAATTCACTTTGCTGAAAATGTTTCTACTTCTAAGTCAAAAGGAAAGAAGAAGAATAAGAAACAAGATGGCTCAGCAAAGAAAGTGAAACAATCTCTAGGTACTCGAGTTAAAGCAGGAGTAAGGAAGCCGAAGGGCAAGTGCTTTATTTGCAAGCAGTTTGGGCATTGAAAGGCGGACTGTCCTCGTAGGAAAGAGAACAATAAAAGTATATCTTATTCTCTTGTAGTTGAAACATGTTTAGCGGCGTTATCTACCAATACCTGGTGTGTAGATACAGGAGCCACTGATCATGTCTGCAATACATTGTAGGAGTTCTAGGAAACCCGATGACTACATGAAGGAGAGATAACCGTCTAAATTGGCAATGCTATGAAAGTGGCGGCTGTTGTAGTGGGAGACGTCTACTTATCATTTGATAGGAATAGAACTTTGATTTTGAGAAATTGTCTTTATGTACCAAGTTTTAGAAAGAATTTAATTTCAGTTTCTAAACTGTTTTTGGATGGATATAATGTTTTTTTTATGACAAAGTGGTTGTCAAGAAAAATAGGGTAATTATCTGTTCTGGTACATTAGTTGACAATTTGTATACTCTAAATCCGATAACTCCCACAAAGTAAGAAATGGAAATTAATAACACATCCTCTAATTCTAATAAGAGAGAGGAACCTTCAATTATGAACCAAACATATCTTTGGCATCTAAGACTTGGTCATATTAACTTGAGTAGGATTCAAAGGCTAATAGCCGATGGACTTTTGGGTTCATTAGTGTTGGAAAACTTTCCAACTTGTGAATCTTACTTAGAAGGAAAAATGACCAAGAGACCTTTTAAAGCCAAGGGGTATAGAGCAAAAGATGTGTTGGAATTGGTTCATTCTGATTTGTGTGGACCTATGACTATCCAGGCGAGAGGTGGTTTCGAATATTTCGTCTCTTTCATAGATGACTATTCGAGATATGGATACATTTACTTGTTGCGCTGCAAGTCTGAGTGCTTTGATAAGTTCAAAGAGTACAAGGCTAATGTGGAGAAACGTCACGGTAAAAGTATCAAGACACTACGGTCTGATCGTGGTGGCGAGTACCTCTCAGGAGAGTTTAGGAATTACTTATCAGAGGTTGGGATTCAATCCCAATTGTCTGCACCTGGTACACTCCAACATAATGGTGTGGCAGAACGAAGGAATAGGACTCTTATGAAAATGGTTAGATCGATGATGAGTTATTCAGAATTACCAAATTCATTATGGGGATATGCTTTAGAAACGACAGTGTACATTTTGAACTTGGTACCTTCTAAATCAGTACCCTCTATTCCTATGGAATTGTGGAATGGGCGTAAGCTGAGTCTGAGTCATATTCGGATATGGGGTAGTCCAGCGCATGTGCTGAAGAGAGATACTGATAAGTTGGAATCTCATACAGAAGTTTACCTATTTATAGGTTATCCCAAAGGAACGAAAGATGGTTTGTTTTATAGTCCTAAAGATCATAAGGTCATTGTTAGTACGAATGTCCGATTTTTAGAAGGGTACTATGTAATGAGCCATAAGCCCATGAGTGAAATTGTTCTAGAAGAAATAAGAGAGGACACGCCTACTTTAGTACCAACAGTGTAAGATGAAATATCACAAGAAACTGCAACACATATCATAAATGATACACAACCACAGACAGTGTCTCGTCGTAGTGGGAGGGTTGTGAGGCAACCTAAAATATTCATGTTTTTGGGAGAGTTTTCGGACTTGATCCCAGGTAAATATGAACCTGATCCCCGAACATATGGCGAAGCACTCCAAGATAAAGATGCAGCATCTTGGCAAAGAGCAATGAATTCAGAAATAGAATCTATGTATTCTAACAAAGTCTGGGTAGTAGAACCATCAAATAGTGTAAAAGCTATTGGATGTAAATTAATCTACAAAAGGAAAAGAGGGACAGATGGGAAGGTGGAAACCTTCAAAGCAAGGCTTGTTGCGAAGGGGTATATTCAGAAAGAGGGAATTGATTATGAGGAAACTTTTTTGCTAGTAGCTATGCTTAAGTCTATCCGGATACTCTTATGTATTACTGCTCATATGTGTTGGACCCCGCGGGTATTTTGATATAATCAACCAAGTTGGTTAGGTCTTGCTTTGTGTTTGACCCCTGTGTCTGAGTGTGCAGGAGCGCAGGAAGTCGAGCGGAAGACGCAGCTAGTGAGAAGGACGGCACGGGATGGGAGCCGACGGGCTCGGTGCGTCTGAAGGACGAGAGAGCTGCGGAAGAGTACACCGGGGTTGGTTGGAATCACCCAAAAGAACGAGACTTCGGAAGACGAAGCAAAGAAGCAACCAAGCTGGAAAAGCTGCCAGCCAGCTTGGAGGAGCCTCCATCAGGCTTGGAGGTGCCTCCAGCTCGAGGGCGCCTTCAACCCCTGTGGAAGGCGCCTCGGACCTGGCAGAATTGAACGTTGAGATTTTGGATAAACTTTTATCCACTCTCTCGATGGAGGCGCCTTGGACCCCAATTGGAGGCGCCTCAAACATCCGAGATAGGATTTCCATAGGCTATATAAAGGCCTCTAGAACTAGGAATTAATCATCAACTGTTCCATCAACTCTGTAATCAATTCCTAGCAATAGTTCTGAGCTATAAGAGTGTAAAAGACTTCTCCGCCTTCAGAGAAGGAGATTTTTTTTTACTACGTGCTTTTCATCGCCCTGGATTAACAACCTTCTTGGTTGTAACCAGGTTAACTCCCGAGTCTCTAGATTTAGTGTTTTAGTTCTTTTGTTATTATTGCTATTGCTTTTATTTCGAGTTGAAAAACCCAAGGAGGGTAGTTTTAATGATATCAGAGCTAGACCGTCTCAGAAGGACTGACTGCCGACTGAAGCACAACGATCAAGATGATGGCCGGAGCAAATATTCATCCCCCGAAGTTCGACGGAGACTTCGCAACATGGAAACGCCGGATGGAGGTATTTTTCAAAATCGACTTCAATATTTTACTAACTATGAAATATGGTTTTGAAGTTCTGAAAGACAAAGAAGAGCATCAGTGGAGCAAGAAGGAGCAAGCCGAGTTTGTCGCTACCTGCCACCACAAGAGGTAAGTCGAATCGAAACTACGGCTGAAAGACCTTTGGGAAGAGTCTGAAGGTACCTAAAAGCAAAGCTAGCGAGAGACCCCTCCTCAGGACTCATGAACCAAGGCAAGAAGGGCAACTCAAGCAAGGATCAAAGAGCATGCAACCAATCTTGGAGAAGAAATAACGAATCGGATCCGATCATGCCACAACGCCTTCCCGAGAACTCAAGAATGGGCGTCCTTAGTAGATGCGTACTACATCTCTAAGGACTTCAAGGTAAGTACTTTAGAAAATCTGTTTTCAACTTTTGAACTTTATGAATCTCAAATTGCAGAACCCATTGGAGTAGAAAAGACAAGTCAGAACATTGCTTTGAAGGCAAGAGCAAACGGTTCTGACTCTGAAGCCTCGATTGACGAAAATGAAGTTGTGTTAATGGTAAGACGTTTTAATAAGTTTTTCAAATTTAACAAATTTAGATTGCAGTCGAGTAAACATCATCAAAAGACAAGGACAGTCCGTTGCTACAATTGCAACGAAGAAGGGCATATCAAGGATGACTGCCCAAAGTTAAAGAAAAAGGAGAAAGAGAAGGTAAAGACAAAGTACAAGAAACCAGAATCCTCCAAGCACAAGAACCTGAAGGCCACTTGGTCAGATTCGTAATCCTCTAAGTCAGACCTCGAATAATTCTCGGGATTAGCGCTAATGGAAAGCCATCAGCTAGAAAAAGAGTCAACCTCAGAAATGAGCATAGATGAAGGGGGAGGAACATCAGAAGAGGAAAGCTGCAGTAAAGGGGGAGCATCACCAAGTCAGGTAAGTAAGGTACGTGCTCTAATCCCTACTCAGTCATTTAAATTTATCAAATCTCTTTCTAAAGATCTATTTAAATTAGAGAAATAAAATACTGAATTGAAAATGAAATTAGCAAAAGCATGTCCACTTGAGATATACGATAATCTAAAATCAGAAAATAAAAAATTAAAAATTGAAGTTGAAAAATTAAAAAATAATGCATGTTTAAATAAATTTCCAAGATAAAAAATTAGAATTTATGAAAAATTAAATTGGTACATTAGAAACCATCAGGGTCAACTTAGAAGAGTGCCCAAGAACTTTGTACCCCCTAAATTTTTGAATAATCCTGTAGGAAGGAACCTCTATTGGGTTCCGAAATCTGTGCTAAATTAATTTATTTAATTAAGGCTTTCAAGAGAGAAAATTAAATAAAGAATTTCTTTATGAAGCTTTGTCTAAGGAAGTGGTTGTTGCTCTAATAACCAAGAAGACCTAGTGCCTCACCACGACTTGGAAGCTGAAATATTGAAATAAAATATTTAATTAACTTTCTGAAAAGACATTAAACTAGAATTAAATAATGCTTGAAAGTTTTTTTTTTACATTTTTGAAAAATTCCAAAAAGTTCAGTTTACTTAGAATTTTTTTTAAATTCTAAAAATTAATTTTGACTTAGAAATTATTTTGAAAAATTCCATTCTGTTTAGAAAATTTTGGAAATTTCATCTTACTCAAAATTTTCTAACTTAAAAATCTGCTAAATATTTTTAAAATATCATACTCTTATCCCGTTTTTGTTGTGATCAAAGGGGGAGAGATTAGTATAAGTCTAGGGGGAGATAATATTCAAAAAATTTTCTTTTAAACTTTTATTTAGTTGCAATTTTACTTATTGCAAATTTACACTTAAAATGTTTGTTTAGTAAATCTCTTTAAAATTACTATTTGTCTATTTTTTACCCTAACTTGAACTAGGGTTGATGCACATCAAAAAGGGGGAGATTGTTAGACCCCGCGGGTATTTTGATGTGATCAACCAAGTTGGTTAGGTCTTGCTTTGTGTTTGACCCCTGTGTCTGAGTGTGTAGGAGTTTAGGAGCGCAGGAAGTCCAGCGGAAGACGCAGTTAGCGAGAAGGACGACACGGGATGGGAGTCGACGGGCTCGGTACGTCCGAAGGACGAGAGAGCTGCGGAAGAGTACACCGGTGGGCGAGAAGGCCGGAAATTGGGTTCGGGTGAGCCCTATTTCGATTGGCCGGAATCACCCAAAAGAACGAGACTTCGGAAGACGAAGCAAAGAAGCAAGCAAGCTGGAAAAGCTGCCAGCCAGCTTGGCGGTGCCTTCATCAGGCTTGGAGGCGCCTCCAGCTTGAGGGCGCCTTCAACCCCCTGTTGAAGGCACCTCCAGCTTGAGGGTGCCTTCAACCCCTGTTGAAGGCGCCTCGGACCTGGCAGAATTGAACGTTGAGCTTTTGGATAAAGTTTTATCCACTCTCTCGATGGAGGCGCCTTGGACCCCTATTGGAGGCGCCATGGACATCCGAGATAGGATTTCCAGAGGCTATATAAAGGCCTCTGGAACTAGGAATTAATCACCAACTATTCCATCAACTTTGTAATCAATTTCTAACAATAGTTCTGAGCTGTAAGAGTGTAAAAGGCTTCTCCGCCTTCAGAGAAGGAGATTTTTTTTTACTGCACACTTTTCATCACCCTGGATTAACAACCTTCTTGGTTGTAACTAGGTTAACTCCCGAGTCTCTAGATTTAGTGTTTTAGTTCTTTTATTATTATTGCTATTGCTTTTATTTCGAGTTGAAAAATCTGAGGAGGGTAGTTTAATTTGTGCAGGCAATTCACCCCCTCTTGCCGGCCTCCGCTGCACCAACAATATGGATTATGAGGTTTGGTAAATGGATATCAAGACAGCTTTCCTTAATGGAAGTATTGAACAAAACATCCATATGAAGCAACCAGAGGGGTTTATTGCAAAGGGCAAAGAGCATCTAGGATGTAAGCTCAATCGGTCTATTTATGGACTGAAGCAAGCTTCAAGGTCTTGGAACATTCGATTTAATGAAGTAATCAAGTCGTATGGATTTATTCAGTGTCCTGAAGAGTCTTGTATATACAAGAAGTGTGATGGAAACGTGGTAGTATTTCTTGTACTATACGTAGATGACATTTTGTTAGTTGGAAACAATATCAAAGTGTTGTCGGAAGTAAGGGTATGGTTGTCCAAGCAATTCGATATGAAGGACTTGGGAGAATGTGCACATATTCTCGGGATCAAAGTAATAAGGGATTGCAAGAAAAGAATGTTGTGTTTATCCCAAGCTTCATATATCGATACGTTCCTAGCTCATTTTAGCATGCAAGACTCCAAGAAAGGTTTTCTACCTTTTAGGCATGAAGTATCTTTATCTAAAGAGATGTCTCCGAAGACATCAAAAGAGATATAAGAAATGAAGGCAGTTCCTTATGCTTTAGTTGTAGGAAGCCTAATGTATGTTATGTTATACACGAGACCGGATATCTGTTTTGCCATGGGCATGGTTAGCAGATATCAAAGTAATCCAGGATAGGGACACTGGACTACCGTAAAGCATATATTAAAGTACCTAAGAAGGACTAGAGATTATATGCTGGTTTACCAAGCAGATGATTTGCTCCCTGTGGGTTACACGGATTCTGACTTCCAATCAGATAGGAATAATAGTAAGTCTACATCAGACTATGTGCTTACTTTAGGAGGTGGAGCCATAGCATAGAGGAGTGTTAAGCAGAAATGTATTTCAGACTCAACCATGGAAGTTGAGTATGTGCCAGCCTCTAAGGCAGCCAAAGAAGTTGTATGGCTCAGGAACTTTTTGATGGACTTAGATGTGATTCCTCATTTGCCCAAAATCATCACAATTTATTTTGATAATAGTGGTGCAGTAGCAAACTCGAAGAAACCACGAGCCCATAAGACGAGTAAACACATTGAGCGCGCGTGCCATCTAATACGAGACATCGTATAAACGAGGAGAAGTTGTTGTCACCTATATTGCATCAGATGATAACCGGAAGATCCTTTCACTAAGGCCCTTAAGGCAAGAGCTTTTGATGGGCATGTTGAGAGGTTGGGAATCAGATATATGGCAGGGTATATGGCAGCATAGTATTTTAGTATAAATGGGAGATTGTTAGAGTGTATACTAAAAGCCTAGCTTTTTGTAAACATTTATTTTGAAATAAAGAATCACATTGGTCAAATGTCTACATTTATATGCTAACTGTAGTTGTTTAATTAATTTATATTTTAGATAACATGGTGTGTGGTGTCACACACAGAAGATCATGTTATCAGTTCCTTATAAGTTATAAAACGTAGCTCACGACTAAGATGGAGGGGAACAAACCATTGGAATAGTCGTAGTGTAATTTGGTATTAGTTTATCTTAACTATAAAATTACACTAGTACACTCTGAGTGTATTGAGCAGGACCATTTGAGATAGTTTCCTTTTATACTGACTCTATAAAAGAACAAGACCTCTGTTATTATAGAAGTGTGTGCTCTTAATCATGATATAATAACAAGCACGTATACTTAATATTTATTTTTTTAATTTATCAAAGGGTGTGATTTAGTTCGATAAATCAATAGGCCCGATAAGTTGGGAAATGATATTATTTATATGGTGTGTTGTTGATTATAGAATAAACTATGTCCTAGGAATCTAGGTTGATGATGCCCCCTTGAGAAGATCATAAGGATTGTTATGTAAACCCTACAGGCGGACTTAGTCCGACATGACGATAAGGTTGAGTGGTACTACTCTTGGAACTAGATATTAATTAAGTGAGTTGTCAGTAACTCATTTAATTAGTGGACATTCAATATCTTAAACACAGGGAGACTAGTACACTCATGATAAGAAGGAGCCCAAAATGTAATTTAGGATTGGTGCGGTAGTTCAATAATAGCTCTTTAGTGGTATGAGTTATTATTGATGAACTTGAGTTGGGTGTTCGGGGCGAACACGGGAAGGTCAAGTTCATCGGGAGACCATAACCAATTCCTCCTCTCGGTCCCTATTGTAATCTCTTATATATAGTCTTATATCCACCCAAAGCCTAGCCTCTTAGCCCATGCTAGGGGCCGGCCCCTATCGTTGCTTGGAGCCCAAGCAAGGGTCCGACCAAGTATGAAAAGGGAAGAGAGTTTTTATTAAAAATAAAATTTTGATAAAATCTTTCCTTTTATGTTTTTATCCACATGTTTTAAAAGAGAGTTTTAAATTTTAAAATCTTTCCTTTTATAGATTTTCTACAAAGGATTAAAAGAAAGATTAGAAATCTTTCCTTATTTGTAGTTATCTATAATGTGAAAGAAAGATTTTGATTTTTGATAAAACTTTCCTTTTTTTGTAACCATGATATAAAAGGTTTTTTTTAATATCTTATCTTTTATAGATATCCATAAAAGGATTTAAAAGAGAGAGATTTTAATTTATAAAACATTCCTTTTATAGCCAACCATAAAAGAGATTTATAAAAGAGATATTTTAATTTTTGTTTAAAATCTTTCCTTGTTTGATTAAACAAGGTGTGGCGGACCATAGAGAGGAATAAAAGGAAGTTTTATTTTTGTTATAAAACTTTCCTTTTTTGGATTCACCAAGGAATATAAAAGAGGGGGAGAGGGTGCCTTCATGACAGACACAACCTATTCTATTGTTTCTCTCTTCCATCCTTGGTGGTCGGCCCTTCCTCTTTTCTTTCTCTTCTTCTTTGTGGCCGGCGACATCATCTCTTGTGGAGCTCTTGGTGGCTGGTTGCTTGGAGGTGAAGAAGTAGAGAAAGGAGGCATTATTTTCTAGCATCCCTTGGAGCATTGTGGTGGTGGCCGAAACTTGGAAGCAAGGAAGGCTTTGGTGGATTTCTTCTTGGTAGATCATCACCCACACGACGTCCAAGAGAATGAGAGGAATACAATAGAAGATCAAGAGGTTTTTGTTAACAAAGAAAGGTATAACTAGTTGTCTTGTTCCGCATCATACTAGTTTTCTTTATATGGATTTTGAATTACCAAACACAAGAGGCTAACGATTCTAGGCAATCGAATTTATGTTTCAATTTTGTGTTTCTTTTGTTTTTCGATCTTGTGATTCGATTATTCTTAATGGTTAAACCTAGGGTTACTATAAGGAGATTAAATATTGAATTTTGTTGGAAGACTTTATCTAGGAAATGGTGGATGATCCCATACCCAAGAAGGCCTAGTGCCTCACCATGTTTTACCTGGAAGCCGATCTTTGAAATAAATATTTATTCAACTTTGTAACATGGGTAGATTTGGATCAATAATGTTAAGCATCATTTGTGATCCAAGTCAGAACCTCTAAGAATAGATAAGTTGAATTTGGAATCACTAATGTTAAGTTCTGTTTGCGATTCCAAATTTAATTTCTAAAGAACACAATAGGTTGTTAGGAAAGGTTCAGGATTTGTACAAAATTTTTGTACAGGGAACCAGTATGATATTCTGAGTAGCAACCAACATAGAATTTAGGTTCCTCAGAGTATATTCTCTATACCCTAGATGAGTTTAAAGTGTGTCAACTCTAATTGAATGGGTGGTTAACCCAACCATGACGAAGTAGGAACTTTTGGGATATTTTCAAGGTAATGTGATACCTTGAAAATGAAGAGTTGATTTTTACTCTTGAAGAGTAAGAGTGTGCCAATAAATTTGAGGAATTGATGATCAAATTGGCATAAATAGATTGAGGTCAAAGAAATGCTAAGTTAAGATTTTTGGCATTTTCTAAGGAGATAAGGGCAAAATTAGGTTACTTTTAGTTTAGTTATTAGTTAATGATACTTAGATAGAGAATCTAGGTATTTTATTTATGCTAAAATTATCATGCATTGTGTGCCCTGTCACATGTCATGTCATTATATCATACATCTTGCCATGATATTTGATATATGTCATGTCATACATACATCATTTAGATATGATAGTTTTTCTTTTAAAAAATACACATTTTTGTTGGATCGAGAAGTGTTAGAGGGGGGGGGGGGGGTGAATAGCGCTCGTGGCTATTTCGTTCAATTCGTAATCGTAAATTGTACGAAGAGTTAACAGAGTAATAAATGCAGTGGAAATTAAAAGCACACAGAAAGACGCAAGGTGTTTACTTCGTACTCGAATGTCATCGGTGACTGCTTCGCAACAACTATAGAATCGTCAATAGTACAAGTATGAAATGAGTGCAGAAAATTTAAGCAATACCGACAACAAAATTTACAGCAACTTATCTGGAGCCTTTCGTTAGCAAGACGTTGTAGATGGATCGCTTGGTACTTGATGTATAGAGCTGGTCGAGACCCTCTTATAAAGAGTGTTCAAGCCAGGGCGAGTTCCTTGAATCCTAAGTTTTATCCGTAATGTACTTATGAAGCTTTGACTGCCTTTTATCCATCTCAAGGCGCCTTCATTGTCCAAGGCGGCTTAACCAAGCACTGAGGCGCCTGAGCTTCCTTGGCGCCCAACCCTTCCACTGATATCAACCGCTCAAGCAAGGTGCCTCAACCATCCATGGAGGCACCTCGCTCATCATCGAGGGCTATTGTGCTCCTTTGGTCTGCAACAAGTGTTAGTCCCAAACACATACCCTACAAAACCAAGTTAGCACAAAACAATATAGATATGATGATATATCCGGTGACTGTCTCCGGTCGCGGTTTCGAAACCCTAGGTTGACCGACGCTCTCGTCCTCTGAGGAGCGTCCTCACCTACTCCACTCGGGATTTTACGATGCCGGTCGATCCTCCGGATCGGACTTTGCTGCTTTGTGGCTGCGGCCTGCTTGGGACTTCTTCTGCTTGCCCGGTCTTAGGTTTTAGACCACCACGGGACTTTCCACCTAGGGTTACCCCTAGGACTTACTTTCAAGCACCCCCACCAAGACTTTCCGCATAGGGTTACCATCCCCTATGACCTAGGGTTACCACCCCCTAGGGTTTTCACCTTGCCTAACCACAGTTAGGGCTTTTGCCTAAGTACACTTAGGACTTTCCTACAATCTCATTCAGACTGTTAGATCACCACACACCTTAACTTTGAATCCTTTGCCATTATCAAAACTCAGGTTCGATCGTCGGATGCTTCCCGCACCAACCACTTAGGACTTTCCTACAATCTCATTTAGACTGTTAGATCACCACACACCTTAACTTTGAATCCTTTGCCATTATCAAACATTAGGTTCGATCGTCGGATGCTTCCCGCACCAACAATCTCCCCCTTTTTGATTATAGCAACCTAAATTCAAAGTTAAGTAAAACAAATGCATAAATATATTAAAAGGTTTTAAGTGAGCAAGCTTAAGTATATAAATTCAAATAAAAGTATAATTTAAGCTAACACTTAAACTTTGCGAAGCTCCCCCTTAATACAGGGCTTCCTTTTACTTTTGAATTTCCTATTCTCTCCCTTTGCCATTTATCAAAAAATAAGCTAGTTGAAAGCAAGTTTTAAGTTCTAGGAAAAAACAGATTTAGTCTTTGAAAGACAAAATGCTTGTGTGTTACTTAGCTAATAATAAAATTTTACTGAAAAAATTATTAGTTAAGGGAGAAAGAGGACTTAAAAAGGAATATTTTTCTCCTAAGTTAAAAGGCTAATTTATGGATGACTTTGAAGGATGACTTTAGCCTCTTTTTAAACTTAGTTGGTTTTAGAAAAGATATTAACTAAATTTAGAAAAACTTAGCTAGATTTTAAAGAATTTTTGGAGCCAAAATATGTTTAAAGATATTTGAAGTCTCATTTTACTTAGCAAAAATCTTTTGAAAGCCATGAGTTAAATTTTGCAAGCAAAGAAATATGCTTTTAATACTTTTAGCTAAGTATAGAATGAATCTAAGAGGTAACTTAGAAAGGTATTTTAGCACTTAGAGTTAAAATTTATAAAGGTGGCTAAGTTTGAGAAAGTGTGAAAGTTGTTATATGAGTCACTTAGCTAAGCCTTTTGCAAACATTGAAAATGTAGTTTCAGTTTAGAAAGGTACTTAGTTTGAAAAACTTAATTTTGAAAATTAGGAGTAAGAATTTATGAAATTTTAGGACGAAGAGGGAGTAACTAAATATTGAATTTATGTTCAAGTTTAGTTGGTCCTTAAGTCCAAGCATGAGTCAAGTTAAATAGTTGTTAACTTATTCAAATTATTTTGATCAGGTATCAGAGCCCTAATGTACAAGCAAGTACAATCTTAAAATCTCCATTCCCTTCACCAACTGTCTAACCTTTAGCTACTTGTTGATTGCCTAGAGGGCAGCAACTTTCACTTGGTTAGTCAAGTCAAGTCATTTGGTCCAGTTAGATTTGACTAAGGCTGGATGACTTAAACTGATTACTGTTAATAAAGTATTTAATGCCCAGACTCATAATGATGCACAGATATAAGTATACTGGAATCCAGGCTGTACCCTATGCATCTCACGCCATTCTATGTTTTTCAAACACAAGCAAGGTATACCTAGGTGTTTGTGAGATACTCTGGCTTAAGTCTAGGGGAACATGATTTCTAGGGTAGAGCCTAGGCTAAATCCAACTTTTGAAAATTCTAAGGAAATGAGATTTTAAAATCATTATTTTTCCTAGATTTTTAAAAACAATTTAAAAGTGGTTTTGAAATTATACTCACAGTTTTGAAAAAGTGACAAATAAGTACTGAATTAAAACATAAGTCAGCTAAACATAAGATAACCAACTCCAAGATACAACCAAAAGGTGAGTAAGATATCCAGATCCAAAAAGTGAGTGACATATCCAGACAATCTAAAAAGATAGAGTCAAGCAGGTGGATCATCAGCTGGAGGATCGATAGCTAAGGGATCATCGGCCGAGGGTGGTGCTAGGGGCTGCTCAAGTGCAGGCTGAGGCTGTCCTTGGCGTCGGATCTCGTCTCGGAGAGAGGCGAACCCAGCAGCCATCTCGGATCACATAGATCGAAGGAAGCGATGGCTATCTGCTAAGAAGTTGGCCCACTCCTCTCCCTCGCCTGGTATATCCTCGGCCTCTGGAGCGATAGGGGCAGCGGCTGGCTGTGGTCGACCTGTCCAGGCTAGAACTCCATCAGTGTTGACCTCAGCATGGGCTAGTCTACAACTGGGTGACCCTAGTTCGTCGTATATGGTTAAAGGGATAACTATCCCTCTGGTCACATCTATGCCATCGATGGTCGAAAAGATGGAAGTCAAAATATGGCAGTAGGGCATATGCACTATATGGGATGTGACTGTACTAGATACTGAGATAATGTTCTGGAACATGTGTAAGGCTATATCAATGTCCAACCGATGGCTCAGGGCATATAGAAAGAATGAATGGGAAGATCGCATCTTCGGGACATCCCGAGATGAGATCGGCAATATGCAGGCTGTCAGGACCCTATACATAACATAGTCCTGGACTCTAAGAAAAACAGACCTGAACTCAGTCAAGCCGAGTGGTCGCTCCCCCCCCCAAAAAAAATACGTATAGATAGTGTCTAACGTAATATGAGAGTAGGGATCGCCAAATGGCAGATCCCTACCGGGGTAGCACAGGAAGGTACACTCTGACGCTCTAAGCCCTAAGGCGGTATGTAACAAAGTGGGGGTAAGTTGGATGTCGGCGCTACCAACTCTAGAGGAGTACGTACTATCATCAACCCTTTCAAGGTTGTGATAGAACTGTGCACATAAATCATGATTTACTGCATCACTGCAGTAAACCAATTTGTCCAGCTGATAGTATTCTATCATCTGGACCGATGGGTGACAGAACTGACTAAAAAAGGGCCTATTTAGGTATCTAGGTTTGATAGTAAATGTGAAGCTAGCAAATGTAGCCCTAAGTTGTTCGGTTGGGAATCTGAGGTCGGTTGATGGGAGTCTAGCCGGATTGGGATCTACTTGACGTCGTTTCCTATTTTCAACGATTTTACACAAAAATTGGCAAAGTAAGCACAAAGATTATGTAAAAATTACTAGGAAGTGTTTAGAGTTTACCTACAAGGCATTGTGGGGTGTATAAGGGGAGGAATAGGTTGAAGGTGCCTTAGATTGGGAAGAAATCACACGAGTATCTCGCGCTTGGCGTCGGCAGAAAACGAACAGAAGAGCTTCTTTTCGTTGCAATATGATGAATTGAAGGCGCCTTGAACAGTAGTCAAGGCGCCTTATAAGGATATTGGAGGCGCTTCAGACATGATCCGCGGCACCTTAGTCTCAGGCGGCGGGAGTTTTCCCACCGCTTTCTAGGGCGCCTCCCGTGTATGGGAGGTGCCTCCGACAGGCGCCACGTGTTTTATTTATTTATTTATTTAGATTTGAATTAGGTAACTTAATTTAAATTTAGGTTAATTATAATTTTGAATATTTATTTTAAGTTAATTAATTTTTTGAAAAATAATTTTAATTTGAAGAATAATTTTTAATTTGAAAAATAATTTTAAGTTAATAAATTTGAAAAATAATTTTAAAAGACTTTTTCAGATTAAGTTTTAAAAGATTTTTAAAATGATTTTAAAAGAAATTTCAAATAATTTTGAAGTTAAGTTTTAAAACATTTTTAAAATGATTTTTAAAAGATTTTTCAAATAATTTTGAAATTAAGTTTTAAAAGATTTTTAAAGTGATTTTTAAAAGATTTTTCAAATAATTTTGAAATTAAGTTTTAAAAGATTTTTAAAATGATTTTGAAATTAAGTTTTAAAAGATTTTTAAAGATTTTTCAAATAATTTTGAAATAAAAAAAAATAATATTAATTACGAATTTAATTTTCAATTTGAATTTCAAATTTGATTCTCTTTTAAATTTCTATTCCTTAGTCATCTCACCCGATCTAAATTTTCAATCAGGTAATTCTACAATTTTTGTGAGATGAATTATGTTCAATTTTAGGGTTTAGTTTAACTTTGTGTTAGATTTAGGTTTAGTTTTGGGTTTTGGGTTACAAGCTCTTTGGATAAACTTCTAGGCTATGGTGAGTCATAAAGTAACCATGCGCTGAAGGTTTTCCAAATAGTCCTAGAACTTGGTACAAAACATTGGTTCTGGTCCATAAGGTTCCCACGGCCCAGATCCACTTGCACCGTGCCTTGAAGCCCTATCACATGGACGTTATCTTCTAATCTCAGCTGCTTCCACCGATAACCATCGTCAGTTGGGCCGCGGTTTTATTATCTAACATTTTTTCGCCGCTAGGGTAGGTATAGGTCGATCATTCAGCTAGATTGGCTGAGTTAGCCACATAATCTATTTGAATTTTTATTTTGAATTTTTATTTGATTTTAATTTTGAATTTTAATTTAATTTTGAATTTTTTTAATTTTGAATTTTGAATTTTAAATTTTAATTCAAATTTTATTTAATTTAATTTCTATTTTTTAATAATTTTTTAATTTAATTTTGAATTTTAATTGAATTTTAATTATTGAATTTTTAATTAAATTTTTAATTTTAATTGAAATTTAATTTTGATTTTTGAATATTTTGAATTTTAAATTTTTAAATTTAAATTTTGAATTTTAATTTAATAATTTTAATTTTTAATTTGTAATTATCGTTATTAATATCGCTTTGTTGGCTTGCTCCCTCTTGGTCTCGATGTTCATCGAGGTAGTGTATTTGATCCTTAGGATCCAATTGACCAAGTCCATGGTTAATCAATTTGGTCGAACCCAATCGATCGAACTCGGCTGGGTCGATCTCTCTATCGCGATCCATGGATCGATCGCCATCGCGTTTCGTGGGATCGATACGGATCGACGGTGATGCTCACTCATCGATCCAAAGGATCGATCCTACGTGCGGGACTGGATTCGATCGATGCGATCGATCCAACATATCAATCGATCCGATGATCGATCAAAAACCTTCGCGTGGAATAGCTTGATCGATCGCGATCGACGATCCGCGGAATTCATCCTGATCGATCGGATGATCGATGTCATGATGTAGCGGAACCAGAATCAATCCATGGATCGATCGGGACCCATGGATCCATGAATCCTCTTTACCTATCTATAGCCAAACTTCATCTCACAGTTCTAGTTCCAACCATGGTTTGAAATCTTGACTGCTAATCAAAACTATTCATATCATGCGGGAAATTCAAGACATAATATAATGCATGTTCACTAGTTCATACCATTAACCATACTAGAATGCGAAGCATAAGGAAAAGAGAACAAGACTTTAATAACTAAACTTGCTACAAGTTCTAATGCGTAGTAAAATAAAACTAGATCCCTAGGATCTTTATTCCAGTTCCTGCCACACACATCCTCATCTGCACTGACCTCCAGCCTCCACTGCTAGTCCATCTTTCCTTTACCTTTGTCTGCAGTATAAGGGAAAGAAGTATCTATAAGCTTTCGCTTAGTAAGAAACCATCTACTCACAAAAACATGCATACGATGCAAATATGCTTTTAAATCATGCTGTTTGGAAAACATATTGAATATGCAAGCATAGCATGGCATGGTATCATACAAAGCATGGCATAACATAAGCTGAACATAAAATAAAACTGATCATAACATGTCTAGAACTGTATATGAAGCTATCATGTTTAACAACTGAAATAAGCTGAGTTGATGCAAAAGTGAGCTAAGCTGAAGCTGAGCTAATACTGAATTCCATTATGTTTTAAAACTGATTTGGAAAACTATTACATATAATAGATAAAAATATTAAACATGCTGCTGTAGGGCCCTGGCAACTGTACTTGCTGTGCGCGCATCCCTAACTAGACCCAGGATTGCAAGTTCCGAATCTAGTAGGGTTTATTAGGTTAGCTAAACCTAGGGATGACTATGGGAGTCCAACCCAGTGGATATCTAATCCAGTACAGTGCCGCTGCTGAAAGTAAAATACTGAAATGCTAATTAGCTGAATCTAGGTTATCTGAACCTAGAACTAGGTTGTCTGAACCTAGAGGCGATTGTGGAAGCCCACCCATTGGACATCTAGTCCCATAAAGCTGAAATAAGACTGATATGCTGGTTTAAATGCTTCTATGCATTTAGCTGTGCTGTTAAAACTGGCTAAGGTTGCGCTAAACATTTTATCGAACACCTAGTGTGCTCCAACTCTCCTCTCTAATAGGGGGCCACCTCTAGGCACCCGACGACGTCTAGAACCTTTATCTGGAGAGGTAAAACACGTCCGGCCCATCTAGAGATACTCAACTAACCCCTAAGTCAGCGAAGAGAATTAAATACACTCTAGATATCGATAAAAATCTACACATAACTAAATTATAAGCATGCAATCAAACGAGAGCTACTTATACTGCAGGTGAGGGGTTTCTTACCTCCGGTTCGTAATTTCTTACGATTCTATTCGCTAGAATTCCGGTGGAGATGACCTTCTCGACGATCCGCTCACGTCTTCGCGTTCCTCTCGCGGAGAAGAACCTCTTTCGTGTTGGAGTCGTCGCCGGAGGATGATCCGAGAGTCCTTGGGGCTTGGGCGCCGAGAGAGGAGGAGGAAGAGGTGTGGGCGGCGGTGAGGTTTTGGAAGAGGATAGGTCACGGTGAAAAAAAAATAACCTCCTAACTTAATTAATTTTCCTATTTATATTAAAGACTTAATTCGCCCAACTCCAATATAAATTTTATTGGTTCCCTTTCCTTTCAGCACGACCCTGCTGGGTTCAACCGGTTACTAACATTATCCCTAAATCATAGGTCTCGGGTTCGATTCCCGCCTAAGCTATTTTGCGGTTCTATTTATTTTTGCTGCTTCCGCTACTCGGAAAATTTCGGAAAAATATCTAAAAATTCCAGAAAAAAAATCGTAGAATATTTATAATGCAGTTTCGAGAATTTTCGGGCGTTACAATCCCCCATACCTTATAAAAAGTTCGTCCTCGAACTTAGAACAATTCTAGGTACTTCTGTCTCATGCTGGCTTCTGTCTCCCAAGTTGCCTCTTCTGCTGTGTGACTGTGCCAAATAACTTTGACTAATGGTACTTCTTTGTTCCGCAATTTCTTAACTGCTCGGTATATTATCTGAATAGGCCGACTATCATAGCTGAGGTCTTCGCGGATCTGTACCGACTGGGGCTCAATCACCTGGGTGGCATCTGGGGTATGCTTCTTCAGCATAGAGACATGAAATACGTTGTGGACGGTGACATTTCGGGTAGCTCTAACTTATATGCTACCTTGCCCACTCTTCTGCCGATAAGGTATGGTCCCACATATGGGACTAAGTTTGCCCTTCTTCCCAAAGCGTTACTCCTTCATGGGAGCTGCTGAGGAATCTGAATCCCAACGAAACTCTAAGGTCTGCCTAGTGTATCAAAGATAGCTCTTTTCGCGGCTCAGGTGCTCTCTATCCTCTGGCGGATCTGTCGTGTGGTATCTGCTACTAGATCTGTCTGAAGCTCTAGTTCTTCTGCTCACCACTCTCATACCAACAGATTGGAGATCTACACCTCCGCCCGTAGAGAGCCTCGTAGGTGCCATACCGATGGTAGTGACAGTGAGTTGTTGTATGCAAATTCTGCTAAGCTCGATATTTGCACCAACTTCCCTTGAAATCTAGGGCACATGCTCGGAGTATATCTTCGAGTACCGAATTTACTCGCTCCGTCTGACCATCCATCCGAGGATGGAATGTTGTCTTGAACTTTAACTTAGTACCCAATGCCGATGTACGCACTCCCAGTGATGTGAATCTACGCCTCTGTCAAATAATGGTCCGTGGGACTCCATGAAGTCTGACGATCTCCTGGAGATACAACTGGCTAGCTTCTCCATGGAGTAGGATATCTTGATAGCTAAGAAGTGAGCTGATTTAGTCAACTGTCGACTATTACCCGGATGGCGTCAAAACCATTCGTGGTTAGTCCTACTATGAAATCCATAGAGATATCCTCCCACTTCCATTCTGGAATCAGAATAGGCCTGCAGAACTCCTCTCGGTCATGATGTTACGCCTTGACCTCTGACGTGAGGCATATGCTAACATATCTCGGCGATGTCTCGCTTCATCCCGGCCACCAAAATGTTTCTTGGTCTTGATACATTTTGGTGGAACTGGATGCATCGCATATGGAGTCTTGTGAGCCTCATCTAAAATCATCTCCGTAGCTCCTCCCGATCCGGAACACAGAGTCTGTCCCCAAAGTACAACACCCCGCTGTCGGACACTCTGAATTCTCCACTTTCGATTCTGCTAGCCCTTGCTTGGTTTTCCGAATTTCAGGGTCCTCCTGAGCCGATCGAATATCACCAAGCAAGGTAGACTCTAAGGTCATAGTAGAGAGTCTGTCCAATGATGAGTTCGAGATCATCTGAATCTCCTTCAGAGGGGCGGTGACACTAAGAGATAATAAGGTAACACCGGATTTTCCGCTAAGTCGCCGGCTACCTTATTTGCTTTCCCCGGGTGGTAGAGGATGTCTATATCGTAATCCTTGACCAGCTCTAACCATCTGTATCATATTCAGATCCTTCGAGTGAAGAAATACTTCGACTCGATGATCTGTATACACTCTGCCCGAGCTCCATATAAGTAATGTCTCCAAATTTTGAGAGCGAACACTACTGCTGCAAGCTCAAGGTCATGAGTAGGGTAATTCTTCTCATAATCCTTGAGTTGTCCGGAGGCATAGGCGATCACCTTGCCGTTTTGCATCAATACTGGCTCTAGTCCCAACTTAGAGGCATCACTATAGATGTCAAAACTGGTGTTGTCCGGTAGAGCCAAAATGGGACTGGTCAATCTTCTTTTAGCTCGTGAAGCTGTTCTCACAGTCCTCGATCCTCCGTCCACGAAATTTCTTGTTCTTTCGTAAGAGGTCAGTGGGGAGGCTATCCTGGAGAAGTCCTCTACAAACTTCCTGTAATAACCCGCCAATCCTAGAAAGCTTCCGATTTCCGGCGTTCTTGGTCTTTTCTCCACTTACTGCTTCTATTTTGCTGGGGTCTACCATGACACCATCCTTTGAGATAATGTGACCCAGGAAGGACACCTGATCAAGCCAGAATTCACATTTCGTGAACTTGGCATATAGCTGATTCTGCTGAAGTGTCTGTAGTACTGTCTTCAGGTGCTCTGCATGTTCTTCCTGAGTTCCTGAGTAGATGAGAATGTCATCGATGAACATGATTACAAACTTATCTAAGTACTCTCTGAATACTCTGTTCATGAGATCCATGAATGTAGCTGGAGCATTTGTCACGCCAAAAGGCATGACTACGAACTCGTAATGTCCGTATCTGGTCCTGAATGCCGTCTTCGGTATATCACCCTCCTTGACTCTGACTTGGTGATATCCGGATATGAGGTCAATCTTAGAGAACACTGCTGCTCCCTTTAACTGGTCGAACAGGTCATCTATCCTGGGAAGAGGATACCTGTTCTTGATCGTGA
Organism: Zingiber officinale; assembly: GCF_018446385.1. Classification (NCBI taxonomy): domain Eukaryota; kingdom Viridiplantae; phylum Streptophyta; class Magnoliopsida; order Zingiberales; family Zingiberaceae; genus Zingiber; species Zingiber officinale. Next base: position 19,954,878 of record NC_055987.1, on the reverse strand, counting down.
CCTGATTCAGTGCTCTGTAGTCTATGCATAGCCGCATGCTTCCTTCACGAACAATACAGGCGCTCCCCATGGTGAGTGACTAGGGCGATAAGCCCTTGTCAAGCAGCTCCTGTAGTTGCTCATGAAGTTCCTTCTGTTCTGCATGCGATATGGCGCTTTGGAAATAGGATTAGTGCCGGAAAGCTCTATCTCAAATTCAATCTCCGGCCGGTGCTAGGCCTGGTAACTCTTCAGGGAAGACTGGGTAGTCACATACAACTCGGACCTCTACTGCTGTTGTTGTCCTGTCTGGTATTGACTACATGTGCTAGGTACCGTACATCCCGAATCCATCAACTTCGTGCCTTCATAGCTTTCTTTGGTTCTCCGAGGTACTCGAACGTACTTCCTCGGGTTAGAATACGACTTTCTGCTTACGGCACTCTATGGAAGCACCGTATCTGATTAGGAAGTCCATTCCAAGGATGACGTCGTAGTCGGTCATTTCTAGCAGGATCAGTCACAAAGAGTTCCCTCTGCTATAATGACTGGCCATTGCTCTGAGCCAGTGCGTGGATGCCATAACTTCTCCCGAAGGTAGTGTAAATCAGAAAGTACCTCTGGAGCTATTGCCGACTTTGCAGCAAACGCCTAGCTATATAAGAATGGGTTGCCCAAGATCGAATAACATGGTTGCTACTTGAAAAATGCTAAGGTTCGACTGAACAACTGTCGAGGCATTGGCTACATCCTCTCGGTGAGTGAGTAGATCCTCGCATTCGCCATAGGAGGGGCTTCTAATGCCCGGCGATAAGTGGACCTTCTAGCTGTCGATATAATCCCGGTGATCGCACTCTCGCATGAATCTGCTATGGCCGAGGAAGACCGATCTTGTTCGGACCTTGGCCATGTGCCCTTCTTGTCCACATTCAAAGCATCCTCGTGTGCCTTGCGGCAAACCCCGGTGGAATTTCCCACAAGTAGCACACTTTGGATAGTGGGTCGCTTGCTAGATGGTCCTCCTTTTGGGTCACTCCCCTGATTTGCGCTTGTTGTTGGAGTTCCCTTTCCGATTAGAGTGTGGCCTTGCTGCTTTTGAGTGTGAGAGTTTCCTTGGCCTTTGAACTCCGAGACGCCTCCTGCTTATATCTGTAATGCTGCGTGGTCAAGCTCACTAACTCTCTGTGGTTTGTGGCTATGTATGCCGACCACGTTCCATCGCTATCTCCGGCCTCGGATCTTGAGCATCAACGGATTCGTTCCTTCTACTCGACTAGCTCCGGCATAGACGAGCCAACCTTCTTCACGGCTTCCTCAATCAAAGGTTGCCCCGGAACTCGGTGAACTCGTCGTGAGTGGCGGTTTGTAACCCGTATGTGAAAGAACTCCTCGAAGAATTCTTTCTCAAGTCAGCCCATGTTCGTTTTGATTCTTTCCCACCACATGTGTGCGTCTCAGGCAGTAGGAGGCACACTTCACCTTCTCGTGCTCCGGGTCCCGAAGCTCCATCGTGCTCTCCGGTGTTTTGAACCAGGCTTGTGCATCCCACGGTTCACTAGTGCCCGAGAAGTTCTCTGCTTGACTCGCGCCACCGGATCGGATAGGCTTCCTTTCTTGGCTCAGCTGTTGGGGCTACTGGTGCTGTAGACTGAACTGGTGGAACCTCTAAGACTGTGGCGGTATTCGGGTGACTGTGGGGGTACTCTGCTGATTAGCCTTTAAGGTGGCTATTTCCTGTTGCTGTTCAGCTTGCTGCTGCTGTAACTGAGCCACTAATGCTGTAAGGTCTAGAGGAGGCACTGAACTGCTTGCCTCTTGCTGGGGCTCAGTAGCTAGTGCCCTTCTAGCTGGGCATCCTCGTGCCATTTCTAAAGACATAGAGAACATAACATAACTAATGTAATCACAGTTATACAACTACTGATATCATGTTTAAAAACTATAACATACTATCAAGCAGTAGGCATATAAACATGAACTGTAATAACAAAACAAGGAGCATAAATTAAGTAGAGGTATTCTTACTTGGAAGCTGTAGGTTCAATGCTGATGTGTGTGTAGGAAGTATGGAATTTTGCTATGATACCACTCTGTAACGACCCACCTTCTACTAACTATGCTGTAAGGCCGATCGCTACAGTTATGCTGAGCTAACTGTGCGGAAAACTAGTCTAATTTAAATTTTAGTTGCTAACTGACAACTATTCTTGGTTCTACATGTGCTAAAGGATGTAATCTAAGGAATACAAGGTGTATCCTACATCCTATATGAACTAGAAGCTGGTCTGCTAAGTTTCTTGGTCGAAACTGAACTTCCCAATCGATCCAGACTGAACTGGGTCGATTGCTCTCTGTTGGAACGATCGGCTGATCGATCCGGGCTCACTGATCGATCCAGTGATTGATCCAGCGTGCTTCTATGCACGGGACTTTATTTGGATCGATCGGCTGATCGATCCAACATAGGTCAATCGATCCGATGATCGATCAAAAACCTTTCTGTTCGCGGGGAATAGCTTGGATCGATCGACCGATCGATCCAGAGGCCTTCTGTTCGCGACAGAATATGACCGGATCGATCGGACGATCGATCCAGAAACCTCCTATTCGCGGAACCAGCCCTCAATCGATCCATGGATCGATCGGGGACCCCAGATCGATCCATGGATCTATCGGAGTTTCTGATTTCGCACTGAAACTCTGATTTCTGCACTAGTTCGTGCGAAAATCGGTGAAACAACTCCACAAATGCTAATAACTATTCTATCATGCATTGGGAAACATTCAAGACATAATATAATGCATGTTCACTAGTTCATACCATTAACCATACTAGAATGCGAAGCATAAGGAAAAGAGAACAAGACTTTAATAACTAAACTTGCTACAAGTTCTAATGCGTAGTAAAATAAAACTAGATCCCTAGGATCTTTATTCCAGTTCCTGCCAGACACATCCTCATCTGCACTGACCTCCAGCCTCCACTGCTAGTCCATCTTTCCTTTACCTTTGTCTGCAGTATAAGGGAAAGAAGTATCTATAAGCTTTCGCTTAGTAAGAAACCATCTACTCATAAAAACATGCATACGATGCAAATATGCTTTTAAATCATGCTGTTTGGAAAACATACTTAATATGCAATCATAGCATGGCATGGTATCATACAAAGCATGGCATAACATAAGCTGAACATAAAATAAAACTGATCATAACATGTCTAGAACTGTATATGAAGCTATCATGTTTAACAACTGAAATAAGCTGAGTTGATGCAAAAGTGAGCTAAGCTGAAGCTGAGCTAATACTGAATTCCATTATGTTTTAAAACTGATTTGGAAAACTATTACATATAATAGATAAAAATATTAAACATGCTGCTGTAGGGCCCTGGCAACTGTACTTGCTGTGCGCGCATCCCTAACTAGACCCAGGATTGCAAGTTCCGAATCTAGTAGGGTTTACTAGGTTAGCTAAACCTAGGGACGAGTATGGGAGTCCAACCACTGGTGAAAGTAAAATACTGAAATGCTAATTAGCTGAATCTAGGTTATCTGAACCTAGAACTAGGTTGTCTGAACCTAGAGGCGACTGTGGAAGCCCACCCATTGGACATCTAGTCCCATAAAGCTGAAATAAAACTGATATGCTGGTTTAAATGCTTCTATGCATTTAGCTGTGCTGTTAAAACTGTCTAAGGTTGCGCTAAACATTTTATCGAACACCTAGTGTGCTCCAACTCTCCTCTCTAATAGGGGGCCACCTCTAGGCACCCGACGACGTCTAGAACCTCTATCTGGAGAGGTAAAACGCGTCCGGCCCATCCAGAGATACTCAACTAACCCCTAAGTCGGCGAAGAGAATTAAATACACTCTAGATATCGATAAAAATCTACACATAACTAAATTATAAGCATGCAATCAAACGAGAGCTACTTATACTGCAGGTGAGGGGTTTCTTACCTCCGGTTCGTAATTTCTTACGATTCTATTCGCTAGAATTCCGGTGGAGATGACCTTCTCGACGATCCGCTCCCTCGCGGAGAAGAACCTCTTTCGTGTTGGAGTCATCGCCGAAGGATGATCCGAGAGTCCTTGGGGCTTGGGCGCCGAGAGAGGAGGAGGAAGAGGTGTGGGTGGCGGTGAGGTTTTGGAAGAGGATAGGTCACAGTGAAAAAAAAATAACCTCCTCACTTAATTAATTTTCCTATTTATATTAAAGACTTAATTCGCCCAACTCCAATATAAATTTTATTAGTTCCCTTCCTTTCAGCACGACCCTGCTGGGTTCAACCGGTTACTAACATTATCCCTAAACCATAGGTCTCGGGTTCGATTCCCGCCTAAGCTATTTTGCGGTTCTATTTATTTTTGCTGCTTCCGCTACTCGGAAAATTCCGGAAAAATATCTAAAAATTCCAGAAAAAAATCGTAGAATATTTATAATGCAGTTTCGAGAATTTTCGGGCGTTACAAATGTACTCCTTGGAAACGAGTTAAGAGCGTACCTTATGATATCCCTATTTTCTACCTTCTGCCCGATTCCATGGAGGGAGTTGAGGATGTCTTGAATTCTTGCATGCAGTGAACTCGCCGTCTCACCTTCTTGCATCTTTAGATTATACAATTTATTAAGCAACAGATCTCTCTTGCTTACCTTAGTGTCGGAGGTGCCCTCGTGGAGTTCGATCAGCTTCTCCCAGAGCTCCTTCATTGATGTGAACGAGCCAACTCGATTGAGCTCCTCCTTGGTCAGTCTGCACTGGAGGGTGCAGGTCGCTTTGGCATCAGCTTCCACCTTCTTGATTATGGTCGGTTCCCATTTTTCGCAGGGTGTCGGCTTGCCGTCTTCGTCGGATGGGAGTTGTAGTCCAGTCTTGACAATCATCCATGTCTCGAACTGGGTTTTGAGGAATGTTTCCATTCGCCCCTTCCAGTACCCGAAGTCTTCTCCAGTGAAGAGAGGGGGACGAACGATGCTATAACCCTCTTGATGGGCCATTTGAACTTCTGCACGACAAAAACAACGAAAATATGTTCCAAGACTAAGTCTTGGATTAGTAGTGCGGGAATAATTTAAAAGAAAACGTACTCGAGTGGTGTTGCACCAACTTCAAGCAAAAATCGATTCGAGAAAAGAATTAGAATATAGCTATAAAGCTAAATTCTAATTGACTCCGAAAAATTTAAAAATACCACGAAAATTTGTTTTGAAAGGTGGTTGCACCGATTCAAAATGACCCCGCTCTGATACCAATTGTTGGATCGAGAAGCGCTAGAGGGGGGTGAATAGTGCTCATGGCTATTTCGTTCAATTTGTAATCGTAAATCGTACGAAGAGTTAACAGAGTAATAAATGCAGTGGAAATTAAAAGCACACAGAAAGACGCAAGGTGTTTACTTCGTTCGGAGTCTAGTTTGACCTCTACTAGAAGGCCCGTGATCGTTGACCGCTTTCGGTGGGAAACAACTATAGAATCGTCAATAGTACAAGTATGAAATGAGTACAGAAAATCTAAGCAATACCGACAACAAAATTTACAGAAATCGGAGCGTCGGGTTGTTGGAAACTTGTCGCAGCTTATCTGGAGCCTTTCGTTAGCAGCACGTTGTAGATGGATCGCTTGGTACTTAATGTATAGAGTTGCTGGTCGAGACCCTCTTATAAAGGGTGTTCAAGGCGCCTCCATCAGGCTCCAAGGCGCGTTGAATCCCTAAGTTTTATCTGTGGGTGCAGCGGAGGCCGGCAAGAGGGGGGTGAATTGCTTCTGAAATAAAAAAAAACTATACCCTCCTCGGATTTCAACTCAGAAATAAAATCAGCAATAAAAATAACTAGCAACTATATAAAAAGTCAGAAATAAAACGGGAGACCGAGGTTTAACCTGGTTACAACCAAGGAGGTTGTTAATCTAGGACAATCAAAGATCGCACTAGCAGATTCTCCTTCACTATAGGCGGAGAAGCCTTTTTACACACTTAATGAACTCACAAGTTGCTAGGAATTGAAAGCTTGAATGAATGATGAATTCTTAGGTCCAGGGGTCCTTTTATAGCCCCTGGAAAGTCTATCCCGAAGCTCCAAGGCGCCTCCAAGCAAGTGTTCGGATAGAACTCTATCCGAAGCCAAACGGTCGATTTGACCAGACTCAAGGCGCCTTAAACAAGCCTTGAAGGCGCCTTCAAGCATGATGAAGGCGCCTTGAGCTGCCTTTTCAACTCCTTTGCTTCTTTGCTTCGTCTTCCGACGTCTTCCGTAGTTCCGATCTTTTGGGTGATTGCGGCCAACCGGAATAGGGCTCACCCGAACCCAATTCCCGGCCTTCTCCTCGAGCAGCCTTCCGTCCCGGCTTAACATCCCTCGAACGCCGCACACGCTCTTCACGCCCACTGGAGTACTCTTCCGCAGCTCTCTCGTCCTTCGAACGCATCGAGCCCGTCGGCTCCCTTCCCGTGTCGTCCTTCTCGCTAGCTGCGTCTTCCGCTCGACTTCTTGTGCTCCTAAGCTCCTACACACTCAGACACAGGGATCAGACAAAACGCAGGACCTAACCAACTTGGTTGATCACATCAAAACACCCACGGGGTCCAACAATCTCCCCCTTTTTGATGTGCATCAACCCAAGTTCAAGTTAGGGTAAATAGACATAAATAGTAATTTTAAAGGAAATTACTAAACTAACATATTTAAGCATAAATTTGCAATAATTAAAATTGCAACACAGTTTAGAAAAAAATATTTAATTTTCGTACTCCCCCTAAACTTGTACCTTTCTCTACCCCTTTGATCACAGTAAAAATGGGGTACCAATAAGAGAATATTAAGCAAATTATTAAGGTAGAACAAATTCTGAGCAAAAGTGAACTTTTAGAAAAAAAAAAAATTTTAAGTTTAAACTGAATTTTCAAAAAAAAATTCTAAGCTAAAATGAATTTTTAGAATTTTACAAAAAAAATTTCTAAGTAAAAAAAATCCTAATTAAACTTTTTGAATGTTCCAAAAAAAATTTCTAAGTCAAATGAAATTATTTAGAATTTCTCCAAGAAAAAAAATTCTTAACAAAAAAAATTTCTAAGTTAGAATTTTCAAGAATAGTTTCTAAATAAAAAAATGTTGGATAAACTTTTAAAGCATTATTTAATTCTTGTTTTTAATGCTTTTTCAGAAAGTTAATTAAACATTTTCTTTCAATATTTTAGCTTCCAGGTCGTGGCGAGGGACTAGGCCTTCTTGGTTATTGGAGCAACAACCACTTCCTTAGACAAGGCTTCAATACAGAATTTCAATGTTTAATTTTCTCTCTTAAAGCTTTTAATAAAAAATTTTAATTTAGCACAGATTTTGGAACCCAATAGAGGTTCCTTCCTACAGGGTTATTCAAAAATTTAGGGGGTACATAGTTTCTTGGTACTTTTCTAAGTTGACCCTGATGGTTTCTAATGTACCAATTTAATTTACCATAAATTATAATTTTTGAATTTGGAAACTTCTTTAAGCATGCATCATTTTTCAATTTTTTTATATCATTTTTTAATTTTGTATTTTCTAATTTCAAATTTTCATTTTCCTTTTCAAATTTATCCAACTCTTTAGAAAGTGCTTTTATAAATTTAAAGGACTGAGTCGGGGTTAGATTGCGTACCTTACTTACCTGACTCGGTGATGCTCCCCCTTCCCTGCAGCTTTCCTCTTCTGACGTTCCTCCCCCTTCGTCGATGCTCATCTCTGAGCTGGACGTTTCTTCTAGCTGATGGTTGGCCATCAGTGCTAGTCCCGAGAATTCTTCGACTTCCGATTCGGAGGATGACGAATCATCCCACGTGGCCTTTAGGTTGTGTTTGGTTCGAGCTGGCTTCTTGCTCCTTTCCTTATCCTTCTATTTGCTCTTCAATTTTGGGCAGTTCTCCTTGATGTGCCCTTCTTCGTTGCAGTTGTAGCAACGGACTGTCCTTCTCTTTTGACGATGTTTACTTGACTGCGATCTAAATTTGTTAGATTTAAAAAACTTATTAAAATGTCTTACCATTAATGCAGTTTCGTTTTCATCGATTGTCGCTTCGGAGTCAGGATCGTCCTTTTCGGCTCGTAGGGCAATGTTGAGGTTCGACTTCTCTACTAGATTTTCTGCAAGTCGAGATTCGTGCAGTTCGAAAGTTGAAAACAATTGTTCCAATGTACTTACCTCGAGATCCTTAGAGATGTAGTAAGCATCTACTAAGGAGGCTCACTCGGGAGTTCTCGGGAAGGCGTTGAGCTCGTATCGAATTGAGTCCCTGTTCGTTACTTCTTCTCCAAGGTTGGTGAGTTGAGTTATCAGTTCTTTGATACTCGCTTGGAGTTGCGCTACCTTCTCGCCTTGGTTCATCCGGAGGTTCGTCAACTGAGTTCGGAGGATGTCGCGCTTGGCTAGTTTTGCTTCGGAGGTACCTTCGTGAAGTTCCAGGAATTTCTCCCAGAGATCTTTCGCGGAGGCGTAGCTTCTGATCCGACTTACCTCCTGAGGTGGCAGAACACTGAGGAGGTGGAATTCAGCTTTTCCGTTGGTGACGAAATCGGCTTGCTCCTTTTTGCTCCACGTGTTTTCTTCTTTGTCTTTAGGAGCTGCAAAACTATATTTCATAGTAATTAAAATATCAAAGTCTGTTTTAAAAAATACCTCCATTTTGCGCTTCCATGTGGCGAAGTCTCCGTCGAACTTCGGGGGATGGATGTTCGCTCCGGCCATCTTGTTGATCGTAGTGTTTCAGTTGGCGGTTAGTCCTTCTGGGGCGATCAGACTCTGATACCAATTGTGGGTGCAGCGGAGGCCGACAAGAGGAGGATGAATTGCTTCTAAAATTAAAAAAAGCTATACCCTCCTCGGATTTCAACTCAGAAATAAAATCAGCAGTAAAAATAACTAGCAACTATATAAAAAGTCAGAAATAAAACGGGAGACCGAGGTTTAACCTGTGTAACGACCCGACCCTTTTGGCCTCTTGGGAGGCCCTTGCGGCGGCCCAACTGGTGGCCCTTATGTCGTCGGCCCATATCGACTCGTAAATCTACTCATTTTGACGTCTTAGTTTTCATAGGACTTTGAACCAGCTTTGGATTTTGCCTCCCAAGTTGAACCTCTTGTAAACATTACCTGTTATGAAGGCGTGATGTAGAGTTACATTCAGGAATAAAAATAGAGAAACCAGGTTTAGAGTTGAATCATACTGAGGAAAATGATCACATGGGAGCCCAAGGTCTGAAAAACTTCGCACATGGCTAAACATGCGCCAATTAGCTCAATGCGGCTGCCAGCGAATTGGCCAAAAGACAGGCTTGAACAATAAAAGCGATCTCATTGGTTGGATTCATAAACTAATACTTAAGCACGAGGTTTAGAGTTCGAATCCTTGGGAGGCAAAAATCCGGTGGAAAGTCCTAGTTAGTAACGAGGTCGGCAAAGTGGGTCGGTCGATGACATGAGAGGTCGCCAAATGGGCCGGCGACATAAGGGCCACCGGTTGGGCCACAAGGGCCCGCCCAAAGAGGCCAAAGGTCGGTCGTTACAATAAAAGGCGCCATTTTATTGTAACAACGCCCTTAGCCTCTCAAGCGAATGGCGTCTATCGTGGACCCATTTGGCGACTTAATTCGTACGCGACCGATTGCGTATCGACATCAACTGCACCCGGCGGTTTTGCTCCTCGACCTCCGGGCTTAATATTTTAGGATATAGTCCTGACACCGTGAATCATTTCAGGATTCATAAACTCTAATACTTAAGCCTGGAGGTTTAGAGTTTGAATCCTTGGGGAGGCAAAAATCCACTGTCAGGGGTGGAAAGTCCTAGTGAGTAACCGCACGGGCAAAAGGTCGTCGATCGACGACATGAGAGGTCGCTAAATGGACCGACGACATAAGAGCCGCCAGTTGGGCCGCCACAAGGGCCGCCTAAGAGGCCAAAAGGGTCGGGCCGTTACAACCTGGTTACAACCAAGGAGGTTGTTAATCCAGGACAATCGAAGATTGCACTAGTAGAGTCTCCTTCACTGTAGGCGGAGAAGCCTTTTTACACACTTAATGAACTCACAAGTTGCTAGGAATTGAAAGCTTGAATGAATGATGAATTCCTAGGTCCAGGGGTCCTTTTATAGCCCCTGGAAAGTCTATCTCGAAGCTCCAAGGTGCCTCCAACAATGGTCCAAGGCGCCTCCAAGCAAGTGTTCGGATAGAACTCTATCCGATGCCAAACGGTCGATTTGACCAGACTCAAGACGCCTTAGACAAGCCTTGAAGGCGCCTTCAAGCATGATGAAGGCGCCTTCAGCTGCATTTTTAGCTCCTTTGCTTCTTTGCTTCATCTTCCGACGTCTTCTGTAGTTCCAGTCTTTCGAGTGATTCCGGCCAACCAAAATAGGGCTCACCCGAACCCAATTTCCGGCCTTCCTCGAGCAGGCTTCCGTCCGGCTTCGGTCGTCGGCTCCCTTCCCGTGCCGTCCTTCTCGCTAGCTGCGTCTTCCGCTCGACTTCCTATTCTCCTAAGCTCCTGCACACTCAGACACAGAGATCAGACAAAACGGAGGACCTAACCAACTTGGTTGATCACATCAAAACACCCACGGGGTCCAACCCGGAAATGACTTTGCGATGAAGCTTTGACCGCTGCCTTTTATCCATCTCAAGGCGTCTTCATCACTGTCCAAGGCGCCTTAAACCACCTGTTCAAGGCGCCTTGAGCTTCCTTCAGGGCGCCTCCAACCCTTCTGGACAGTTGGCTTCGGCTCGCACCCAAGGTGCCTCCAAGCTCCATGGAGGCGCCTCGGACACTGTTCATCCGAGGCTAAGTTGTGCTCCTTTGGTCCTGCAACAAGTGTTAGTCCCAAACACATACCCTGCAAAACCAAGTTAGCACAAAACAATATAGATATGATAATGAAAGTCTCTGGACTGTCCGGGTCTGACTTTGGATTTCCAACCGGAAACCCTAGGTCGGGCCGACGCCTACTGTTCCCTCTACAGGGAACGCGTCCTCACCTACTCCACTCGGGAGATTTACCTAATGCCAGTGCGATCCTCTAGATCGATTGGACTTTTGCTCGGTGCTCGATACTTCCAGACTTTCTGCTGGACTTCCGCTTCCCGGTTGGTCTAGTCTTTCACCTGGTTCGCGACACCAGGACTTTCCACCTAGGGTTACCCCCCCCCCCTCCCAGGACTTTTGCTTGAAGCACTTGACCCACCAAGACTTTCCGCATAGGGTTACCACCCCCTAGGGTTTTCACCTTGCCTAACCACAGTTAGGGCTTTTGCCTAGGTACACTTAGGACTTTCCTGCAATCTCATTCAGACTATTAGATCACCACACACCTTAACTTTGAATCCTTTGCCATTATCAAAACTCAAGTTTGATCGTGGGATGTTTCCCGCACCAACAATTTTGTTATATGTTATAATCATTATCATGAATAAATTATTAATTCCTTATAATTAAGGATAATGACATTAATTGATATACTAGGTTGGATGATCAAAGTTTAAATGCCTAGTTAGATATGCATCATCCCTTAGTTTTAGGGAAAACTAATTTTACATCTCACAAGACCATAAGGATGACTTTTATGTGTATTGCAGTACATTAAATATAAGTGAGATGTTAGGTGGATGAATATAACTTAAAATATTGATTTAGTGTATCTTTTTAAGTTTTTAGTTTCATCAAAATATATGAATTTTGAGAAATTCAATCACGAAGAAAGTAAGTGTACAAGTTATATACATTTAGCTCAAAGATCGTGGTTGGAAACATTGGTTTGAAAGACATTTCAAAATCATTTTAGAAAATCTTGGTGAAGTCTATCTTTTGATAGGGATCACCATTGATTAATTGAATACAAAGTAGAGTGAAATATTAAAATTTTCAATGGTTTTCAATTTTCTATCAATCTTTGAAAATGAGAATTATTTTCATAGAAAACTATTTTTCCTTAATAGTATATGACATAAGTAATGTCTATTTAAAATTTCATGATTTTTTCGATAATCATAAAATTATTTATGATATTATAAAATTGAATATGAAATTATTTTCAAAAATCAAAAAATTTAGATACGGATAATTGATTGGGTCAATTGATTACCTCACGCTAATCGAATAGGGCAATCAATTGAGGTGAATTTTCACGAGCATAGAGGCTCAAGGAATCGATCAAGTGGTCAATAAACTCTGTAATCGATTGGATCAATCTATTAAAATGGGCATAATCTATTGAATCCCAACTTCAATTGATTCGGGGAGGTTGTAATCGATTGGTAGTTGAAACGAATCGATTAAGAATGATGATTTTGGACGAAATGGTCTAATTTCAGGCTATTAAGCCACATTTAGTTGAGTTAACCATCTCTAACCTTCTAAAGTGCTTTGATAAGTATTTAAGGGTGATTTTCTTGATGAAAATAAGAAAGGAATAGTTAAAGGGGACTAATTTAGAGTTTATGAGAAGGTTTAGATTCAAAGTAAATTTTTAACCTCACAACTTCAATTTTGGGGTTCCTAAAGTTTTAAGAACTTCAAATCATTGTTGGTGCAATAATAAAAGGTTAGAGCATGTTTTGAGGGGGAGTGTAGGATCGAGATGCGCTAAAGGGGGGGGGGGTGAATAGCTCTCATGGCTTTCACACGTTTCGAATTCGAAAAACTCGACGAGTAATGCAGCGGAAATAAGAAAACACAAGTTATTTACTTAGTTCAGAGCCTGTGGCGACTCCTACTCCAAGGCCCACGTTCGTTGAGCATTTACTTTGGACAACAACTATAATCACGTAAATAGTTACAACTGAATATTACAATAAATGCAATAAAAGTTATATCGACAACAAAATCGAAATCTCGAAGCTCCGGGTCGTCAGGGACTTGTCGTAGCTTAGCCGGGTCGTTTCTTAAGCAGCACACGAAGGATGAATCGCTTTGAAATTGATTAATTAAGGTGCTGGTCGAATACCCCATATAAAGGTTGCTTGAGGCGCCTCAAAGCCCCTTGAGGGCACCTCCAACGAGCCGAGTCAACCGCGCGGATAGATGCTGAAGAAGTCATTGCTGATCCATTTGAAGGTGCCTCCATAAGCCTTGAAGGCACCTCCATAAGCCTTGAAGGCGCCTCCATAAGCCTTGAAGGCGCCTCCACCCTGCTGTCCGAGGCACCTCAAGCCACCTTGAGGGTGCCTCCAGCTCCACTGCGTGCAACCTCTGCTCCTTTGCACCTGAGACGCCTCAAGCTCCATGAGGGTGCCTCGGGTACTGTTCATCCAAGGCTAATCTTGCTCCTTTGTCCCTGCAAAACATGTTAGTCTACAAACCAACCATATATCCTGCAAAACAAAGTTACACACATAATAAACATAGTAATATGAAAGTTTGACAATCACGGACTGTCTAATTCTGACTTCGGATTTTTGACCGGCTAGAGTTGAATCGACGCCTATTGTTCCCTCTTCCGGGGAACGCGTTCTCACCTACTCCACTCTGGATGTAACGACCACCCTTCTTACTACTACTACTCTCTAAGGATGACCGTTACTTAACTACTAACTCTACTTAACCGGTATGATTAAAAATCACATGGAAACCCTACCGAAAAATTTCGGCAAAGTCTCCCCTGTTCCGGTGACCTTATTCAACAATACATGCAATATATACTCAGCCACAAGCGGCTGGAACACATATCAATCAACCACGCAGTATAATAAATCCAAAATAAAGAAAACAACACAAGAAATCATCATACAAGATTACAATTCTTCTACTACGTCCTAATCATAGCAAAATAACAGATACTATCTCAAATACTCCTAACATAGCAAAAGACAATAAAAATTAAACTAAAACTTCTTTCCTAGTCCCAAGGCTTCCATAGTCCTGGCATCACACATCCTTCGAACACCTCCTTGTCGCCTTCCTTTCTATATCTTTTCCTTTCCTGTATCTGCAGTAAGAGGAAGTGTAGTCTATAAGCAAAATTTGCTTAGTAAGCGCTATCTAACTCACAAAATCTCGATATGCATGTATATAAATAAAAACATGCTAAAACTGAATGCTAACATGTAAAGCTACTCATGCTCATACATAGCAAAGGAATCATACTAACTGAAATACTAAACATGTATAGCTAATCATGCTCATAAATAGCAAAGAACAATAAACTAACTCATGCTCTTCTATTAGTAAAGAAACATACTGAAAGGCTAAACATGTAAGGCAAGTCTATACTATCATGCTTGCATAAAGAACTAAGCTTACTGAATTCTAAACACCTTCTGAATCTTATTTCACTTGTTTAAAGACTTATTCTTTAAATACTTTATACTTATGTAAAACTTTCAAAAACTTATACTTATAATACTTCAAAATAATAATCAACTTCTTCTTGGGCCCGGCAACTGTGCTTTTTCTTTTGTAACGACCCGACCCATTCGGCGGCCCATTTGGCGGCCCATTTGGCGACCCTATGGTCGTCGACCGTCGACCGTCGGCCGAGCCGTTACTACTAGGTTATCTAAACCTAGGGACGACTATGGGAGCCCAGCCCAAGGACAGAGAGTCCAGTACAGTGCCACTGATAAAAGTAAAATACTTGTTATCTTTTAATACTTTTAATGCATTTTCTTTAGCACCTTGTGTGCCAAAATCCCTAAAGTCTTGACTTTGGGATCTACTTAAGGCCTTGGCCTTTTTCTTTCTTTTCTTTATCTTTCTTATACTTGTTAATACTTCTAAAAGAATACTTCTAAAAAAAGAAACTGAAATGTTTAAGCAAATTCCAACTTTGGAATGCTTAAACCAAAAATTTGCCTACTATGCTAAATAAATTCTGCAATGTAATACTTATAAAAAGATCTGCATATCATACTTATCAAATCTGCTCTAAGATTGAAGTTCTGCATATTGAGGTAACAAGGAAACTCAAATCTGTATGCTTAAATGGATGGTAGCAAAGAAGCATATATAAACCACCTGCTAGAGTAAAGAACTCACATCTGTATCCTAGAATGAGTACAACTAGAAAATGTATCTGAACCTCATGCTAGAATAAGGGATCTCAAATCCATATACTTAAATGAAAGTAGCATATCTAAACCTCAATCTCAGATTTTACATAAGCAAATTATCTAAACCTCATACTCAGATTTAACATAAGCAAATTATCTAAACCTCATGCTCAGATTCAACATAAGCAAATTATCTAGACTGCAAAAGAACTAGATGCTTAAAGGGAACTAAAATTCTGCACTATACTACTAAGTTCTGCATACCATAAGCTTAACATGATTCTGAAAAATAATCAATCCCAAAGTACTGATATAAATCAAGAATTTTTACTAGGTATGACTACTTTATATCACTATAATAAAATGGAGTCCTATAAAAGAGCAGCTGGATTGTATACTCAACCCATTGCTCTAAGGCAAAAAGATAATATCTCAATAATCACCCATTGCTATATAATCTCAAGAAACTGAATTGTATTATCTCAAGAAGATAATATACTCAACCCATTGCTATATCAGAACTCTACACTAATTCCTTATGGAAACATGTACTGTTCAGAAATCCAAATGAATTCACAAGGAAAAGCTATTCTCAATTATTCTCTAACCTCCTTATTCTATGCTACACTATCTAGCATCATTACCAGATATGAAAATTAGTCCACAAAAACTCATAGAGACAAAATCATTTGTGATCAAGACTTAGAACACCTACTTTCAGTCCAATCTGTAATTCAGCCAAGCATATTAACGAACAGGTTTCTTGCAAACCACTCACAATATCAAGGACACGGTAGAAATTGAATCAAAACCTGTTCACAGTCAACTGAATCTTGCAATATTCACATCAAGAACATTCTAGTGGAAATCGAGCTCCTTCAACAGCATAATGTATTGATCAAACGGTGGAATCCAGAAATCTGGTGTTTCCAAGAGCACCTCAATAAATCTTCATCTCGTATCAGTGAATCCCCAAAGGAAAATCAAGTATAATCTTATTCACCAACAAGCAACAACTTCACAGCATGCTTCAACAAAATCAAGAGAAACAAGGAAACTCCAAATCCAATTCGGGAGACTCACGGCAGCACACAAAACCAAAATCTTTTCAACATGCTTCAAATTCAAGAAGGAGAAACCAACGGAAAATCCAAGCTACTCTACTACAGGTGAGTAAGCAACTTACATCGGTTCCTTGGACTTACAGCCGGCGAGAACAATTCTAGGGCTTCGGAGAACTCGAGCTTTCGGTCCCTCCTTGTGCTCATGGCTCCTCCTCGACGAGAGGAACGCAAGGAGATGAAGAAGCCTTTGAATGAGCCTTTAGCCGGCCACCGGAGACGCCCTAAAGCTCGGCTGCGTTTTTCGCCTGAGAGGAGTCGCCGACGCGAGAGAGGAGAAGAG
This sequence comes from Zingiber officinale, assembly GCF_018446385.1. Taxonomy (NCBI): domain Eukaryota; kingdom Viridiplantae; phylum Streptophyta; class Magnoliopsida; order Zingiberales; family Zingiberaceae; genus Zingiber; species Zingiber officinale. The sequence goes on along the minus strand of NC_055987.1, from coordinate 19,938,479 downwards.
GAAAAGAGAGAAAAGAAAATAACTTAACCCCTCTCTTACCTATCCTTTTATAACCTAGGGCTTAAGACCAATTCGCGATTGATTTGTTCACGAAATATCAGCGTGCACGCTTGGTCTGCTGGAAAAGAGGATTCCCGGAGGTCTCGGGTTCGAGCCGCCCTCGACTCTTTCCTTTGTTTTTGAAACGGAATTTTAATTTCATTTCTTACAACTACTTAACTACATTTAATTCCCTTATATTATAACAAAACTTGCTTAGCTCAGTTGGTTGGCTGACCTTGGTTAAGGTCTAGTTCGGTCTAGGGTTTAGGGTTCAAAACCCAACCTTAACACTTTATTTTTTTTAAACTTATTTCGTTTGGTAAAAATACCAAACGAACTCCAAAAAACTGCATAAAAATACTCTATAAATTCCTAAAAATATCTAGAATTTTTCTAAAGTGTTTCTAAATATTTTAAAGCACTTTTAGAACTCCTAATGAGGAAAATTGGGTCGTTACACTGGAGAGCATACCTGATGCCAGTCCGGTCCTCTAGACCGATTGGACTTTTCACCTAGGGTTACCACCCCCTAGGACCTAAGGTTACCCCCTTTAGGATTTCCTCCACCTAGGGTTACCAACCCCTAGGACCTAAGGTTGCTGCCCCTTAGGATTTTCCTCCACCTAGGGTTACCACCCCCTAGGAGCTAAGGTGATCGCCCCTTAGAGTTTTCCACCACCTAGGGTTACCACTCCCCTAGGACCTAAGGTTACCGCCTCTTAGGATTTTTCACCTGCCTAACCGTAGTTAGGACTTTCCTGCAAACTCATTTAAGCACATTAGATAACAACACAACTTAACTTGAACCCTTTGACATAATCAAAACATAGGTTCAATCATCGGATGCTTCCTGCACCAACAATCTCCCCCTTTTTAATTATGACAACACGGTTTAAAGTTAAGTAAAAAAAATATGACAATAAATAAGAAATTTAAACATGAGCATTAAAAAATTTGTAAAACTTATGCTCCTCCTTATGTTTAAATTCTTAATTCTTAATTTTCTTTAACTTTGACTCTTCTCTCCCCCTTTGACATAAATCAAAAAGAATAAGTAGAGAGAGCAAAAATAGAAAAATATTCTATGTAATTCTAAGCTCCCCCTGAATAGTAGCACTTTACAGTTGAAAATGACTTATTGTTTCAAAAAGAATTATTTTGAAAAATACTTAATTTAGAAAATGCCTTGGGCAATACTTGGTGTTTTCAACAAAAACTTAGCAAAACTTAGGATTTTGAATATAATTGCTTTGAAAAACACTTAGTAAAATTTGAAAAGCATTTGAAAAATACTTAAGTCAATTTCAACAAAATAAATTAGCTAAACTTAAGCTTTTGAAGATAATTGTTGTTTAAATACTTAAAAGTATTTAAAAGGATTTTCATAAAAGCTTAGCTTAAGTACTTAGCTTTGAAAATATTTAAAAAATCATAGTTAAGTATTTTACAAACTTAAAACATTTTCAAAAGTATTTTAACTTGATGTTTCAAGGAAAACTAAGCCAAAAAAAGTTTGTTTAGAAAAGATTTATTTTCAATAGAGACTTAGCTAAATTTTGAAAATAACTGTTTTGTCAAGTACTTAGCTTTCAAAACTTAACTTAAAAACACTTTGATAAATTTATCTTTAAAATATGTGAAAACAAGTTTTGATAACCTTGAGTTTTGAAACTTTCTTTTTCATAACTTAGCTAAAAAATATTGTTTGGAAATACTTAGATTTTAACAAAGATTTAGCTAAGCTTTTGAAAAATTGTTTTCAAAAGCGGAGTTAGAGAGAAACTTAGTTAAGTACTTTGTCTTAAAAAATTGACAAAATGCCCCTTCTTAGTTTCAAAAAACAATTTATATATTTTTGTTTTATTCCAAATATAGTTTTAAAAATGAACTTTCTTTCTCAGAATATTTTGAACAAAAAATTTAACTCAACTCCCTTCACTCCCTCTTAATTAATGCTTAAAAATTTTTGAGGATCCTAAAGTCCAAGCATGTAAATTAACAAAAACTTAGCTGTAACGACCCGCCTTCTACTACTAAGCTATAAGGCCGGACCGTCACATTATGCTGTGCTAAACTATATCCATGACCATCACTAAATCTAGATGCGGAAGCTGTACTAATTAAAAACTTGGCTAAGCTATTATCATTTCTTTATTCTATGTGTGCTAAGGGGTGTAATCTAACTATTCATGATCTATTTTACATCCCCCATGGTCAAGGAACTGAACTAAGGGTCTCTCGACTGTTATCAGGCCTCCCAATCGATTCATGGATCGATTGGAATGGTCTAATCGATCCAGTGATCGACTCAGCATGCTACTGTATGTGGAACTTAGGTTGGATCGATCCAGTGATCGATCCAGCACGCTACTGTGCTCGGGCAATATTCTGGATCGATCTGCTGATCGATCCAAACTGGCCAATCGATCCAGTGATCGATCCCAGAGCCTTCTGTTTGCGACAGAATGTGACTGGATCGATCGGCTGATCGATCCAGAAGCTTACTGTTCACGACAGAAAGCGACTCGATCGATCGGCTGATCGATCCAGAAGCCTACTGTTCGCGGAACAACATCACCAATCGATCAGCTGATCGATTGAAGACCCCCAATCGATCGGCTGATCGATCGGGATGTCTGATTTCGTATCAGAAGTCTGATTTCAGCACTGCTTCGTGCCGAAATCACATGTATCAACTCTATAACAACAAATAAAACTACTAGGCATAATATTACTCATGGTTAGCTAACTAAAATCATGACAACCAAAGATTCTATGCATAACTGTCACAATTCGAAACACTTAAACAACTAAAGTGCAAGAAAGTAATGACATAAAGAGAATGCTATGTTCTAAGTGGGCTAGTTCCCAAACGTCGTTATTCCAGGTTCCTTTTTCCACACACATCGTCGTCATTGCATTGACCTCCAGCTTCCGCTAGTCCATCTTTCCTTTACCTTTATCTGCAGTATAAGGAAAAAGTATCTGTAAGCTTTCGCTTAGTAAGAAACCATCTACCTCACAAAACATGCATACGATACGACTTATGCTTTGAAAACATGCTATTTGAAATATGCACTGAATATGCTAAAGAATGGCATGACAAACAAAACATAGAACTAAGAAACTGATCATGACAATAAGAGCTAATCATAAACTATCATGTTGTATCAATAGAAAACTAAACCGACACAAAAGCTGAATTAAGCTAATGCTAATCTGATGCTAAGCTGTACTGAACTCGCATAACTACTTTGTGATGTTTGAAAACTATATACATAGGTAGATTAAAATAATAATCATGCTGCTGTTTGGGCCCGACAACTGTACTTGCTATGCGCGCATCCCTAACTAGACACGGGTTTGCAAGTCTCGAATTTAGTAGGGTTACTATGTTATCTGAACCTAGGGACGACTGTGGGAGCCCAACCCAATGGATATCTAATTCAGTACAGTGCCACTGAGAAAGTAAAATACTAAACATAGCTAATTATTTCCTTGTCTTGCTATTTCTAGGTTATTTGAACCTAGAACTAGGTTGTCTGAACCTAGAGACGACTGTGGGAGCCCACCCATTGGACATCTAGTCCCAAAAGAGCTGTAGCAAGACTAAATAAGCTGTAAAAATGCTTCTATTGCATTTATCTAAGCTAATAAAATACCTAAATTGCATTTTAACTGTGCTAATAATTTAATCGAACACTTGGTATGCGCTAGTTCGCATCCTTTGTGCCGAAAGTCTACATACTACTAAACTGAAACATAAAATTCATACGGAAGCTACTTATACTGTAGGTGAGGGGTTTCTTACCAGCTGTTCGGATTTTCTTACAAATCTAATCGCTATATTTTCCGGTGGAGAGATCTCTTCGACGATCTCCTTGCGTCTACGTGTTCCTCTCGCGGAGAGGAGTGTCCTTGTATCCGAGATGTCGCCGGAAGAAGCCCTTATGACCCTAGGGATAGAACCCTAGGCTTGCTTGTGGTTGGCGCTGAGAGAATGAGGGAGAGAAGAGGGTTCGGCGGAATTAGATTGAGGGGAGGAAAAGTCACGATCCAAAATAACTCCTCACTTAATTATTTTCCCTATTTATATTAAGTGGTTAATTCGCCCAACTTAAGTATAAATATAATTGATTCCCTCTTCTTTCAGCAAGGCCCTGCTGGGTTCAATTGGTTTACTAAAGCTATCTATAAGTCATAGGGTTCGCTAGGTCTCGGGTTCAATTCCCGCGTAGGCTATTTTCGTTTTCTATTTATTTTTGCTACTTCCGCTACTCTAAAAATTCTGTAAAAATATCCTAAAATTCCAGGAAAATACTAGGATATTTCTAATAATTATTTTGAGAATTTTCGGATGTTACAATCCCCCATACCTTATAAAAATTTCGTCCTCGAACTTAGAATAACTCTGGGTACTTCTGCCTCATACTAGCTGCTGTCTCCCAAGTTGCCTCTTCTGCTGAGTGATTTTGCCAAATGACTTTTACTAATGGTACCTCCTTGTTCCGCAATTTCTTAACTGCTCGGTCTATTATCTGAATAGGCCGACTATCATAGCTGAGGTCTTCGCGGACTGGTACCGCCTGGGGCTCAATCATCTGGGTGACATCTGGGATATGCTTCTTCAGCATAGAGACATGAAATACATTATGGATGGCTGACATCTCTTGTGGTAGCTCTAGCTCATATGCTACCTTGCCAACTCTCCTGCTGATAAGGTATGGTCCCACATATCTGGGACTTAGTTTGCCCTTCTTCCCAAAATGCACTACTCCCTTCATGGGAGCTACTCTGAGGAACAGAATCCCAACTGGAAAACTCTAAGTGCGCACTGTGTCAGGCATGCTTTCTGCTGGGTCTCTATCCTCTGGCGGATCTGGCATATAGGTGGTGTCCGCTACTAGATGCCCATAAGTTCTAGTTCCTTCTGTTCACCACTCTCATACCAGCAGATTGGAGATCTACACCTCCGCCCATAGAGAGCCTCATAAGGTGCCATGCCGATGGTGACCTGATAGTTGTTGTTGTATGCAAATTCTGCTATGCTCAGATATTTGCACCAACTTCCTTTGAAATCTAGGGCACATGCTCGGAGCATATCTTGATTGATTTACTCTGCGTCGACCATCATCTGCGAGGATGGAAATCACAAATTTTAACTTAGTGTGTTGTAACACTCCCGTAAGTGTGAAGTGAACCCTACCGCCGTCTATGTGAAATGATGGTTCGTGGGACTCCATGCATCCGACGATCTCCTTGAGATACAAATGAGCTAGTGCTCCACGGAGTAGGATATCCCGATAGCTAAGGTGGGTGATTTAGTCAACTGTCGACTATTACCCGGATGGTATCAAAACCATTCGTGGTTCTTGTAATCCCACTATGAAATCCATAGAAATGTCTTCCCACTTCCATTCCGGGATCCGTATAGAACTCCTCCTGTCTCGATGTTACGCCTTAACCCTTCGGTGTTAGGCAGTCTGGGACATATCACATGATGTCTCTTTTCATCCCAGGCCACCAAAAATGTTTCTTCAAGTCCTGGTACATCTTGGTGGAGCCAGGATGCATCGCATAGGGAGTCTTGTGAGCCTCATCTAAAATCTTCCTCTTTAGTTCCTCCTGATCTAGAACACAGAGTCTGTCACCGAAGTATAATACCCCACTACGGACACTCTGAATTCTTTACTTTCTGATTCTGCTATCCCTTGCTTGATTTTCTGAATTTCAGGGTCCTGTCCCTGAGCTGTCTGGATGTCACCAAGCAAGGTAGACTCTAATGCCATAGTAGAGAGCTGCCCAACTATGAGTTCGAGATCGAAATCTGTGATCTCTTTCTGTAGGGGCGGTGACATGGCTGCTAGCGATAATAGGGTAGCACTGGACTTCCTACTAAGTGCGTCTGCTACCTTATTGGCTTTCCCTGGGTGGTAGAGGAGGTCTATATCGTAGTCTTTGACCAGCTCTAACCATCTGCGCTGTCGCATATTCAGATCCTTCTGAGTGAAGAAATACTTCAGACTCTGATGATCTGTATACACTCTACACTGAGCTCCATACAAGTAATGTCTCCAAATTTTGAGAGCGAACACGACTGCTGCAAGCTCAAGATCATGAGTAGGATAGTTCCTCTCATAGTCTTTGAGTTGTCTGGAGGCGTAGGCGATTACCTTGCCATCTTGCATCAGTACTGCTCCTAGTCCCAATTTAGAGGCGTCACTATAAATGTCAAAGCTGTCTGTGTCTTCTGGTAGAGTCATAATGGGAGCACTGGTCAATCTCCTCTTTAGCTCACTGAAGCTGTTCTCACAGTCCTCTGTCCACTGAAATTTTCGGTTCTTCCTGGTGAGAGCTGTCAGTGGGGAGGCTATTCTGGAGAAGTCTTCTACAAATTTTCTGTAATAACCTGCTAATCCCAGAAAGCTTCTGATCTCACTAGCGTTCTTGGGTCTTTTCCAGTTACTCACAACTTCTATCTTACTGGGATCTACCATGATACCATCCTTTGAGATGATGTGACCCAGGAAGGACACCTGATCTAACCAAAATTCACATTTCGTGAACTTGGCGTACAACTGGTTCTGCTGGAGGGTCTGCAGTACTATTCGCAGGTGCTCTGCGTGTTCTTCTTGAGTTCCTGAATAAATAAGAATGTCATCGATAAACACAATAACGAACTTATCTAAGTATTCTCTGAATACCCTGTTCATAAAGTCTATGAAAGTAGCTGGAGCATTTGTCACGCCAAAGGGCATGACTACGAACTCGTAATGTCTGTATCTGGTCCTGAATGTTGTCTTAGGTTTATCCCCTTCTTTAACTTGCACCTGATGATAACGACCCGCCTTCTACTACTAAGCTATAAGGCCGGACCATCACATTATGCTGTGCTAAACTATATCCATGACCATCACTAAATCTAGATACGGAAGCTATACTAATTAAAAACATGGCTAAGCTATTATCATTTCTTTATTCTATGTGTGCTAAGGGGTATAATCTAACTATTCATGACCTATTTTACATCCCCCATGGTCAAGGAACTGAACTAAGGGTCTCCCGGCTGTTATCAGGCCTCCCAATCGATCCATGGATCGATTGGAATGGTCTAATCGATCCAGTGATTGACTCAGCATGCTACTGTATGCGGAACTTAGGTTGGATCGATCCAGTGATCGATCCAGCACGCTACTGTGCTCGGGCAATATTCTGGATCGATCGGCTGATCGATCCAGACTGGCCAATCGATCCAGTGATCGATCCCAGTGTAACGACCCGCCTTTTACTACTAGGCTGTAAGGCCGATCACTACAGTTATGCTGAGCTAACTGTGCGGAAAACTGATCCAATTTAAATTTTCGTTGCTAACTGATAACTATTCTTGGTTCTACATGTACTGAAGGATGTAAACTAAGGGATACAATGTGTATCCTACATCCCCTATGGACTAGAAGCTGATCTGCTAAGTTTCTTGGTCGAAACTGAACTTCCTAATCAATCCAGACTGAACTGGGTCGATTCTCTCTGTTGGATCGATCCATGGATCGATCCAGACTGCTACTGTGCTCGGGTGATAATCTAGATCGATCGGCTGATCGATCCAGGCTCACTGATTGATCCAGTGATCAATCCAGCGTGCTTCTGTGCATGGGACTTTATTTGGATCGATCGGCTGATCAATCCAACATAAGTCGATCGATCCAATGATCGATCAAAAACCTTTCTGTTCACGAGGAATAGCTTGGATCGATCGACCGATCGATCCAGAGGCCTTCTGTTCGTGACAGAATGTGACTGGATCGATCGGCTGATCGATCCAGAAGCCTTCTGTTCATGGAATCAGCCCTCAATCGATCCATGGATCGATCGAGGACCCCAGATCGATCCATGGACTGATCGGAGTTTCTGATTTCGCACTGAAACTCTGATTTCAGCATTAGTTCGTGCCAAATCTCACACAACAATTATACAATGTATGGAAAACATTCTAATATCTAATAACTAGCATTCTAACATGACATAGTGCAAGGTTTATTAATTCATAGCATTTAAACCACTAGAAATGCCGAAAAGTGTCTTAAGAAAGAAACTAAGTTCTTAATTTGCTAAACTCCCTAAGGATCTTCATTCCAGGTCCCTGCCACACACACCATCTCTGCATTGACCTCCAGCTTCCTCTGCTAGTCCATCTTTCCTTTACCTTTATCTGCAGTATAAGGGAAATAGAATCTGTAAGCTTAAAGCTTAGTAAGAATCCAACTACCTCACTAAAACATGCAACGATGCAAAACATGCTTTTAAAGAATGCTATTTAAAAACATGAACTGAATTTGCTAAAACATGGCATACATAATAAATCTAAGCATGGAGTTATCTCATAGTATCAACTTGGAAAACTAGGCTGAAACTGAGCTAAAACTGAGCTAGTGCTGATCTTAAACTATAATCACATAATTAGATTACGAGTTTGAAAGCTATTATCATAATAAGTGAAAATAGTAATCATGTTGTTGTTTGGGCCCGGTAACTGTACTTGCTGTGCGCGCATCCCTAACTAGACCCGGGTTTGCAAGTCCCGAATTTAGCAGGGTTTACTAGGTTATCTGAACCTAGGGACGACTGTGGGAGCCCAACCCAAAGGACATCTGGTCCAGTACAGTGCCACTGAAAATAAAATACCGATATAGCTGAATTTACTTATCTTGCTGTTACTAGGTTATCTGAACATAGTGCTAGGTTGTCTGAACCTAGAGGCGACTTTGGGAGCCCACCCATTGGACCGTAGTCCCACGAAAATCTAACAAAGCTATTTTAAATGCTTCTATTGCATTTACTGAGCTATTAAAAATGCCTAAGTTACATTTTACTAAGCTAATTATTTAATCGAACATCTAGTGTGCTTAAATTCTCCCCTCTATTAGGGAGACTACCTCTAGGCACCCGACAACATCTAAAACCTCCAACTGAACGGGGAAAGACGTGCCCGGCCCATCTAAAGGTACTCACTAAATCCCTAAACCTGCGAGGAGGGTTAAATACACTCTATGTGTCGAAAAACTGCATATGACTAAACTAATGCATAGAAAACCAAACGGAAGCTACTTATACTGCAGGTGAGGGGTTTCTTACCTCCTGTTTGGATTTTCTTACGATTCTAATTGCTAGATTTCCGGAGGAGACGATCTTCTCGCGTCTATGCGTTCCTCTCGCGGAGGGGAGCGTCCTCGTGTCGAAGTCGTAGCCGGAAAGCGCCCTTAGAGCGGAACCCTAGCCTTCCTTGTGGTTGGCGCCGAGAGAAGGAGAGGAGAAGGGGAGTCGGTGGTGAGGGTTTGAGGAGAGGAGAAATCACGATCCAAAATAACCCTTCACTTAATTATTTCCTATTTATATTAAGTGGTAATTTCGGCCCAACTGAAATATAAATATAATTGATCCCTTTTCCTTTCAGCACGGCCCTGCTGGTTTCACTTGGTTACTATGGTCCTCCATAAGTCATAGGACCCAATAGGTCTCGGGATCAATTCCCGCGTAGGCTACTTTACGGTCCTATTTATTTTTGCTACTTCCGTTACTCTAAAAATTCTGTAAAAATATCCTAAAATTCTAGAAAAATCATAGAATATTTCTAAAATAGTTTTGAGAATTTTCGGGCGTTACAATCCCCCATACCTTATAAAAAGTTCATCCTCGAACTTAGAAAAATTCTGGGTACTTCTGTCTCATGCTGGCTTCTGTCTCCCAAGTTGCCTCTTCTGCTATGTGACTGTGCCAAATAACCTTGACTAATGGTACCTCCTTGTTCCGCAATTTCTTAACTGCTCGGTCTATTATCTGAATAGTAGACCATCATATTGAGGTCTTCGGATCTGTCTTTGAGGGGCTCAATCACGGTGGCATCGGGATATGCTTCTTTAGCATAGAGACATGAAATACATTGTGGATGACTTACATTTCCTGGGTAGCTCTAGCTCATATGCTACCTTGCCCACTCTTCTGGCGATAAGGAATGGTCCCACGTATCGGGACTTAGCTTGCCCTTCTTCCCAAAACGCATTACTTCATGGGAGCTACTCTGAGGAACACTGAATCCCCAACTGAAAACTCTAAGGGTCTGCGCCGTATATCAGCATAGCTTTTCTGGCGGCTCTGAGCTGTCTCTATCCTCTGGCGGATCTGCTGTATAGCTGCTGTGGTATCTGCCACTAGATCTGTCTGAAGTTCTAGCTCTTTCTGCTCACCATACCAACAGATTAGAGATCTACACCTCCGCCCATAGAGAGCCTCATAAGGTGCCATACCGATAGTGGCACGATAGCTGTTGTTGTATGCAAATTCGGCTAGACTCGGATATTTGCACCAACTTCCTTTGAAATCTAGGGCACATGCTCGGAGCATATCTTCGAGTACCTGATTTACTCGCTCCGTCTGCCCATCCGTCTGCGGATGGAAAGCTGTCTTGAACTTTAACCGTTCCCAAAGTGACTGTACACACTCCCGAAGTGTGATATGAACCTACCGTCTCTGTCCGAAATAATGGTTCGTGGGACTCCATGTAATCTAACGATCTCCTTGAGATACAACTGAGCTAGCTTTGTCCATGGGTAGGATATCTTGATAGCTAAGAAGTGGGCTGATTTAGTCAATCATCGACTATTACCCAAATGGTATCAAAACCATTCGTGGTTCCGGGTAATCCCACGATGAAATCCATAGAAATGTCTTCCCACTTCCATCTCGGATCCTAGGTACAAGACCCTCTCGGATGTCTGCACTCTCCTGAAGGCGGCAAAATGCTTGGGTGTCTCCGTCACAAACTCTTCAACTCTGAGCATTTGGTGGAGCCTGGATGCATCGCATAAGGAGTCCCTGAGCCTCATCTAGATTCGCCTCCGTGATCCTCGAACACTGCGGACACAGTGAAGCAGTACACTATCCGCTATTGGAACCTCAACTCTCTCCTCCCTTGTCCCTTGCTTGATTCTCAGATCGTTCACTCTCTGAATGATATCAGCAGGCCTGCTATCATGTGTGAGGGTCAGAGTTGACTCTGTAGAGTTGGAGTATGACCAATATGAGATCTCCTTCGTGAGGAGTGACCATGGTTAGAGATAATAGATAATAGCGTGGTAGCGCCGTACATGCGCCTCTACTATTTGCTTTTGGGTGATAGAGGATGTCTATGTCATAATCTTTGACCGGTTCTAGCCATGCATTTTATTCAGATCCTCGAGTGAAGAAGTACTTGATTCGATGATGACACTCTGAGCTCCATACAAGTAATGTCTCCAAATCTTGAGAGCGAACACTACTGCAAGCTCAAGGTCATGAGTGGGGTAGTTCCTCTCATAATCCTTGAGTTGTCTGGATTTGCATCAGTAATGCTCCTAGTCCCAATTTAGAGCATCACTATAAATGTCGTCCTCTCTGAAGAATAGGTGCTAGATAGGTAGGTGCACAATCTCTTTTGACAGTGCCTCCGTTCCTGTTCTTTAGGTGAGGCACGCAGTCCGGAAAGCTATCTTCTGGAGAAGTCCTAGATATCTCGTAATCTCTAGTCCCAAGGCTTTTGATCTCCTCACTCCTGGCGTTCTTGGGTCTTTTTTACTCTCGACTCTCTATTTTACTAGGGTTTACCATGATACCATCCTTTGAGATGATGGGAAGGACACCGATCTAGCAAAATTCACATTGTGAACTTGGCTTGCACAACGATTACCTAGAAGGATCCAGAATACTATTTTCTTGTGGCGTCCTTCTCCCGAGTTTCGGAATAGATAAGAATATCATCGATGAACACAATAACGAACTTATCTAAATATTCCAATACCCTATTCATAAGATTCATGAAAGTGCGGAGCATTTGTCACACAAGGGCATGACTACGAACTCGTAGTGTCCGGTATCTAGTCTGATGTCATGGGTATCCTTCTTTAACTTTCACCCGATAACTCTGATCATCTTAGAACACCCTACCTTCCTCTACCCTAGGATCGAAGGTCATCAATTCAGGGAAGAGGATACTTGTTCTTGATGGTGACTTGGTTCGAGCTCTGTAGTCTATGCACAGACGCATGCTTCCGTCTTTCTTCTTCACGAACAATACAGGCGCTCCCCATGGCGAGTGACTAGGGCGTATGAAGCCTTTGTCAAGTAGCTCCTGTAGTTGCTCATGAAGTTCCTTCAGTTCTGCTGGACCCATGTGGTAAGGTGCTTTGTGTTGGAGGATCGGTGGCCGGCTAGAAGGGGGGTTGAATGGACGACGCCCCCAATAACTCGCTTCCTACGTATTCGTTAGTGTGCAAGCGGAAATACAAATACTAATTACGAATACGAAAGCTAAAGACAAAGAAAAGAACAAGCAAACCAATACACGTCGATGTAACGTGGTTCGGAGATGATGCTCCTACTCCACGGCTGTCCGTAAGGTGGATGATCCCTCAATCCGTCGTTGGATTAGTCCTCGGAAACTCCGGCTAGCACAATCCTCCTTGTCGGTGGAGAAACCTCGCCACAACTCGATCAAGAACACTTGGATTGCTAGAGCACTAGATGACTACTAATTAGGCTTTAACCAAGTCTAATTTCGTCAATGCTCGCCATCCCAAGCTCCTTCTTATAGAGCTTGGGAAATCAACCTCGATTTGCCAGCTACTACTCATCGTCCATGCACGGTCGGGTGCCACCTCAACGACTCAACGGCATCTATCGATCTGGTCATCGGTCCCATGATCGGTCCGTTCGACCCATCAGACTTTATGACGAACTCATGCTCACCACCAGTCGATTGGTCCCAGTACCAATCGACTGGTACAACCCTAAACTTAGGGTTTCCCATCCCGAGTACATTTCACTCGCACTCGGACCCTCACGACTCACTTGACTCTTCTTTGCAACTTTGACCTCTTGCCTTCAAGCCTACTTCCTTTGGCTCTCGTCCCTCGGATGCATCCAAGCCCGCGGCTTGTCTCCAATGCCATCCTTCGCGTATGCCTCGAAGTCGCTTCCCTCGGCCCTTGTCCTTGTCCACGATCCCTCGGATGCATTCAGCCCGTGGCCTGTCAATGCCATCCTTCATCGGACCCGAAGCCGTCAACCTGAGTCACATGTGTCACCTGCAGTCCTGCACAACTCAAGTACACATATCAAATAACGAGGGTAAACCTAACTTAAACCCTTTGCCCAAACACCAAAACACATGGTCCCGCGGACCATTGGGATTGCTCCAACAATCTCCCCCTTTTTGGTGTTTGGCAATACGTTTAAGTTAGGGAAAACATATAGCAAATAAACATGCTAAAAACAATGGACTTACGATGCCAAGGCTATACACTTGGACTTACTCCGCCGAATGAACTTACGATGCCAAGGCTACACACTTGGACTTACACCGCCGAATGGACTTACGTTGCCAAGGCTACACACTTGGCAACCGCCGAATGGACTTACGTTGCCAAGGCTACACACTTGGCAACCGCCGAATGGATTTACGATGCCAAGGCTACACACTTGGCAACTGCCGAATGAATGTATCATGTATTGGAACCTATCCCAAGGCTCCCCGTACACCTACGCCCCCCATTGAGCTAGGATTTTATCACAGGGCTTTTTAAGAACCTATCCCAAGGCTCCCCCTACACCTATGCTCCCCAATGAGCTAGAATTTTTACAACGGGCTTTTTAAGAACCTATCCCAAGGCTCCCCCTACGCAAAGGCACTTAAGGTTTTCCTAATTAAACCTTACTTCTCCCCCTTTGCCTAACATCCAAAAAGTTCTCCAACAATATCCCAATTGTTGAAAACTTATCATCCAAACTGACCCTAAACTCATGTATTAATCCCCCTTAGATCCCATACATCTAAGTGAGTTGACATGGTCACAAACCAATACTGAAAACAATTTGTCGATTGCCCCCTTCGACACAACCTTACAGAACCATTCTGTGGTCGAAAAATACTGTTACCAGTCGACTGGTATTTACCAGTCGACTGGTACCCTATTTCTGAAAAAAAAATAGCCTTTTCAGGCCAACTTCAGAAATGCACCAGAAATTCCCTAGACCTCCAAAAATTCCCAAATTTTGTGGAGAGGTCTATTGTACCTTTGTCTACTTGGGAAAAATACATTAAAAAATGTATCTATCACCAATCCCAAGATTGACACAAAATCCAAAACTAGCTAAATGGTTCAATTTAACCTTGACCTAAAGTCCTAGTTTTGGCTTCCTCTTGATGTATGTGCCCATACCAACCCACAATGCATCCCTAGCATTGGTTTATATGGCATCTATACATCCAAAATCAATTATCATGCTATATGACCCCAAATGTTATATTTCTTGCATGAAACACAAACCATGTGTGCCAAATCCCTAGGTTTGAGACTCAAATCCATCTCCAAACCTTTTGGCACACTCCATGGCTCCTCTAGACTCCCAAGTAGTACCCACCTGAGATCCATTGGCCATGGGTCCCAAATTGACTCTTAGAGCTCCCCCTAGTGCTCTTTGCCTTAGCCACCTCCCTAGGTGACTCATCCACAATGGCTAGGCCACATCGGTCCACCCCCGGTGACACTTGGCCTACAAACGTAACTTTCTTAACCTTGGACACCTTGTCCTTGGTTAATTTCTTCTTACCATTAAATGGCTTTTCCTTGACATTTATTGGCTTGTCCTTGCTATAGTCATATACAACCCTAGCATAAGACTTTCCCTTAGCTTTGGAGGACTCTCCCTTGCCATGATCATTTGCCACCCTAGCATATGAACTCTCATTGGCCTTGGAGGGACTAGATCGGTATCCCAAGCCCGATCTATCATTGTTGGGTCTTTGACTACCCAACACCATACTTAATCCCTTAGATCCAATAGTGAATCTCTTAAGGAATTTCTCTAAACCATCAAGCTTTGCCTTCAAAGCTTGATTCTCCCTTTCTAGGTTCCTAAACCTAGCGTCAACATGTCCACCTTGGACATTCCTAGACCTACCCTTTCTAGGCATGTGTCTCCCCTTCTTGGGATTAATGCCTTGGTTCTCCATTACCTTCTTCTCCTTAGGTAATGAGAATTTAACGTGTCTAGGTCTATCATGTATAGGTCTCCTAGGGTTATGATCTACATTAACCCTATTCTTATCATGATATTTAAATCCAAAATTTTTCATTGCTACATAATGATAATCATTATTTTTCCTAGCATGCATGGAGGAGTATAAATTTGATTTTGAATTACACTTCAAATTAGGGTATACCTCCCTTACCCTTGAAGCTCCCCCTTGACTCTTGCTTCTCTTCTTCTCCTATTTCTTTAAATGTACAAGCTTCTTGATTTCACCCTTCTTGGGGCATTTGGTGTGGTAGTGACCCTTCATTCCACATGTGAAGCATACAATGTGCATCCTCTTCTTTTGGGTTTCTTCATTCCTGCCACCCATGTTAGCATTTAAAATAACTTGATTGGGTTTAGGAATTACCTTCTTCTTACCCATAGGACATCTACTCTTGTAGTGTCCTTTCTCCTTACAACCGAAGCAAGTTATGTTGTTCTTTGACTTCACTTCGGTGGAGGTGCTTGCTAAATTGACCTCTTCCAAGACCTCTTCTTCATCCTCTTCACTTGTCTTGGATTCTTCTTCAATTCTTGAGGATGTTGATGCTATATATTCCTCATCCACACTTGTGGATGACCTTTCTTCATCCTTTTCCTCAAATGTGACCAAATTTACTTCCTCTTCTTGAGCTACTAATCCCATCTCCTTGGGCTCCACATTCGATTGGTCCTTCTTCTCCTTTTGGACCACTTCGTCACTTTCTTCGGATTTTTCTTCTTCTTCTTGTGTAGGCAAAAATTCCTCCCATGGAAATTTCTTTATTTTGCTCCACAAATCGTGGGCATTCTCGTATTTACCTACACGGCTTATCACATTATTAGGCAAAATATTAATCAAAATAGATATTACCTTATCGTTTGCCTTTGACCGTATGGTTTGCTCCTCCGTCCAATGTCGTGATCGGAGCTTCTTCCCTTTCTTGTCTTTTGGGACTTCGAACGGTTTCTTGATCATCATCATGATATCCCAATCCGTGTTGAAGAAGACCTCCATCCTCATCATCCAATACGTGATGTCCCCAAGGCTTCCTCCTTCAAATTTTGGAGGGGCAATAAACCCGGCCATCTTGTGCTTCCTTGGCGGTTAGTCCAACGGAGAGCAACCTCGCTCTGATACCACTTGTTGGAGGATCAGTGGCCGGCTAGAAGGGGGGTTGAATGGACGGCGCCCCCAATAACTCGCTTCCTACATATTCGTTAGTGCGCAAGCGGAAATACAAATACTAATTACGAATACGAAAGCTAAAGACAAAGAAAAGAACAAGCAAACCAATACACGTCGATGTAACATGGTTCGGAGATGATGCTCCTACTCCACGGCTGTCCGTAAGGTGGACGATCCCTCAATCCGTCGGTGGATTAGTCCCCGGAAACTCCGGCTAGCACAATCCTCCTTGTCGGTGGAGAAACCTCGCCACAACTCGATCAAGAACACTTGGATTGCTAGAGCACTAGATGACTACTAATTAGGCTTTAACCAAGTCTAATTTCGTCAAGTTGACCATCCCAAGCTCCTTCTTATAGAGCTTGGGAAATCGACCTGGGATTTGCCCATTACCGGCGGTCCATGCACGATCGTGCGCTGGCCGCCAAACGACACTCCAGCGACTATTCATCGATCCGTTGGTCCCATGACCAGTGACCGGTGATCAACCATTCGAACGGAAATGTGTATACCACCACCGATCGTTGGTCCCGAGATCACCGGTCGGTACAACCCTAAACTTAGGGTTTCCCATCCCAGTACATTTCACTCGCACTCGGACCCTCACGACTCACTTGACTCTTCTTTGCAGCTTTGACCTCTTACCTTCAAGCCTACTTCCTTTGGCTCTCGTCCCTCGGATGCATCCAAGCCCGCGGCTTGTCTCCAATGCCATCCTTCGCGTATGCCTCGAAGTCGCTTCCCTCGGCCCTTGTCCTTGCTGCCTTGTCCACAATCCCTCAGATGCTCCAGCCTTCACCGGTCCTCAATGCCATCCTTCATCGGACCCGAAGCCGTCAACCTGAGTCACATGTGTCACCTGCAGTCCTGCACAACTCAAGTACACATATCAAATAACGAGGGTAAACCTAACTTAAACCCTTTGCCCAAACACCAAAACACATGGTCCCGCGGACCATTGGGATTGCTCCAACACTTTGGAGATAGGATTTGTACCGGGAATGAGCTCTATCTCAAATTCAATCTCCCTGTCTGGTGCTAGACCTGGTAACTCCTCAGGGAAGACTGCTGGGTAGTCACATACGACTCGGACCTCTGCTAGCTGTTGGTCCTTGTCCTGACTGGTACTGACTACATGTGCTAAAAATCCCGTACATCCTGAATCTATTAATCTCTGTGCCTTCATAGCTGAGAGAAACCTCTTGGCCTTTCTCTTGGGTTCTCCAATGTACTCAAACTGCACTTCTGTTTTAGGTTGGAATATGACTTTTGTTTACGACACTCTATGGAGGCACCGTATTTGATCAAGAAGTCCATCCCAAAGATGACATCGTAGTCGGTCATATTAAGCACTATCAGGTCGCAAAAGAGCTCTCTGTCTTCTATAATGACCGACACTGCTCTGAGCCAGTGCGTGGATGCCATGATTTCCCCTTAGGGTAACGTCGTAAGAAACTGGCTACTGAGTACCTCTGGAGGTACTGCTAACTTCTCAGCAAATGCCCTGGATATGTATGAATGGGTTGCCCCAGTATCGAATAAGACAGTTGTACTTTACTGTAAAATACTAATTTGACTTGTAACAACTGTCGAGGCATTGTCTACGTCCTCTCTGGTGAGTGAGTAAATCCTCGCATTAGTCATAGCTGGAGGGGGTTCTAATCTGCCCTGGCTGATATGTGGACCATCTAAGGCGGCGTCAGAGATCGATGTAACTGGCTGGCCTCCATCTGAATCGGTTGTGGGAGGAAGCGGTCTTGTTTGGACACCGCTGGCCATATGCCCTTCCTCGCATTCAAAGCATCCTCGTGTGCCCTTACGACAAACTCCGGGATGGAGTTTCCCACAAGTAACTTTATAATGACGCCACCTTCGGTGGTCCTCCTTTTGGATAACTCCCTGGTTTACGCTTGTTGCTGGAGTTCCCTTTCGATTGGGAGCCATGGCCCTGCTGTTTCGATTGCCTGAGCCTCCTTGACCTTTAGCTTCCGAGAGGACTTGCTTCTGCTCGCTTGATGCTATTGTAATGCTCGATGGTAGAGAACTGCTCACTAACTCTTCCGTGGTTTGTGGGTCTATGAACGCCACCACCCACGTTCATTGCTATTTCCGGCCTCGGCATCTTGAGCATCAACCGGATTCGTTCCCTTTCTGTGCTGACTAACTCTGGGCATAGACGAGCCAATTGCTGAATTTCTTCACGGCTTCCTCAACCGATAGGTTGCCTGACGAAACTCGGTGAACTCTCGTCGTAGTGGCGGTTTGTGACCGCGTGTGAAAGAACTCCTCAAAGAATTCTTTCTCAAAGTCCGCCCATGTCATCGATTTCTGGGCGCTCTGCGATTCTCTCCACCACATGCTGCATCTCTGTCCGAGAGAGAGCGACTTCACCTTCTCGTGTTCTGACCAGTCTAGAAGCTCCATCGTACTCTCTAGTGTTTTGAACCAGACTTGTGCATCCCATGGTTCACTGGTGCTTGAGAAGTTCTCTGGCTTGACTCTCTGCCACTGAATCAAATAGGCTTCTCTCTTTGCCTCTACTGCTGCTGGGGCTACTGGTGCTGTAGGCTGGACTGGTGGAACCTCTAAGACTACTGGTGTTGCCAAGTTTGGCTCCGGGGTGACAGTGGGAGTGTTCTGCTGACTAGCCTTCAAGGTGGCTATTTCCTGCTGCTGTTCTGCTAGCTGCTGCTGTAACTGAGCCACTAGTGCTGTAAGGTCTGGGGGAGGCACTGAACTGCCTGCCTCATGCTGGGTCTCGGTGGCTGGTGCCCTTCTAGCTGGGCGTCCTCGTGCCATTTCTAAAGACATAGAGGACATACATAACTAATACAATCATGTTTATAGAATTTCTACTATCATGTTTAACTAGCTACTATAAACATGTTAAAGCTATCATATATAAGCATGCTATAATTATCCATAAACATGAAAGCAAGACATAATTAAAGTAGAGGGATTCTTACTTGGAAGCTGCAGGTTCAATGCTGATGTGTGTGTAGGAAGTATAGAAGCTGCTCTGATACCACTCTGTAACGACCCGCCTTCTACTACTAGGCTGTAAGGCCGATCACTACAGTTATGCTGAGCTAACTGTGCGGAAAACTGATCCAATTTAAATTTTCGATGCTAACTGATAACTATTCTTGGTTCTACATGTACTGAAGGATGTAATCTAAGGGATACAATGTGTATCCTACATCCCCTATGGACTAGAAGCTGATCTGCTAAGTTTCTTGGTTGAAACTGAACTTCCTAATCAATCCAGACTGAACTGGGTCGATTGCTCTCTGTTGGATCGATCCATGGATCGATCCAGCTCTGATGTGCTGATGATAAGGATCGATCGGTGATCGATCCAGCGATCGATCGATCCAGCGTGCTTCTATGCACGAGACTTTATTTGGATCGATCGGTGATCGATCCAACATAAGTCAATCGATCCAATAATCGATCAAAAACCTTCGTCGCAAGGAATAGCTTGGATCGATCGACCGATCGATCCAGAGGCCTTTCTGCTCGTGACGAACTTGCGGATCGATCGGCTGATCGATCCAGAAGCCTTCTGTTCACGGAATCAGCCCTCAATCGATCCATGGATCGATCGAGGACCCCAGATCGATCCATGGACCGATCGGAGTTTCTGATTTCGCACTAAAACTCTGATTTCAGCACTAGTTCGTGCCAAATCTCACACAACAATTATACAATGCATGGAAAACATTCTAATATCTAATAACTAGCATTCTAACATGACATAGTGCAAGGTTTATTAATTCATAGCATTTAAACCACTAGAAATGCCGAAAAGTGTCTTAAGAAAGAAACTAAGTTCTTAATTTGCTAAACTCCCTAAGGATCTTCATTCCAGGTCCCTGCCACACACACCATCTCTGCATTGACCTCCAGCTTCCTCTGCTAGTCCATCTTTCCTTTACCTTTATCTGCAGTATAAGGGAAATAGAATCTGTAAGCTTAAAGCTTAGTAAGAAGCCAACTACCTCACTAAAACATGCAACGATGCAAAACATGCTTTTAAAGAATGCTATTTAAAAACATGAACTGAATTTGCTAAAACATGGCATACATAATAAATCTAAGCATGGAGTTATCTCATAGTATCAACTTGGAAAACTAGGCTGAAACTGAGCTAAAACTGAGCTAGTGCTGATCTTAAACTATAATCACATAATTAGATTACGAGTTTGAAAGCTATTATCATAATAAGTGAAAATAGTAATCATGTTGCTGTTTGGGGCCGGCAACTGTACTTGCTATGCGTGCATCCCTAACTAGACCCGGGTTTGCAAGTCCCGAATTTAGCAGGGTTTACTAGGTTATCTGAACCTAGGGACGACTGTGGGAGCCCAACCCAATGGACATCTGGTCCAGTACAGTGCCACTGAAAATAAAATACCGATATAGCTGAATTTACTTATCTTGTTGTTACTAGGTTATCTGAACCTAGTGCTAGGTTGTCTGAACCTAGAGGCGACTGTGGGAGCCCACCCATTGGACCGTAGTCCCATGAAAGTCTAACTAAGCTAGTTTAAATGCATCTATTGCATTTACTGAGCTATTAAAAATGTCTAAGTTGCATTTTACTGAGCTAATCATTTAATCGAACATCTAGTGTGCTTAAACTCTCCCCTCTATTAGGGAGACTACCTCTAGGCACCCGACAACATCTAAAACCTCCAACTAAAGGGGGAAAGATGTGCCCGACCCATCTAAAGGTACTCACTAAATCCCTAAACCTGCGAGGAGGGTTAAATACACCCTATGTGTCGAAAAACTTCATATGACTAAACTAATGCATAGAAAACCAAACGGAAGCTACCTATACTGCAGGTGAGGGGTTTCTTACCTCCTGTTTGGATTTTCTTACGATTCTAATTGCTAGATTTCCAGAGGAGACGATCCTTTCGACAATCTTCTCGCGTCTATGCGTTCCTCTCGCGGAGGGGAGCGTCCTCGTGTCGAAGTCGTCGCCGGAAAGCGCCCTTGGAGCGAAACCCTAGCCTTCCTTGTGGTTGGCGCCGAGAGAAGGAGAGGAGAAGGGGAGTCGGCGGTGAGGGTTTGAGGAGAGGAGAAATCACGATCCAAAATAACCCTTCACTTAATTATTTCCTATTTATATTAAGTGGTAATTTCGACCCAACTAAAATATAAATATAATTGATCTCTTTTCCTTTCAGCACGGCCCTGCTGGGTTCACTTGGTTACTATGGTTCTCCATAAGTCATAGGACCCAATAGGTCTCGGGATCAATTCCCGCATAGGCTACTTTACGGTCCTATTTATTTTTGCAACTTCCGTTACTCTAAAAATTCTGTGAAAATATCCTAAAATTCCAGAAAAATCATAGAATATTTCTAAAATAGTTTTGAGAATTTCGTTCACAGGTACATGGCCTTCTACTTTGATGCAGGAATCGGATCGATCGGATCGGATCGTTTACATCGATTCATATCTCACTCGAGCGATCCCCGTTGGCGGATCGAGAGTTGAATCCGTCAAGCTCACACCATCACGGGATCGATTGAAGACCCCAATCGATACCTGACCGTGATGTCTCGAGACGATTGATCAAACCGCTGTCTTGCGTGCCTTGAAATCACATGTATCAACTCTATAACAACAAATAAAACTACTAGGCATAATACTACTCATGGTTAGCTAACTAAAATCATGACAACCAATGATTCTATGCATAACTGTCACAATTCGAAACACTTAAACAACTAAAGTGCAAGAAAGTAATGACATAAAGAGAATGCTATGTTCTAAGTGGGCTAGTTCCCAAACGTCGTTATTCCAGGTTCCTTTTTCCACACACATCGTCGTCATTGCATTGACCTCCAGCCTCCGCTAGTCCATCTTTCCTTTACCTTTATCTGCAGTATAAGGAAAAAGTATCTGTAAGCTTTCGCTTAGTAAGAAACCATCTACCTCACAAAACATGCATACGATACGACTTATGCTTTGAAAACATGCTATTTGAAATATGCACTGAATATGCTAAAGCATGGCATGACAAACAAAACATAGAACTAAGAAACTGATCATGACAATAAGAGCTAATCATAAACTATCATGTTGTATCAATATAAAACTAAACCGACACAAAAGCTGAATTAAGCTAACGCTAATCGGATCTGAGGTCTATCTTGGAGAACACTGCTGCTCCCTTTAGCTGGTCGAACAGGTCATCTATTCTGGGAAGAGGATACCTGTTCTTAATTGTGACTTGGTTCAGCGCTCGGTAATCTATACACAGGCGCATGCTCCCGTCTTTCTTCTTCACGAACAATACAGGCGCTCCCCATGGTGAGTGATTAGGGCGTATGAAGCCCTTGTCAAGCAGCTCCTGTAGTTGCTCATGAAGTTCCTTCAGTTCTGCTGGAGCCTTGCGATAAGGCGCTTTGGAAATAGGATTGGTACCGGGAATGAGCTCTATCTCGAATTCAATCTCCCTGTCTGGTGCTAAGCCTGGTAACTCTTCAGGGAAGACTGCTGGGTAGTCACATACGACTCGGACCTCTGCTAACTATTGGTCCTTGTCCTGTCTGGTACTGACTACGTGTGCTAAAAATCTCGTACATCCTGAATCCATTAATCTCTGTGCCTTCATAGCTGAGAGAAACTTCTTGGCCTTTCTCTTGGGTTCTCCGATGAACTCGAACCGTGCTTCTACTTCAGGTTGGAATACGACTTTCTGTTTACGGTACTCTATAGAGGCACCGTATCTGATCAAGAAGTCCATTCCAAAGATGACCTCATAATCAGTCATATCTAGCACTAACAGATCACAAAAGAGTTCTCTGTCTGCTATAATGACTGACACTGCTCTGAGCCAGTGCGTGGATGCCATAATTTCTCCTGAAGGTAACATCGTCAGAAACTGACTACTGAGTACCTCTGGAGGTATTGCTAACTTCTCGGCAAATGCCCTGGATATGTAAGAATGGGTTGCCCCAGTATCGAATAAGACAGTTGTACTTTGCTGTAATATACTAATCTGACCTGAAATAACTGTCGAGGCATTTGCTACGTCCTCTCTGGTGAGTGAGTAGATCCTCGCATTGGTTGTAGCTAGAGGGGCTTCTAGTCTGCCCTGGCTGATGTGTGGACCATCTAAAGCGGCCTACATCTGATGTAGCTGTGCTGGCTGACCTCCATACTGTATCGGCTGTGGTTGAGGAAGACTTATCTTGTTTGGGCACTGCTTAGCCATATGCCCTTCCTGTCCACACTCAAAGCTTCCTCGTGTGCCCTTACGACAAACTCCAGGATGGAATTTCCCACAAGTAGCACACTTGGGATAACTGGGTTGTTTACTAGCTGGTCCTCTTTTTGGGTAACTCCCTAGTTTGCGCTTGTTGTTAGAGTTCCCCTTCCAGTTAGAGCTGTGGGAGCTGTGGCCCTGGTGTTTATGAATGTCTGAGCCTCCTTGTCCTTTGGACTCTGAGAGGACTTGCTTCTGCTGCTTGATATTATTCTGGTAGTGCTCGGTGGTCAGAGCACTGCTAACTAGTTCTTCGGTGGTTTGCGGCCTATGAACACCGCCAGCCACGTTCATTGCTATTTCCGGCCTCAACATCTTGAGCATCAACCGGACTCTTTCTTTTTCTGTGCTGACTAGTTCGGGGCATAGGCGAGCCAATCTGTTGAATTTCTTTATGGCTTCCTCCACTGAAAGGTTGCCCTGGCGAAATTCAGTGAACTCGTCGTAGTGACGGTTCGTGACCCGCATGTGAAAGAACTCCTCAAAGAATTTTTTCTCGAAGTTAGCCCATGTCATCTGATTTACTGGGCGCTTCGCTCTAATTCTCTCCCACCACATACGTGCATCTCCTGTCAGACAGAAGGAGGCGCACTTCACCTTCTCATGTTCAAGCTCCATCGTGCTCTCCGGATTTTGAACCGGGCTTGAGCATCCCATGGTTCGGTGCCAGAAATTCTCGCTTGACTCTACCTCCACTGGATCAGATAGGCTTCTCTTCTTGCCTCATTGCTGGGGCCACTGCTGTAGGTAGGATGGTGGAACCTCTAAGACTCCTGGCGTTGTTCCGGGGTGACTGTGGGAGTATTCTGCTGATTAGCCTTTAAGGTAGCTATCTCCTGTTGCTGTTCAGCTAGCTGCTGCTGTAACTGAGCCACTAATGCTGTAAGGTCTGGAGAAGGTACTGAACTGTCTGCCTCATGCTGAGGCTCAGTAGCTGGTACCCTTCTAGCTGGGCATCCTCGTGTCATTTCTAAAGACATAGAGGACATACATAACTAAAGCATCATGTTTACATAGCTAATACTATTATGTTAGTTACTATCACAGATAAGCATACTTTAGTTATCTACAAACATGAAAGCAATAAACATAACAAAGTGAGAGGTATTCTTACTTGGAAGCTGCAGGTTCAATGCTGATGTGTGTGTAGGAAGTATGGAAACTGCTCTAATACCAGTCTGTAACAACCCGCCTTCTACTACTAAGCTATAAGGCTGGACCGTCACATTATGCAGTGCTAAACTATATCCATGACCATCACTAAATCTAGATGCGGAAGCTGTACTAATTAAAAACTTGGCTAAGCTATTATCATTTCTTTATTCTATGTGTGCTAAGGGGTGTAATCTAACTATTCATGACCTATTTTACATCCCCCATGGTCAAGGAACTGAACTAAGGGTCTCCCGGCTGTTATCAGGCCTCCCAATCGATCCATGGATCGATTGGAATGGTCTAATCGATCCAGTGATTGACTCAGCATGCTACTGTATGCAGAACTTAGGTTGGATCGATCCAGTTATCGATCCAGCACGCTACTGTGCTCGGGCAATATTCTGGATCGATCGGTTGATCGATCCAGACTGGCCAATCGATCCAGTGAACGATCCCAGGGCCTTCTGTTTGTGACAGAATGCGACTGGATCGATCGGCTGATCGATCCAGAAGCTTACTATTCACGACAGAAAGCGGCTGGATCGATCGGCTGATCAATCCAGAAGCCTACTGTTCGCGGAACAAAATCACCAATCGATCAGCTGATCGATTGAAGACCCCAAATCGATCGACTAATCGATCGGGATGTCTGATTTCGTATCAGAAGTCTGATTTCAGCACTGCTTCGTGCCAAAATCACATGTATCAACTCTATAACAACAAATAAAACTGCTAGGCATAATACTACTCATGCTTAGCTAACTAAAATCATGACAACCAAAGATTCTATGCATAACTGTCACAATTCGAAACACTAAAACAACTAAAGTGCAAGAAAGTAATGACATAAAGAGAATGCTATGTTCTAAGTGGGCTAGTTCCCAAACGTCGTTATTCCAGGTTCCTTTTTCCACACACACCGTCGTCATTGCATTGACCTCCAGCCTCCGCTAGTCCATCTTTCCTTTACCTTTATCTGCAGTATAAGGAAAAAGTATCTGTAAGCTTTCGCTTAGTAAGAAACCATCTACCTCACAAAACATGCATACGATACGACTTATGCTTTGAAAACATGCTATTTGAAATATGCACTGAATATGCTAAAGCATGACATGACAAACAAAACATAGAACTAAGAAACTGATCATGACATGCTGCTATTTGGGCCCGGCAACTGTACTTACTATGCGCGCATCCCTAACTAGACCCGGGTTTGCAAGTCCCGAATTTAGTAGGGTTACTAGGTTATCTGAACCTAGGGACGACTGTGGAAGCCCAACCCAATGGATATCTAATCCAGTACAGTGCCACTGAGAAAGTAAAATACTAAACATAGCTAATTATTTCCTTGTCTTGCTATTTCTAGGTTATCTGAACCTAGAACTAGGTTGTCTGAACCTAGAGACGACTGTGGGAGCCCACCCATTGGACATCTAGTCCCAGAAGAGCTGTAGCAAGACTAAATAAGCTGTAAAAATGCTTCTATTGCATTTATCTAAGCTAATAAAATGCCTAAATTGCATTTTAACTGTGCTAATAATTTAATTGAACACTTGGTATGCGCTAGTTCGCATCCTTTGTGCCGAAAGTATACATACTACTAAACTGAAACATAAAATTCATACGGAAGCTACTTATACTGCAGGTGAGGGGTTTCTTACCTCCTGTTCGAATTTTCTTACAAATCTAATCGCTAGATTTTCCGGTGGAGAGATCTCTTCGACGATCTCCTTGCGTCTACGTGTTCCTCTCGCGGAGAGGAGTGTCCTCGTATCCGAGATGTCGCCGGAAGAAGCCCTTATGACCCTAGGGATGGAACCCTAGGCTTGCTTGTGGTTGGCGCCGAGAGAATGAGGGAGAGAAGAGGGTTCGGCGGAATTAGGTTGAGGGGAGGAAAAGTCACGATCCAAAATAACTCCTCACTTAATTATTTTCCCTATTTATATTAAGTGGTTAATTCGCCCAACTTAAGTATAAATATAATTGATTCCCTCTTCTTTCAGCACGGCCCTGCTGGGTTCACTTGGTTTACTAAAGCTATCTATAAGTCATAGGGTTCGCTAGGTCTCGGGTTCAATTCCCGCGTAGGCTATTTTCGTTTTCTATTTATTTTTGCTACTTCCGCTACTCTAAAAATTCTGTAAAAATATCCTAAAATTCCAGAAAAATACTAGGATATTTCTAATAATTATTTTGAGAATTTTCAGGTGTTACAATCCCCCATACCTTATAAAAGTTCATTCTCGAACTTAGAATAACTCTGGGTACTTCTGCCTCATACTAGCTGCTGTCTCCCAAGTTGCCTCTTCTGCTGAGTGATTTTGCCAAATGACTTTTACTAATGGTACCTCATTGTTCTGTAATTTCTTAACTGCTCGGTCTATTATCTGAATAGGCCGACTATCATAGCTAAGGTCTTCGCGGACTGGTACCGCCTGGGGCTCAATCATCTGGGTGGCATCTGGGATATGCTTCTTCAGTATAGAGACATGAAATACATTATGGATGGCTGACATCTCCTGTGGTAGCTCTAGCTCATATGCTACTTTGCCAACTCTCCTGCTGATAAGGTATGGTCCCACGTATCTGGGACTTAGTTTGCCCTTCTTCCCAAAACGCATTACTCCCTTCATGGGAGCTACTCTGAGAAACACTGAATCCCCAACTGAAAACTCTAAGGGTCTGGGCCATGTATCAGCATAGCTTTTTTGGCGGCTCTGAGCTGTCTCTATCCTCTGGCAGATCTGCTGTATAGCTGCTGTAGTGTCTGCTACTAGATCTGTCTGAAGTTCTAGTTCCTTCTGTTCACCACTCTCATACCAGCAGATTGGAGATCTACACCTCCGCCCATAGAGAGCCTCGTAAGGTGCCATGCCGATGGTGGCCTGATAGCTGTTGTTGTATGCAAATTCTGCTAAGCTCAGATATTTGCACCAACTTCCTTTGAAATCTAGGGCACATGCTCGGAGCATATCTTCGAGTACCTGATTTACTCGCTCCGTTTGACCATCTGTCTGAGGATGGAAAGCTGTGCTAAATTTTAACTTAGTGCCCAATGCTGACTGTACATACTCCCAGAAGTGTGATGTGAACCTACTGTCTCTGTCTGAAATGATGGTTCGTGGGACTCCATGCAGTCTGACGATCTCCTTGAGATACAACTGAGCTAGCTGTTCTATGGAGTAGGATATCCTGATAGCTAAGATGTGGGCTGATTTAGTCAACCTGTCGACTATTACCCTGATGGTATCAAAACCATTCGTGGTTCTGGGTAATCCCACTATGAAATCCATAGAAATATCTTCCCACTTCCATTCTGGGATCTGTATAGGCTGCAGAACTCCTCCTGGTCTCTGATGTTATGCCTTAACCCTCTGGCAGGTTAGGCAGGTGCTGACATATCGCGTGATGTCTCTTTTCATCCCAGGCCACCAAAAACGTTTCTTCAAGTCCTGGTACATCTTGGTGGAGCCAGGATGCATCGCATAAGGAGTCTTGTGAGCCTCATCTAAAATCTTCCTCTTTAGTTCCTCCTGATCTGGAACACAGAGTCTGTCACCGAAGTATAATACCCCACTATCGGACACTCTGAATTCTCTACTTTCTGATTCTGCTATCCCTTGCTTGATTTTCTGAATTTCAGGGTCCTGTCCCTGAGCTGTCTGGATGTCACCAAGCAAGGTAGACTCTAATGTCATAGTAGAGAGCTGCCCAACTATGAGTTCGAGACCGAAATCTGTGATCTCTTTCTGTAGGGGCGGTGACATGGCTGCTAGCGATAATAGGGTAGCACTGGACTTCCTGCTAAGTGTGTCTGCTACCTTATCGGCTTTCCCTGGGTGGTAGAGGATGTCTATATCGTAGTCTTTGAACAGTTCTAGCCATCTGTGCTGTCGCATATTCAGATCCTTCTGAGTGAAGAAATACTTCAGACTCTGATGATCTGTATACACTCTACACTGAGCTCCATACAAGTAATGTCTCCAAATTTTGAGAGCGAACACGACTGCTGCAAGCTCAAGATCATGAGTAGGATAGTTCCTCTCATAGTCTTTGAGTTGTCTAGAGGCGTAGGCGATTACCTTGCCATCTTGCATCAGTACTGCTCCTAGTCCCAATTTAGAGGTTGCCCGTTGACCCAGTTCGCCGGGTCGAACCGGAACCGGCCCGGCAAGTTGCCGGGCAAGTTCCGGTTCATTGATTGTAAAACCGACGATCCGCCGGTTAACCGGCGGGTTGAACCGACGGTTCAACCGCAAATTTGTTTTTTTTTTTAAACGGCTTGAACCGCCGGTTAATCGGCGGTTCATAGCCGTTGGAACCGCCGGTTAACCGGCGGTTCGTAGCCGTTGAGAGGGTTTTTTGGGTATTTTTTTCAACGGTTAGGATCATTTGACCGTTTTTTTATCAATGGCTATGATTTAGTGTCCGTTACTATCAAAACTCTATAAATAGAGAGCTCATTTCATCATTTTTCACACACATCTTCTCTACTCTTAATCTCATTTTCGTATTCTCTAATCTCTACATGCTTTCATTTTCAATTTTCAATTACAATGGAAGGAGGCCGCGGAGGTGCATCATCTCGAGCTCGGAAGGGAAAGCAAATAATGAATCCGCGGGAGGAGGACCCCAACATTCAATCCACCGATGATGAGATCGATCATCTTCCAATTATAACACTCGAAACACAAGGAAGTACCGTTGTAATTACTTCTAAGGTTCATAAAATTTCTCCTCTAAAATCTTCTATTTTCACTAAATATTTTAAGAATATCACTTTTCTGTTGGGAGAATTGCATGAAAATGTAAGCACTGCAATGCTTCCTACAAATTCCAAGTTGGCGACGACTATCGGTCATTAAAATGACACATAGAAATGAAGCACCTGACGAAATATGGACTCGACCATTCTCAAATACAATTATCTAGATTTTATTCAACAAGTGGTAATATTGATTCTGATTTTTTTTTTATATTTTGATAATAAATTAATAGAATCATTAGCTAAATTTGTTTCTATAGAATATCTTTCTTTTAGTTTTGGATATAAATGCATATTTGAAGATTTTTGTAAAAAATTTCTTAATCCATGTGCTAAATTTGTTCTTAGGACTACACTTACTCATACAATTAAAAAATTAGTAAAACAAGGAAAAAAAGAAGTTAATTGATGAATTTAGTAAATTAGATAATAAAGTTTCTTTATGTTCCGATATTTGGAGTGATCATTGGCAAACACATTCGTATATGGGTGTGACTCTCCATTGGATCGATAACTCTTGGAACCTCCAAAAAAGATTATTAGCTTATAGAGTTTTTGATGAATCACATAATGCTCATAATATCGCACAATTATTATGTTTAATTTTAGAAGAATATGGTTTAACTCATAAAATATTTTCAATATCATTAGATAATGCTAGTTCTAATACCGCTTGTATAGATGATCTAAAATTTGTTTGTCAACCTATTATTGGAGGTTTATTTTTTCATATTCGTTGTGTATGCCATGTTTTAAATTTATGTGTTCAAGATGGTTTAAAAATTTTAGAAAGTTATATTAAACCAATTAGAATTGCAATTACTTATTTATGGTCTCATCCATCTATAATGAAACAATGGGGTAGGTTTTGTAAAATTAATGGAATGAAGCCTAAAAAATTTCCACGTGATGTACCAACACGTTGGAATTCAACATACCAATTATTACAAGATTCATTTCAATATAAAGAATTATTATGTTCATTTTTTGCAGAAAACACTAATACTAATAGATATTTATTTTCACAACAATGGAATATTTGTAGTAGTATTTGTGAAATTTTAAAAGTATTTAATGATGCAACTGAACAACTTTCTGGTGTTTATTATCCCACTGCTAATTAGTTTTAGGAAATTTTTCTAATATAGTATTAGTTTTAAATGAACATATTAATAATGAATCTTTATCTCCTTGCATCTTAGCTATGAAAACTAAATGGGAAAAATATTTTTATTTAATTCCTGAAATTTATTTAATTGCATTTGCTTTAGATCTTAGATTTAAATTAGAGGTTTTACAAGAAATGTTAACTTTATATTATGACGCTTTAATTCCAATTAAAGATTCTTCTTCCCGATTAAATATTATATATAATGTTAGAATTTATTTATATGATATTTATAATCAATATTATGCAAAATATGGAACACAAATTAATATGTCTGAAATTCAACAAACTACTAGTAGTAATTTAAAACTTACAAAAGCACAACTCTTATTAAAAGAATGGACAAGTCTGACGAGGATCCTCAAGTTCAACACAGGAACTTGAGAATTATTTTACTTCTTGATTTTAAGCGATAGCGAAAACTTGATATCTTAAAGTGGTGGTGTAGTGAAGGCTCAAAGCTTTCCGCTTTCTCTGTGATCGCAAAAGAAATTTTAGCTTGTCCGGTGTCAATCGTTGCTATGGAGTAGATGCCAGTTCATGTCGGCGGTAACATATTAGATGAACAACGATCAACTTTGTCTCCCGACTCATTGGAAGCCCAAGCATTACTAGACGATTGGACCAGAGCGGAGAAAAGAATCCAAGGAATGCAACTTTCAGATGACGAAGTTGAAGATTTTGATACTGAAGGAACAAATACGACAGGAACAGGAAATGGAAGTGAATGAAAATGTAAAAGGATAAAAATGTAAAAGAACTACGTGGGCTTTGATTCCCCTAAAGGGATACGTAGGCAACTTAAATAAGTGCAAGTCCTTTTTTCAATAAATTTTAATTTCTAATTTTTAATGTTTAATGTTTAATGTTTAATTTTTAATTTTTTTAACATATTAATCTTGAACCGTGGCGAACCGTGACGAACCGTGAACCGAACCGTGAACCATAACCGTCTTGGGCGGTTAAGGTTAAGGGTCGACCTGCTTGGAACCGTTGAACCGGCGGTTCCGAACCGTCGAACCGTCGGTTCCGAACCGTGGTCAGGTCTAGTCTAAACATGCTCATTACAAGAAAGAAAATAAACAAGCATCAAACAATTCTAGAGATAGTTTTTCTATTGGCTCCCCTGGATCATAGCCTCGATATAGTCTATCAAGGTAATGGACTTGATCCTTGGGGATCCAATATTGACCAAGTCCAACTTGATTGATTAAGTTGGACTTAGGTACCCATGCTTGGACTATCTTTCTATTATCTATTAATAAGCGATAAATAAGACCGATATTTCTTTTTAGCTTTAAATCCTAGTCTGCATCGATTGTATACGACTTTCTGATTTCCAAGAATCAAGTCCAGATTCTTGAAACCCAGTGTAAACTGTTCCAATGTTAACTTCAAATCCTTGACTTGACTTCTTAGGCTGGAATTTCCTTCCTCAAGCTTTTGGACTTCAGTTGAGGTTCTAATCTGAACTGGGTCAGTCAAGGATTCGGAGTTAGTCACTTCTTTAAGGGATGTTACTTCCTTTAAAAGCGACTTGATCCAAACATTAGACTTAGCTAGTTTACGCATTAAGTAATTTATCAAATTATATAACCGAAATGTACTTACAGAGGGGTTCAGGCCTTTGGAAACGGATACGGATCCGTGGCTTCTCTCAGACTCGACTTTCGATTCGTCCTCGCTTCTGGAGTCGTTGATTTGGTCCCGGGCCATCATTGCGAGGAAACTCGTTTGTTCGAGTTCTTCACCATCAGACTCTTCCGAAGAAGACTCGTCCCAAGTTGCTTTCAGGGCCTCCTTCCTTCTGGGTTTCTTGGCATCTTTCTGATTTGGGAAGTTGGCCTTGATGTACCCCTTTTGGTTGTATCCATAGCACGTCACCTCGAACTTCTCCTTTCGTTGAGTCTCCTAGGATTGGATCACCTTTCTAACATCTTTTTTGTTAAAGCCCTTCTTCTTTCGGTAGAGCTTCCACACCAGGTTGACAAGCTCGGTTGTGAGCTCGTCGTCGTCGTCGTCGTCGTCCGAATCTGGTTCTTCTTCGAATTTCGGTTCGGTTCTGCACCTTCTGCTTGTACCTACAACCAAAGCTACACCCTTCTCGGCTGGGCGTGCATTAGTCTTCTCATGTAATTCAAACTCAGAAAATAGTTCATCTAATTTTATTGACGAGAGATCCTTGGATACCTTGTAAGCATCTACCATGGATGCCCACAAGGTATTCCTAGGAAAGACGTTGAGTGCATACCTTATAATGTCCCTGTTCTCCACCCTTTGGTCGATTGTGTGGAGTCCGTTCAACAGGTCTTGTATGCAGGCATGCAGTTGGCTTGCCATTTCATTTTCCTACAATTTAATGTTATACAGTTTATTTAAAATAAGGTCTCTCTTGCTTACCTTTGTGTCTGATGTACCCTTGTGTAGTTCGATCAATTTTTGCCACAGCTCCTTTGCGCTTAAGAAAGGTCCTACTCTGTTGAGTTCCTCCTTTGTCAGGCTACATTGGAGGGTGTAGGTTGCTTTGGCATTAGCTTCTACCTTCTTGATTAGAGTTGCATCCTAGTTCTCGCAAGGGAGTGGCTTGCCGACACCGTCAGTTGGTATTTCCAGCCCAGTTTTGACGATCATCCAGACTTCAAAATGAGTCTGGAGATACGTCTCCATCCGGCCCTTCTAGTAATCGAAGTCGTCTCCGGTGAAGAGCGGTGGGCGGGCGGTGCTATATCCTTCTTGGAGAGCCATTTGAGATCTTGTACAAAAAAAAACAAACAGAAAACGAGACCCAGGACTTGATCCTGGATTAGCAGTGCAGTATACAAGTAAAAATAAATTACAATCTCGAGTGGTGTTGCACCAACTTCGAGACAAATCCGATTACGAAAGAAAACTAGATCGATAGATGGTAAGAATACCAATTCTGATCGACTCCGAAAAACTAAAAATACCACGAAAAAGTGCTTGACTGGTGGTTGCACCAAGTCAAAGCGTCCCTACTCTGATACCAATTGTAGGATCGAGATTTGCTAGAGGGCAGGGGGGTGAATAGCGCTCATGGCTTTCACACGTTTCGGATTCGAAAAACTCGACGAGTAATGCAGCAGAAATAAGAAAACACAATCGCGAACACAAGTTATTTACTTGGTTCGGAGCCTGTGGCGACTCCTACTCCAAGGCCCACATTCGTTGAACGTTTACTTTAGACAACAACTATAATCACGTAAATAGTTACAACTGATGTTACAATAAATGCAATAAAAGCTATACCGACAACAAAATCGAAATCTCGAAGCTCCGGGTCGTCGGGGACTTGTCGTAGCTTAGTCGGGTCATTTCTTGAGCAGCACACGAAGGATGAATTGCTTTGGAATTAATTAATTAAGGTGCTGGTCGAATACCCCATATAAAGGTTCTCGGAGGCGCCTCAAAGCCCATTGAGGGCGCCTCCAACGAGTCGAGTCAGCCGCGCAGATAGATGCTGAAGAAGTCATCGCTGATCCATTTGAAGGCGCCTCCATAAGACTTGAAGGCGCCTCCACCCTGCTATCCGAGGTGCCTCAAGCCACCATGAGGGCACCTCCAGCTCGACTGCGTGCAACCTCTGCTCCTTTGCACCCGAGGCACCTCAAGCTCCATGAGGGTGCCTCGGGTACTATTCATCTGAGGCTAATCTTGCTCCTTTGTCCCTGCAAAATATGTTAGTCTACAAACCAACCACATATCCCACAAAACAAAGTTAGCACACACAATAAACATAGTAATATGAAAGTTTGACAGTCACGGACTGTCCGGTTCTGACTTCGAATTTCTGACCAGAAACTCTAGGTTAAACCGACGCCTACTATTCCCTCTTCCGGAGAACGCGTCCTCACCTACTCCACTGTGGAGAGCATACCTGATGCCATTCTGGTCCTCCAGACTGACTGAACTTTTCACCTACGGTTACCACCCCCTATGACCTAAGGTTACCCCCCCCCCTAGAATTTCCTCCACCTAGGGTTACCATCCCCTAGGACCTAAGGTTGTCGCCCCTTAGGATTTTCCTCCACCTAGGGTTATCACCCCCTAGGACCTAAGGTTACCGCCCCTTAGGGTTTTCCACCACCTAGGGTTACCACCCCCCTAGGACCTAAGGTTACCGCCCCTTAGGATTTTCCACATACCTAGCCGCAGTTAGGACTTTCCTGCAAACTCATTCAAGCACATTAGATAACAACACAACTTAACTTGAACCATTTGACATAATCAAAATATAAGTTCAATCAACGAATGCTTCCTGCACCAACAAGGAGTTTGTCCTTAAAGACATTATTTTTTTTTAAATGAAAAGTATGAAGAGAATGGAAAATTAGAAATATTCATTATGATAGATATATTCTCAAGGCTAAGCATAGTATAATGAAAGGTATGAGACTTTCATTGTGTTCCTTTGTCCAAATTTGTTGGGAGATTGTTAGTGCAATCATTCTCCGGATCAAGGTTAACCAGTTTGACTAAGCTCGAGTGGATTCGAGCTTGAGTTTCAATTTTTAGATAATGTGTTATGGATAGTATGTTTGGATAATACATGAGAAAGGTCAAGTAGGTCAAAGAGGATTGGTACCTAATTGGTAAAATCTTAACTGGAGGTTAGGAAAGGCAAGTCCTAACTCAATAGTTAGGCAAAGGAAAGTCCAAGTAGTCAAAGAGGACCACATGTTGGCAAGGAAAGTCCAAATGGATCAAGGAGGATTGCACATTGGCAATGAAAGTCTTAACTACAGTTAGGCAAAGGAATGTCCAAGTAGGTCAGGGAGGATTACACGTTGGTAAGGAAAGTCTAAGTAGGTTAAGGACGACCGCACATTAGCAAGGAAAGCTCTAACTACAGTTATACAAAGGAAAGTCCAAGTGGGTTAGGGAGGACTGCACATTGGCAAGGAAACTTCAAATGGGTCAAGGGGGATTGCATGTTAGCAACAAAAGTCCAAGTGGGTCAAGGAGAATAACACATTGGCAAGAAAATTTCTAACTGTGGTTAGGCAAAGGGAAGTCCAAGTGAGTCAAGGGAGACCGCACATTGGCAAGGTAAATTCCTAACTATGGTTAGGTAAGAGAAAAATTCAAGTGGGTCAACGAGAACCGCACTTGGTGATCGGAATTCCAACAGGAAGTTGACAAGCCTAAGTGGGTCAAAGTTAATCAGACACTTGGTGGGGAAGTCCCAACAGGTCATGGTTGACTAAAATATTAGGCAAAAGAACCCTAAACTCAGATTAAGTGAGTTAGGGTTAGAGCAATTGATTGGGTAATCGATTGGCCTAAGTTCAATCCATCAGTAGATTGATTGGGATTCTTGTCGCGAAGAGGTGCAGTGAATCAATTGGCTAATCGATTCAGCCGAAAGCCAATAAATTAGGTAATCGATTGAGGTAAATTTTGTAAGAATAGTAGGCTTCTGGATCAATTGGTTAATCAATCTAGAGAATCCTCAATCGATTAGGTATTTGATTAAGGGAGTTTTTCACGAACTCCTTACGAAAGTGGTGAATCGATTGGGAAGGTGCCCAATCGATTATGAGGCTTATCGTGAGAGCACAGAGGCCTTCTTGATCGATTAGATGATCGATCAAGGAGAGCTTAATCGATTAGGTAATCAATTAGTAGAATAAGAAAAGATTCGTTGAGAGTTTTGCATAGTTGGATGTGCTCAGATCTGACATGGCAATTGATTGAGGGTAAGACCAATAGATTGAAAACCCTAGATCACGAGGTATAAAGTGTTTTGTCGAGTTCAAATCAAATAACTTCCTCTTCGCTTCTTCTCCACTCTTCACCGCCTGTTATTGGAAGATTCAAGGCAAAGTGCTACTGTATTTCTAAGTCTACAAGAGGCATTTACAAGCTACAAGAGATCAAGCAAGGTATTTATTATACTGTTCACTAATTTCCTTATTGTATTTTCTTGTTGAGAGATTGTACGAGGTTTCTCCACCTATAGAGTATTTCTAAGAAGGAATATTTTCATAGTGAAGAGTATATTCTATATGGATCATTGGATTAGTCACCTAGCTAAGGTGGATACCAAGTAAATCCTGGTGTTAGCATTACTTTGAGTATTTTCCACTACAACTCATCATCAAAGAAGTGATTGGAGCTAATCACCCCTCCCTTTAGCTAGCTGGAGTGCCCTAAGAAGTGGTATCAGAGCAAGATCACTTTTTATTGGACTAATCGCTGAAAGAGTATTGAGCTAGAGGAAGAAGAAGATATTGAAGCATGAAATCTCAATTTCAAAGTCAATGATTCATCGTCAAGGAGCTCAAGTTCAAAGATGGAGTTTAGAAATGGATTTAGATACGACATCCAAGCACCTCCACAATTTGGCATTGGTTGCTTCGACCTATGGAAATCAAAGGTTGAAAATTTTCTCATCAATGGTTTGCTCTAATGGAGGGTTTTGAAGCTCTGAGAGATTTAAAGGGAAAGCTCCTTAAGAAGAAGAAATGGATCGAGGATCAAGTCAAGAGGTGCGAGGCAAATGACAAAGTAACCAAATTATTGGTTAATGTTGGGTTTTTCGGGCCGCGAAAACCACTTTTCACGTCGCGGAAACCCCGAATCACCCAAAGCCGTAGATCTGTGCAAGGAAAACCGAATGAAAATTACGAGTACGAGTTTCAAAAACCTTTTTAGATCTACTCCTAGATCCACATGTTAAGAGCTTTACCCTTGTTGCGTGCCCTTTCGCGTTCCCGCTCGTCCAAGGAGTTGCCGGATCTCTAGACCGTCAAGCGTCGGTCCTCTAGAAGTATCCACACGGACACGTAGGTGGAGAAAAAACCTCACACAAAGGTGTGCTAGCACCTTAGTGAGATTCGGCCAAGCAAGGAGGAGAGGGAGAGGGAGAGCTTGAGAGGAAGAAGGAGGAAGATACACCACTTGAATGAAAAATGAATTCACATTCAAAACCCCAAAGTGGCCGGCCACTCTCAATGGTGAAAACTCCCAAATTAATTGCATTAATTGCAATTAATATGAAGCCATTAAAGAGAATGGCTTTGTAACTTCCATGAGGTGGCACCCATGATGATGTGGAGTAACATCATTGGTCCACTTCAATGCCAACTCACCAATGAGGTGGCATAAAGTCAAGTCAAACTTGACTTTTAATCTTCCTCTCAAGTCAAGTCAAACTTGACCAAATCTCTTCCATGGTTGATCGAATCCAACCATTTTGATTCAAGCCAACTTAATATAATGAATCTAATTCATTTAATTAAATTGATTCAATGAGTCAAAATCAAAATTAGACTCATTGAACACATGAATCACTTGAGTCGAACTCAAGTTAGCCCAATTAGGATTACTCTTAATCCAATTTGATTCATCAAATGAATCAATCCTCTTGGTTCATCATATGAACCTAATCTCCATCTAATTGCCCTAAGTGTGTGACCCTATAGGTTCAAGAATGAGCGGTATCTAGCAACCCATTTAGGAGCATAAGTAATGAGCGGTATCTAGCAACACATCATTACTACCCAAGTTACAAGAATGTCGAGATCCGATATCACCTTGTGACTACTAATTGTGACTCCTCACAATATGTGACATTGTCCTTCTATCCAAGACATCTAGATTGATCAATATGAGGCATAGACCGTGTCATCCTCTAATCAATCTAAATCTTGAACTCCAAGTAGACTCACTCGATCAAATGAGCTCAACATCTAATGTTGACTCATTTGGGCATGGCCATGCACTTAGTGGTCTCACTCTATCAAGAATACCGATGTCGCTCCCGTCATATGGGAGGGCTAGATCCCATCTACATCACTCACATCCCTCTACATAATTAGTTATATACCCAGTAATCACCTTTATAGTCCACCCCGTTACGGGTGACGTTTGACGAAACCAAAGTACATAACTCCTTATGTAGGGATCCATGGTGACTTCAGGTCTAAGGACTAATAGTCATACTAATAGCCACATGAGAAAGTATATGACACTCATATAACGATCCATGATACTTTCTCATGGCGGGTCATTCAGTATACATTCTCCAATGTATACCCATGTGTCAGCTTGATATCTCTATATCCATGACTTGTGAGATCAAGTCATCGAGCTGACCTACATGCTAGTCTTATTGCATTAACATTGTCCCTGAATGTTAATACTTGACTAGGAATGATTTAGAGTAGTGTTCCCTATATCATCTCACTATCGATTCAACTAATCGATTGATATAGGTATGAACCTTCTACTCAAGGACGCTATTATACTTAGTCTATTTGGCACTAATAAAAATAAGTATAATAATCAAACAAATGCCTTTATTAATATACAAGAATATGATACAATGAGTCCATACAATCATCAAATGATTGGCTCTAGGGCTCTAACTAACAATCTCCCACTAGCACTAGTGCCAATCAGTATAAGCTCTAAGGCCTAATCACCTAGTGTGACCATCATGCTTCCTCTGTGCCAAAGTCTTGGTCAAGGGATCTGCGATGTTAGCCTCTGTAGGTACTCTGCAAATCTTCACATCTCCTCTATCGATAATCTCTCGAATGAGATGGAAGCGCCGTAGTATGTGCTTGGTCCGCTGGTGTGAGCGAGGTTCCTTCGCCTGTGCTATAGCTCCATTGTTGTCACAATAGAGCTCAATCGGATCGGCTGGGAACCACCCCAAGTTCGTGATGAACTTGCGGATCCAAACCGCCTCCTTTGCTACCTCGATGCAGCAATATACTCGGTCTGTTGTAGAATCAACTATGTCCTGCTTTGAACTCTTCCAGCTCACAGCACCACCATTTAAGCAAAACACGAACCCTGACTGCGATCGGTAATAATCCTGATCGGTCTGAAAGCTGGCATCACTGTAACCCTTTACAGTTAGCTCATCATTGCCTCCATATATCAAGAAATATTCTTTAGTCCTTTGTAAGTACTTAAGAATATTCTTGACCGCTATCCAGTGACTTTCACCTGGATCTAACTGGTATCTGCTCGTCATGCTCAAAGCATACGAGACATCAGGTCGAGTACATAGCATGGCGTACATGATCGATCCTATGGCTGAGGCATAAGGGATCTAATCCATGCGATCTCTCTCCTCTCTAGAAGAGGGACCTTGAGTCTTCGAAAGACTCACGCCATGTGACGTCGGCAGAAATCCCTTCTTGGAATTCTGCATGGCAAACCGAAGAAGTACATTGTCAATGTATGTACTCTGACTTAGGCCAAGCAATCTCTTAGATCTATCTCTATAAATCTGTATCCCTAGAATGCGGGATGTCTCAACTAAGTCCTTCATTGAGAAGCAACTCCCTAGCCAGGTCTTGACAGACTGAAGCATAGGGATGTCCTTCCCAATGAGTAGTATGTAATCCACATACAATATGAGGAAGACAACTATGTCCCCTACAACCTTCTTGTAGACACAAGGCTCATCTTCGTTCTTGATGAAACCAAACTGTTTGATCGCATCATCGAATCGAAGATTCCAGCTCCGAGAAGCTTGCTTTAGTCCATAAATGGACCTATTCAGCTTGCATACTCTACTAGTATGCTGTGGATCTACAAAACCCTCAGGTTGTATCATGTACACATCCTCGAGTAGGTTTCCATTCAGAAACACGGATTTGACATCCATCTGCCATATCTCATAGTCATGGTAGGCTGTAATAGCAAGCATGATCCGAATGGACTTAAACATCGCCACTGGAGAAAAGGTTTCATCATAGTCAATACCATGAATATGCTTGAAACCTTTAGCTACCAAGCGGCCCTTATAGATAAGTCCATCCATGTCAGTCTTTCTCTTAAAGACCCACTTGCACCCAATGGGTTTTACCCCTTCAGGTGGATCAACCAAAGTCCATACTTGGTTGGTGTACATGGATTCCATCTCGGATCTCATGGCTTCTAGCCATTTCTCAGAATCTGGTCTCATCACAACTTCTTGATAGGTGGTAGGCTCATCCTCTATGAGCACAATGTCATCATGGTCAGACAAGAGAAATGAGTATCTCTCAGGCTGACGACGTACCCTATCAGACCTGCGAAGAGGTATGTCTACTTGAACCGGTTGTTGTTCCTCAACTCCTTATGGAACAACATCATCCACAACACTTTGTGGTTCCAGTTCAATTTCCATCGAGGCATTAGTGCTATTGTTCGCATGTTGAACTTCTTCAAGATCGAACGCGCTCCCACTAGTCTTTCTAGAAACAAAGTCCCTTTCTAGAAAGACCCCAATCTTTGCCACAACTACCTTGTGCTGACTGGGAATGTAGAAGTAATATCCCTTAGTTTCCTTGGGATATCCGATGAAATAGCACTTGTCGGATTTGGGTCCTAATTTGTCTGAGACTTGACGTCGTACGTAAGCCTCACAGCCCCAAATCCTCATGAAAGACACCTGGGCATCTCTCCCAGTCCATATCCTATATGGTGTCTTTATCACGGCCTTTAATGGAACTCGGTTGAGTATGAAAGCTGCCGTGTCTAGAGCATATCCCCATAGATATGTCGGAAGATCTGTGTGACTCATCATAGATCGTACCATATCTAATAGGATACGATTCTTCCTTTCGGATACACCATTCCACTGTGGTGTTCCAGGAGGAGTGAGTTGGGATAGAATCTCACACTCAGCTAGGTAGTCACGAAACTCATGGCTAAGGTATTCTCCACCTCGATCTGATCGAAGTATCTTAATACTCTTTCCAAACTGGTTCTGTACTTCATTCTTGAATTCTTTGAACTTTTCAAAGGATTCAGACTTATGTGTCATCAAGTACACATAACCATATCTACTGAAGTAATCAGTAAATGTGATGAAGTATCTATAACCGCCTCTAGCAGCAACATTGAAAGGGCCACATACATCACTATGTATGAGTCCTAACAAATCAGTTGCTCTCTCTCTATGCCCACTAAAGGGGGTCTTGGTCATCTTGCCTCGTAGGCATGACTCGCATATCTCATATGATTATAAATCAAATGAGTCCAGCAAACCATCCTTATGGAGCTGGGATAAGCGCTTGTCATTTATATGACCTAAGCGACAGTGCCAGAGATAGGTTTGGCTCATGTCATTTGACTTGAACCTCTTGGTACTAATGTTATAGATAGGGCTCTCAAGGTCTAGAATATAGAGTCCGTTTATTAGTGGTGCACTACAATAGAACATATCTTTTAAATAAACAGAACAACATTTGTCTTTTATTATAAAAGAGTATCCTTTCTTGTCTAAACAAGAAACTGAAACTATGTTCTTAGTAAGAGCAGGCACATAACAACAATCATCTAAATCTAGTACAAGCCCAGAGGGCAGAGATAAGTAACCCATGCTCCATTGCCTACTCGTAGGTCCACCTCGCCCTTTGCCAATGCTCTGCTATTTCACATTCATACAAATGTGAGAAGCACATCCGATATCTAATACCCATGATGTAAAATAGATAGATTGACTTCTATAACATATATACATGAAGTGGAAGTCTCGCTTCTTCTTAAGATCCTCCAAGTATACCTTGCGGT
The DNA here is from genome assembly GCF_018446385.1 of Zingiber officinale. NCBI lineage: Eukaryota > Viridiplantae > Streptophyta > Magnoliopsida > Zingiberales > Zingiberaceae > Zingiber > Zingiber officinale. The sequence continues at coordinate 19,896,247 of NC_055987.1, read as the reverse complement.
TCCTCTTCCAGTGCCCGATCGCATCATTGGCGACCCCACCTTAGGATTTCAATGCCTTGCCTTTGCCCTTGATTTGGGACTTTCCCTTACCTTTGGGCTTGCCCTTGCCCTTGTTCTTCTAGACCATCGAATGGGCTTAACCTTCTTAAGGTTAATTTCAGCAGTTCGTAACATACTAAGTAGCTCGGGCAGTGGCTTACTATAGCTATCCGGCAAGGACTGCAAGATCAAGTCATGTGGCCAGCTCTTGGCCAAGTGGGAACCCCGTCTTTGTAGGTTCTCTATGTACCCAATCATCTTGAGTACATAAGGACCTACAGGAGCCCATTGAAACAGTGCCTTAGAGATCTCAAATCTCTCATGCCTCGCTTGTCCCTGATATAGTTGGCGAAGATGCTCAACCATATCGTAGCGCCCATCAACTCGTGTTGCTTCGAAGCTCAGAGTTCATGGCTTCTTGTAAGCATCTTTGTCTGCTCGCGGGGCATTGGCAGGAGGAGCCTCCGGAATAGGCTGCTCCAGAACGTATAGTTTACGTTCCTGGGTGAGAACTATTCTCAATTTCATGTACTAGTCCAAGAAATTCGCTCCGTTGAGCTTGTACTTCTCAAGGACAGATCGCAGGGAGAAGGAATTCGTGTTCGACATCATAGTTATCTACAACAGAAAAATTTGCAGAAATAAATATCATATTCTTTTTAAAATCATTTAATTAGGCCTTTAACTAAATGATGCTCCCACTGAATACTATAATTCTTGTGGGACAAGATCCACATCATACTAACCCTTGAGTTAGCTTTGGCTAATACGCCCAAGGCTTAGTATGATCGGTAGGTAACGATTACCAATTACATCTCTATGCAACTCTTGTTTATAGGATCAAGATCCATATTTATATTAAAACTCGAGTTAGCTTTGGCTAATACGCCCGAGAGTTAATATAAACGTGATTTTGTCCTACCTTTCCAACTATTGGAAGAATGCCTATAGTTGACTCGATCCAACCGAGTAACTAGGAATACTCAATCTAATTGAGTTTGTATTCACCCATGCGTTGATAGGCGGGACCAAGATTGTCCATCCGTACCCTACCAAGATAATATGTATTGGCAGATTGAACAATACATGTGATCGAGGTAGTGATAGGTATCACGACACGGTTAGGCATTAGAGATGAGTCGATTGAGATCTAATCTAATCGAAAAGGATGCATCTTGTGCACGACTTAGATCTAATCTAATCGCAAGGGTGCATCATGTGCACGACTTAGATCTAATCTAATCGTAAGGCACTAATTAATTAACTACTTATTAAATATACATCACATACACAAGCAATTAATTAATCTATTTGTGATTTAGTCATGGCCCTACTACGATCTTCTCAAGCCAATGAGAAGATCGATTGGTCAACAGCTTCTCCAAGCTCCTCCCTTTGACCACCTTGTGTTGCTCGTGCCCGCCTCGGAACTCCGTCTCGTGTGGACCCTCCACCACTCCAATTTGTACATTACAATTTGAAACTCGAGTTACATTCGAGTCTAAATCTAATTTACAACAAGAATATAAGAGAAAGGCACGATGCGCAGGTCGCGGAAAAATAAAAACATACAACACGCGCAAACACATAACGACACGCAAGCCGTATTATGAATTACAACACAATCCAATCATATTGGGTTTTTGGGCCATGACTATCACAAAATTAATATATAATTCAAAATTATATATTTTCATAATTTTCTATAATTTTTAAAAATAATTTTTTACAATTTTTAAAATTTTTCCCGACGGTCCCGTTTAGCGGTTTCTGGCGCAGTCAGGGGCAGCGCCCCTACCCGCGATCTAACCATCACGAGGGTTCGTTTGTGATCCAACAGCGCCTAAAGCCGCTATCCCAAAACGATTTGGGCCGAGACATTGCCGTTTCGGAAAAATCTTCCCGGCGGATTCGTTTTTAGCGATTTTGGGTGCAATCGTGAGCAAATTCGCGGTTAGGGGCAGTACCCTACCCACGATCTAACCATCGTGAGTTGCTTTGCGATCTAATGGCACCCAAGCCGCTATCCCAAATGGATTTGGGGCAAAACGAAGCCATTTGCAACAAGTGCCGAGACACTTGTGCTTCGCTTCTACGGAAAAATTACCCATAAAAAATATAAAAACATAATTTTACAGAAAATTACAGAAACTTTAGTTTTCATAAAACCAAAATTTAAACTCGTACAAGCCTTGCACGTGGCTCTGATACCACTGTTCGTCGCGGAAACCCCGAATCACCCAAAGCCGTAGATCCGTGCAAGGAAAACAGAATGAAAATTACGAGTACGAGTTTCAAAAACCTTTTTAGATCTACTCCTAGATCTACATGTTAAGAGCTTTACCCTTGTTGCGTGCCCTTTCGCGTTCCCGCTCGTCCAAGGAGTTGCCGGATCTCTAGACCGTCAAGCGTCGGTTCTCTAGAAGTATCCACACGGACACGTAGGTGGAGAAAAAACCTCACACAAAGGTGTGCTAGCACCTTAGTGAGATTCGGCCAAGCAAGGAGGAGAGGGAGAGGGAGAGCTTGAGAGGAAGAAGGAGGAAGATACACCACTTGAATGAAAAATGAATTCACATTCAAAACCCCAAAGTGGTCGGCCACTCTCAATGGTGAAAACTCCCAAATTAATTGCATTAATTGCAATTAATATGAAGCCATTAAAGAGAATGGCTTTGTAACTTCCATGAGGTGGCACCCATGATGATGTGGAGTAACATCATTGGTCCACTTCAATGCCAACTCACCAATGAGGTGGCATAAAGTCAAGTCAAACTTGACTTTTAATCTTCCTCTCAAGTCAAGTCAAACTTGATCAAATCTCTTCCATGGTTGATCGAATCCAACCATTTGATTCAAGCCAACTTAATATAATGAATCTAATTCATTTAATTAAATTGATTCAATGAGTCAAAATCAAAATTAGACTCATTGAACACATGAATCACTTGAGTCGAACTCAAGTTAGCCCAATTAGGATTACTCTTAATCCAATTTGATTCATCAAATGAATCAATCCTCTTGGTTCATCATATGAACCTAATCTCCATCTAATTGCCCTAAGTGTGTGACCCTATAGGTTCAAGAATGAGCGGTATCTAGCAACCCATTTAGGAGCATAAGTAATGAGCGGTATCTAGCAACACATCATTACTACCCAAGTTACAAGAATGTCGAGATCCGACATCACCTTGTGACTACTAATTGTGACTCCTCACAATATGTGACATTGTCCTTCTATCCTAGACATCTAGATTGATCAATATGAGGCATAGACCGTGTCATCCTCTAATCAATCTAAATCTTGAACTCCAAGTAGACTCACTCGATCAAATGAGCTCAACATCTAATGTTGACTCATTTGGGCATGGCCATGCAATTAGTGGTCTCACTCTATCAAGAATACCGATGTCGCTCCCGTCATATGGGAGGGATAGATCCCATCTACATCACTCACATCCCTCTACATAATTCGTTATATACCCAGTAATCGCCTTTATAGTCCACCCAGTTACGGGTGACGTTTGACGAAACCAAAGTACATAACTCCTTATGTAGGGATCCATGGTGACTTTAGGTCTAAGGACTAATAGTCATACTAATAGCCACATGAGAAAGTATATGACACTCATATAACGATCCATGATACTTTCTCATGGCGGGTCATTCAGTATACATTCTCCAATGTATACCCATGTGTCAGCTTGATATCTCTATATCCATGACTTGTGAGATCAAGTCATCGAGCTGACCTACATGCTAGTCTTATTACATTAACATTGTCCCTGAATGTTAATACTTGACTAGGAATGATTTAGAGTAGTGTTCCCTATATCATCTCACTATCGATTCAACTAATCGATTGATATAGGTATGAACCTTCTACTCAAGGACGCTATTATACTTAGTCTATTTGGCACTAATACAAATAAGTATAATAACCAAACAAATGCCTTTATTAATATACAAGAATATGATACAATGAGTCCATACAATCATCAAATGATTGGCTCTAGGGCTCTAACTAACAGTTAATCTATTTCTAAGAACCATATTGTACATAGTGGAAGAATTTCAAGACGCCAAGGAGCTTTAGAGAAAATTAGTAAAACTTCATGAAGATCCAACATCAGGGCAAAGTGAAACAAAGTGCAAAGAGGGAAACTCTTTGTATCATATACATGAGGATTCGAAAGTTGAGAGATGCTCAATGTCTGAAGAGGCATTCACCTCAACAATTGAGGAGGAGTGTCAATCTTTGACACTAGAGCAAAAAGAAGCATATACTTTCGGGTCAAATGAAGAAGGATCTTATACCACCCCTACAAAAAAAGAAAGTATAACAATTTCAATTTATAAAAATAAAAATCATGTCATTTTCTTTGAGTGTAGGGAAAATGGACACTACACGAGTAAGTATCCAAAGTTGACCAAGATGAAGGATCAAGTGACACCCAAGGGCAAGGAGAAGCCAAAGGAAGTCGGCCTCGTGGTACACAAAGAAAAGGAGCACATTGTGTGTTTTTCTTGCAATCAAAAGAGATATTACTAGAATCAATGTCCACGAGGAAGAGAACCAACCAAGAAGAAAGGAGGAAGCTCAAATTAAGGGGGAGTTTCCAAGAATAACACTAAGGTATCAGTAGTTAATGATATTTTTGTAACGACCACCCTTCTTACTACTATTCTCTAAGAGCGACCGTTACCTAACTATTACTCTACTTACTAGTGTCACTGACGCTATTATTAGTAAGTACTTAGATTTATCACGGTTCAGAGAAATTCCTATCGAAAATTTCGGCAGAGTCTCCCCTGTACCGGTGACCAAATCCATAGTACATAAGATATATACGCAGGCACAGGCGGCTGGAACTCATTTTTCACAACCACGCAGTTATAAAAATAACAGTAAAAATAACCAACTATATCACTCCACAAATAATTAAAGTGACTAAATGCATATGCGGAAATAAACTCAACTACAATCTCACAAACTTCATAATAGTATTAAAGAAAAGAACTAAAGCATAAACTCTAATCAAATAGGTCCTGCAGGTTTGGTAGCACTCTCTGGATCTCTCCATAGTCCAGTCACCACACACCTTCATCGCCGCCACCACCTTGTCGTCTCCCCTCATATCTTAGCTTTTCCTTTATCTACAGTAGGAGGAAAGAAAACAAAACTATAAGCGAAAATGCTTAGTAAGTACTAATCTATCTCACAAAAACTTCGAAGTGCATAAAAGTAATGCAATAATACGGAAACTGAAATGCTAAAGCAAAGCTGCATGTACTCATGGTATACACTAAACATGCTCATTAACTGACAGGAAAAATAAGGGAACTACTACTGTAGGCTTAGAATTAAAGAACTAAACTTTTATTGATTCTAAGCATAAAACTTGTTTCCTTTTCTTATATCTTTATAATAGAAATTAATCCTTTCATTTCTCTTTCACTTTCTTCTTCTTGTTTTTCTTTTCTTTTCTTCTCTGGTTTTCTTTTCTTTGGGCCCAGGCTTAGTACCATCTTTGTTTTGCGCGCTCTCTAATAGTGACTGAGGTAGCGAGCCTCTAGTCCTATGAGGTAAAGACCTTGGTCTTACCAGGGCCAAGACCTTGGAATTGGTCACCTGGATTTATTTAACGACAACCTTGGAAGTCAGGTACTAGCCTCTTACTTTAATTTACTAGTTATCTCTTTTTAACTAGTCTCTTGTCTTTTCTTCACTCTTTTATTTTCCTCATAATCTTTTACTAGAGTTTGTTGGAATCCTTTAGATACACCTAACAAGTATAGGATTACAATTAACTAAACATGCTATATAAAACAACACAAGGGAGACCAATCTAAACTCTCCCTAAGCATGTTATCAAACAATGCAAAAGAAAAGCAAAATCTGAACTTCTAACATGCTGTAAATAAAGGAAAAGAAAACACATCTGAACTTACTAATCACGCTATAGAATAGGGCAAAAGAAAGTAACTTTGGGCCTTCTAAACATGCTATAAAATAAAGCAAAAAGGAAGCTAATTTTGGAGCTTTCTAAGTATGCTGTAATAAAAGCAAAAGAATGCAACTTTACACTTTCTATCATGCTGTAAAAACAGGACAAAGGAATCCCTTTTTGCTGGAATTTATGGCAGCAATTAGACTTACACGGATACCACATTTAAGAACTAAAGGCACGCTTAAAAGACAACCATAGGCTGAAATCAGGGTTGTCCGGTTTAACAAGAATTCAAAACAGAAATTCCATGCAAGAGATGCTCTAATCTACCCGGTATAAAGAGCTTCAATTCTGTAATAGCATAAATTTAAACTAACAGCATGAACCAATATTATAATCAAGGAACTAATGGCACCAACAGGGAGTGCTATATTTCCCCAACCGAACACCTCTAAGCCTTGAAAACTCTCGGCAGTTCTAATCACAAGAACACCTAAACCAAAATCCTTTAACGAATGAATAAAGAGTTGTTCACAGAACACCTCTATGCATTCAAAACCATCGGCAGCAACCATGAAGTGGCAACCTGTATGGTATGATCCGAAAATAGGGAAGCAAGGGAACAAATTGAAACCTAAATTTGCATGGCAAAATACCTAGCAACAACTAAAGGAAGGGATGCATAACAACCCTAGGACCATCTATTTGGCACAATGGAATCCATGAGCAAGGAGAACAAAACTCAACACCCGAAGCTACTCCTACCACAGGTGAGTAGTACTTACCCTTGATTGCTAGGACTTACAACCGAAGGAGAGGAAAGTCTAGGGTTTCAAAGCTTGAAAACTTGCGGCTTCTTGTGCCCGCGCTGCCCTTGCCGAGAGGAGTTCGGCTTAGTGAAGGATCCGGGGAGGAGAGAGCTCGCCGGCGCCGGAGACCAAACCTAGCGCAAAGAAAAGGTTCGGCCGCAGAGGAGGAAAAACCTAGGTTTTCTTTTAAAACCCTGGCTTTATTATTAACTACTCCTTAAATATGTTTCTCTTCCTATTAGGTTAACAGAACGAGCATAGCTTGGCTGGTTGGTCCGGTTTTGCTTGGGTCAGTCCGACCTGAGGTCGTGGGTTCGAATCTCGTCTTCAACAGTTTTTGTCAAAATTTCTTTTTTTTTGTAACCATACTAAATGACCTCCAAAAATTACGTAAAAATACTCTAAAAATTTCTAAAAATCTCTAGAATATTTTAAAAACATTTCCAAATATTTTTATGGACATTTGGAACTCGAAATAGGGAAAATCGGATCATTATAATCCCCCATACCTTATAAAAAGTTCATCCTCGAACTTAGAATAACTCCGGATACTTCTGTCTCATACTGTCCTCCCGCTCCCAAGTGATTTCCCCGTGCTTCTGGTTCTGCCAGACGACCTTCACTAGTGCTACTTCTTTGTTTCTCAATCGCTTGACTGCTTTGTCCACTATCTGTGTAGGTCTGCTCTCATAACTAAGATCCTCTTGGATCTGCACTGACTGAGGCTGAACCACTTGGCTCGGGTCATGGAGACACTTCTTTAGCATAGAGACATGAAATACATTGTGTATTGCTGACATGTCTTGTGGTAAGTCCAGCCTGTAAGCTACTTTCCCAATCCTCTCTATGATTAGGTAAGGTCCTACATAGCGAGGACTTAATTTGCCCTTCTTGCCAAATCTCATCACTCCCTTCATAGGAGCGACCTTGAGGAAAACTGAATTTCCTACTTGGAATTCCAATGGCCCTCTGTGTGTCGATAACTCTTCTCTCTCAATTCTCTGTCGATTTTTGGATCGCTGAGTGGTCTCGCGATTACATACCCAGCTCTACTTCCATTTCTTTTCTCTCTCGCTTCTTGCATATGGGTGATCCGCATTTCGCCATATAGTGCCTCATAAGGTGCCATCTTGATGGTAGCCCGATAGCTATTGTTGTAGGCGAATAAGCACAAATACTTGCACCAACTTCCTTGAAATCCAATGCACAAGCTCGAGCATATCTTCTAAATCGATCCGCTCTGACTGTCCATCGGTTTGTGGATGGCTGTCTTGAACTTGAGCTTGGTGCCTAGTGCATTCTGAACGCACTCCCAAAAGTGTGAGGTGAAGCGCCCATCTCTATCAGAAATGATAGATTTAGGAACTCCATGAAGTCTGACTACCTCTTTAACATATAGCTGGGTCAACTGCTCTATAGAGTGGGACACCTTAATGGCTAGGAAGTGAGCAGACTTGGTCAATCGATCTACTATTACCCATATCGCATCATATCCATTGGCGGTTCTTGGAAGACCGGTTATGAAGTCCATGGATATATCTTCCCATTTCCATTCTGGTATTGGAAGAGGCTGAAGAACTCCTCCTGGTCTCTGATGCTCTGCTTTGACTCTCTGGCATGTCAAGCAGGTACTGACATATTTAGCAACGTCTATCTTGAGTCCTGACCACCAGAACCTCTGTTTCACATCTTGGTACATCTTAGAAGAACCAAGATGTATGGAGTATGGTGTGTTGTGAGCTTTCTCAGTTCTTCATCATTGGGCACGCAAATGCGACTCCCCTGATAAAGAATCCCGCTGTCTGTTACTCGAAACTCTGATTTGTCTTCTTTCTGTAACCCTTGCTTGATTTTCTGGATGTCTGGATCTTCGCTTTGCTTTCTCTGTATCTCCTCAAGCAAGGTGGACTCTAAGGTCAATGCAGAGAGTTGCCCTTCAATAATCTCAAGTCCAAAATCCGACAACTCCTTTTGCAGTGGCAGGGCTAATGATGACAAGGACGTCAGGGATGCACTGGATTTTCTGCTGAGTGCATCTACCACTTTGTTAGCTTTGCCTGGGTGGTAGAGGATTTCACAGTCGTAATCTTTGACCAACTCCAGCCACCTGCGTTGTCTCATGTTTAAGTCCTTCTGAGTGAAGAAGTACTTGACTCTGATGATCTATGAAGATTCTACACTGAACTCCATACAAATAATGTCGCCAGAGTTTAAGTGCAAAAACCACAGCTGCCAGCTCAAGATCATGAGTAGGGTAGTTCTTCTCATAATCTTTGAGTTGTCTGGAAGCATAAGCTATGACTTTTCCTTCTTGCATGAGTACAGCCCCTCTTGGAAGCATCACCGAGATGTCGAAACTCTTGTCGCTCTGTGGAACCGTCGAATGGGAGCACTAATCAATCTCTTCTTTAGCTCTTGGAAACTCGCTCACATTTATCTGACCATTCGAATCTCTTGTTCTTTCCGGTGAGGTTAGTGGAGAGGCTATTCGGAAAAGTCCTCCACGAACTTCCGTAGTACCCAACCAAGGAAGCTTCGATCTCTCCGACGTTCTTGGGTCTACTCCAGTTGTTGGCTCCACCTTGGCCGGATCCACTTGAATACCTTCTTTAGAAATAATGTGACCTAAAAACGCCACCTTCTCACTTTGAGAATTTAGCATAAAACTGTTTCTGCAGTACCATCCTCAAGTGCTTGTCATGCTCCTCTGGGGTCCTTGAATAGACCAGAATGTCCTCGATGAATACGATGATAAATTTGTCAAGATATTCTCTGAACACTCTGTTCATTAAGTCCATGAAGACCGCAGGTGCATTAGTCACTCCAAAAGGCATGACCACAAACTCGTAGTGTCCATATCTGGTCCTGAACGCCGTTCTGGGTATATCTCTTTCTTTCACCTTCAGCTGATGGTACCCAGAGCGCAGGTCTATCTTTGAGAACACTGTTGTTCCTCTTAACTGATCAAATAAATCATCGATCCTAGGAAGGGGGTACTTGTTCTTGATTGTCACTTGATTCAAAGCTCTGTAGTCTATGCACATCCGCATTGATCCATCTTTCTTCTTGACAAACAACACAGGAGCTCCCCAAGGTGAGTGACTGGGGCGAATGAAGCCTTTGTTAAGTAACTCCTGTAGTTGTTCTTGTAACTCCTTCAACTCTGCTGGAGACATGCGATACGGAGCTTTTGAAATTGGACCGGTTCCAGGAACCAAATCAATCTCAAATTCCACCTCTCTGTTGGGAGGTAGTCCAGGTAGCTCTTAAATACTTCAATACTCGCATACTACGGACCTCCTCCTTGAGTCCCCTCCTTTCGCTTTACTATGTATGCAAGAAAACCACACCCTTTAGCTAACATCGTGAGTCTAGAGATGAGAGAAGTTTGGGTCTTCTTCCTTGGCACTCCTGTGAACTCAAAAGTTGGTTCACCTTCTAGACTAAAAATCACCTTCCTTCGCTGAGGAAATCCATACCAAAATGATATTGAAATCCTGCACCGAGAACTATCAAATTTACATATAGCTCTCGGTTTGCAATGCCCGAAGCCACTGGTTGGATTCCATGACCTCCCATAAGGTAGGGTCGTCGGGAACTTGGAGTTAAATCTCCAAAAGGTATCGAAAGAATGGGTCGCCCTAAAGGTCAATAGACAAGAAGCTATGTGGAAAATAACTAGTTGACTGCAAACCGTGGAGGCACTAGACTTCTTCTTTAGTGAGGAGAATACTCTGGCACCGGCTGGTCTAACCTTCCTTGACTGATATAGGGTCCCTCCAATGTCGCTCCCATGTGGTGCAATTGTGGCTGAGGTGCTTTGAATTTATTAGGACATTCCTTAGCCATGTGTCCTTCCTGACCACAGGAGTAACATCCAGTCTTACCCAAAAGACAGGCTCCTGGATGTGTTCTCCCAAATTTGGGACAGGGAGGAAACTTGGTCTGCTTGTTTGCTGGTCCTCCCTTCTAGCTACCTCCTGTGTTCCACTGCTTCCTTTTACCTTTGCCTTTCTAGTTCTATTTACTTGACTGTGATTTCCGGCTTCCTGATGTCTTGTCCTCTGTCTTCACTGGCTTATGTTGCACTCGTTGTGCCTTGATGTTGTTCAGGTAGTGTTCAGCAATTAATGCTCTACTGATCAACTCTTCACCAGTCTGGGGCCGATGAGCTCCACTGCTCACATTCAGTTGACTCGCTCCTTCTCTGTACTTACTAGCTCTGGGCAGAGACGAGCTAGTCTGTTGAACTTCTTGGCTGCTTCCTCCACTGACAGGTCACCTTGCTTGAACTCTATAAACTCCTCGTAGTGCTTGTTGGTGATCTGTAGGTGGAAGAACTCTTCATAAAAGTCGGACTGAAAATCTGTAACGCCCGAAAAATTCTCAAAGCTAAATTAGAAATATTCTATGATTATTATGGAATTTTTAGATATTTTTCCGGAATTTTTAGAATAATGGAAGTAGCAAAAATAATTAGAAAACGAAAACGGCCTAAGCGGGGATTGAACCCGAGACCTATGGGTTGGGGATAATGCTAGTAACCAGTTGAACCCAGCAGGGTCGTGCTGAAAGAGAAGGGAAACATTTATATTTATATTTGAGTTAGTCCTAGTTACCCACTTAATATAAATTAAAAACTTAAGTTGGTTTGGGTTATTTTGAGTTTGGTTCGGCAACTTCTCCCTCTCCAAACCCTCACCGACGCCAACCCCGTCTCCCTCTCTTTCTCTCGGCGCCAACACCCAAGCAAGCCTAGGGTTTCAGCCCTAGGGCCATAGGAGTGCCTTCCGGTGACGTCTCGGGCACAAGGACGTTCCCCTCCGCGAGTAGAGCACGTGGACGCGAGCGAACCGTCAAAAGTCGTCTCCACCGGAATTTTTAGCGATTAGATTTGTAAGAAATCTAGCACACAAGGTAAGAAACCCCTCACCTGCAGTATAAGTAGCTCTCGTATGAATTCCATGCTTGTAGATTAGTTGTACGCAGTTTTTCGGCACGTAGGGTGTGTTTAACCTCCTTCGCGACTTAGGGATTTAGTTGAACATCTCTAGATGGGCCAGACACGTCCTTCCCCTACAGTTGGAGGATGTAGACGCTGTCGGGTGCCTAGAGGTGGTCTCCCTAGTAGAGGAGAGGGTTGGAGCACACCAAGTGTTTGATAAAATGCTCAGTCCAGAAAAGAAATGCAATTTAGGCATTTTAATAGCTTAGTTAAATGCAATAGAAGCATTCATTTAGCACTTTCAGCTTTATTACAGCTTATATGGGACTAGATGTCCAATGGGTGGGCTCCCACAGTCGCCTCTAGGTTCAGACAACCTAGCTCTAGGTTCAGACAACCTAGAAATAGCAAGAACAACAAAAAATATAGCTATAATCAGTATTTTACTTTTCAGTGACACTGTACAGGATTAGATATCCACCTTTCTAAATTCGGACTTGCAAACCCGGGTTTAGTTAGGGATGCGCGCACAGCAGGTACAGTTGTCGGGCCCAAACAGCAGCATGATTATGTATTTTCACATATTATGTATATAGTTTTCAAAAGTTCATAAAATAGTCATATGAATTCAGTACAGTTTTAGTATCAGATCAGTAATAGCTTAGCTCAATATCATGCTCCAGCTTAGTGTTTCCCTGTGAATATGCATGATAACTCTATGTTTAGTTCGATATACATGTTTGGATGATTGTATGTCATGCCATCTTTTACATGTTCAGCATATGTTTTAAATAGCATGTTTTAAAAGCATGAATGCATCGTATGCATGTTTTTGTGAGGTAGATGGTTTCTTACTAAGCTTTAAGCTTACAGATTCTATTTTCCTTATACTGCAGATAAAGGTAAAGGAAAGATGGACTAGCGGAGGCTGGAGGTCAATGCACTGATGAGGATGTGTGTGGATGGAACATGGAATAAAGATCCTAGGGATCCAGCAATTTCAATTAAGCATATGAACTTTAGTATTTCTATTACTCTTTGTTTTAGCATATTAAACGCCATAAGCTAACAAACCATGCTTTAGATTGTGCTTAGAATGTTAAATATATGATGTTAGAATGTTAGTTGTCATCATTAGAATGTTTCCTAGCCATCTTAGAACTGAAAATGTGGTTGAGGCACGAAACAGTGCTGAAATCAGACATTTGGCATGAAATCAGTAACTCGAATCGATCAGCTGATCGATTCGAGGGTTCCCAATCGATCAGCTGATCGATTGGGCAATCTGTTCTGCGAACAGTAGGCCTCTGGATCGATCAGCCGATCGATCCAGCCATTTCCGTCGCGAACAGAGAGCAAATTATTTCCCCGAGCACAGTAGCGTGCTGGATCGATCACTGGATCGATCCAACTTATGTCTCGCATACAGTAGCCGTCTGGATCGATCCCTGGATCGATCCGACTATTCCAATCGATCCGTGGATCGATTGGGAGGTCTGATAACAGCTGGAAAACATATATTTCAGTTCCTTGACCATAGGGGATGTAGTATATGTTAGGTATACTTAGATTACACTCCTTAGTACATGTAGCACCAAGAAATGTTAACAGCTTAGCAAAATTTTAATTAGTACAGCTTCCGCGTCTAGTTTTAGTGATGGTCAGGGAATAGTTTAGCACAGCTTAATGTGACGATCGGCCTCACAGCCTAGTTAGTAGGAGGCGGGTCGTTACAGAGTGGTATCAGAGCAGAGTTCCATACTTCCTACACACACATCAGCATTGAACCTGCAGCTTCCAAGTAAGAATACCTCTACTTTATTTATGTTTCTTGCTTTCTTGTATAGCTCATGTTTATAGATAAACTGCTGCATGATAATATGTGATAGTATATAACATGATAACGATAGTTATACAATTGTGATTGTAATAGTTATTCATGTTCTGTCCTCTACGTCTTTAGCAATGGCACGAGGACGCCCAGCTAGAAGGGCACTAGCTACTGAGCCGCAGCAAGAGGCAGGCAGTTCAGTGCCTCCCCCAGACCTTATAGCAACAGGAGATAGCCACCCTCAAGGCTAATCAGCAGAATACCCCCACCAGCACCAGCACCAATACCAGCAGCCCCAGCAACTGAGTCAAGAAAGGAAGCCTATCCGATCCAGTGGCAGCAAGCCAGAGAACTTCTCGGGCACTAGTGAACCATGGGATGCACAAGCTGGTTCAAATCACTGGAGAGTGCGATTGGCCATAACACGAGAAGGTGAAGTGTGCCTCCTTCTGCACGACGCGCGCATGTGGTGGGAAAGAATCGAAACGAAGCGCCCAGTGAACCGGATGTCATGGGCTAACTTCGAGAAAGAATTCTTCGAGGAGTTCTTTCACATACAAACCGCCACCACGACGAGTTCACCGAGTTTCGTCGCAACCTTTCAGTTGAGGAAGCCGTGAAGAAATTCAACAGGTTGGCTCGTCTATACCCGGAGCTAGTCAGCACAGAGAAGGAACGAATCCGGTTGATGCTCAAGATGTCGAGGCCAGAGATAGCAGTGAACGTGGCTAGTGGCATACATAGGCCACAAACCACGGAGGAGTTAGTGAGCAGTGCCTTGACCACAGAGCATTACCAGAACAGCATAAAGCAGCAGAAGCAAGTCTCCTCGAGTCCAAAGGCTAAGGAAACTCTCACACTCAAAAACAGCAAGGCCACGAGGGAACTCCAAGAAGCGCAAATCGGGAGTGACCCAAAGGAGGACCATCTAGCAAGCGACCCGGCTATCCAAAGTGTGCTACTTGTGGGAAATTCCACCCGGGGTTTGTCGCGAGGGCACACGAGGATGCTTTGAATGTGGACAAGAAGGGCACATGGCCAGCCGAACAAGACCGGTCTTCCTCGGCCACCGCAGATTCATATCAGATACAGGCCGCTCTAGAAGGTCCACTTATCAGCCAGGGCATATTAGAAGCCCCTCCACCTATGGCGAAATAGGATCTACTCACTCACCAAGAGGACGAGCTAATGCCTCGGCAGTTGTCACAGTCGATTAGCATTTTACGATAGTGCTCTATTTGATCATCAACCCATTCATATATAGCCGGATGTTCTCCGAAAAATTAGAAAGACCCTCGAAAATACTCGGTGGTCGGTTTTTGACACTACCTGGGGAGATCATGGCATCCACGCTGGCTCAGAGCAGTGCCGGTCATTAGAGCAGAGAGCTCTTTTGTGATCCGATAGTGCTAGAGATGACCGACTATGACGTTATCTTTGGAATGGACTTTCGATCAGATACGGTGCTACCATAGAGTGCCGTAAACAGAAAGTCATCGGCAGTGCAATTTGAATACAGTGGGAACCAAAGAGAAAGGCCAAGAAGTTCCTCTCAGCTATGAAAGCATGGATGTACGGGGTTCCTAGCACACGTAGTCAACGCCGGACAAGAACCCACAGCTAGCAGAGGTTCGAGTCATATGTGACTACCCAAGTCTTCCCGGAAGAGTTACCGGGCTTAGCACAGGGAGATTGAGTTTGAGATAGAGCTCATTCCGGTACAAATCCTATCTCAAAGCGCCTTATCGCATGGCTCCAGCAGAATTGAAGGAACTTCAGGAGAAACTACAGGAGCTGCTTGACAAGGCTTTCATAAGCCCGAGTCACTCACCATGGGCGCTGTATTGTTCGTGAAGAAGAAGGATGGAAGCATGCGTCTATAGATACGGGATCCGAACCAAGTCACGATCAAGAACAAGTATCCTCTTCCTGAATCGATGACTGCTCGACCGGTGAAGAAGGGCAGAGTTGTTCTCTAAGATAGATCTCGGATCAGTTATCATCGGTGAAGGTTAAAGAAGGATATACCCAAGACAAGATTCAGGACGGATATGGACACTACGAGTTCGTAGTCATGCCCTTTGGTGTGACCAGCTACCTTCATGGATCTCATGAACAGTATGGAGTATTTAGATAAGTTTGTTATTGTGTTTATCGATGACATTCTTATCTACTCAGGAACTCAGGAAGAACACTCAGAGCACCTGAACTAGTATTGCAGACCCTTCAGCAGAACCAACTATACGCCAAGTTCACGAAATGTGAATTTTGGCTAGATCAGTGTCCTTCCTGGTCACATCATATCAAAAGATGGGATTATGGTAGATCCCAACAAGATAAAGTGACTGGAAGAGACCTAAGAACGCTAGTGAAATCAGGAGCTTTTGGGATTAGCGGGATATTACAGAAAGTTTGTAGAGGACTTCTCGTGATAGCCTCCCCATTGTGACTCTTATCGGAAAGAACAAGAAATTTCAAGGGACAGAGGACTGTGAGACTGAGCTAAAAAGGAGATTGACCGGTGCTCCCATTTTGGCTCTACAAGACAACACCGCTTTGACATCTATAGTGATGCCTCTAAGTTGGGACTAGGAGGTATTGATGCAAACGGCAAGGTGATCGCCTATGCCTCCGACAACTCAAGGATTATGAGAAGAATTACCCTACTCATGACCTTGAGCTTGCAGCAGTGTTTTCGCTCTCAAAATTTGGAGGCATTACTTATATGGAGCTCGGTGCAAGATTTAGTAGAAGGATCTGAATATGCGACAGCGCAGATGGTTAGAGCTGGTCAAGGATTACGATATAGACATCCTCTACCACCCGGGAAAGCAAATAGGGTAGCAGATGCACTTAGCAGAAAATCCAGTGCTACCTTATTATCTCTTACAGTCATCTCCCCCCTACAGAAGGAGATTGTAGATTTCGGTCTCGAACTCATCGTTGGACTCTCTACTATGACCTTAGAGTCTACCTTGCGTGGTGATATTCAGTCAGCTCAAGCCCGAAATTCAGAAAATCAAGCAAGGGCTAGCGGAATCGAAAGTAGAGAATTCAGAGTGTCCGATGGCGGGGTGTTGTATTTTGGTGACAGGCTATCAGGAGGAGCTACGGAGACGGATTTTGGATGAGGCTCACAAGACTCTTTATGCGATGCATGTTCCACCAAAATGTATCTAGACCGAAGAACCATTTTGGTGGCTCGGGATGAAGCGAGACATCGCCAAATATGTTAGCATCTGCCTCACCTGTCAGAAGGTCTGCATCCTATACAGATTCCAGAATGGAAGTGGGAGGATATCTCTATGGATTTCATAGTGGGACCGCCAGAACCACGAATGGTTTTGACGCCATCCGGGTAATAGTCGACAGGTTGACTAAATCAGCCCACTTCTTAGCTATCAAGATATCCTACTCCATGGAGAAGCTAGCCAGTTGTATCTCCAGGATATCGTCGATTACATGGAGTCCCACGAACCATCATTTCAGACAGAGACAGCAGATTCACATTGCACTTCTGCACAGCATTCGAGCGAGTAAATCAGTACTCGAAGATATGCTCCGAGCGTGTGCCCTAGACTTCAAGGAAGTTGGTGCAAATATCTGAGCTTAGCAGGGTTTGCATACAACAACAGCTATCAGACCATTATCGGCATGGCACCTTATGAGGCTCTCTATGGGCGGAGGTGTAGATCTCAATCTGCTGGTATGAGAGTGGTGAACAGAAGAACTAGAGCTTGAGATCTAATAGCAGATACCACAGCCTATACGATCCAGAGGATAGAGGCTTAGAAGAGCTCTCGATACAGACCCTTAGAGTTTTCGGGGATTCGGTGTTCCTCGAGTAGCTCCCATGAAGGAGTAATGCGTTTTGGGAAGAAGGGCAAGCTAAGTCCCGATATGTGGGACCATACCTTATCGCAAGAGTGGGCAAGGTAGCGTATGAGTTAGAGCTACCCGAAATGTCACCGTCCACAACGTATTTCATGTCTCTATCTTTGAAGAAGCATACCCCGATGCTACCGGTGATTGAGCCCCCACATGCAGATCCGCGAAAATCTCAGCTATGATAGTCGGCCTATTCGGATAATAGACCGAGAAATTGCGGAACAAGAAAGTACCATTAGTCAAAATTATTTGGCACAATCACACAACAGAAGAGACAACTTGGGAGATAGAAGCTGAGGTATTCTAAGTTCGAGGATGAACTTTTTATAAGGTATGGGGGATTGTAACGCCCGAAAAATTCTCAAAGCGAAATTAGAAATATTCTATGATTATTCTGGAATTTTTAGATATTTTTCCGGAATTTTTAGAATAACCGAAGTAGCAAAAATAATTAGAAAACGAAAACGGCCTAAGCGGGGATTGAACCCGAGACCTATGGCTTGGGGATAATGCTAGTAACCAGTTGAACCCAACAGGGTCGTGCTGAAAGAGAAGGGAAACATTTATATTTATATTTGAGTTGGGCCTAGTTACCCACTTAATATAAATTAAAAACTTAAGTTGGTTTGGGTTATTTTGAGTTTGGTTCGGCAACTTCTCCCTCACCAAACCCTCACCGACGCCAACCCCGTCTCCCTCTCTTTCTCTCTGCGCCAACACCCAAGCAAGCCTAGGGTTTCATCCCTAGGGCCATAGGAGTGCCTTCCGGTGACATCTCGGGCACAAGGACGTTCCCCTCCGCGAGTAGAGCACGTGGACGCGAGCGAACCGTCGAGAAGTCGTCTCCACCGGAATTTTTAGCGATTAGATTTGTAAGAAATCTAGCACACAAGGTAAGAAACCCCTCACCTGCAGTATAAGTAGCTCTTGTATGAATTCCATGCTTGTAGATTAGTTGTACGCAGTTTTTCGGCACGTAGGGTGTGTTTAACCTCCTTCGCGACTTAGGGATTTAGTTGAACATCTCTAGATGGGACAGACACGTCCTTCCCCTATAGTTGGAGGATGTAGACGCTGTCGGGTGCCTAGAGGTGGTCTCCCTAGTAGAGGAGAGGGTTGGAGCACACCAAGTGTTTGATAAAATGCTCAGTCCAGAAAAGAAATGCAATTTAGGCATTTTAATAACTTAGTTAAATGCAATAGAAGCATTCATTTAGCACTTTCAGCTTTATTACAGCTTATATGGGACTAGATGTCTAATGGGTGGGCTCCCACAGTCGCCTCTAGGTTCAGACAACCTAGCTCTAGGTTCAGACAACCTAGAAATAGCAAGAACAGCCGAAAATACAGCTATAATCAGTATTTTACTTTTCAGTGGCACTGTACAGGATTAGATATCCATTGGGCTGGACTCCCACAGTCGGTCCCTAGGTTCAGATCCGTGCACAGCAGGTATAGTTGCCGGGCCCAAACAGCAGCATGATTATGTATTTTCACATATTATGTATATAGTTTTCAAAAGTTCATAAAATAGTCATATGAATTCAGTACAGTTTTAGTATCAGATCAGTAATAGCTTAGCTCAATATCATGCTCCAGCTTCGTTTTTCCCTGTGAATATGCATGATAACTCTATGTTTAGTTCGATATACATGTTTGGATGATTGTATGCCATGCCATCTTTTACATGTTCAGCATATGTTTTAAATAGCATGTTTTAAAAGCATGAATGCATCGTATGCATGTTTTTGTGAGGTAGATGGTTTCTTACTAAGCTTTAAGCTTATAGATTCTATTTTCCTTATACTGCAGATAAAGGTAAAGGAAAGATGGACTAGCGGAGGCTGGAGGTCAATGCACTGATGAGGATGTGTGTGGATGGAACATGGAATAAAGATCCTAGGGATCCAGCAATTTCAATTAAGCATATGAACTTTAGTATTTCTATTACTCTTTGTTTTAGCATGTTAAACGCCATGAGCTAACGAACCATGCTTTAGATTATGCTTAGAATGTTAAATATATGATGTTAGAATGTTAGTTGTCATCGTTAGAGTGTTTCCTAGCCATCTTAGAACTGGAAATGTGGTTGAGGCACGAAACAGTGCTAAAATCAGACATTTGGCACGAAATCAGTTCGATTCGATTCCCCTAAGAAACAATAGACTAACTTCATCACCATGCAGCTGATCCAATCCATATTTATTCGCAAAGTGAGCTCG
Source organism: Zingiber officinale (assembly GCF_018446385.1). Taxonomy (NCBI): domain Eukaryota; kingdom Viridiplantae; phylum Streptophyta; class Magnoliopsida; order Zingiberales; family Zingiberaceae; genus Zingiber; species Zingiber officinale. Next base: position 19,876,562 of record NC_055987.1, on the reverse strand, counting down.
GGATAACTCTCGTAATGACAGACGGATCGATCGATCGATCCAAATTATTCAAAAAGAGCGGGATCGATCACTGGATCGATCCAACTTATGTCCCGCATACAGTAGCCGTCTGGATCAATCCCTGGATCGATCCGACTATTCCAATCGATCCGTGGATCGATTGGGAGGTCTGATAACAGCTGGAAAACATATATTTCAGTTCCTTGACCATAGGGGATGTAGTATATGTTAGGTATACTTAGATTACACTCCTTAGTACATGTAGCACCAAGAAATGTTAACAGCTTAGCAAAATTTTAATTAGTACAGCTTCCGCGTCTAGTTTTAGTGATGGTCAGGGAATAGTTTAGCACAGCTTAATGTGACGATCGGCCTCACAGCCTAGTTAGTAGGAGGCGGGTCGTACAAAATCAGCCCAGCTCATCTGATCAGCCGCTCTCTTGGTCTTTATCCTCTCCCACCACATACGAGCATCTCCAGACAGGCAAAAAGAGGCGCACTTGACCTTCTTGACTTCTGGCCAGTCAAGAAAGCACCAAGCACAGTCGTGCCTGAGAAGCTCTCTGGTTTCAGCTTTAGCCACTGTATAAGGTAAGCTTCTGGTCTCTGAGGTGTTCTGACGGCTCCCAGGGCAGCTGGTGGAGTCTCAGTTACCACTGGATTCTCTGCAGTGATAGCTGGAGGAGGGGGGGGGACTGCTTGCTGGTTTGCCATCAGATTGGTAATCACTTGCTGCTGCTATGCTACTTATCTCTGGAGCTGAGCAACCACTTCAGAAAGATTGGACTCAGTTGCTCTGGGAACTTCGTTCTCTTGAGCTTGGTCCTCAGCACGAACGGTACGGGGACATCCACTTCTTGCCATCTAGTCATGCAAGGAAAAAGACTTGATATTTTCTCTATTCTTTCTAACATACACATTTGTACAGGAATAAAGAAAATAGCAAAAACTCTTATCTGACTTAAGCACTTATAAGCAATTACTTTATACTGCAATTAGTAATAAAGAAAAGCAATAAGGAAAGAAATTAAATACTTTCTTACTTGAAGACGACAAGGATGATGCTGATGTGTGTGTGTGATGCTGGAGAATGGAACACGGCTCTGATACCAACTGTAATGACCCACCTTCTACACTACTACTACGTTACCAAGATTCATAAACTCTAATACTTAAGCCTGGAGGTTTAGAGTTCGAATCCTGGGGGAGGCAAAAATCCACTACCAGGGATGGAAAGTCCTAGTGAGTAACGGCACGGCCAAGGGTCGTCGGTCGACGACATAAGAGGTCGCCAAATGGGCCGACGACATAAGGGCCGACGGTCGACGACCCGAGGGTCGCCAAATGGGCCGCCAAATGGGCCAAGAGGGTCGGGTCATTACAATTTCTTTGTGTCATGATAAAAGCACGCTAGATCTAAATTTTATCATTTTAATTCTATTATAAATAGAAAGCATGAAAGACCTAGGGTTAATTATAAATCATTTCATGCTAGGACTACCTCATCTAAGGTTAGAAAAGTAGATAATAATTTGGGTAACAACTCTAAGGATTTTAGGTATATGCCTAAAAATAAAAATACTCATGGAAATCAAGAAAAATCAAAATTTAAGGATTTAAGAAGATAAAATCAAGTCTTGAGGTCAAGGCTTGATAAATTGGAGAGGATCCTAAAAAAATGACAAATAATGTCATAGGGTCAAAGAAGCAAAATCTAGGGATAGATAGGCAAAAGTCATTCAATGGAAAGAGAGGTTTGGGATACAAACCAAAACCCAAGGAGAATGTGCTCTTCTATCATAGAGTTACATATAGATATGGAACTAACCCTAAGAAAGTCATTAAGAAGGTTATAAGGGAGGTTATCCCTAGAGATGACCGTGAGGAGTCTAGTATGACCAAGGCTTCTAAGAAGCCTAGGAAGGTCATTAAGAAGGTATTAAGGAAAGTTATCCCTAATGAGTACCTAGTGTTGGTGTAATTTACACTAATGATCTAACTCAAATTTTAATGAATGACAAATGGATTAAAGTTAGAGTGTGTGTGATCTAATTACTTAACCAAGCGTGCAGTAGTTGACGGGTCTGGAGGACCTGATACCAGGCTAAAATTGAGCTAGGCCTGCTAGACCCGATAGTTGGTACAAAGTCCAGATAGGTCCGAGGGACCTGATATCTAGAAGGAAATCTAGTTGGGTCCGCGGGACCTAACAATCGTCCGAAGTCTAGTTGGTTTTGTAGACTTGGCAACTAGCGGGGAAGATATGGTCGGTCAAAGGCAAGTCAAGTGACTGTACTTGGTAAGTAAGAGGTAAGCAACTAGAGGAAAGATCCAGTGAGGAAGCATTTTCGGTTGAGGGAACTATGGGTTTTGATCCAACTTAGGTTTATTTGAGAAACCTAAGTTGAGACCTTCACTAGATCCTGGTCTTGGGGAGATAGGATCTAATTACTACTCCTATTTGTTGTATTGTGCTAACTCTTTTTTGTAGGATAAAACATATTTTTTTTGTTTCCTGAACTAACCCTTTTTGTAGGGAAGAATGCTAAAAAAAGGGAGTCCGGGCACCCGAACTCCGAGTGCTTGGAAGGGATCTGAGCGCCCGGACTAGCCTCTCCCGGGCGAGCGCCAAGCACCTAGGCAATCCGAGCGCCCGGAGCTGGTCTAGGCACTCAGAACAAAAAAATTACCCTGAAGTTGAGTTGGAGCGCGTCGACTGGCTAAGCCTATGTCAACTATCCAAGCGCCCGGAGGGGACCCGGGCGCCCAGAGATGGATAAAACTTCACGGATGAAGTTTTGATGAGAGCTTGCCACATCAACATGGTCCAAGTGCCTGGAGGGGTTTTAGGCGCCTAGAATGGGCCTATATAAGGGTCTTTAACCAACAACTTTAGGACATCATCTGCTACAACTTTCATATTCAAGTGCTACTTTGAAAAGACTCCGATGACACCGAAAAGCTGCTCCGAAGTTCGAAGAATGAAGACTTCTTCAATTTCCTTTTTGTTTATCGGTAATAGTTTTATTTTTAGTTCTTATACTCAATCTTTGTAATTCATTTACGAACTGATAGTGATCATCCAATGAAAGTGATCGATGATTGCGGGCCTTGGAGTAGGAGTCGTCACAGACTTCGAATCAAGTAAAACTTGACATTGTTAGTGTTGTTTTTTTTGTTTCCCTTTTCCGCTACGTAACTCATTTTAACTCACGATTTTCAATGAACGCTATTCACCCCCTCCCCCTTATAGCAACTTTTGATCCAACACCTAGAGCACTCAAGAAATACCAATATATTTTGGGTTCCTGAAAGTGTGTTCTCTACATTCTAGATGGGTTTAGAGAGTGTCAACTTAAATTGGAAGGGCAGTTAACCCAACCTTGGTGAAGTCGACACTTTGGGATAATTTTAAGATATTGTTACACCTTAAAAATGAAGGATTAATGTTTACTCTTTGGAAGAGTAAAATGTATCAAAATTTGAAGATTTGGATCTAATTAAATTGGCACAATTAGGTCAGAAGTCAAAGAAATGTCAACTTGGAATTTTGATAATTTCTTTAGGAGATAGGGCAACTAAGAATTATTTTTAAATTTAGCGATTAGTTAGTGATACTTAAATAGATAATCCAGATATTTCTTTTATGCTAAAATTGCCATAATTGTGTGTCATCATATGCCATAACATCATATTAAGCATTCATATATGTTTATGAAAAATGTTATATATCATGTCATACATATATTATTATTCATGATAGTTTTTCTTTTAAAAAATATGCATTTGATGTATGCCATAATCATTTTCATGCATTATTTTAAAATTTCTTATAATTAAGGATATTGACATCATTTGACATCCTAGGTTGGATGATCAAAGTTTAAATGCCTAATTAGATATGCATGATTCCTTAGTTTTAGGAAAAACTTATTATACATCTCACAAGAACCATAGGCTTGACTTGTATGTATTTTTAATACACACTAGATACAAGTAGGATGTTAAGAGGATCAACAAAACTTAAGGTATTGATTTAGTACATCTTTTTGAGTTTAAGGTTCACGTTAACAATAGATTATGAGAAGTCCAATCATTGGGAAAGCTAGTATTCAAGTCATGTGCATTTTGCCCAAAGAACATGGTTGGAAATTATATTTTAGAAAATATTTCAAAATTACTTTAAAAAATCATGGTGAAGTCTATCTTTTGATAGGAGTCATCATTGATTAATTGGACACAAAGTAGAGTGAAACATTGAAGTTTTTTCAATGACTTCCAATTTTATGTTAATATTTGAAAATAGGCGTTATTTTCATATAAAATTATTTTTTCTTGATAGTATATGACATAAATAATATCTACGTAAAATTTTATCATTTTTGAAAAATAATAGAATTATTTAGATATTTATAAAATTTTGTATAAATTCAAAATAAAAAAATTCAAAAATATCAATCGATCAAACAATCGATTCACTAGGTGTGAATCGATTAAAGGCCATTTTTACGAGCATAGAGACTCACAAAATCCATCAAGTGATAGATTAAGCACCTCCTAAATCGATCAGCTGATCGATTAAGGTGGCTATAATCAATTGAATCCCAACTTCAATCAATTTAAAGAGGTTGTAATTGATTGGTAGCTGAAATCAATCAATTAGGAAGGTTGGTTTTGGTTTAAATGGTTTGATTTCAGTTCATTAAGTCATGTTTAATCGAGTTAACCATCCCTAACCCTCTAAAATACATGTTTAATGAAAACAAGAATGGAATGGTTAAAAAAGATTAACTTGGAGTTTAGGAGAAGGTTTAGTTTTAAAGTAGAATTTTGAATCTTGAAACTTTAAACTTTAGGTTTACTAAAAGTTTAGGTACTTTAAGTCATTGTTGATGCAATGATAGAAGTTAGGGACATGTTTTAAGGGGGAGTTTCTCCTTAAAAGATATGATTTAATTTTTTTTCTGGACAAGGAGATAATGGAAGGTTGAGAACCTTCAATGTTATGAGTGCTTAAGGATGAGCATTGGAAACAATGGAAGATTGAAAATCTTCATTGTAGATGTATGAGTGCTCTAGAGTGAGCATAGGATATAGGCTCAAAGTTGGGCATGCGATATATGCTCAAGGATTAGCATAGAATACAATGAAAAGTATGAGACTTTCATTGCGTTCCTTTAAAAAAAATTGACTCTTAAGGGGAAGAGTTTTTGATGTGTCTCAAAGGGGGAGAAAATGTTGGGTTTAAATTAGAAATTCACATTCATGCTTTGAGCATGGGATGAAGTTGGAGTTGGGCTAATATGGGTTAGCCTAACTTAAACATATTGTCAAATATCAAAAAGAGGAAGATTGTTGGTGCAATTGTTCCCCAGGTCAAGGTTGATCAGTTTGACTAATCTCGAGTAGATTAAAGCTTAACTTTTGATGTTTGGATAATATATTATGGACAACATGTTTGGACAATATGTTGTTGGACAATATGTGAGAATGGTTAAAGAGGTCAAAGAGGATCAGTACTTAATTGGAAAAGTCCTAACTAAAGGTTAAGCAAGACAAGTCCTAACTTGACGGTTAGGCAAAGGAAAATCTAAGTAGGTCAAGGTGAACCACACGTTGGCAAGGAAAGTCCAAATGGGTTAAAAGGACCATACATTGGAAAGAAAAGTCTTAACTATGGTTAGACAAAGGAAAGTCCAAGTGGGTCAGAGAAGACCACACGTTGGCAAGGAAAGTCCAAGTGGGTCAAGGAGGATCATATATTAGTAAGGAAATCCCTAACTACTGTTAGGCAAAAGGAAGTCCAAGTAGTTCAAGGGGACCACACATTGATAAGGTAAAGTCCTAACTGTGGTTAGACAAGAGGAAAATTCAAGTGGGTCAAGAAGGACGACACTTGGTGATCAAAAGTTTAACTGGAAGTTGGTAAAGTCCAAGTGGGTCAAGTATTGATCGGACACTTGGTGGAGAAGTCCTGATAGGTCATTATTGATCAAAATATTAGGAAAGAGAACCCTAGACTCAGATTAAGTAAGTTAGGGTTAGAGCAATCGAATGGATAATCAATTGACCCAAGTTCAATCGATCAGTGGATCGATTGGGAGTGTCGTCGTGAAGAGGCGTGGTGAATAGATTGGTTAATCAATTCATCCGGAAGTCAATCGATTGGGTAATAGATTAAGGAAAATTTTGTGAGAACAGTGGGCTTCTAGATCAATTAGGCAATTAATCCAAAGCATCCTTAATCGATTGAGGAAAGATTTTCATGAACTCCTTGCAAAAGTGGTGAATTGATTAGGAAGGCACTCAATCGATTATGAGGCTTATCATGAGAGCACAGAGGCCTTCTTGATCAATTAGGTGATCGATCAAGAAGAGCTTAATCGATTAGGTAATCGATTGGTAGAAGAAGAAAAGAGTCGTTGCAAGTTTTGGACGGTTAGTTGTGCTCGGATCTAACGTGACAATTGATTGAGGGGTAAAACCAATCAATTGGAAACCCTAGATCACGAGGTATAAAAGGCTTCGTTGAGTTCAAATAAAATAACTTCTTCTCCATTTCTTCTCTACTCTTCACCATTTATTCTTGGAAGATTCAAGGCAAAGTGTTGTTGCATTTCTGAGTCTACAAAATGCATCTACAATCTACAAGAGATCTAGCAAAGTGTTCATTGTACTTTTCATTAATTTCCTTATTATATTTTCTTATTGAGAGATTGTACGAGATTTCTCTGCGTTCAGAGTATTTTTGAGAAGGAGCATTTTCATAGTGGCGAGTGTACTCTGTGTAGATCCTTAGATTAGTCATCTTGTTGAGATGGATACTAGGTAAATTCGGTTGTTAGCATTGCTTCGAGTGTTTTCCACTGCAACTCATTACCAAAGAAACGATTGGAGCTAATCACCCCCCCCCCTTTTAGTTCGACAAAGTGTCCTAACAAAATTGACTTTCGGGGAGAGTTTTTGATGTGTGTCAAAGGGGGAGAAAATGTGAGATTTAATTAGAAACTCATATTTATGCTTTGACATGAGATAAAGAATGGAGTTGGGCTAATATGAGTTAGCTTAACTTAAACATATTATCAAATATCAAAAAGGGGAAAATTGTTAGAACAATCGTCCTTGGGTCAAAGTTTACCAGTTTGACTAACCTTGAGTGGATTCAAGCTTGAATTTTGATATTTGGATAATATGTGAAAAAGAGGTCAAGTAGGTCAAGGTCAATCATATACTTGATAATATGGGAGAGAGAAGTCAAGTAAGTCATGGAGGACTGGATACTTGACTGGGAAGTTCCTAACTAGAGGTTAGGTAAGTCAAAGACCTAACTCGAGGGTTAGGCAAGGGCAAAGTCCTAACTCAACGGTTAGGTAAAGGAAAGTCTAAGAGCGTCAAAGAGGACCGAACATTGGCAAAAGGAAGTTTTAACTATGGTTAGGTAAAGGAAAGTCTAAGTGGATCAAGGAGAACCGCATGTTGGCAAAGGAAAGTTCTAACTGTGATTAGGCAAAGGAAAAGTCCAAGTGAGTCAAGGAAGAGCGAATGTTAGCAAGGGAAAGTCCTAACTGAGGTTAGATAAGAAGAAAATCAAAGTGGGTCAAGGAGAACCACACTTGGTGATTAAACATTCAACGGGAAGTCGGTACGAGATGGAAAGTCCAAGTGGGTCAAAGGTTGATTGGACACTTCGTGAAGAAGTCCCAATAAGTCATGGTTGGTCGTATATTGGACAAGAGAACCCTAGACTTGGATTAAGCAAGTTAAGATTGGGCAATCGATTAGTCATAAGCTAATCGATTAGGGCTTATTCACGAGAGCACAGAAGATACTGGAATTGGCTGGGCAATCAATTTTGACATCTGTAATCGATTGGTTTAATCAATTAAGTAGTGCTGAATTGATTGGGAAGAAAGCTCAATCGATTGGGAGCTTCGCGAAGGAAATTCATGAGAACAAAGGTCGAATCGATTGACTCAATCAATTGGGTCAATCGATTAGGCAATAGTTTGTCGTAAAGAGGTGGAATCGATTGAGGCAATCGATTCTGGCATCCCCATTCGATTAGGGCATTTGATTAAGGGCTAGTTCACGAAAACACAAAGAGTTTTGGAATTGATTAAGACTCTATAATCGATTGGGCTAATCGATTAAGGTTTTTCACGAGAGAACAAAAGGTTGGGGAATAGATTAAGTAATCGATTAAAGTCTTCTTAATCGATTGGGATGACTCACCAATTGATTAGGTTTGAAAAAGAGTCGTTCTGCAGGTGTTCGAACAATCAGATGATTTGGCAATCGATTAGGGAAAAACTGAATCGATTGAGGGGCATCGAAGAACCCTAGAAAAGGGTTTGCGTGAAAATTTTGAAGTTGTTGGTTCTTGCGAGGTTTAGAAAGAAGTGTCGTTGTATTTCCAACTGATCAAGATGCATTTACAAGCAATAAGAGATTAAGCTAACAAAGTGTTCATTATATTGTGTATTTACTTCCTTATTTTTCTTGTATTCTTGTTGTGAGCTTGTACGAGGCTTCTCCGTCTCCGAATTATTTTCGAGAAGGAATGTGTTCATTATGAAGTTGTGTTCACGGTGTGGATCCTTGGATTAGTCCCCTCAAGAAGATGGATATCAAGTAAACGAAGGTGTTAACATTACTTCAAATTTTCCACTGTAACATATCAACAAGACGAAGTGAAAGAAGGTATTCACCCCCTCTAACTCTCGGAATGTCCTAACACTACCACCCTAAATATTATATCCCAAATTTAAAATCCTAAATCCTAAAAAAATATGCACCCTAAATACTATATCCTAAATGTTGGTGCGGGAAGCATCCGACGATCGAATCGTTGTTTTGATAATGGCAAAGGAATTCAAAGTTAAGGTTATGTTGTTATCTAACAAGGTTCATAGAGCTTGGAGGAAAGTCCTAAGTGGTACTTAGGCAAAAGTCCTAGCTGCGGTTAGGCAAGTGGAAACCCCTAGGGGGTGGTAACCCTAGGTCATAGGGGGTGGTAACACTATGCGGAAAGTTTTGGCGGGTCGAGGGCTTCGGGTAAAAGTCCTAGGGGGTGGTAACCCTAGGTGGAAAGTCCTGGTGTCGCGAACCAGGTGGAATCGAGCGCCGAGCAAAAGTCCTGTCGATCTGGAGGATCGTACTGGCAACAGGTAAAACTCCTGAGTGGAGTAGGTGATGACGCGTTCCCCGTAGAGGGAACAGTAGGCGTCCGGTCGACCTAGGATTTTCGGTTGAAAATCCGAAGTCAGACCCGGACAGTCCGAAGACTATCAGAATATTCTCATGATTAATATTTGTGCTAACTTGGTTTTGCAGGATGTGTTTGTAGACTAACATGTTTTGCAGGGCCAAAAACTCGGATGAGCAGTGTCCGAGGCGCCTCCATGGAGCTTGGGCGCCTCGGGTGCAAGCCCGCCTGAGGAGGCGCCGCCTTGAACGACAAGGCGACGGGCCGAATAACCGGGCGAGCTCAAGGCGCCTTAAACCGGATGCGCACTGATCACCGACGTGCGGCGCCTGCTGCCTTCTAGAGGCTTGGGACAGGGGCGCCTCGCCCGATAATAAAAAAGGTGAGAGGACTCAAAACATCATCATTCAAGCGATCCTTCTCGAAAAGCTATGACATGAATCCCTCTTGCGACAACTGACTCCCTCACCCGAGCTTCGTCCTCATCTCTAGTTGTCGGTATAAGATCATTATTATTTTGAGCTGTAATTGTTCTTCTTGTAAACTTTATCGATTCTATAGTTGTTGCCCACCGGCGGTCAAGCGGCCTTGGGAAGTAAATCACGAGGTTCCAAACCAAGTAAACGACTTGTGTTCGAGTTGTGTGCCTTTTATTTTCCGCTGCTTTATTACTCTAATTACTCGTTAAGTTTTACGAAGTCGATTCCGAAACGTGAAATAGCCACGAGCGCTATTCATCGCCCTCCCCACCTCCTCCTTTCTAGCGCTTTCGATCCAACAATAACACTAAATCCTAGACCCCAAATCCTAAATCTTAAACCCAAAGCTTAAAAAAAAAAAAAATTACACAACTTAAATACTATATACCCCATGAGCACCTTAAAATTATTTTATTTTATTTTTGTTTAACTTGAACATTATAACTGAACCTTAAACCCTATAGATAAAATTTAATTGAGTTAATTCAAAAAAAAAAAATTCTCTACATGTAATGAGGCGCATGTAATTGATACAAGCGCCTTAGTGCAAGTCAAAAAAAAAAAAAAAAAAAAATTAATTTTACAATTGATCCACCTGGATATATTCTACATGTCTCAATTGCGCATAGACCATATATATATTTATATTTTGTTTGGTCAAGTGATCAAATAGGTCTAATTGATTTGAATTGGGTTAGTTGATGGGATCAAGCCAATTTTGTCAGTTTAGCTAAATTAGGGCATGCTGGTTGGCCTAATTGATCGTAATGGGTCAGGCAAGACTCTTCAATTGTTCATTTTAAGCAAATTGGTCGGGTTAATCGGGCTTTTGGTCCAATCAGTTTGCCAAATCTATTAGTATGGATGTGCCATCCTGTTTCTCTGTGTGTCACAGGAACCATTTTTCAATAAAAATAAATTATAGAAATCGTTATTTATAAAAATAATATATAATCATCAGCAAACAAACTGAAATACTTGATTGGAAGAAGAAGAAAATATTAATTGCACAGAGATCAAAATAAAATCCTTCACTCAACTTTAAAATAACCTACGGAGAGTTTTACAGCCATTGGAAGATCATTTTTTTATTATTATTTTCACATATCAGGCGGAATGAGTTTTATATATATACACTTCACTCATACTTAGAAAATTTCTTTCAATTTAAAACTTTTCATTGTATGTATTTAAATTATAATTTAACTCCTAAATTTATATATATATATATTACAACTACTCGTGGACGGGCTGCGATTCACAGCCATGGAAGCAACGATCAACTGCCACAGAGGCCACGGGAGCTCATCTGCAGTTCTTTCATTTCTTTATTTACACGCTGCTTGTATTTTCCTTTTCCTGTTTGTTCTCTTCCTTTCCTCTAGAGATTTTTATTTTTTCTGCTCTTAATTTTAGTCCAAAATCTCAATGATTGACTGGTGAAAATTTTGATGGAATTAGATGTCGATTTAGACGACGGTCTGGCCTTGGCTAAGTTTACTGGTAAATCGTCTGATGAATTAAACCGTAAATTCATTAAGTCTATTGAGAAATCATAAATTTAAATAATGACAATGACGCGTCGAGGTTGGATTTTATATAGTGATAGTAGCCGGTACATTCAAATATGGCATAATCTATTCGAAGTCTCATACTAAAACTTTTTTTTAAAATAAAATGAAAACTAATTGATTCTGTTATCCAAAGGTCAATTATACATTTTATGCATTGTTGGTATGGAAGATGTTCCTATCTGAAAGTTGATGAGATGGTTATGTTGTTAAGAGAGAGTATTATCACGGTAATATATTTGTACCAAAATAGTAAGCATGTAATAAACAGGTAAATAAAAGAGTAAGATCCAGAAATTGTTATCTTCCGGCTGAAGCGTCGACGTGTCGATTGTCTTTAGAGAATATATTGCCGTCCACAGTGCAAAGGCTCTTCGGCAAAATTCTCCCAAGATCCGATAACCACTCGAGTCGTCCGTAGGTGCACTCCAAGACGAACGTCGCACTCGGACCCAACCTCAGATCGCGGAACACCAAGCCTCAGGACAAGGAAAAAATCTCGGGTAGCGCACACACAGAGAGGGAAGAAGGGGAAAGTAGACTGTTCGAGAGCTACCGAACGAGGAACAAAGGCGCAGCATTTATTCACTCTGAAGCACTGCTTCACCAGCGAACCAAAGCGTGTGTCGATTCCCTCACACGCTGGATAGAACCAAACCGTGCGTCGCTTCCTCACACGCGCGGGACAGAACCAAACCAAACCAAAGACTGGCAAAAATAAACCAGGCCGCTTGAGGCCCACGAGTTGGGGATTTGCACCCCCCTGCGCGCAATGATCGCATGCGTCGCGCCTGGTTTATGGATTTTCGGCTCGAACCCCCCGAAACCACCTGATTTGCGCTCGGCCCGCGCATGCGTGTAGGTCCCCTTAACTTTGCTAAGCAAGGATGAAAGGGTTCCATATATAAGGTCTTCCAACCTTCTTAGCTTAGCAATGTGGGACTAAATGCATACACATATGCATTACTAGAACAACAACAAAAAACAAGAAAAATAGTTTGAATTAAAAACACAGAACTTAACAATCCCCCACTAATTCAAATTATTTTGGTCGAAAACAAAGACTTGTCTTGAGGCTTAGTTGCAATGAGTTTTTAGTGAAAATACCTTCCGGTTTGAATTTTCACCTAAGTACACCAATCTTATTCACATAGGTTTGAAGAGAACTCAGTCTTGAACTTAAACCTTTTATATATGAAAATCAATTGGTAACAACTCATCACGGGCGATGGTTAAATCCTTCTGGGTTGGTGCATTACGGGTATGTCACCGAATCTTGTTTCATAAGTGCTAAGGAGAGTTGCCTAGACCCCTCACACTGCGGCTCCACAGTTACACTTACATAGGTGAGTTCTCCAAGGATGTACTGCGAGGATCCTGTCATTAAGACCTTGAACTCATTAAGAGCTTCTAAGCTCATCCTTACTAGCAGTCAAGCATCTATCCAGGGAAGAGACTGTGAGATTACATCTCAATCAATTTGATGCTTATTGTTCACCCTTATAACTTGTTTATACCACATTAAACCTACTTCTTGGGATCTCCAATCAGATAGGTTGGGTTGCCGCTATAGATGAAACCAGGATAAGCCTCAGTCCCATTCCCTTACTAGATCTCTTGATTTTCTCATAATCAAGTCCTTTAGTGAGTGGATCAGCAATATTATCCTTTGAACTTACAAAGTCCAATGACACCACTCCAAGAGACACCAACTCATGAATAGACTTTAATCTTATTCGTGCATGTCTCTTCTATTTCTGGTTATACTTGGAGCTTCTAATCTGAGCTATTGTTGTTTGATTATCACAGTGTACTGAAATAGAAGGTATTGGCTTCATCATCAAGGGAATTTTAGAAAGAAGACCCTTAAGCCAATCAGCTTCAGTTACTGTGGTATCCAAAGCACACAATTCTGCCTCAGATATAGAACGGGTTATAATCATCTGTTTAACATACCTCCAAGCAACTGCACCACCTCCAAGTGTAAAGACATAACCAGTAACGTCTTTACACTCAGCAGTGTCAGCTATCCAATTAGCATCACTATATCCCTCTAGGACTGCAGGGAATCTCTCATACCACAAGCCCAAGGATATAGTGCCTCTTAGGTATCTGAGTACTCTGTCTAATGCATCCCAATGCGTTCTGTCCGAACAGCTGGTAAACCTGCTCAATTTTGTTATAGCAAAAGAAATATCAAGTATTGAACAATTTGCTAAATACATTAGACTACCTATTATTTGTGAGTATCTTAATTGAGGCACTGCCACACCACTCTTATTCTTGTGGAGAGTTTTTTAAGGATCATAGGGTGTGACGACAGATTTAACTTGGCTATAGCCATATTTCTCTAATACTCTCTCAACATAGAGTGACTGAGAAATTGCTATTCCTTCAGTTGAACAAGTCAACTTTAGCCCTAAAGTCATGTCAGCACAACCCATATTCTTCATATTAAACTTACCACTTAAGAGGGCCTTAGTCTTATTAATAATAGAAAGGTTAGAACCAAAAAGTAGGATATCATCTACATATAAACATAAGATAATACAATTATCACCTTTCATTTTAGCATACACACATTTATCAGAGTCATTCATTTCAAAGTCAAACGATAGCATAGCTCTATCAAATTTTTCGTGCCACTGCTTTGGGGCTTGCTTCAAACCATAAAGAGATTTGACTAACCTACAGACTTTATTATCATTTCCAGAAACTACATGTCCCTCAGGCTGATCCATATATATCTCTTCTTCAAGATCTCCATTAAGGAATGTCGTTTTGACATCCATTTGATGGACCTCAAGATGATATATGGATGTCAATGCTATTAACACTCGGATTGTAGTAATTCTGGTAACAGGAGAATAAGTGTCAAAATAGTCAATCCCTTCTTTATGTTTTAATCCCTTAGCAACTAAGCGGGCTTTGAATTTATCTACTGACCCATCAGGTTTTAGTTTTCTCTTAAACACCCATTTACATCTTATAGTGGTACACTCAGGAGATAAATCTACCAACTCCCAAGTGGCATTAGAGATAATAGAGTCCATTTCACTTTTAATGGCCTCTTTCTCGTGCTTAGCTTCAGGAGAAGCCATAGCATCTCTATATGTCACAGGGTCACCTTCTATATTATAGGTGATAAAATCTTGGCCTAAATCCGTAGACACACATTGCCTCTTGCTCCTTCTCAGTTCTGTATACTCACTAGATTCATCTAGTCTAGAGTGACTTGAGGAAGGTGTACCTACTACGGATAATGGGACCTCTACGGAAGCAGGCTTATCTCTAGTAGGAATACCAGATACAGACTGAGGTGTTCTCATCTTCATAGGAAATATATCCTCAAAAAATGTAGCATTGCGAAGTTTTACAATAGTATTTGCATCTATTCCCAGAAATTTCTGATTTAATAATCAGAAACCTATATGCAATATTATTTTGAGCATAACCCAAGAAGATACCATCTACGTTCTTTGGACCAAGTTTTTTTCTTTTGTGTTCAGGTACTAGTACCTTTGCAAGGCACCCCCCATACTTTAAGGTATTTCAAACTTGTCCTCCAACCTTTCCAAAGCTCATATGGGTTTTTATCCCTTGACTTCATGGGGACTCTATTTAACACATGACATGAAGTATATAGAGCCTACCACATGAAGTTGGGTAACCCAGAACTGCCTAACATGGAATTAATCATATTTTCAAGGGTTCGATTTTTTCATTCTGCTATACCGTTGGATTGAGGACTATATGGAGCAGTTACCTTGTGAATTATACCTGCATCTTGACAACATTTTTGAAACAGGTTCGAGGTAAACTCTCCACCCTTATCAGACCTTAACCTCTTAATAGATTTATTTGTTTGATTCTCAGCTTCAGATTTAAAAACCATAAATTTATCTAAAGCTTCATCCTTAGTTTTCAGCAAATAAACATAACAATAACAAGAGTAATCATCAATGAAGGTAATGAAATATCTTTTATGGTCTCTCATTATTTCACCGTTAAACTCACAACAGTCAGTATGAATCAATTCTAAAATATCAGAATTTCTATCAACTGATTTGAAGGGTTTACGGGATTGTTTATATTGCACACAAACTTCACATTTTTTCTTATCATTTATAGCATGCTTAGGAATCATGTCTAGATTTATCATCCTTTTTAATGACATATATTATAAGACTCAATGTTATATGAACAACCAATATCAGTAGATTTATTTAAGGTAGCATTTTCTACATTGAGTTTAAATAAACCTTCATTAAAGTAACCTTTTCCAATAAATGTTCCTAAATGTAGTATTACAACTTTATTACATTTAAAGTTCAACTCATAACTAGCGTGGACTAACTTTGACCCGCTAATTAAATTCTGATGGACCGTTGGAACACGATGCACCTCATGGGTGACAAGATTTTTCCAGAGGTGAACCTCTGTCAACTTGTCCTATCCACCACAGGCCGGAATGATTCCCCATGGTCACGTACCTTTAACTAACTACGATAAGGAAGACAGGCAGGATCGAGTCAATAGGTACAATAGTACTTGTATCAACTAACCATTCATTGGGTTGATAGATCAAGTTTAGTTCGGTTTGAAGGTAACAAACCTACTCGTTATTAGCACAAACAACATTTTTGGCCTGTTGGATGTTGCTTTGGTTTTCTTCTAGTCCTTTTGCTTGTGCAGATTTGGCATAATCCAACTTGTCCACATGCCCAAACGGCTTGGTTCCATTTTCTTTTGAATCTTTGGTTTTATAGTGGGTCCCTTTGGAGCGCAAGGAGGGTGGTGTGCCCTACAAAATAAAACCAAAACCCTTCGGATATTCAACTAACTTAAAAGAACACTTAATATAAAAAGCGAGACTAATTAAAGACAGGACAGTGAGTTTTACTTGGTTTGCAATCGGGATTGCTAATGGAATGTAAGCGCACTATCTCGATTCTCCTCCGGCGGAGTAGCCTCTTCACGTTGAGCGACAAGAAGAAAAGTAAAGCACCACGAAGTTGATTACAAGTTCGTCGTTCTAATTAAATTGATTTGCTTGGACCAAGGCTATATTTATAGCCTTGGTGGGGCGCTGGAAGGGTTCCGGAGAGAGATAAAACTTTATCCCCAGCGTTCAGATCGAGTTTGACTCGATCTGGTCAAAATCTCATTCCGGCGCCCGGATGGTTCCGGGCGCCCCGGACTAAAAGTCAACTCTGGTTGACTTTTTCGTTCCTGGTCGCTCCGCTTCGGTTCAGCTCGTCTCGGTCCGGGTCTTCTGTTCCGGCTCCACTAGCTTGGGTGATCTCGGCCATCCGGAATAGGGCTCACCCGAACCCATGTTCCGGCCTTCTCCTCGAGCAGCCTTCCTTCCCGGTTTCTCGTCCCTCGAACGCCGCGCACGTTCTTCTCGTCCACCGGTGTACTCTTCCGCAGACACCTCGTCCCTCAGACGCACCGAGCCCGTCGGCTCTCTCCCGTGCCGTCCTTCTCGCTAGCCGCGTCTTCCGCTCGACTTCCTGTGTTCCTAAGTTCCTGCACACTTAGACACAAGGGTTAAACAACGCAGGACCTAACTTAACTTGTTTGATCACATCAAAACACCTCGGGGTTCCAACATTATCTTGTTCTTCATTTTCTGATTTTTGAATTTTTTTCTTGTCAGATGAGACTACTACGTTTGCCTTTGGAATAAAATCCATAGGCATGCTTTTATCATCATCTTTATGTTGCTTCCGATGTTCTTCTTCGATATTTAAAACAATCATCAAATCTTTTAGAGAGATTTGACCTCTCCTATGTTTAAGAGTCATGCCAAAATCTTCCCAACTCGGAGGTAATTTTTCGATGATAGACAAGACCTAAAATTTTTCGGGTAATGGCATATCTCCTTCAACAAGACCATGAATTTGAACTTGAAATTCATGTGTCTGCTCAACCACAGATTTCCCTTCAACCATTTTGAAGTTTAAGAATTTCACCACAGTGTACTTTTCTAAACCAGAATCTTCGGAGTTGTATTTTTTATCCAAAGATTTCCACAGCTCTTTAGCCGAAGCCATTGAGCAGTATACATCAAATAGTGCGTCTGAGAGGGCAGACAAGATCCTCCCATGGCAGAGATAATCCCTTTGCTTAAACTTCTGTAAGGCAGCACTATGTGCAGGTTCATCTTCATTAGGTGAAGGAGGATCTGTTTCTATAACGGAGAATAGCCCTGGCGTAGTAAGCCAAAATTTCATCCGTTGTTGCCAACGTCTGAAGTTTTACCCCAAAAATCTCTCGGGTCTAGCGCTAGCATCATCAGACCCCTTTACCCTATCATTAATTATATCTATTGATGCTGGCACTATATTCTCTAAAATTGTTGTTGAGAGAGAGCACTATCACGGTAATATATTTGCAGTAAAATAGCAAGCATGCAATAAACAGGTAAATAAAATAGTAAGATCCAGAAATTGTTATCTTCTGGTTGAAGTGTCAGTGTGTCGACTGTCTTTAGAGAATATATTGCCTCCCACGGTGCAGAGGCTCTCCGACAAAATTCTCCCAAGATCTGACAACCACTCGCATCGTCCGTAAGTGCACTCCAAGACGAACGTCGCACTCGGACCCAACCTCAGATCGCGGAACACCAAGCCTCAGGACAAGGAAAAAATCTCGGACAGCGCACACACAGAGAGGGAAGAAGGAGAAAGCAGACTGTTCGAGAGCTACCGAACGAGGAACAGAGGCGCAGCATTTATTCACTCTGAAGCACTGCTTCGCCATCGAACTAAATCGTGCATCGGTTCCCTCACACGCTAGACAGAACCAAACCGTGCGTCGCTTCCTCACGCGCGCGGGATAGAACCAAACCAAACCAAAGACTGGTAAAAACAAATCAGGCCGCCTAAGGCCCACGAGCTGGGGATTTGCAACCCCCCCCCCCCTACGTGCGATGATCACGTGCGTCGCGCCCGGTTTATGGATTTCCGGCTCGAACCCCCCGAAACCACCTGATTTGGGCTTAACCCGCGCATGCATGTAGATCCCCTTAACTTTGCTAAGCAAGGATGGAAGGGTTCCATATATAAAGTCTTCCAACCTTCTTAACTTAGCAATGTGGGACTAAATGCATACACATATGCATTACTAGAACAACAACAAAAAACAAGAAAAATAGTTTGAATTAAAAACACAGAACTCAACAGGATGTTAGGAATATAGCGTTCTCGTTGTCCTCCTGTGGACTTCGCTCTTACCTGCAACACAAGTGGCGTCAGTACCGAGCCAAGGAAGGGGTCTCCGGCGATGACCCTTCGACGCTCAAGTCAGTCTCTGGTGAAGAAGAAGAAGCAAAGAGCAGAGTAACAAGAAGACTATAGCGTAACAGTAAAATATTACATACCTCCGCTGATACTTGGACCCCTCTTATATAGAGTTTCGGTAGTACGCGTGCACGCTTCCTAAGACAAGCACGTATCTCAAAGCTTTCCCTGAAAATACTTGTCAGTAAAGTGTCTCTGACACATTACCTTAACAGGCCGAGCATATCTCTGAAGTGACAGTGGAAGCTTCCGTTGTACGATCCTCTGTCTGACCATGCCGACTGTCAGAGGCACTAGCTCCCAAAAGGATATCGAGAGATAGTCTGTTGTGTCTGTTGCTTGGCTGAGCGGAGTAGCCGCTCGACTGGAATTCCATTATCCACGCGTTACCCGTTGTCAGGCCGAGCGGGATAGTCGCTTAGCCGGAAGTCCACTACCGCATTCTCTGTTGATGGGTCGAGCGGGATAGCCGCTCAACCGGAAGTCCATTGCCCGCGTGCTCGGCTGATGTCGATTCTGTTGTCAGGCGGAGCAGGATAGCCGCTCGGCCGAAGTTGAACTCTATCGATGTTAGGACTCGTTGTCCGGTCGAGCGAGATAGTCGTTCGGCTCGGCTTCAACGCGTCGTTCTCCCTTGAGCGTCGGTTGTTTTGAATGATCCACGTGTCGAAGTCGACAACAGGTTGGGGCCTTCTCCCCGGTCGAGGCATGTTTCGCCTGACCGGCCAATGCTTTCTACGCGTTGACCTCCTTGACTTTGATCAAAGTTGACCTCCACTGTGGCAGCAGAGTAGGGCCCTTCATCATCACTGCATCACAAGCCTCCCCCTCAAGTCTAGTCGAAGGAGGTTGTAGTCTGACTGACTGGACAATTGTCCGAGTAGGTTTCCTCCCGATCGGCCTTCGACACTGTGTGGTTTCTGATCGGGATAAGACCAACCCTAGCCGATCATCCTGTTGAAGCTTGTCGTTCAGGTATAGGTATGCTCCCTCGATTCGATCGGCACGACGAAGGTTTGCACTTGTGAAATCTTTCCTTGAGTTGTCTTGGGCGAGTGCGAGCCATGGTGACGTCACCCATATTTCTGGGAAATCGTACAAATCTCTGCGCATTAAGGCTGAGCGTGCTACCATGCTGTCATTAAATGTCGACCTATGGTGAGATGCCCAATGTCACCGAACGCCTGACGTGACATGCGTGATGTGATGTTTGGTGGTTCAAATTTGATGACGAGATCTTGGCCTGGGTTTCCGCGACCTAGATTGGATGTCTCTGGTCGTCCGAACCTAAAGTTTATAAGCCTGTCGCGTCGCTTCCTTCATAGTCTTCCTCGAGTGCTTCCGGCAACACGTTCCTCATCCTCCGGTGATCTTCTTTCTACTCCTGTGCGTCCTTCATTCTCCGACGACCTTCTTTCTGTTCCTGTGTGTCGTTCATTCTTCGACGACCTTTTTTCTAGTAAGCTTCCTTCCAATCATCCCCGCCTTCGTGCTTTTCAGTCTTTCTTTCTGTTCTGGCGGTATTCCAGCAACCTTTTTTTTTATCGCCTTTTTGTTTTTGCGATGGTGGGGTCTTCGCAGCTGTCTACCCCCATCCTTGGACTCTGGTACACATACATGGAGTCTATGTTCGATGGAGGTGACGCTGAGAGCTTGAGAGATGTCTTCAAGATTCCTTCCGATCATCAGGTCGTTCTGCCTTCTCCCTCCGATCGACCCAATTCTCCATCGATCGGCTGTATCTGTTTCTTCCAGGATCAGTTTATTGTCTATCTACGATTTCCCCTTCATCCTTTCATTCCCGTAGTTTGTAAATATTTTCACATTTTCCTTCCTCAACTTGTGCCGAACTCTTTCCGACTGCTGTGCGACATTGTTGTTTTGTTTCATCTGCACGGCATACCCCTTACTCCTTGGGTCTTCCACTATTTTTATTATCCCAAACTTTCCGATCTAGGGACTTTCCTCTTCCAGTCTCGAGTCGGTTTAGTTTTCTTTGACAAGATGCCGACCTCCAACAAATAATATTTTTTCTTCATGCGCCTTCCCGAGCGGCCAGACTTCCAGACCCACTGGTAGCTCGAAGTGGCGCCTCAGCCTCCCTTGAAAAGCTACAAGAACCGATCAGACTACCTAAACATAGCTTTGATGTTAGCCGGTCAGAAGTACGACATCCACAAGTTACTGCTGGAATGTGTCCTTTATATCTTTGGCTTAAGCCCGATCTACACCCGGTTGTCGACCAGCTTAGGTATGAAGCTTCTTTAATTCTTCCTTTGATGCAAACTGATTTCTCTTTCTCTTTTGCAGCTGAAGTCATGTTACGAGCAAGTCTGGCCTGAAGGACGAATCTCAAGGACACCACGATCAATGCGGTGGTCGTTGAAGAACTGGCGAGCCGCAACCTGCAGCCAGTCGGCTCCCATGAAGATCCACTCGGTGAGACTAAGGAGACGCCCGCTATGGTGGGTGAAGGGATGAATAGTCAGACTCCTAGTGTTGGGGCGGCTAAGGGTTCGCAATAGCCTCCCGAGCAGCTAAAGTCCGCTCATGTTGAGGGAGCGTCCAACTCGGCTTCCTCAGAAGAGTCGCTGATTCATCGAAAAAGGCACCGCGCGGAGCCTTCGTCGTGTTCCACTTCCTCGCCAGTGAGGACCGCCGAGCGGGCCAAGACTTCGACCCTTATTCCAGAAACTGTGACCGCTACATCATTCGACCGGACTCCCTCATTAGCTAAGTTGTCGCAGGGAACCCTCGCCGCACCTCTAGTGGCCTTCATGCCACCACCTTTGAAGCCCTCAAAGGTTCGGAAGTCCGGCATCGGTCCGGCGTCTGTGTCTCGCCCATCGAGTCGGGTGACCTCAGTGCAATCGGCCTCGAGAGGCCAATGCCACATAATGGCGATCCTCCATCTTCCCACTGAAGAATATAGCGAGCCGAAGGCAGAGAGATTGCATCAGGGAGCAGGAGACACTCGCAAGAGAGGGGGCTTGCTTGAGATGATGATGCTGGTGGTGACTTGCGAACAAACATACCTAGATGTCCACTGGGTTAAGGGTTCCCTTTATTGTACCTTCTTATATTACTTCTGATCGGCGCTGACCTTCTATTGCTCGTCTGTAGTGCTAGGTGAAGAGTCTGGCCATGTGCCACATACTCGCATTTTTGGAAGAGGAGGTGAAGCAATTAAATGCATCAAGCGGCCAATCCTCCACCACTCAGGAACATATAGATGTCGAGGTGGCCAATCTGCGGTCGCTCTGGAGAAGCGTGACAAATTGCTTGAGATTGAACGGGCCAAGAGCACCGAGCAGGCCACTATGCTGGAGCGGCTCAATAAACAGGTCACCACTTTTGATAATAAGATCGAATCGGCCAACACACGAAAGAACCAGGCCATCGCCGACCTCGATGAGAAGAATA
Organism: Zingiber officinale; assembly: GCF_018446385.1. Classification (NCBI taxonomy): domain Eukaryota; kingdom Viridiplantae; phylum Streptophyta; class Magnoliopsida; order Zingiberales; family Zingiberaceae; genus Zingiber; species Zingiber officinale. The sequence goes on along the minus strand of NC_055987.1, from coordinate 19,854,577 downwards.
AGGAGGCCCGGGCCCTCGCCCAAAAGCTTAAGGAAGCTGAGCACTTCCTAGTCGTCGAGCGGCACAACTGGTCTGTCGAAGAAACGACGCTCCGGGGCCAGCTATCCACCAAAGATGATGAGCTAAAAATCGCGAAGGATGAGATAGAGGCTTCCCGAGCGGCCCTGAAGACCTATCAGGAGGTCGAGTCGAGTAGGTTTGAGGCCAGGAAGCAAGTCTACATCCGCTCAGATGCTTTTAATGATAGAGTCGCCGACCAAACCCTCCGCTTATTCGACCTAGCCATTGATAGGACGATTGACCAGCTCCGCGTGGGAGGTTATCTACCGGCTGCTCTGACCGATAGTGTTATAAGTCGGGACAAGCTCACTATCGCGCTACCTGACGATGTCTTGGACTATCTCGAGTGAGGTCGAGCGTTCCTGAGTGAGGCCGAGCGTCCCTGTAAGATGTAAAATTTTTGAAGTTTAAATGCATGCTTGTCCATTCGGACGAGCTTTACCTCCTTGTATGTTTTCTAACTCCTTTTGATTATTTGCAAGAGCTCATGACCTTGTTCATGATTATTCTATTAGCCGATCAACCCCTCTAGTATTTGGCGTCCATGATTCCGTGATCTCCTACTCAAACCTGGGACTATTCTAAAGAATAGCACCGAACGGTCGCTATATTCTGAAGACTTCGAGCTTTTGAGAATCCCGGATTCACGGTCATCTATGCATCAATGCTCGCCCACTCACTGATCTTTCGAAGATTGCTCGACCCCGAACGTGGGAGACAAGGAATGTCATATGATGGTTTGAGACCAGGGAAGACCACTCGACTCCGACTGGGGGAGGTTGAAATCTAATGTGCTGGTCCAAGACGAGTAAAAATCGCTTGACCCCGAACGAGGGAGATAGATGCTCTGATAAGCTGGTCCGTGACCAATGAAAATCGCTCGACCCCGAACGAGGGAGATAGAAGATCCGATATGCTGGTCAGTGACCAATACCGCTTGACCCTGCCCGATCAACACGAGAGTTTCTAACGCTGAGCCCGTTGCTCAAATACAACTCAAACCCGACCTATTAGCACGGGAGTCTCTGACTCAAGGGTTTATAGTCGTCGCTCGACTTCTAGAGCTCGTGGCTCTAATATAACTCAAACCTGGTCGATCAACACGAGAGTCTCTAACTCAAGGGTTTCTAGTCGCCGCTCAACTGTTGATGAAGACTCAGGTTTTAGGTCACCGCCCTACCATTGTTGAAGAATATGCAAAGACTCGAGTTTAAGATCGTTGCTCGACCGTTGATGTAGACCCATGTTTAACGTCGTCGCTCGATGATTTGATGTGGACCCGCGTTTAACATCGCCGCTTGACGATTTGATGTAGATCCACATTTAATGTCGCCGCTCGACGGTTTGATATACACCCGCGTTTAACGTCGCTGCTCGACAATTTGATGTAGACATCAACCAATGTAGACACGTGTTTAAGGGCACCACTCGACCGTCAGTGGAGACAAGGGTTTAAGGTCGTCACTCGACCATCGATGGAGACAATGGTTTAAGATCGTCACTCGACTGTTGGTGGAGACACACATTTAAGGTCGTCACTCGACCGTTGATGAAGACACGCATTTAAGGTCACCGCTCAACCGTCGATGGAGACAAAGGTTTAAGGTCGCCACTCGACCGTCGATGGAGACAAGCGTTTAATGTTGTCGCTCGACGATTTGGTGTAGACTTGCGTTTAACGTCGCTGCTCAACGATTTGATGTAGACCCATGTTTAACGTCATTGCATGACGATTTGATGTAGACCCGCATTTAACATCGCCGCTCGATGATTTGATGTATACTCGGGTTTAAGGTCATCGCTCAACCATTGAGGGAGATGCACTTCAAGAGGCCTTTGCTTTTTTTCTTCAAATTTTGCCTTGCATTCGGGAGACATACAAAAGATACCAAAAGTACAGTATTCACTTGCGCACCTCTCATCCAGCTCTGTAGGGTTGAAGATGATTCGCGCTCCATGGCCTCTCAAGCTGCCTCCCCTTTTCATCCTCCAGATAGTAGGCACCCGAATGGAGTTTCTGTACGACCTTGAAAGGCCCTGCCCATGGGGCCTCAAGCTTGGTGACGTCGCCGACCGGCTTCACTTTCTTCCAGACGAGATCGCCGACGTGGAAGGATCTTGGGATCACTCTCCAATTGTAGTTCTGCTTCATCCGTTGTCGGTACGCCGTTAGCCGAACGACTGCTTTAGCGCATGTTTCATCCACCAGGATGAGCTCCCTATGCCTCCGTTCGGTGTTTCCTTCGTCGTAGAGATGCACCCGATCGGATTCTACTCCGACTTCCACGGGGACAACTGCCTCACCACCATACACCAAATGAAATGGGGTTACGCCGATTGCCTCTTTTGGAGTCGTGCGGAGAGTCCACAGCGCACTGGGAAGCTCGTCGACCCAGCTACCTCCAACGTGGTCGAGCCAAGAGCGTAAGACTCTGAGGATCTCCCGATTGGCGACTTCGGCTTGCCCATTGCCCTGAGGGTAGGCCACCGAGGTGAAAGCTTGTTGGATGTCATAGCCTTCACTCCATTCTCTAAGCTCCCGACCGGCGAACTGCCTTCTATTGTCATATATGAGTCAACATGGGATGACGAACTGGCAAATGATGTTTTGCCAAATAAATTTGATGACCATCTGCTCGATGATTCTTGCAAGCGACTCAGCTTCCACCCACTTAGAGAAGTAGTCAATCGCGACGAGCAGAAACTTTCGTTGACCGGTCGTCATTGGGAACGGTCCAACGATATCCATGCCCCATTGGTCGAACGGGTATGATACCATGGGCGTCTTCATTTTCTCAGTCGGTTGGTGCGACAAGTTGTGATACTTCTGGCAGGACAAACATGTTGCCACCGACCGAGCGGCATCCTCTTGGAGGGTTGGCCAAAAATATCTGGCCAATAGTATCTTTCGGGCTAATGCACAGCAGCCTGGATGACCTCCGCAAGAGTCTTAGTGCACCTCCTTCAGGTTGTACTTAACGTCTTCCGCTCCGATGCACTTGAGGAGGGGCCTGGAGAAGGCTCTCTTGTAAAGTTAGTCCCTAATCAAGGTGAACCGCCCGACCCTCTTCTTCAATAAATGGGCTTTCTCCAGATCGGTCGGTATAGCTCTCGACCACAAGAACTCTGTTAGGACCGTCCTCCAGTCATTCAAGAAGGTTATTCCCTCCATCCGGTAGATGTGAGCCACAATTGAGACTTGCTCGATCGGCTAACCTATGACGATCGACATCAACAAACTAACTAGTTTCGCTAACTCATCTGCCACCTGGTTCTCTGATCGGGGGATCTTCTGTATAATGACCTCCTGGAAGTTGGTCTTCAGCTTCTCGAAAGCCTATGCATAGAGCCTCAACCGTACATTTCTTATCTCGAATGTCCCAGATAGCTGCTGGGTGGTGAGCTGGGAGTTCGAGTGGATGAGGACTTTAACTATTCCCACGTGCCGAGCTGCCTGTAAGTCGGCTATCAATGCCTCATACTCTGCTTTGTTATTAGTGGCTCGGTAGTCCAGCTGAATGAACAGCTACATTAGGTCCTCCCGCGATGAGATAAGCAATATGCCGATTCCGCTGCCCTGCCGAGTGGACGAGATGTCCACATATATCTTCTATGTGTCACTCTGGACTTCTATGACAAAATCTGCTAAGGCTTGAGTCTTGATCACCGCTCGGGGTTGATACTGAATGTCAACTCGCTCAGCTCGATCATTCATTTGATTAGCATCCCCGATGCCTCTGGATTGAGAAGAACTCATCCCAGGGCATTGTTAGTCATCACGATGATCGTGTGCGCTAGGAAGTATGGGCAAAGCCTCCGAGTGGCTAGAATCAAAGCGTATGCTAGTTTTTCGAGACCATGTAGCGAGATTCAGCATCCTTCAATATATGGCTCAGAAAATATACAGACTGCTGATCTTGGCCGTTCTTCTTAACCAAAGACGATCCAACGGCATGTTTGTTGGATGATAAATAAATCCACAGTGACTTACCCATAACCAGCTTGGTTAATACAGGCAGTGAGTTTAGATATTCCTTCATCTCCTCCAGCGCTCGGTCACACTCAGTGTCCCATTAGAATTTCGTGGCTTGGTGAAGCACCTTGAAGAACTGCAAGCTCCAATCGGACGACTTGGATATGAACCTGGATAGCACCGTGATCCGACCAGTCAGCCTCGTAGCTTCCTTCAAGTTCCGAGGTGGCGGCATATATTGCAAAGCTTTGACCTTGCTTGGGTTGGCTTCAATTCCTTGCTCAGTGACGATGTAGCCCAGGAAGCGGCCACTCTTCGCGCCGAACAGACACTTGCTCCGGTTCAATTTTATTCCATATGTCCTCAGCGTCCGGCAAGTCTCGTTGATATCTACGCATAGGTTAGCAGTTCGGAGGGATTTAATCAGTATATCATCGACGTATACCTCCATATTACGGTCGATCTGCCTTCGGAACACTTTGTTCATCAACCTCTGGTAGGTGGCTCCGGCATTCTTCGGTCCGAACGACATGACGTTGTAGCAATATATTCTGTCAGCCGTAATGAAGCTATCCTTTTCCTGGTCCTTGCGAGCGAGCGGCACTTGGTGGCACCCTTGATATGTGTCGAGCTTGTAGATCAGCTCGTAGCCCGCCTTTGAGTCCACCATTTGGTCTATCCTGGGCAACGGATAGAAGTCCTTCGGGCACGCCTTGTTTAAATCGCGGGAGTCTATGCAGGTTGGCGATGATGAAGGTTGTTGCCTCCGCTCGGCGGGAATGGATCTGGACCTCCTCCTTTTCTTCGTATACTAGAGTGGGAGGTTTTTCAGTAATAGCGTTTACCTCTAATCATGGAGTCTTCCGAGCAACTTTTGCCTTTGTCTTGACCATCTCAATATAGCAACTCCGAGCGGTCAGTTGGTCACCTTTAATCTTGCCCACCTGATCGTCCACTGGGAACTTGATCTTCTAGCACTAAGTTGATACCACCGCCTGGAACTCGTTAAGGGTCGGTCGGCCCAAGATGACGTTGTAGGCCGATGGTGTGTCCACCACTATGAAGTTAGTCATCCAGGTCCTCCTCAACAACTCTTCTCCCAGCAAGATGGCCAACCTTGCTTGGCCGATCGGCAAAACTTCGTTGTCTGTGAATCCGTAAAGCGGGGTCGCCATGGGCAACAGCTCGTTTCGATCAATCTGCAACTGATAGAATGCCTTCTTGAAGATGATGTTCACCGAACTCCTCATGTCGACGAAAGTCTGGTGAATGATGTAGTTGGCGATCACCGCTCGAATAATCAGAGCATCATCATGAGGGATCTCTACTCCCTCCAAGTCTCTAGGACCGAAGCTTATCTGGGGGCCTTCGGCCTTCTCCTTGCTGCATCCCAAGGCATGGATCTCCAACCGTTGAGCGTATGACTTCCTAGCTCAGTTGGAGTCACCGACGATCGGTCCTCCGACGATCATGCCTATCTCTCCTTGGGAAGTGTTGTTCCTGTTTTCTTCTTCCTGAGCGAATGGCCTATTTCGCTTGGCTGGGACTCAGGAGGGATTGATGTCGTCCCTTCGCTGATGTTGATGATGGCGCTCGGGCTCCCTTCTTTCTTCCTCTCGCCGCCCGGTCGATCGATGCCTTTGTCGCTGATCAAGAGAAGGAGATCGGTGATGGTATCCTCTTGGGGCCGGTCGGTTGACGATTAGTGTCAATTCTCAATAGTCCCGCGTGTTGTGTGTCGCCGACTGGTGGAATGAACAAAATATAGGCGCCCATACCTTGCCCTTCGATGCCTTAAGCCGACTCGACTCCACCTACTGTACGGCATGTGCCCTGGTCTCCTGGTGTGGACGTGCTCCTTCAGTCGTCGGCCCGTTGGGTGGCTGATGGATGCTTGATGGTCGACACTCGGTCAGCGCCCAATGCTCGATCGGTGCCTCCTTTCTTCTGGCCACCTGAGCTTCTTCGACATTGATATATTCGTTGGCCTTCTTGAACATGTGGTCTAAGTCCCTGAGCAGCTTCCTGATGAGTGATCAGAAAAAATCTCCCTCAATGAGCCCCTGGGTGAAGGCGTTCATCATGGTCTCGGATGAAATCGAGGAGATGTCCAAGGCGACTTTGTTGAATCGTTGGATGTACGCTCAGAGTGCTTCCTTGGGCCCTTGCTTTTAGGCGAAGAGGCTGACGCTCGTCTTCTGGTAGCGTCGGTTGCTAGTGAAGTGATACTGGAACGCGGCTCGGAAATCCTTGAAGCTTTGTATCGAGCCATCCGGCAGTCTTCTAAACCAGTGTTATGCCGATCCGGAGAGAGTCATGAGGAAGACATGGCACTTCACTCCGTCCATGTATTGGTACAGCGGAGCTTCATTATCAAACCGATCCAGATAATCATCTAGGTCGGTCGACCAGTTGTACATCCCGATCGCTAGCGGGTTGTAATGTCGGGGCAGAGGGTCTTGTAAGATCTCCTCTGAGAACTGCATGTTGATCCGTTCAGGAGACGTGTTGCATCGGGACGCTTTGTCATTCCGTGCATCCCGAATGAGAGCATCGTCTAAAGATGATCCCCGCTCCTGATGCTCTTGGGCTATCTCCGAGGGGGTCTAGAACAAAACTCGACGGAAGGGGATCGACGCGGGTGATGCTTCCATTTGTGTGTCGATCGGCTTTCGGTTCTATCCCCATACGAAGAGTTGCTCCGCTCGGTCTTCTTGCCCCGCTCACCTATCGGCTGCCGATGTTGCAGGATGTGGCGTTAGCCGATCGGCTAACGCTTGTTGTTGTTACTCAATCATTTTTACTGTTCGTGCTTGAATGAACATCTCAAGCTCTTCTTGGGTGAGTGTCACGGTGGTTAGTCGTTCAGCGTCCTCCATCTTCTCGTCTCGGATGCAGGTGACATTCCCACAGATGGTGCGAAATATGATCCTGTCCGAAAGTCGATGAGATGGATGTTGGGGATGTGGCGCTCCCGCTGACCTCCTGTGTACTTTGCTCCGACCTGCAACACAAGTGGTGCCAGTGCTGAGCCAGGGAAGAGGTCCCCAGCGATGGCCCTCCAACGCTTAAGTCAGTTTCCGGTGAAGAAGAAGAAACAAAGAGCGGAGCAACAAGAAGACTGTAGCACAACAATAAAATATCGCATACCTCCGTCAATGTTTGGACCCCCCTTTATATAGAGCTTCGGTAACGCATGTGCACGCTTCCCAAGGTGAGCACACATCTCAAAGTTTTCCCTAAAAAGACTTGTCGGTAAAGTGTCCCTGACATATTATCTTAACATGCCGAGCATATCTCTAAAGTGATAATGGAAGCTTCCGTCGTACGATCCTCAGTCTGACCATGCCGCCTGTCAGGGGCACTAGCTCCCAAAAGGATCTCAAGAGATAGCCTGCTGTGTTTGTTGCTTGGCCGAGCGGAGTAGCCGCTCGACCAGAATTCCACTGTCCACGTGTTGTCCATTGTCAAGCCGAGCGGGATAGCCGCTCGGCCGGAAGTCCACTGTCCATGTGCTCGGTTGATGTCGATTCTGTTGTCAGGCCGAGTGGGGTAGCCGCTCGGCCGAAGTTGAACTCTGTCGAAGCCAGGCCTCGCTGTTGGCCGAGCGAGATAGCCGCTCGGCTCGACTTCTGCGCATCGTTCTCTCTTAAGTGTCGGTTGTTTTGAATGCTCCCCATGTCGAAGTCGACGATGGATCGGGGCCTTCTCCCCGGTCGGGGTATGTTTCGCCAGACCGACCGATACTTTCTATGCGTTGACCTCCTTGATTTTGACTCAAATTAAACTCCACCATAGTAGCAAGGTAAGACTCTTCGTCATCATCGGATCAAAAGGGTTATTTGACATTTTAAATTATACAATAAAAAAATGCGATAGTTTTCAAAAACTATTTGTTTTTTCTATTTTTTTAAATAGTAAAAAAAATCCCATATTATTATTATATTTTTGATTCGACTCTTTACACTGTCAGATATTGATATACCTATACGTCTATATTAATTGTTTTTTCTTAGCCCGAAAATATATGGCGCATGTTTGAATCTTTTTCTTGGCAAATACCAAAATATAACGAATAAAACAATCGTTTCAACTATTATCTAATAAGTATTTATATCAAATATTTGAAACTCATTTTTGTTGTTTTACAATAACATCGTTATTTTAATTAATCAGCTTAATTTATTTAATATGATATAATTATCATGAATCAAAAGATCACTTATGATTCCAAAGAATTTATAACAATGTCTGTTTTTTTTTCTCGTTCTCGTTAATCTATGTTTGAGAAAATATTATTCTAGTAAAATATGATTATGAGCATTTCAGTTTTCTTTTACAATAGAGAAATAAATCAAAGGTGTAATCAATCATCAAATAGTTTAGTGGGGAATTTTTTATTTTTAATGCAATTATCCACCACATGAAAACACCATTTAAGAAAACACTATGATAGTAAAAAAATGATTATATTAATTCTGAATGTCTAATCCCTAAATTATATCTTTAAATAGACGAAGGAAGATAAATTAGAAATTTTTTTTTTTTTGAACGCATGTGCTACCGTATTTGAGAAAACATTATCTCATCTGTGTGGACGATGGAGGACACAAATAGCCAGCATCACGGTCGTTATTTATCACTGATTCAGAAACCACCCTCTTGCTCGCGCTCCACCTGAGGCCTCTTTTACGGCCATTCTGCGCTCTCCTGCCATACCATGCCTCCAATAAAGGCACCTGCCTTCCCTCCGTTGTCTTTACCCACGGCACGCGCTGCTAGCTTGCTGCTGTACACTGGTGCCACCACAGCAACCGAACAAAACAGAGCAGAGCAAAAACAAACAGAGCAGATATAAGCAAAAATCAATTCTCTCTCCCTCACGGGTACGTAGGTTTTGAACGTGAGATCTTGTCGTATCATCCAACAAAATTATTTAAATCCAGTCTTTCCTCCCACCTTTCTCTTCTGAGGAAGAAGATAGGGATGGGTCAAAAAGGAGCTGCCATGAATAGGCACGGCCTGTTAATTTCTAAACATCGATGATGGTGCCATTTTAAGGGGTACACATCATGAAACTGGAAAGGTGGATTTAAGACGCCCCTTTGAAGGAGGTTTACTAATTCCCTTTTGACGATGATGGAGTAGCATGGCTTACGGGACCAGGAATATAGCAACTCCCACTTGGGTGATAAAATTATCGTCAAAGGAATTCAGTAATCTAAAAGCCATTAATTTTTATAAAATAACATAGCAAAATGGTGAAAGAAAAACAGAGACAATGTGGTGCGGTTGCAGAATTTGCTTAGCATCAATGTAGTTTGTCAGAGCCATGCATGATTTCTTTGCATGCCCTTTGATTGAGCTGTCAAAGCTGGAATAAGTCAGCTTGTGACCTGTTTATGAAAGAACCCATTTCGTCAGCGTCTGCGCATTTGCCTAACTTCCTATGGTTTACTATGCTTCATGACCCACGAATAAAGGCTTGTATGTTTATGAGATTTTGCATATCAATTTGTATATATATTTGCCACAAGACTTAAAAACTTATAGTCGCATTTTGGATTATGCAGTTTTTCTTTACAACTTGTTCTGCTTCCGGCTTGTAACAAAGATGAGAAGACTTAAAATTTATAATCGCATTCTGGATTGTGCAGCTTTTCTTTACAATTTGTTCTGCTTCCGACTTGTAACAAAGATGAGAAGACAGGAGTGGCAGAGTGTCCAATAGTGGGAAATATATTTGAATTTCCTAGCAATATATTAAGTATATGATGTGTCTCCTAATCATCGCCCTGGAAAATACTGTAAGTCAGCTTGTGCGGGTGCTTGCCAGCCAGAGGACCAAGATATGAGCTCAAGTTTTCGCAGCTTTAGAAAGATAGCAACTTGTATACAACTCTTTAGGTATATCCTTGAAAAGGTCCAAGTATTTATGGACTCAAAATTATATGGACTCAAAAGTACATGAACTCAGAAGTGCATGGAGTCGAAAATATGTAGATTCAAAAGTGTAGCGATTGGGAACATCCTTGAAGCGATCTAGTAGTCAGGCTATATTCTCAGGTAAACCCCTTCTAGTTCTCACTTTCCACAACTGTTTGACAGCATATGACCACGTCATCCAAGTCTCAAGAAAATCTTCCATAGGAATATCTTCCCGAGACTCCACCCCCTTCAATTACTTTACTTTATCATTTTTATTAACATCTTTTTGACTAGCAGTCCATCAAGAGATGTCAATAACTAGGCTTCAAGAACAATCCTCCGTAGATCCTCTCTCCTGCACTCTAGTCCCTCCGATCATCTTGTCAACGACAATTTACCAAAAGGCGCACTTGAAAATCTGAATTTACCACTTGATTTTAGCAAAGCATTTTTATTTTACCCTCATGTTTGACTTTTTCTATCTTCTTTTCATTACTTCTCTATAATATAGGAATATAATTTAATCACATTTTGACACATTTGAAGCCAAAATAATGGACACCAGATGATTCTCTCGCAATTCTTAGAACTACAGATAACGAGTTATCCAGTCGATCGGTTGGGCTTTTCAAACCAATCACCACGACCCTGTAGAGTTGTCTCATTTCGCATTCATGGATTCTAAAATTACAAAGAGTTCAAATATGTATATTATTTATTTATTTTAGAGTTAACAAAAATCAAGAATCAAAAAACGGGCCGATAATCATATGTGAACCGGCCTCGTCATATCTATTCCATATCGGCCCAACGATATCATTCCCATATTACGTGCCATCATCATTCCATATTCGCCACCGGCCCACACGTCGCTGTTTTTTCGATTTTTTTATGCTTTAACATCTAAAGACAAAATAACAATGACACCATCATATGAACTTCGCAATTCGCATTATAGAATGAGCAATCCGGTGCGCCCCATCAATGGTTGTGACCAAACTCACTCGATCTGACATCGCACCCATTTCGCTTCTATGAATTTTTATAATTACAAGGAGTGAAAATATGATGTCCATTATTTATTACAGAGCACTGATAGGTTTTGAAAATCAACTCTCTTTCTTTTTTCCTTTTTAGCAGCAATGATAAGAGATATCATGCCCGTGGGCCTCCGATATCTCTTCATCTCATGCTGCCCGCTGATATCTCCCATCAACATGTGGGCTTGCGATACATGGAGATATCAGCCCAGATACAACAAAAATAAAAAATAAAAAGAAATAAAGAGAGATTTAGGGTTTTCAAACCTCTGGTCCATCACTAGGAGTGTTAAAATAATAATGGACATCATATTTTCACCCTTTAAATTGAACAATGGCTGATTTTTCAAGGCGTTTCGGCCGAAACCCACCGACGACAGAGAGTCTGAACACCATTTTCGTCATTTCTAAAATTGCAGGAGTTCAAATATGGTGTCCATTATTTATTTTGACTTTATAGATGTTAAGCAAAATCAAAGAATCGCATAAAGCCCACGCTGGGCCAATATCGATATCGGTCGCCAGTAGTTCTCGCCCAATGTGGGCTTTTTACCGATTCTTTGATTTTTACTTGTTAACATATATAAAAGTCAAAATAAATAATGAACACCATATTTGAACTTTGAAATCCAGATAAATGGGAATCGTGGGTTTCGACTGAACCCAACGATCGATCTAAAGCTCGATTGCACCCATTTCGGTTCTATGAATTTCTAAAATTACAAGAGTGATAGTGTCCATTATTTTTTTAGCATTGATGAGGTTTGAAAACCAATCTCTCTTTCTTTATTTTTTCCTTTTTTTTTGGCACTTTTAAGAGATATCATGCCATGTCTAGGTGATCATCTCTAGGGCTCAGAATCGGTATCTCCCATATATATAAATTAAATACAACAAAATAAACCCAAATACAACAAAAATAAATAAAAAGAAAGAACATAAACCAAAATATTCATGAAACATGGGCATAAGGGAAACGAATGAATAGGAGAAATCCTAAATCTCTCTCTTATTTCTTTTTATTTCTTTTATTTTGTTGTTCCACATTGGCCTCGATACATCAAAGCATTACGTCAGTCAACGACAGGAAGAATCTCCTGCTAAATGCTTCAAACAAAAAAAAAAAAGAAAAGAAAGAAAGAGAGATTTAGGTTTCAAACCTCTGTACTCAGAGTGCCAAAATACATGGACACCATTATTTCACCTTGTAATTTTGAATTGATAGCAATGGGTGCTTTCAGATCGATCAGGGTTTAAACCCACCGATGGATCTAGAGACTCACCCATTTCCAGTTCTATGGATTTTAAAAATTGTAAGGAGTTCAAATATGGTGTTCATTATTTATTTTGACTTTATGTATGCTAACAAGAAAATCAAAGAATCGGTAAAAGCCCACATTGGGCTCGATAGACCAAATCAGTCCAACGTGGGCCTGATATGGATGATCAGCCCACGTTGGGATATATGATATATCAGTGCCCACCGTTGATATGATTCCATCGTGCCCAACGTGCTTTTATGTCTCGATTCTTTGATTTTGCTTTTAACATCTATAAAAGCTAAAATAAATAATGGACACCATATTTGAACTCCTGCAATTTTAGAATCCAACCGAAATGAGTCCAATCGAGCTCTGGGTCCATCGCTGGGTTTGGACCAACCCACCGATCGATCAGAAGCTCGGATTCACCTTTCATTCTATAAATTTCTAAAATTAAAGGAGTGAAAATATGGTGTCCATTATTATTTTTTTAGTGGTGGACCAGAGGTTTTGAAAACTCTAAATCTCTTTATTTTTTATTTTTTATTTTTATTTTTTGTTGTATCTAGGCCTGATTTCTCCATATCACATTGGATATGAGAGATATCGACCCAACGTGTGAGCGTGATATCTCTTCATATCATGCCTAAACAAAAAAAAAAAAAAAGAAAGAGAGATTTAGGGTTTTCAAAACCTCTCTCGTCATCATGCTGAAAATAATAACGACATCATATTTCACCTTGTAATTTTAGAAATTATAAGCCGAAATGATTTGGATCGATCACAGGATGGTTTCGGTCAAAACCCATTGATGGACCTAGAGACCTCTGATTGCACCCATTTCAGTTCGAATGAGGAGTTCAAATATGGTGTCCATTATTTATTTTGCTTTTTATAGGATATTAACAGCAAAATCAAAGAATCGACAAAAAACCCACATTGGGCCTGATATGGACTCAAATCAGGCACGTGGCCCTGATATGGAATGATATCGCCCACGTTGGGCCCTGATATGGAATGATCATCAGGGCATTCGGATATGATTCTATATCGGGCCGCGCTTTTGCGATTCTTTGATTTTGCTTGTATCTTTAAAAAGCAAAATAAATAATGTATATTTTGAACTCATTGTAATTTTAGAAATCCATGAATGATGGTGATCGAGTTTCTCAGTCCACTGGTGGGTTTGAGCCAACCGACCGATCGAGATCGACACTGCCGCACTAAGTCTTCTGTGGATTTCTAACAAGGAGTCCAAATCTGTGTCCATTATTTATTTTGGCTTTTCAAATGTATTAAATGTGATTAAAGATCGACTAATGTTATTCTATTTTTAGGAGAGGAAGTGAGAGAAATATAATGAAAAGAAAAACAATAGAAAAGTCAAATTATCATGAGGATAAAATAGGAAATGCTTTAAAAGTGCGCTCTTTGGTAAATACCAAAGTAACGTTTCCTTCCTTTCTAATTACTTTACTTTGTCATTTCTATTCATACCTCTGACTAGCAGTCCATCTACGGGCGCCATCAGTTAGGCAGAGAGCAGTCCTCCATATACCCTCTTTCCTGCACTCCAGTCCCTCCAGTCAATTTGTTGAGTCACTTTCACCAATCCTCCTTCAATTAGAAGTCCAATCCAACAAGGGACATTGCTAGCCATGCCAGGAGAGCAATTCTTAGAGGGGAGATCTCCCCTACACTCCAACTCCTTCAACTACTTTACCTCTTCATCTCCATTGGCTCTCATTGACAACATCTTCGTAGCAAGCTGTGTGGTGAATCCGAGAATTGCGAGGAAGCTATGGAGGTAGCAGCAGCCAGTTGAATTAGAGGTCAACAACAGTTGGTTGGATCGGAGGTCAACATCAAGAGGAACATCTGTCAAATTCCTCACTCTACCACACAGTTGACTTACACCTATCTCCCACCTATTGGGGTCATGTTCTGTCAGAAGTTGTCCTATACCTAAAGTGATAACCGCCATACTTGTAGATGTACTTATGCCTGTCTTCAGCATGTTAAGAAAACAAGAGATTCATACATGAGGTGATAGTCATCCTATACCTGAAGTTATCCTTTGCCTATGCTGCGGGGATATAACCAGCACATATGTCTGCACATGTGGCACAAGGTTTCTATTGGTGCAATCATTTTTAGGTTAAAGTTAACCAATTTGATTAAGCTTGAATTGGTCCAAGATTGAATTTCGATGTTTGACAATGTTGGTACCCCAAGGTTATTTTGATGTGATCAAACAAGTTAGGTTAGGTCTTGTTATATTTAACCTTTTGTCTAAGTGTACAGGAACTTAGAGGCACAGGGCATCGAGTAAAAGACGCAGCTAGTGAGATGGACGGCACGGGAGAGAGCCGACGGATTCGATGCATCTGAGGGGTGAGGTGTTGCAGATGCATCGAGTCAATCATGGGGAAAGTAAATGTGCAAGTCATGTTCATTTAGCCCAAAGATTATGATTGTAAATTTATTTTGAAATAATTTCAAAAATATATTGAAAAATCTTGGTGAAGTCTATTTATTGATAGGAATCACTATTGATTAGTTAGATACAAAGTTAGAGTAAAATATTGAAGTTTTCAATAATTTTTAATTTTGTATCATTATTTGAAAATGAAATATATTTTCATAGAAAATTATTTTTCCATGATAATATGTGGCATAAGTAATGTTTACGTAAAGTTTTATGATTTTTGAGTATCGTAGAATTATTTATGAGTTTTTGAATTTAAACACTGTTGTTAATCAATTAGTACATGTGATAATCGATTGACAGCTCGTGCCAATAGATTAACACGGGTCAGAATCAATTGGTGTCAGATACAAATTGATTAGTAGCTGCTATTTTTGTTGAAATGAGTTTATTTCAGTAGACTAAGTCATATTTAGGTATTTTAACTATTCGTAACCCCATGAAATGCTTAGACAAGTATTTAAGGGTAATTTCCTTGGTGAAAATGAGAACAAAATAGTTAAAAGGGACTAATGTTGAGTTAAGGAAAATGTTTAGATTCAAAGTTGAATTTTTTACATCATGACTTCAATTTTGGGATTTTCTAAAGATTTAGGAACTCTAAATTATTGTTAGTGCAATGATAGAAGTTAGAGCATGCTTTGAGTGGGAGATAACCTTTAAAGGCATTATTTGAATAAGAAAAGAGAAATTTTGAAAAATATTTAAAGTTAAGAATTTAGAAACAATGGAAGGTAAGGAACCTTCATTGTAATGGTTAAATCAATCTTGGGAAAATATTTTTGTGTCTGTAAAAGGGAAGAATATAGGGTTTAAGTTAGGAAACCCTCATTTATGCTTTGGCATAGGATAAAAAAGGAAGTTAGGTTAATATGGGTTAGCCTAACTTAATTATTGTCAAACATTAAAAAAGAAAAGATTGTTGGTGTAATCATTTTCGGGTTAAGGTTGACTAGTTTGATTAAGCTCGTGTTTGCTCAAGCTTGAGTTTCAATGTTTGACAATGTGTAAAAGAAAAGTCAAGTAGGTCAAGAGAATACCAAATACTTGATTGAGAAAGTTCTAACTGAAGGTTAGGTAACGGAAAGTCCTAACTATAGGTAAGGCAACAGAAAGTCCTAACTGGAGGTTAGGCAATGTAATGGAAGTCTTAGTGGGGTTAGGTAGTGAAAGACCTAATTGGGAACTAGGTAATGGAAGTCATTGTGGGGCTAGGTAGTGGAAGATGTAGTTGGCAATTAGGTAATGGAAGTCCTAGCAGGGCTAGGCAAGAGAAAAGTCCAAGTGGGTCACGGAGGACCGGACATTTAGCATGAGAACAAATCCAAGTGGGTCATGGAGGACCGGATACTTGGCACAAGATGGTAAGTCCAAGTGGATCATGGAGGACCTGACACTTAGCACAAGATGAAAAGTACAATTGGGTTAAATATTGACCAGACACTTGGTAAAGAAGCCCCAAAAAGTCAAGGTTGACATGATGCTAGGTAACAGGAAATCCCTGTTCGAATACCAAGATATTTTGATGTCATCAAACAAGTTAACTTAGGTTCTGTTTGGTTTAACCCTTGTGTCTAAGTGTGCAGGAGCTTGGAGCACAGGAAGTCGAGCGAAAGACATGGCTAGTGAGAAGGACGGCACGGGGAGAGAGCCGACGGGCTCTGTGCGTCCGAGGGACGAGGTGCCGTGGAAGAGTACACTGGTGGATGAGAAGAACATACACAACGTTCGAGGGACGAGAAACCGGGGAGGAAGGCTGCTCGAGGAGAAGGCCGGAACTTGGGTTTAGGTGAGCCCTATTCCGGATGGCCGAGATCACCCAAACTAGCAGAGTCAGAGCGGAAGACCCGAACCGAGGTGAGCTGAACCGGAGCAGAGGGCTCGGATCGAAAAAAAGTCAACTCTGTTAACTTCTTGGTCCGAGCGCTCGGAACCATTCCGGGCGCCCGTAACCTTTCCGGGCGCCCGGAAGGGTTCCGGGCGCCCCGACCGGGATTCTATCCAGATCGCGATCAAACGCGATCTATGCGAAAATGGATAAAGTTTTATCCCCTCCCAGGCGCTTGGAACCTTCCAGGCACCCCGACCAAGGCTATAAATATAGCCTTGGTCCAAGAAGCTGAGCAACTAGTAATCCATTTCTGTTTGCTCTATTTCTCTTTGTGTGTTGTTAACGCTGTAAGATGCTACTCCGCTCGAAGGAGATCTTCAGATAATGCGCTTCATTCTCCTTGGATTAGTAATCTTCTTATTGCAAACCAAGTAACTCCTTTGTGTCTATTTCTTGTTAAATTAGTCTCGTTATTTTTTAATTACAAGTATTCTTAATTTAGTTATAAGTCCAGAAAGGGTTAATTTATTTTTCAGGGCAATTCACCCCTCCCCTCTTGTCGGCCTCCAAAGGGACCAACAAGTGGTATCAGAGCGAGGACGCTTCAGAAGAACTAACCGCCGACCGAAGCAAAACAACCAATGGTCAGACCAAGCATCGTTCCACCAAAATTCGAGGGAGACTTCGCACACTGGAAACGTCGTATGGAGGTATTTCTGAAAACAAATTTTGAAATTTGTTTAATAATAAAATATGGTTTTGTAGCTCCTACGAATCAAAATGGAGAGGAAAAAGAAGAAAGTCTTTGAACGAAGAAAGAACAAAATGATTCTGTAGCAAATAACCGAGCAGAATATCACTTGTTGAGTGTGCTACCGCCTTAAGAAGTCAACCGCATCGGAAGCTACTCATCGGCCAAAGAACTCTGGGAAAAATTTCTGGAACTCCACAAAGGCACATCCGAAGCCAAACTTGCAAGGAGAGATATACTTCGGAACAAACTGATAAATATCCGTCTGGAAAAAGGTGAGAAGGTAGCCGATCTACACGCAAAGGTAAAAGAACTAATCACCATACTTGAAAAACTCGGAGAAGCGGTAACCAATCGGGATACGATACGCTACGCACTCAATGCCTTTCCTAGGACTCCAGATTGGACCTCAATAATCGACGCCTACTACATCTCAAATGACCTAGAGGTAAGTACTCTAGAGGAACTTTTTTCCACTTTAGAATTACATGAAATCAGATGTGCAGGGATAACAAAAGAATCAAGTCAGATTATAGCGCTAACTGCAACCAAGAAGGATGAACCTGAGTCAGACTCAGAAGAAGATCAAGAAGCTTATATGGTAAGAAATTTCAAAAAATTCTTTAGATCTAACAAATTTAAAGAAATGCAGAATAAGAAAAAAAATCCAAGAAATAGAAGAAGGGTTCATTGCTACCAGTGTCAAAAGAAAGGACACTTAAAAGAGGATTACCCAGAACTCAAGAAGGATAAAGTCAAGATACCCAAGAAGCACAAGAATCTAAAAGCTACTTGAGACGACAGTTCATCATCTGAGTCCGAAATATAAGAATATACCGAACTAGCACTGATGGCGAGCAATGAAGGGCAAAGTACATCCGAAGCCAGCATCGATGAAAGGGGAGCGACTTCAAATGAATGCAGCGAAGCAGGGGGAGAGTCAGGCTTCAAGTCTGATATGGTAAGTGAGGTGTACCTTTTACATCCTAATCAGCTTTATTATGGTATTAAATCTATGGCAAAATCTATGTACAAATTAAAAAGTAAAAATAATAAATTAAAGAATGAAAACTTATAAATAAAAAGAATTTTAGCAAAATTATGTCTGATAGAAGATTTTGATAAAGTAAAACTTGAAAATAATAAATTAAAAGAAGAAATAGAAAACTTAAAAAATTCTACTTATTCAAATATTTCTGCTTATAGAAACTGTAGAGGATTAAACTGGTACTATAGGTTTCACAAAGGTCAGATCAGAAAAATATCAAAAACTTATGTACCTAGAAAATACCTGATTAACTCTATAAGAAGGAATCTCTATTGGATTCCAAAAACATGTTTAAATTAAAAGAATAATTAAGACTAAGGGCTTTCAGGTAGAAAATTGAATATTTGAATTTATTAAAAAGCTTTATCTAGAAGTGGTTGATGATCCAATAACCAAGAAAGTTTAGTGTCTCGTCATAGCCTGGAAGTCGATTTCTGAATTAAAATATTTAATTGACAAACTGATAAGTATAAAATAGTTAATTACTTTCAATATTTGTCAATGGTTTAACACTTATTGAAATTTCTTCTAAAGATTTCACTTAGAAAAATTCAATATATAAATTATTTCTGTTAATAATATTTTTTAAGTTATTTATTCTGTTGCAAAAAAAAATTAACTTAAAAAATTAAATTGTTCTTACTTAGAAATTTTCTTAATTAGAAATTTTTCTTCTGCCTAGAAATTTTCTCACTTAAATTTTTTTTTACACTTAAATTTTTTAACAAAAAAATTTTATTTTTAACTTAGAAAATTAAATTGTTCTTACTTAGAAATTTTCTTAATTAAGAAATTTTTTCTGACTAAAAATTTTCTTACTTAAATTTTTTTAAAACTTAATTTTTTTTTTTGTAAATTTTTTAAAGTGTTAAAGTTAACCTTAGACTTGTTAAGAAACCCCATTTTTTTTATGTGATCAAAGGGAGAGAAGGATATATATATTAAGTCTAGGGGGAGGTGTGGTATAATCTAAAAAATCTTTTTGCACTTATTTACAAAATTAATTGTTTTTATATTGTATTAGTTTACCCTAACTTAACTTGGGTTGCTCACATCAAAAAGGGGAGATTGTTGGAACCCCAAGATATTTTGTTGTGATCAAACAAGTTAAGTTAGGTCTTGTTTGATTTAACCCTTGTGTCTAAGTGTGCAGGAGCTTAGGAGCACAGGAAGTCGAGCGGAAGACGCGGCTAGCGAGAAGGACGACACGGGGAGAGAGTCGACGGGCTCGGTGCATATGAGGAATGAGGTGTCGCGGAAGAGTACACCGGTGGACGAGAAGAACGTACGTGACGTTCGAGGGACGAGAAACCATGGAGGAAGGCTGCTCGAGGAGAAGGCCGGAACTTGGGTTCGGGTGAGCCCTATTCCGGATGGTCGAGATCCCCCAAGCTAGCGGAGCCGGAGCGAAAGACCCGGACCGAGGTGAGCTGAACCAGAGTAGAGGGTCCGGATCGAAAGAAGTCAACTCTGTTGACTTTATTGGTCCGGGTGCCTGGAACTATTCCAAGCGCCCGGAACCATTCCAGGCACCCGAAACCATTCCAAGCGCCTGGACCAGTCCGGGGCGCCCGAAACCCTTCCAGGCGCACGGGCCGGGATTCTATCTAGATCGCGATCAAACGCGATCTATGCGAAAAGGGATAAAGTTTTATCCCCTCCCAGGCACCTGGAACCCTTCCAGGCGCCCCGACCAAGGTTATAAATATAGCCTTGGTCCAAGAAGCTGAACAACTAGTAATCCATTTCTGTTTGCTCTATTAATCTTTGTGTGTTGTTAACGCTGTAAAAGGCTACTCCGCCCGAAGGAGATCTTCAGATAGTGCGCTTCATTCTCCTTGGATTAGCAATCTTCTAATTGTAAACCAAGTAACTCCTTTGTCTCTATTTCCTGTTTAATTAGTCTCGTTATTTTTTAATTACAAGTATTCTTAATTTAGTTATAAGTCGAGAAAGGGTTAATTTATTTTTTCAGGACAATTCACCCCTCCCCTCTTGTCGGCCTCCAAAGGGACCAACAATCCCAACGAGTCATGGATGATTTGAGGGTCAGGCAAAGTGTTGGTGCAATTTGCATTAATGATCTAACTCAGGTTTTGATTAATAACAAGTTGATTAAAGTTAGAGTGTTTGTGATCTAATTGTTTCACCAAGTGTATAGGAGTTGATGAGTCTAAAGGACCTGACACAAGGATAAAATCCATCTAGGTCCATGGGACCCGATAGCTGATGTAAAGTCCAAATAGGTCCACGGGACCCGATATCTGGTAGGAAGTTTGGTTGGGTCCACGGGACCTGACAGCCGGCCGAACTCCAATTAGTTCTGCGGGACCTGACAACTGGCAGAAAGACCTGGTGAGTCAAAGGCAAGTCAAGCTACTAGAGTTGGTAAGTAAGAGGTAAGCAACTGGAGGAGAGATCCAGTGAGTATGCATTCCCAGTTGAGGGAATAGTAGTCGTCAGCCCAACTTAGGTCCATTTGGGAAAACTAAGCTGAGACCTTGACTAGATCCTGGTCTTGGGGAGACAGGATCTAATTACTACTACTATCTTATTGTATTGTGTTAACTTTATTTTGTAGGATAAATATTTTTTTGTTGCCTGGACTAACTCCTTTTTGCCGAGAAGAAGTTGTTGAAAAAAGAGTGTCCGGGCGCCTTAACTTTGGGTGTCTAAAGTTGGTCTGAGCGCCTGGACCAGCTTTGCCTAGGCGGCTAGGGAAAGCACTCGGGACACTACAAGAAAAACCTCATTCAACAACACTCAAACGACAACGGTTTTATACCAAATGGTTGTCTTTTTGCCTTTTAACAACAGTTTTATCAAAAACCGTTGTCTTTTAGCAATTTTTTTGGCTTATGACAACGGTTTTTAAAAACCGTTGTCTATTTATATTTTTTTGGGGCTACGACAACGGTTTTTAAAGGTTACGACAACAGTTTTTTAAAACTGTTGTCTATGTGCGCTTTTTTCTGGGATTACGACAACGGTTTTTAAAAACCGTTGTCTATTAAGTGTTGTTGAATGTCATTGTTTCTTTCTTTCGCCGCTTTTCCCCCTTCGCCATTTTTTGCCGCGACGTTTTTTCTTTCCCTCTCCCCGAAATTTTTTGTCGCCGTATTCCGCCCCTTTACCTTCTCGATCCAAGCCCTAAACCTGTCGCCCCTTCTTTGCCCTGCCTCCTCCCTTCTGCCGCCCGCTTCCACTGCTCCGTTTAATTTCTTCAGAAATTCTTTCACAGCTCACTGCCACCCCATTACCATCTTTGCTTGTTCTGTGGGTGCACAGGTAGCCTTTTTTCGTCTCCTCGTTATCTGTTTCCTTCTTTTTCTGTACTCTTCCGGCCATCAATTACTTTCACATTTCGCCGTAGGAGTTGTGAAATAGAGAGCAGGGGGAGTGAGGCATAGAAGGGGGAGAAGAACGATGCTGGGTGGAATTCTAGGTGGGAAATTCTTCAACAAATGGTAAGAAGTAATTCTGTTTCTTGGTAAAGTTTGGAGCTTTTATTCTTGGTGGTGGATATTCACGATGGATCGACTGGGCAGCAGCAAGCACTCGGCGAAGAACATAAGGGCGAGGATCGGGCCGATACGAAGTAAGAAACAGGCCACGGTGCAGTGGCTCAAAAAGGACGTCGCCGATCTCATCGCTGCCGGCCACGAAGCGAACGCGTACGGAAGGGTAAGAGTTTGTTTTCGCTTTCAAGAAATTGCTAATAATGAAGTTTTTTGTTTTTGAAATTAAAAAAAAAGAAGAAGAAAAGAAGAGGAAATTGGATGAATGCTAAGGTTCCCCCTTTCCTCGAGCTCATTTTGGTGTAGGTTTCCTTGAAAGATCTGTCGCTACTGTAGTTCCTGTGTTTTTTGTTTAAGCATTAAGAGATTGAGTAAAGGGATGGTTTCTAAGCACTTCCAAATTGGAGTATTTGCCTTCAGGGCATTTGTTCAATTTCCTGTTCAAAAATGAGAGGGAAAAAAACTTGTTTTTAACATTCCTGCATATTGTGTTTCTGCTCTTGATTGTTTGGTTTCACCCTTCATGTTTTGATGTTAAAAAGAATTGCTTTCGAGCATTTTATATCTGATATTTCTGTTCTTAATTTGCTTGGCTTATTTATTTCTTCTAGCTTTCTTTTAAATATTCTATATTTACTTTTGGTCTTAGCAGTTTTCTCCTTGCGCGCAATAGGAAGACTGCATTATTTTGTTTATTTGTTGCAAATCAGCATAGAGGGAAGATAACTTCCATAATATATAAATTTTGGGCTGAAAGGAAATTGGTAGGTTTTAGTTTGACCTTTTGGGTATGTGTATTTTCCCACCACTGCGAGCAATAATTAATGAAGAAAGAATTTCTAATCGAGGTATATATCTTCTAAAGCCTTGAAACATTTTTATTTCTTAAGTCTTTTTTGCATGCCTGCATGTCTATAATTATGATATAGGTCTTTCCTTAGTGTATGTGTATTTTCTACTCTTTGTTGCTGCAGGATGGAGTAACTTCTCTGGGAGTCCTTTTGAGGATGTGTGTTCCGCAAATATACAGAGGTTCAGATCTAGCAGAATCATAAACCAAAGCTCTCTTGCTCAACTTTTGCTGTCCTTTTTCGACAAGGTGCGATCTTTTAGATTCATGGCTAGTTACCTAATTGTACAACATTTAGCGTTTTAAACTGAGCAAGTCTCGATTTTCTTATCTTGAATTTATATAAAGTAGGCTATGATAGAAAGAGGCTGTTGGGATATTGATCAATATTTAATCTATATGTGCAGTTTTCAGATATTAGAACTTCTGGTTCAGATTATAGCATTGTAACGACCACCCTTCTTACTACTACTACTCTCTAAGAATGACCGTTACTTATCTACTAACTCTACTTAACCGGTATAATTAAAATCCTTGAAGAAACCCTACCGAAAAATTTCGGCAGAGTCTCCCCTGTACCGGTGACCATAATCATTGATACATAACATAATATACACATTCACAGGCGACTGGAACATTTATCAAACAACCACGCAGTTTATAAGACACAACAACTAAAGAAAATAAACTATTCTAGCAATAACAAATGAATAAAACTAAACTAACAATGCGGAATGAAAATACAATCTAAAAAGACATAAATCATAAGGTACAACTCAACTATTTCTATCCACTAAACATGAAAACTCAAAACTTCCCAGGTCTCTCCATAGTCCTGGCATCACACATCCTTCGAACACCTCCTTGTCGCCTTCCTTTCTATATCTTTTCCTTTCTTGTATCTGCAGTAAGAGGAAGTGTAGTCTATAAGCAAAATGCTTAGTAAGCGCTATCTAACTCACAAAAACTCGATATGCATGTGAATATTCTGAAATAAAAACATGCTAAAACTGAATGCTAACATGTAAAGCTAAACATGTAAAACTACTCATGTTCTTCTAATAGCAAAGAACAGTAAGCTAATCTAAATAACATGCTAGCATAAAAGGGAACTAAACTTGCTGATTCTAAAACAAAGTGAAACTTGATTCATTTGTTCTAACTTATTCTTTAACACTTTATGTTTATATAAAAACTCGTTTTACTTATTCAAAAACTTATACTTATAATACTTCAAAATAATAATCAACTTCTTCTTGGGCCCGGCAACTGTGCTTTTTCTTTTGTAACGACCCGACCCATTCGGCGGCCCATTTGGCGACCCTATGGTCGTCGACCGTCGACCGTCGACCGTCGGCCGAGCCGTTACTACTAGGTTATCTAAACCTAGGGACGACTATGGGAGCCCAGCCCAAGGACAGAGAGTCCAACACAGTGCCACTGATAAAAGTAAAATACTTATTATCTTTTAATACTTCTATATAATGCCTCGGCATTTTCTTTAGCACCTTGTGTGCCAAAATCCCTAAAGTCTTGACTTTGGGATTTACTTAAGGCCTTGGCCTTTTTCTTTCTTTTCTTTATCTTTCTTATACTTGTTCAAGTAAAATACTAGCCTCTTCAAACATGCTATAACAGATTAAAACAGGAAAACAAATCTGAAGTCTTTAAACATGCTACAGCAGAAATAAATCAAGAAAGAAAGATCTGCATTCTTTAAAAGGAAAACTGTATATACTTAGAGAGTAGATGTTCATGCTTGTTAAAAAAAATAGAGAAGAAACTAAAACTGCAAGGCTAATAAACAGGGCTGATCATGTTTGTTAAAATAGCAAGAAAACTAAATCTGCATACTAATCAAAAATCTGCACTGCTATAGCACTAGTTGCTTAAAGGAAACTACACTAAAAATGAAACAATGAACACATCTACTACCACACCTAAATCTATTCCTTCTAATCTGTCCAGAAATTCTGCAGTCAACCCAAGGAATACAATGCACACTAGCTACTCTTAAACTTTTAGCCGTTCTAGTGTTGTACAGGAAATCCAAAGCGAGAAAAACAAAGCATACTAGCTGTACAGGGAATCCGAATCGTAAGAGCAAGTCTGACTTCTTCAACTATGCTACAACAGTCGTAAATCAAAGGAAACATATCTACTAACACATATATGCATAGGTGGCAAAAATCCAGAACGAGACTAAGGGCTATCCTGCTCACGACAGCCACAAAAACACTAAACTGCAGTTAAGGAAACCCGAACTTCATGCCTACTGAAATAATAAACAGAATCTGCCAATGCATTCATGCTCACTAACTAGCAAGGAAAAACTAAGCTGCTATGCTCGTTATACATGGACTGCCCCTGTTCAGGAATTGCAAAGAGGGAAACACCAATCTGCAAGCTTTATGTAACTGGACAGTTTTGTTCCATGGCAGGGCAAACTGTAAGCTTTATTATCAAAAATCGAACTCTGTAATTAAGAGGTTGTTCATGCTTGCTAAGTGGTAAGAACAGAATTTCTAAATCACCATATAATGAATGTTGTGCTAAAAGAACACTGCCCTTAAGAACACTGCCCTAACCAAAACTCACGGCAGAAACCAAAGAAATGATTTCTATGCTCAAATAAACTTACAGCATAAATTCGAAATCTGTAGAAACCAAAACATATGCTTGACAAACCAATTAATTCCTTTCCTTGAGATTCTCGGCAGCAGGTTTCACAAGAAATCAACCTCACGGCAACAAGCTCTAAACGGAAATCCCCATAGCAAAATTCGAAAGCAAGGAAGGAACAAGAACCCGGAGCTACTCTACTGCAGGTGAGGAAGCACTTACATCGGTTCCTTGGACTTACAGCCGGCGAGAACAATTCTAGGGCTTCGGAGAACTCGAGCTTTCGGTCCCTCCTTGTGCTTACGGCTCCTCCTCGACGAGAGGAACGCAAGGAGATGAAGAAGCCTTTGAATGAGCCTTTGGCCGGCCACCGGAGACGCCCTAAAGCTCGGCTGCGTTTTTCGCCCGAGAGGAATCGCCGACGCGAGAGAGGAGAAGAGGAAAAGAGAGAAAAGAAAAATAACTTAACCCCTCTCTTACCTATCCTTTTATAACCTAGGGTTATGGCTTAAGACCAATTCGTGATTGATTTGTTCACGAAATATCAGCGTGCTCGCTTGGTCCGCTGGAAAGTTGGATTCCCGAAGGTTTCGGGTTCGAGCCGCCCTCGGCTCCTTTTTAAACGGTATTTTAATTTCATTTCTTACAACTACTTAACTATATTTAATTCCCCTATATTATAACAAAATTTGCTTAGCTCAGTTGGTTGGCTGACCTTGGTTAAGGTCTAGTTCGGTCTAGGGTTTAGGGTTCAAAACCCAACCTTAACACTTTATATATATATATTTTTTTAAACTTCTTTCGTTTGGTAAAAATACCAAACGAACTCCAAAAATTGCATAAAAATACTCTATAAATTCCTAAAAATATCTAGAATTTTTCTAAAGTATTTATAAATATTTTAAAGCACTTTTAGAACTCCTAATAAGGAAAATTGGGTCGTTACAATCATCTCGACATATGAAGGACGACAAAAAAGCCATCGTTTTTGTAGATCGCTGCCCCTGATTGTAAGATTGTTGATGTTTCTGCTGAAATTTCTTGGAATAATTACTTGCAGTCTATAGCTAGTTGATGATCTTTCAACTTTACAGATAGAGGATCCTTTCAAGTGAATGGAAAATGCTACTAGAACAGTCCGCTGGGTTGAACTACCTAAGATATCAAATGCATTTCAGAATGCGCACAATAAGCTTTCATCTGGTTCGGTGCTCTCTGATCGTGACTCCTTTCTCTCTCTTTTGACTAGGCCTTTCCTTGCTTCTAAGTTTCGTGAGCAGCAATCGTGAACACATTGCATCTGTTTTATTTGATTATGTAAAAGATAACATTTTCTTTAATGCAAGAACGTGACTTGTTCATTCGACTATGTGGTTCCAGGTTGGTAAGCACAGCCTTGTGTTAACTTTAGAGATTGAAAATTGATGTAATTAGCATGTTTTTCTAGTGCTATAATCTAATGATATAATTTATTCTTCCAATGCGAGTAAACATTGTCAGATTCCTTTATACTCCTTTATGTATTAGATTTCTTATGATTATTTCTAATTGGCTTCTCATTTTTTTGGTCGTAGAGATCGAGCGGATCGAAGAAATACTTGCAATGTCGAATGGAAAGGTTAGTTTGCATAATTGCATCTAGTTTAACTTTTTCCCTCTTAATGGAACATTCTTGAGATAAAAATGAGTGCAAAATAAGTCTGTTAATATCTTAATTGTCTCGGAAGAAGTCTATTGTGTCACTTGTGTTGGGCTATTGTATAATTTGAATACTTAATTCTATATTTTTCCCTCTGTTTGACATTATAATTGTTTCTCTTTGAAAGTGTCCTTAATCTTAGTCCATCTCGTATTTACTTTATTCACAGATTATTAGTCTTGATGAAGCTCATACCTCTTGGGTGCTTGACAGATAAGTAGATTATAAATCTTTGTTTTCTTAAACACACTAATGGTTTTATTTTGTTTCCAGACACTTGATGGTGAAACAAGACCTATCAGAGCTTAGTTTCTGCAATGCTACAATAGATTTATCTGAGAATCCCTTATCCCTCCTTTGAGATAATAATTGTTGATTAAGAATCACCCACTAGTGGGAATTACATGAAGCCCTTGATCAAGTTGTATCCGCTATTGCTTGAATAAGTTGATTAAAGTTGCAAGTTGAGCCCGCACTTTCACTAAGACTAGAAACTTTATCCTTTAATCAAGTAGTAGCTTCTTGATGGAGT
Source organism: Zingiber officinale (assembly GCF_018446385.1). Classification (NCBI taxonomy): domain Eukaryota; kingdom Viridiplantae; phylum Streptophyta; class Magnoliopsida; order Zingiberales; family Zingiberaceae; genus Zingiber; species Zingiber officinale. Next base: position 19,826,975 of record NC_055987.1, on the reverse strand, counting down.
TTATTTAGCATATGAAACTCATTTAAGATTTATGTCTGTTGTTCAATATTTTTTTGACCTCATACTTGTTATAATTTTTTGTTTATAATGCATTGGACCTTATTTAACATTATTTAAATTTTAAAGTGTGTATTTAAATAGATATATAACAAGTAGCTTTATTGAAGAAACTACCGTGCTAAAGAGGGACATTATTGCAGTCATTCAAAAGTTCAATATCCAAGTTAGCAATTTGACTCAAGTAAGTTTTACAATAGCTTCTTTATATAACTATACTTACATGTTAGATTTCCCCTTGAATTGTTGTCAATCAATAGAATAATGATGCAGTATTTTTGTCAATATAAACAAAAAAAATGTATTTTTGTTCGTACTAAGTTTTTAGGTTGAAACTATATATGCGATTGTCAAAAAGAATAATTTTTTTATTACATGTCAGAGATGATGATTTTTATTACTGATCTTTCGTTGTTCATTCCTTTATACTATCTTGTGAAGGACTAACTTTTCCACCATTTTTAGAAAAAGTGTGTCAATTTCAACACTGCTCCATTTTTTTTCAGGATGTCCTTGGAAAGTCTAGTTCAACTGTTTATGCCATTGCATTGTTAGCCTCTGGACAGAGCTCTGCAATAACTGGTACATACGCTGGGAAATACATCATGCAGGTGGTAATTTGATAGGAAACACAAAGATTAAACTAATGTATGCAGGTGGTAATTTCTAAACATGAAGATGAAAAAATGGCTGAGGAATCTCATGACTCGATCAATCGCAATCACTCCAAGTCTCATCGTGTCCATCATCAGTGGTTCCTCAGGAGCCGAACGGCTCATCATAATCTCATCGGTACTATTGATATTCCTTCTCCAAATTTCATAATCTTAATATTCAGAAGCAATATAAGTGTGAGAACAGGATTTTTGACACAACATTTCTCAAGTATCAAAATTCTCATTTATGTAATGCAGATGGTACTATCATTTGAGTTGCCATTTGCACTCTTATCTCTTCTCAAATTCAGCAGCAGTCAAACAAAAATGGGACCTCATAAAAGTTCAATATATGTAAGTTTACTTAGATAATTTATATTTACAAGTGATAATTAATAGAGTAAATGACTATATATATTTGCTGTGTAGATCATTGTGGTGTCATGGATTCTTGGTTTGCTTCGGGTAGCAATCAACATCTACTTCTTAAGCACCAGCTTTGTCAGTTGGTTCATTGATAGCAGCCTACCAGCAATTGCTAACATTCTCATCAACATCATTGTTTTCCCTCTCATGGCAGTGTACATTCTTGCTGTGATCTACTTAACCTTCAGGAAGGAGACTGAAGTAACATTCGTCGACCCATTGAATTCTTCACATGTTAACATAGAGAGTGGTGGTTCATTTCAAGTTGATGGAATGAGTAGATCTGAAGTTGCACCCGTCAGAGAGGATCGTGCAGATATTCCCCTCCCTGATTAGATAATTAAGGTTCTAATTACTTGGATGTTGGTACTGAGTCCTTCACAAGTTAGTTCTTCTTCGGCACCAACTTCATATTGTTCATTAATTGTAAATAGAGTTTATTTGTTTATTTGTATTGGGATAAATTTTATTTGAACATGAGATATGTTTCTTCTTTTGTAATTGTAATTCTTGTATAACTAACATTTTGAATAATATTGATGTGGGGAATATTCTTTCTTGATTATGATTCTTTATTATATATTTAAATTGAAATATGATATATTGGTATTAAAAGATAATAATTTAAAAGACAACGGCTTAAAACCATTATTGTTGTCTATCACCCTCAAAGACAACGGTTAAAAACTGTTGTCGTAGCCTCAAAAATGGTTGTAATTGGAAAAAAAATGCTCTAAAAAACAACGGTTTTAAACCGTTGTCTTTTCATTCAAAGACAACGGTTTAAAACCGTTGCAAGACCGTTGTCTTTTACTGCACATTTAACAACACTGCCAATTACAACGGTTTTAAAGGGCCTACGACAATGGTTTTTAACCGTTGTCTTTTAATGTTTTTGTTGTAGTGGGAAGTCTGGGCACTCGAGGTTGGTCCAAGTGCCCAGACTAGAAAAACCATCCAGAAGCTGAGTTGGAGCGTAACAACTGGTCAAACCCACGTCATCGGTCCAGGCACCTGATGGGGTTCTAGGCACTCAGAGGTGGATAAACTTGACGGATCAAGTTTTGATAAGAGATTGCCACGTCAACAATGGTCCAGGCGCCTGAAGGAGTTCCTGCACCCAGAATGGGCCTATATAAAGGCCTTCGACTAGCAGCTTCAGAAGAACAAGTACTACGACTTTCATTCTTGCGCACTACTCTGAAAAGGCTACTCCAAAGTTTAAATTTTCTTTTTATTTGTCGATAACTCTTATGTTTCAGTTCTTGTACTAAATTTTTGTAAATCATTTTCGAACTGATAATGATTGCCCATCAAAAGCACTCGCACATGCGGCCCTTAGAGTAAGAGTCGTCAAAGGCTCCAAACCAAGTAACAAATTACTTGTGTTAGTGTTTGAATTTTCGTGTTTCTTTTCCGCTACGTACTTTCGATTTATAAAAAACAACGATCGATATTCACCTCCACCCCTCTCTAGCATCTTTCCGATCCAACAAGTGATATCAGAGTTAGGTTAGCTCTGAATTGGTGCAACCACCAATCAGGCAATGGGGTGACTTTCAAAACCTTCTTTTAATTTTTAATTTCGATTTTGAGCTTTTCAATATAGTTTAAATTGATGCAATCACCTCTTTTAGATAATTTTTTCATTACAAAATAATCAAAATTGGTGCAACACCAATCGAGTTTTAATACTTTTATTATCTTCCATACTATTAATCCAAGATCTAGTCTTGGGATTTCTTTCTTCCTCTTTTTTTTTTGTATGCAAGGTTCCAGTCTTAAATGGCCCAAAATGAGGAATATAGCACCATTCCCCCCCTTCTTCAAAGGGGACGACTTCCCATATTGGAAAAAGTGGATGGAGGTGTACATGAAGATAGACTTTGACCAATGGTTCAACATCCGTAAAGGATACAAGCCTCCGATTAGCAACAACATCGGAATTCTGATGGACCCAGAAAATTGGAATCCGAAAATGAAAAAGAAAGCACAAACTGACTTCAAGGCATTGAATACAATCTAGTGTGGACTCATAAAGGTAGAACTGAACCGCGTCGGCCAGCATGAAAATGCAAAGGAACTTTGGGATAAACTCATCGAGTTACACAAAGTAACAGACGAGGCAAAGGTAACTAAAAAGGATTCATTTCTGAATAAATTACATAACATCAAAATGCAGGAAGAAATAAAGGTGACTTGGGATGAGGCATCTTTGGAAGAATCAAATTTCGAAGATCAGAAGCATCACAACTACCTCGCACTGATAACATCCAGACTGGAATCAGAAAGTGAGGCAGATCAAGAGGACGAGTCTGAAGATGAATCAATCCACGAGTCACACTCATTTTCAAAAGTTCGAACGAGGTATCTTCCATTTTAACTGCTAAATTTTTTAGAATAATTGCATATCTTAATAAAAAAATTAATTAAATCTGAAAACAAACTAAAATACTTGTTGAGGAAAATCAACACCTCAAGGAACAAATTGAAAATAGAAATCCAAATCAAGATATAAAACTTGAGGAGGAAAATATAATTTTAAAAGGTTAAATTAATAAACTCAAAGAATTATTAGAAACTTTCACCTCAAGATCAAAAACATTAGAGCTAATACAATAAGTCCAAACTCGGATATAAGTCTAACTCTACAAATAAAACTTTCATCTCTTTAATAAGTCAAAATTTGAAACAAACACAAGTTTGGGTTCCAAAAGCTTATTTAACCAAGCAAGTAGGACTCAATCAATTTAATGTACCCAAAAATGAAATTCATTACCTAAAACCAAATTTAACTAAACCTATTAATTCAAACTCAAACCTAAAATGTAAAATAAAATCAAACAAATCAAACTCAAATCAAAAAATTAAATTTAAATCAAATAATTACAAAGTTAATTTTGTTGGTGCAATTTCTAGTAGGTCAAGGTTGGCCTAGTTGACCAAGCGTAAACCTTGGTCATGGTTTCGATGTTTGACAATACAGAAAGACATGTAGACATGGACAATGCAGGTGCAGTTGTCCATGCGGAGAGATACTAATCAGGGTCTGATCAGGTTGAATGAAGAAGAGTCAAGTAGGTCAAGGTTGACCGGATACTTGACTGGGAAGTCCTAACTGGGATGTTAAGCAGTGGGAAAGTCCTGGTGAGTGAAGCCAGGCAGTTGTGAAAGTCCTGGTGAGTGAGTGAAGCCAGGTAGTTGTGAAAGTCCTGGTGAGTGAAACCAGGCAAGGGAAATTCAGATGGGTCAAGGTTGACCAGACATCTGGTGAAAATTCCAAGTATGGAGACTTGGCACGGGAAAAGTCCTAGTGAGTGAAGCTAGGCAGTTTGGAAGTCCTGGTGAGTGAAGCCAGGCAGTTTGGAAGTCCTGGTGAGTGAAGCCGGGCAGATGGACGGCCCTGGTGAGTGACGCCAGGTAAAAGTCCTAGGGAGTGAAGCTAGGTGAAAGTCCTGGTGAGTGAAGCCGGGCAAGGGAAAAATCCAGATGGATCAAGGGTGATCGGACATCCGGTGTTTGAAAGACCAAGTGGGTCAAAGGGATTGACAGAGTCTTAGCAGTCAAGGGTGGCCGGATGCTAAGCATGATGTACCAACAGTCAAGGTTGACCGGATGTTGGTTTGAAGGCTTGGGACTTGGTTTGGGCAAAAACCAAGCTCCGGATCGATCGGTGGATCGATCCGGCCAGGTACATGGATCGGTCCGGTGACCGATCGAGTAACCAAACAGATAGCCTCGAGTGTTATTTGATCGGTCGCGGACCGATCGAAACAACGATCGAAGGGAGAAAAGAAAGGACATGCCTCGGTCCCGGACCGATCAGATCTTCATGGACCGATCGAGATATGTCTGATCGGTCCAAGTATATCCGTTGAGATTCAACGGGTATCTCCGTCTTCTTCGCTGTTGCAGGTTCGGGCTATATAAAGGAGATCGAGGGCTGCAATACACTCCTAGGGTTGAAGCTTCTTCTTCTTCTTTGATTTGAGCTAGCTCGTGAAGCTTCGTGTGAGCTTCATCGGTTGGTTCCTGCTGTTGTAGGCGTCTTGTGAAGTTGCCGAAGAGAAGAAGGCAAGCTAGTGTTGTTACATTTATGTTCTTAGCTTCTTGCTGTACTTGTTGTTGCAAAGTTTGTGGCGAGGTTTCTCCACCCAGAAGGAGTGTTCATTAGCCGGTTCTCCGGGGTCTCATCCACCGACGGATTGGTAGGCTTCATCCACCTTACGGACACGCCGAGGAGTAGGAGTTTATCTCTGAACCTCGTTACATCGCTGCGTGTTGAGGTTTGATCTTCTTGTCTTTGTTTCTTTGTTTTATTTTCCGCTGCGCTAACTTGATTTGCAGAAAGAAACGCGAATTTGAGGTCGGCTATTCACACCCCCCCCTCTCTAGCCGCTATCCGAAGGTCCTAACAAGTGGTATCAGAGCGAGGTCGCTCTTCGTTGGATCAACACTCGGGGGAGCACGAGCTAGAGAATGGAGTTATTTGGAGAAGACGTCACAATTCCACCTTTCTACGATCGCGACGACTTCGCGTTTTTGAAGGTAAGAATGAAGTACTTTCTTATGACTAACCTAGAAAATTGGAGGTGTGTGCAATTAGGTTTTACTTCTCCATTGGATAAAGAAGGAGAACTTTTGGAGAAGAAGAAGTGGACGAAGGAGCAAATCCACCAATCAACCATCAATGATGAGGTAACGAAAATCATTGAATTTTCTTTACCTAATGATGTTTTGTGTAGGATAGGTGGATATAACGATGCCAAGGAGTTGTGGAATAACTTGGCAAAGTTCCATGAGGAGAACTCCACTTCAAGTTATTAAGAGGAGTCAAGTGAGCCAAGTAGCTCACATTATGGAGGCATGGATTTAGAGGTTGAGGGCTACTCAACATCTAAGGAAGAAGAGGAGGAGAGTTCCTCTTCAAGATCGGAGCAAGAAGAAGAAGCTTCTATCTCCGGAAGGGATGAAGAAGAGAGCTCACATCCATCCTCAACCCTAGGTAACTCAAGCCATTTAATTTCAAATAAATTACACATAATGTGCTTTGAGTGTAGGGAATTTGGGCATTACAAGAGTAAGTGTCCAAAGAGGGTTAGGAAGACTCCACCGGCGCCAAAGGTCAAGGAAGCCGGAGTCCCGACACGCAAAGGCAAGGAGCACGTGGTGTGCTTCTAATGCAAGCGAAAGGGACACTATAGGAGTCAATGCCCGAGGGGGAGGCAACCTCACAAGGACAAGAGACCGAGCACGTCAATAGGGGGAGCTAAGGCAAACCCTAAGGTAACATTTAAGTCTCATTCTTGCAATAAGACACATGCTAGTAGTTTTGTTACAATTGTTAATAATGATAAGCATGTTAACTTTAGGAACCAATACATGAGCTTAGGAGCCAAACATGTTAACCTAGATAAGGATAATACTATAAATGTCAACCCTAGAATTAACCCATCTAAGGCTAAGGAAAATCTAGGTAGAAATCCCAAATCATCTAGACATATGCCTAGGAATTCCTCAAAGAAAAATGATAAATTAAAACTTGAGGTATTAGAAAAGGAGAATCAAGTCTTGAGGTCAAGACTTGACACTTTAGAAAAGACCCTTAAAAATTTAGAGAAGTCAACTCTAGGGTCTAAGGGTCAAAAACCCAAGTCCAAGGACATGAAAGGTTTGGGTCACAAACCTAAGTCCCAAGTGGTCAAGCCCACTTATCACAATGTTCCATTCGATTATGGAACAAAATCTAGGGCTAGGAAGACCATCACCAAGGTCACAAGGGGAGTCGCCTCTAGGGTTGATCTTGATGAGTCCCAAATGACTAAGGTTTTAAAGCCTAGGAGGGTCATTAGGAGGGTTGCTAGGGAAGTCATCCCTAGTGAATATTTAGTGAACCCAATGAGCTCAAATAGGTATTGGGTTCCTAGGAGCGTGATTCCATCACGCTAGATGGTTTAAGGTATGCCAACCTCACTTGAATAGGTAGTTAACCTAATCATGGCAAAAGGTGGCACTTTAGGAATTTTCAAGGTGTAATCAAGCCTTGAAAATAAAATGGAAAATTATTCCTAAGGTGATTAGGATGTGTCAATCACATTTGAGGAGTTTCCTAGAGTCAATCTAATTGGCACATAATTAACCAAAAATCTTTGGTATATGATTTTAGGTCTATTACACTTAGGAATATAGAACCTATGGCAAAATGATCAAGATTATCAAAAATGGCAACTAAGGCTAGAATTAAGTATTTTCTATACCTTTATATGTTGTTTGCCATATATTGATCGTCATATGCCATGTCATGACATCATACTTAATTTATGATCATTCAAAATGTCATGATAATGCTTAGGTCAGTTAAATGTCATGCTTTATTTAAGTTTCATACTTTATGCCATGACATCATGACATTGTCACATGTTTTTACTTATGATATTATATTATGCCATGTCATCATCTCTTGCATTTATAATCAATTAAATTAGTTTAAGGACAAAAACATAATTTGATATAAAGATCAAATTGTTGTTTAGAAAATGCATGAGAACTTAGCCTAAGACGACCTAAACCCATATCTCACATCAAAATTGACTTGGATGTGTTTGATACACCTTAGATGTGTGTGAGATATTAGGATGATGAGTTAGGATCAAGGTGCATAGTTCTTGTACCTAGATGAGCCTAATTCTAATTGGAGGATCATAGGGAAAGCTTGTGTACAAGTCATGTACATTTAGCCCTAAGATTATGGTCCTAAATTGAAGGGTTTAAAATCATTTCAAAATTGATTTGAAAAACCTTGATGAAGCTTTTCTAGTGATAGCATTCATCATTGAGCAAGTTGATACAAAGTTGAACTAAACTTGAGCTATTTCAAAGTTTTTCAAACGTTGTGTCAAGATTTAAAAATGGAAGTTATTTTCATAGAAAACTATTTTTCCATGATAGTATATGTTATGAGGAATGTATCCTCAAAATTTTACAATTTTTTTTTGGAATTTTCTGTGATTTGTTAGAGGTTTCTGAATTTCGGGAGGAAAATCAGAAACCTGGTATCAGAGGTTGGTGACCGATCAGGAGGTTCCCTGATCGGTCCAGTGAAGGTTGGATCGGTCACCAGGACCGATCCAGTGAAGGCCTGATCTGTCTGGTGACCGATCAGGCAGTGAAGGCCTGATCTGTCTGGTGACCGATCAGGGCGTGCCAAAATGCTGATTTTCGACTGGTTGTCTGAAATTTCAGCTCGGGAATTGGTATTTTAGGTTTCTAAAGGTTTGAAACTCTCCAAGACATTGTTGGTGCAATGGTCAAGGGGGAGTTGATCTTTAGGGGGAGTGTTACCTATTAGTCAAGGAGGAGTTGACTTTTAGGGGGAGTTATGTTTGAGGATGAGTGATATGAGATTATCACTTAGTTGATTGTTGACTTTAATATCAAGGGGGAAATTAAGGGTTTCAATGAAAGGTATGAGACTTTCATTAGGAAGAAACTCTTGACCTTGATTCACTCCTTTTGATGTGTGTCAAAAAGGGGGAGAATGGAGAATGTCTAGGAAATGTTCAAGAAAGAACATTGGAGTTTGTGGAAGAATGAAGAGTTATGAAGGGTATGAGACCATTATTATTGTGTTGATCACAACGAGTGAAGTTGTGAACAATGATGACTTACTCTTCAGGGGGGAGAGTTTGTTGATGTGTGCCAATAGGGGGAGAATGAAGGGTTTAAGTTAGGCCTTCATTATCTAAGAAGGAGGTTGCCTTCTTAGAAGGAGAATGTAAGGTTGTAACTTATGTTTCATTACCTAGTGGCATGAAGAAAGTTGAGGCTATTGGATTAGCCTAACTTAAAGGTATTGTCAAACATCAAAAAGGGGGAGATTGTTGGTGCAATTTCCAGTAGGTCAAGGTTGACCTAGTTGACCAAGCGTAAACCTTGGTCATGGTTTCGATGTTTGACAATACAGAAAGACATGTAGACATGGACAATGCAGGTGCAGTTGTCCATGCGGAGAGATACTGATCAGGGTCTGATCAGGTTGAATGAAGAAGAGTCAAGTAGGTCAAGGTTGACCGGATACTTGACTGGGAAGTCCTAACTGGGATGTTAGGCAGTGGGAAAGTCCTGGTGAGTGAAGCCAGGCAGTTGGAAAGTCCTGGTGAGTGAAACCAGGCAAGGGAAATTCAGATGGGTCAAGGTTGACCAAACATCTGGTGAAAAGTCCAAGTATGGAGACTTAACACGGGAAAAGTCCTAGTGAGTGAAGCTAGGCAGTTTGGAAGTCCTGGTGAGTGAAGCCAGGCAGATGGGAAACCCTGGTGAGTGAAGCCAGGTAAAAGTCCTAGTGAGTGAAGCTAGGCAGTTTGGAAGTCCTGGTGGATCGATCAGTGGATCGATCCAGTGATACACTGGGTATCTGGATCGGTCTGGTGACCGATCAGTAACCAAACAGTAGCCTACTGAGTGTTATCTGATCGGTCTGCAGACCGATCAGGAAGGCGAGAAAACGGCTAGTTTATGTGTCTTCTTCTTCGCAGGTTATATAACGAGATCGAGGCCTATATAGGAACAATACTTTTCTTCCTGCTTGAGCTGCTTTTCTTCTTACTCTGTGATTTGAGCTTTGCTGAGCTCGCTTCTGCTTGAAGCTTCGTGTGAGCTTCATCGGCTGGTTCCTGCTGTTGTAGGTGTCTTGTGAAGCTGCTGCTTTATCCAGTCGAAGAGAAGAAGGCAAGCTAGTGTTGTTATATTTATGTTCTTAGCTTCTTGCTGTACTTGTACTTTTGCTTGCTATTGCAAAGTTTGTGGCGAGGTTTCTCCACCCAGAAGGAGTGTTCATTAGCCGGTTCTCCGGGGTCTCATCCACCGACAGATTGGTAGGCTTTGTCCACCTTACGGACACGCCGAGGAGTAAGAGTTTATCTCCGAACCTCGTTACATCACTGCGTGTTGAGGTTTGATCTTCTTGTCTTTGTTTCTTTGTTTTATTTTCCGCTGCGCTAACTTGATTTGTAGAAAGAAACGCGAATTTAGGGTCGGCTATTCACACCCCCCCTCTCTAACTGCTATCCGAAGGTCCTAACAAATTTAAATTCAAGTTACAATCAAGTTTATTATAACTATAAAAATAATCGACATAAACCTAAAACTTAAACTCAAATTCAATAATTCAGATGAAGACATCAAATTAGTTGGCACCTCTAAAAATAACACTTTACCTAGCTTGATAATTAGGACTAGTGTAAATAGAGATAAAAGTTTAATCTAACAAATAGCACTGGAGAAGCTTTGGATGATAGTAGATTATGGAAACTCTGTCTATGTGTGTCTAGGAAGATATGACTTTGACCTGGTACATCTAGCTTAGTGGAACTAACTGAAGCTATTCCTTATTAATCCTAGTTGGTTAGACCAAAATTTTATACTAAATTCAGTGGATAGGACTATTTGAAAAATTTTAAAGGCATGGTTACTCTAATAATGTTTAGGTGACTCACCACAGCTTAGAAGTTTAACCAAAGAATGCATATTTGTTGAACCCAAAGTTAAACTTGAATGTAACACAAGTTAAATCAAATCCTGAAATTTAACTTAACTCATCTCATAAAATCATAGGATTTCCTGATTAGAAATATAGATCGGGGAGATGAATAAGAATTAAATAAAAATAAATTAAAATAAAATAAAATAAGTTAAATAAATTAAATTTAAAAAAATCAAGTTAAATTAAGTTCAACCTTGAGCTAAAATTTTGTTTCTCCTATTTTTTAGAAATCTAAATAGATATTAGACTGTGGTTGCTCACGACACATGACCAAGGATCAAACAATATTCACAAATTAACCTTCAAAAGACTAGGAACAGTTGCATTTGGAAACAACGACAAACTGAAGGTAATTGGAGTAGGTAACATTGAACTAGAATCTAATTTCATTATTAATAAAGTACTCCTTATTGAAAATTTCAAATTTAACTTAATCAGTGTTAGTCAATTGTGTGATTCAGAATATAGGGCTAGGTTTACATCCACTGAATGCTTAATTAAACATATGAAAGACCCTACAATAAAATTAAAAGGACTTAGGAATAATAATATTTATATAATTAACTTAGCCAGCTCCTTACTTAAGTGTCACTTGACACAAAAACAAGAAATCTAGCTGTGGCATAAAAGAATGTCCCACACTAACTTTAAAAACCTAACCAAACTAAATGGTTTACTTAGAGGACTATCAAAACTACCTAACTTAGACTCAACAATTTGTAATGCTTGTCAATAAAGAAAACATACCAAATTAAGTCATAAACCAACTAATCAAACTCAAACCAATTCAACACTTGAATTATTACTCTTAGATCTATTTGACTCCGAAAAGGCTCTGATGACACCGAAAGGCTGCTCTAAAGTTTAAATTTCCTTTCTATTTGTCGATAACTCTTATGTTTCAGTTCTTGTACTAAATCTTTGTAAATCATTTTTGAACTGATAGTGATTGTCCATCGAAAGCACTCTCACATCCGACCCTTAGAGTAGGAGTCATCAAATGCTCCAAACCAAGTAAAAAATTATTTGTACTAGCATTTAAATTTTCATGTTTCTTTTCCCCTGCATACTTTTGATTTCTAAAAAGCAACGATCGCTATTCATCCCCCCCCCCCCTCCCACCACTCTCTAGCATCTTTTCTATCCAACAAGTGGTATCAACGTCAGGATAGCTCTGAATTGGCGCAACCACCAATCATGTAAGGGGGTGACTTTCAAAACCTTCTTTTAATTTTTTATTTCAATTTTGAGTTTTTCGATATAGTTCAAATTGGTGCAATCACCTCTTCTGGATAATTTTTTTCCATTACAAAATAATCTGAATTGGTGCAACACCAATCGAGTTTTAATACTTTTATTATCTCCCACACTGTTAATCCAAGATCTAGTCTTGGGATTTCTTTCTTCTTCTTTTTTTTATGTACAAAAGGTTACAGTCTTAAATGGCCCAAAACGAGGGATACAACACCGTTCATCTCCCCTCTTCAAAGGGGACGACTTCCCATATTGGAAGAAGTGGATGGAGGTGTACCTGAAAATAGACTTCGACCAATGATTCAGCTTCCGTAAAGGATACAAGCCTCCGATCAACAACAACACTGGAATTTTGATGGACCTAGAAACTGGAGTCTGAAAATGAAAAAGAAAGCGCAAACCGACTTTAAGGTATTGAACATGATCTAGTGTGGACTCACAAAGGTGGAACTGAACCGCATCGGCCCGCATGAAAATGCAAAGGAACATTGCGATAAACTCATCGAGTTACACGAAGTAACAAATGAGGCAAAGGTAACTAAAAAGGATTCATTTCTAAATAAATTACATAACATCAAAATGCAGGAAGAAGTAAAGGTGACTTGGGATGAGGCGTCTTTGGAAGAATCGAATGTCGAATATCAGAAGCATCACAACTACCTTGTACTGATAGCATTCAGACTGGAATCAGAAAGCAAAGAAGATCAAGATGATAAGTCTGAAGATAAATCAAGCCATGAGTCTGCACTTATTTTCAAAGGTTTGAACGAGGTATTTTCCATCTTAATTGCTAAATTTTTTAAAATAATTACATGTCTTAATAAAAAAATAATTAAATATAAAAAATAAACTAAAATACTTCTTGAGGAAAATCAACACCTCAAAAAACAAATTGAAAATAGAAATCCAAATCAAGATATAAAACTTGAGAAGGAAAATACAATTTTAAAAGGTTAAATTAATAAACTCAAAGGATTATTAGAAACTTTCACCTCAAGATCAAAAACATTAGAGCCAATACAATAAGTCTAGACTCGGATATAAGTCTAACTCTACAAATAAAATTTTCATCTCTTTAATAAGTCAAAATTTGAAAGAAACACAAGTTTGGGTTCCAAAAGCTTGTTTAACCATGCAAGTAGGATTCAGTCAATTTTATGTATCCAAAAATGAAATTCATTACCCACAAGTTCAGTGGACAGATCTATTTAAAAATTTTTGAAGGCGTGGTTACTTTAATGATATTTAGGTGACTCACCATAGCTTAGAAGTTTAACCAAAGAATGCATGTTTGTTGAACCCAAAGTTAAACTTGAATGTAACACAAGTTAAACCAAATCCTGAAATTTAACTTGACTCATCTCACAAAATCATAGGATTTCCTGATTGAAAATATAGATCGGGTGAGATGAATAAGGATTAAATAAAAATAAATTAAATTAAAATAAAATAAGTTAAATAAATTAAATTAAAATAAATCAAGTTAAACTAAGTTCAACCTTGAGCTAAAATTTGTTTCTCCTATTTTTTAGAAATCTAAATAGATATGAGACAGTGGTTGCTCACGATGCATGACCAGGGATCAAACAATATTTACAAACTTAACCTTCAAAAGACTAGGAACAGTTGCCTTTGGAAACAACGACAAACTGAAGGTAATTGGAGTAGGTAACATTGAACTAGAATCTAATTTTATTATTAATAAAGTATTCCTTATTAAAAATTTCAAGTTTAACTTAATCAGTGTTAGTCAATTATGTGATTCAGAATATAAGGTTAGGTTTATATCCACTGAATGTTTAATTAAACATATGAAAGACCCTACAATAAAATTAAAATGACTTAGGGATAATAATATTTATATAATTAACTTAACCAGCTCCTCACTTAAGTGTCACTTTATACAAAAAGAGAAAACCTAGCTGTGGCATAGGAGAATGTCCCAGACTAACTTTTAAAACCTAACTAAACTAAATGGTTTAGTTAGAGGACTACCTAACTTAGACTCAACAATATGTAATGCTTATCAACAAAAAATCATACCAAATTAACTCACAAACCAACTAGTCAAACTCAAATCAATTCAACACTTGAATTATTACATTTAGATATATTTGACTCACATGGAATTAAATCTATTAATGAAAATTTATATTGTCTAGTAATAATTGATGATTACTCAAGATTTACTTGGGTAAAATTTTTTTAAAAATAAAGATGAAATATTTAAAATATTTAGTAATTTTTGTAGATAAACTGAAAATGAAAAGGACTCAAAAATCAAAAGAGTTAGGAGTGATGACAATGGTGAATTTAAAAATCATAGGTTTACTAAATTCTGCTTAGAAAATCGGTACCATCAAGAATTTTTGTGTCCTAATACACCTCAACAAAATGGAATAGTTGAAAGGAAAAATAGAACTCTTCAAGAAGTCACTAGGACAATGTTTAATGAATACCAACTGCTAAAATATCTCTGGGCAGAAGTTGTTAGTAGAGCCTGCTATGTACAAAATAGAACAATAATAAATAAGAAATATAACAAAACTCCATTTAAAATTTACTATAATAAATTACCTATGTTAAATACTTTAAGGTATTTGGATATCCTGTTTACATATTAAACACAAGAGAATACTTAGGAAAATTTACCTCAAAAGTAAAAAATGGAATCTTTGTAGGGTATTCCCTAAACAGTAGAGGATATAGAGTTTACAATAAAACTACTCTAAGAATTGAGGAAACAACCAATGCAAATTTTGATGAAATAACTAACTCTAAAGAATCTAACTAATTCAACATCAATACCAACCAATTGATTTCGATAGAGCTAGCACTAATCTAGGGGGAGCAAGTCAAAACCTAATAAACAAATGTAAAATACAGAAAAATGGTGAATAATGATAAGGGAATTTTCTGAAATTTTTAGAAATTTTCTGGAAATTTTTCAGAGATCGTATGGTGTAGGTCACGGGGATCAATTATGGACCCCGGGAAAGCCTGTTTAAGGTACCACATTTAAGCGAGGAAAACTTTGGTTTTTATTTTTTTCTTTTTATTTTCTTTTTTCTTTTCTCCTCCGCCGAACAGTGTCGTGTGCCCTAACCTCCTTGCGCTGACGCCGTTTCTCCCAAAAAATCACCGCGACGGTTCCTTTCTCTACTCTTTTCTTCTTCTTTGTCGCCGAATCCCATCCCCTCTCCTTTGCGCAGCGCTGATCCGATCGTCTTCCCCATTGACGGCCCCACCTCGAGCCATTTCTCCTCTCCTCTCTGCACCTTCTCCACCCGACGACACCGCCGGCTATCTCCTACTTCTTCCTCCGGGCGACTTCCTCCTTCCTGGGCTCGCGACACCGCAGTCCTTCGGTGAGCCCTAGCTTCCAATCGCAACACCAGTCGTGCCTTCTCTTCATCGCCGGCCGCCAGGTTCGACCCACCACGGATTGCCTCCTCTGTGCCAGCCACTGAGCACCGACGTCTCAAGACCTAGCACCGCCAATAGCGCCTGGGAGCTTGTTGCCATCACCGATCGAGGGTCTCCGGTGGCCAGATTAAGGTAGGTGTTCCTTCAAGATCTTGTTTTAGTTGTGGCTATTGTGCTGATGTGTGGAATAGTCCCAACAGAGTTAGGCTGTGAATTACCTGATTTCCAGGCGCTAATCCTTTTCGGCAGTAAACTTCCTTGGCTATAAATTGAAGGAAGGATTACAGCGGGCTTTTGTGTGTTGTGAATCAACAAGCATGGTTGTGAAGATTTCTTGTTCAAATTTCAGCAGCAAGCAACCTTTCACCGCAGTCACTTGGATTGTGAATTGAGGTAAGGTTTAGGGTTTTGATCTTCGTTGTAGATGATTGCTAGTTGTGTTAGCAATGATTATTAACTTAGGTTTAGAATTTATCTAATGGTGTAATTAGGGTTAATGAAGCTAACCCTAGATGGTCGGTGGATTAGGAATTTGTTTAGCTATTTGTTAATAATTAACTTAGCTAAACTGTACGATTTACTATGAACTTTGACTGAGTATCTCGGAGTATTTGGACGGACTTTTTTTTTCGATTTGGAGGGTACTTTGAGTTTATGTCATTTGATATGCATAGTAATATTTTTAACAAATAGCAACGATTGTGTTTTCTTATCTTTTGATCATGATCACTGTTATTTGTTTGTTTGTATTTGTTATGCATCATGTTAGTACTTATCGATTATACATGCTTATAGGGTAGTGACACAATCATGTTATATATATGTTCGGGACCTAGGGTTTTGATACCTACATCTCCGTGTACCTTTGATATGATTCATTGTCCTATGGTACATTTTTTATCTATATATGGATATTGCATATTCGTTATTATTGCCATGTTTAGTGTCATGCATCATCTCGCGCGTGATTGCATGTTGTCGATAAGTCTGCCATTATTATCGAGCATACATGTACCACACCACTCATGGGTTAGTGGTATATGGTATCAGTGGAGGTGTGGTCATTTCTCCTGGTCTAGTGACTTGGTAGCCATGGACGCCGGTCGGTTTGCTCACTGTTGTCTAGGTTGTTGTAGCCAAGGTTGACTTTTTTGGCTGGTCAGTTGGTCCCAAGTGTGATGATGCAATGGTGGTGATTCCTCCTCCCGTCATAGTGTACCGAGAGATTAGAGCATTGAGCTTCCCATTTATGATTTGGGGTAGGAGGATAGGTCGTATTGATGACATCCTCTCCCCTCATCGAAGCAACGGAAACGGTTGGGCACTTACCCACTCACACCATGTGTGTCACCACATTGTGTGTGAGATAGATGTGTCGTCGGGGTGACCATGACATTTGCATCATATGCATGATGCATTTATTGTATGTTTCGTCGTTTCATTGTGCATTTATATGGATATATTGATTGACATGCTGAGTTTATGACACTCTTGCAGCGACCTGTTGTACTTATACCGGTCCGGTTAGTATATTTTCTCCTATTTATTTGAGTTTTACCCTTCTTTGTATCGAGGTGGTCTCATGGATTAGTGATGGTTGTTATTTTCTTTATTATACACCGTTGCCCGCTGAGTTGTTGAACTCACCCCCGTGGACACTATCTTTTTCAGGTACCAAGTTGTTTATGGAGTCTCTTGGAGTATCCTACCTGCCGGTCCCCATGTTACATTAGAAGACTAGTCTCCGTATTTTTGTTTTTTTTTGTCTTGGTATATGATATGTGTGTATTTGGCTTTGTGTTCCGGTTTTGTTTCCAGAGTGTTGTGTTGTTGTGTGGTGTAAGCCTAGCCGACTAGCAGTCTTTGTTTATACTTGTATGTGTTGTCTATTGGATTTTCGCTGTGTTTGATTTTGATACATCCGAGTGGACTGTTAGATTTACATATAATTGCGTGGTTGTATTTTTGTGGTATCAGCCGAGTAGGATGCATATAAACTGTGTGGTTGTGTGTATGTTCCAGCCGCCTGTGGCTGATGTATATTGTGTCTGTAGAAATGTTTCAGATTGTCACCCGTACAGGGGAGGTGTTGCCGAAATTTCTTCGGACAGGGACTTCCCCGGGGCGTGACAATTTAGTGGTATCAGAGCCAGGTTATGATACTTGCTATGTGTTTTGGATTTTTGAGAATTATCTGATACCAATTTATTAGTATCAGAGCTCGATTTATGAGTCTTATTTCTCGTGTTTTTGGATTTCGTGTTTTAATCTTCTCGATGTGACTTTTCGGGTTTTGGGACCTGGCAGCGGCAGGATATCTCCAAGTTATAGGAGGTATGTTGGTATATTGTCATCCTACCTTTTTGGTTGGTATATGCATTGTTGACTATGATAGTTATGACATGTAATAACACTTTGTATCTGGTATCTGTCTGATGTTGTAGCCATATTACATGTGATGGGTTAGCCACTAATAATGATTGACCCTATTAGAGATCAAGGATTACAGTTTCTGGTGATTTTTCATATCATACACCAGTAGTTTTTAGCTTCTATTACTACTAGTTGGTTAGCAGATTGAGGCACATACCAGCCTCTGCTATTATTAGCTGGGTAGTGGATAGTATCTATATCTTCATGTTGACCTAGCCAGTAGTATACCATTTTATCTTAGTTAATTTCATCAGTAAATATCGATTTACTCTTGTTAGATCGGTCAGTAGAAGACTGATTTACGTTTGTCGACTTGGGTAGTCATGGATTGATTTACCATAGTTGCTTGAAGAGAATTAATGTAATCT
Organism: Zingiber officinale; assembly: GCF_018446385.1. Lineage (NCBI taxonomy): Eukaryota > Viridiplantae > Streptophyta > Magnoliopsida > Zingiberales > Zingiberaceae > Zingiber > Zingiber officinale. The sequence goes on along the minus strand of NC_055987.1, from coordinate 19,808,814 downwards.
TGATCAATTAGTAGATGACTGATTTAGTTTTGTTTGTTCGATCAGTAGGGGATCGACTTACTCTATTTTATAGAGATGCTGATCTTTGGGTTATTCGTGCTTAGTTGGATATCTGGAGCACATTGAGTACATGGCTTGTACTGACGTGGGGAAAGATTGAATTAGTCGTATACCGTTGTCAGTTTGGTCAATCTATAGAGGATCGATGTATCCTATTCCATGGGTACGTTAATTTTAGACTGTATGTACCTAGTTGGATAACATAGAAGGTAGCATAGGGAATATCAGGTTGATTTGATTAAATATGCTGATTCTGCATATCTATGTGGTGTGTACATATGATTATTATGTGTTGTAGGAGTGTTATGATGGACGGTCTAATTGTATGTAGTGGGTGTTTACTTTTCCAGTTATGATTGTTGTGGGTTTCTAGTAGATTATACCCGAGTGGTCTGATTAGTTTATTGGAGGTATTTTGTCGATTAAATCTATGTTGTGGGATGTGCACATGTGTTTAGGTATTTTATTTGATATATCTTGTCGATTTAAATCTGTGTCATGGTATGTGCATGTAACGACCACCCTTTCTACACTACTACTATTCTCTAAAGGTGGACGCTACTTGACTACTAACTCTACTTAACCGGTATGATTAAAAATCACATAGAAACTCTACCGAAAAATTTCGGCAGAGTCTCCCCTGTACCGGTGACCATATCCGTAAATACATACAGAGTATACTCAGCCACAGGCGGCTGGAACATATAATTTCACAACCACGCAGTATGATAGCACAATAAAAATATGAAACTACTCTAGCAATGGCAAACAACCATATCACTCCAACAATAGGAGGTATCAAACTACAAATGCGGAAATAAACTCAATTTCAATATAACATTAAAAGAGAACTAAAAGAAAAGTCTTGACAATTTTGCCAGCTAATTCTGGATCTCTCCATAGTCCTGGCATCACACACACTGTCACAGCATCTCCTTGTCGCCTTCCTTCTTATACTTTTCCTTTTCCTTTATCTGCAGTAGGAGGAAAATAGTATCTATAAGCTAAAAGCTTAGTGAGCGCTATCCTACTCACAAAAACTCGATATGCATGTATATAAATAAAACATGCTAAAACTGAATGCTAACATGTAGAGCTACTCATGCTCATAAATAGCAAAGAAATCAACTAACTGAAAAGCTAACATGTATAGCCAATCATGCTCATAAATAGCAGTAAAGGAATCATACTAACTGAAATACTAAACATGTATAGCTAATCATGCTCATAAATAGCGAAGAAACTAACTGAAAAACTAACATGTAAAGCCAATCATAGAACTATCATGTGTATCAATAAGAAACTGAATTGATACCTAAGCTAAACTAATTAATGCTAAACTGAGTCTAACTTGTATTCACATAACTAATTTGTGAAGTTTTGAAAACTATTTACATAATAGATTAAAATAATAATCATGCTGTTGATGGGCCCGGCAACTGTACTTGCTGTGCGCGCATCCCTAACTAAACCCGGGATTGCAAGTTCCGAGTCTAGTAGGGTTTACTAGGTTATCTAAACCTAGGGACGACTGTGGGAGCCCAACCCAATGGATATCTAATCCAGTACAGTGCCTTTGCTGAAAATAAAATACTGATTTCATAATTAATTTTCTTACCTTGCTTTAACTAGGTTATCTGAACCTAGAACTAGGTTATCTGAACCTAGAACTAGGTTATCTGAACCTAGAACTAGGTTATCTGAACCTAGAGGCGACTGTGGGAGCCCACCCATTGGACCGTAGTCCCATATAAGCTGAAGCAAGACTAAATAAGTTATTTTAAATGCTTCTACTGCATTAACTGAGCTATTAAAATGCCTACTGTAGCATTATATTGAGCTAAGCATTTTATCAAGCACTTGGTGTGCACTAGAACACACCCACTGCTCTAATTAATAAAAATCTGTACTGCGATACTTTAAGCATGCTTCCATAAAAATAAAAAGAAAACTTAACTAGTTAAATCCCCAACTAGTTAAATTCCTAACTACCAACATGTATCATCTATCATTCGATCGTAAACCGCCAACGATCATACATCTAATTTTCGGCAATACTAATAGATAGGAAAACAAAATTCTTCAACATGCTACAATGGAAATTAGAAGAAGGAAATCAAATCTCGGAATCTAAATCTGCACATGTTAGAAACTAAACTAAATCTGCATTTGCTTAATCAAACTAAACTAAATCTGCACTTAATGAATATGAAATCCATTAGTGCATGATAAAATATATACTACATCACTAATTGTTCCATAATTCCAAAACTCCTAAGAAGTTAGGTGAAGTATCTACATTAAATTTACTAATGCAACAACTTGCAAGTATCATAAAACTCAATTGTAAGGGTTCAACAACGCAAAACAGAGATCGAATTCCTCAACAAAGAAATCGAACAATCTCGAGAGGCAATTCTATATCAAACCCCAGCTTCAAACAATGTTCACAGAAACCAAACGAAATGCAACTAGATCATCTACAGATTCTGAATTGTTTCCAGCAAAGCAAGGCATAAGGAAAGAATGCTATTACGATAAAGGAAATTGATACATGAAGATGATAGTATGCTTGAATCTGCTGGAATTCAAAACTCAGGTAAAGCTTAATCGAAAATACAGAACCAACTCACTGTCTAAACTAATTATCCCCTTTCTTCCTTTAGGGTTCACGGCGGCAAGCACCAGAAAGAAAACACTACTTCTAATATATAAACAAACTCATGCAAAGCTTCGGGAATCTCCTTCAAATCCCTAGCAACAGTTCACTTACAAACAAACTCTAAGGTTTCGTGCAAAGCTTCGGACACAAAGAAAGGAACAAGGAATAAATCACGGAACTACTCCTACTGCAGGTGAGAAGCAACTCACCTTCGTTTCCTTGATTCACAGCCGAAGAGAAGAACTTCTAATTCTTCTAGGGCTTGCGGCGAGCTTGAAATCTCGGTCTTCTTCGCGCCTTCGAGTTCTCCTTTACGAGAGGAGCTTGGATCGGTGAAGAACTCACGGAAGAAGACGCTCGCCGGCCGCCGGAGACGAAGCCCTAGCCTCAGCTTCGTCTTCGCCCGAGAACAGGAAATCGCGGACGCCGTCGCCGAGTGCGAGAAGAGAAATTTTGAGGGAAAAGAAAATAATTAATCCCTCTCCTAACTTATCCTTTTATAACTACAGCTTAAGACCAATTCGTTATGAATCTATTTACGAAATACCCGCTGGCGCGCTTGGTCCGCTGGAAAGATAAGTTCCCGAAGGTCTTGGGTTCGAGCCGTCCTCGGCTCCTTTTTAAACGAAATTTTTATTTCGTTTCTTACAACTACTTAACTACATTTAATTCCCTTATATTATAACAAAACTTGCTTAGCTCAGTTGGTTGGCTGACCTTGGTTAAGGTCTAGTTCGGTCTAGGGTTTAGGGTTCAAAACCCAACCTTAACACTTTACCCTTTTTTTTTTTAACTTCTTTTGTTTGGTAAAAATACCAAACGAACTCCAAAAATTACATAAAAATACTCTAAAAATTTCTACAAATCTCTAGAATATTTTTAAGGGTATTTCTAAATATTTTTGAATTATTTCTGAGACTCAAAATGAGGAAATTTGGGTCGTTACAATTCCCCATACCTTATAAAAAGTTCGTCCTCGAACTTAGATTAATTCTGGATATATTTCTGTCTCATGCTGTCTCCATGCTCCCCTAGTAACTTTCTCGTGCTCCTGGTTCTACCAGATGACTTTTACTAATGACACTTCTCTGTTTCCTAGTCTCTTGTCTGCTCTGTCCACTATCTGTGTCTGCTCTCATAGCTAAGATCCTCTTGGATCTACACTGTCTGAGGCTGAATCACTTGGCTAAGGTCGTGAATACACTCCTTTAGCATGGAGACATGAAATACATTGTGTATTGCTGACATATCTTGAGGTAAGTCTAGCTTGTAAGCTACCTTCCCAATTCTCTCTGTGATCGGGTAGGGTCCTACGTCGAGGACTTAACTTGCTTTTCTCTTGGGTTCTCCGATGTACACAAACCGTACCGGTGTTAGAATCGATTTCTTACAGACTCTATGGAGGCACCGATCTCGATCGGAAGTTCATTCCAAAGTCACCATGTTCAGCACTATCGGATCACAAAAGAGTTCTCATGCGCTATCATGACATCGCATATGAACCGATGCGTGGATGCTATAACTTCTCCGAAGGTAATGTTGTCGAATCGACTACCGAGTACCTGGGGTATTTATAACTTTTCGCGAATGCCCTGCTATATAAGAATGGGTTGCCCCAATTATCAAATAGAACAAGTGTCATACTCTTCGTAAAATGTTAATCGACTGTGACAACTGCCGAGGCATTGGCTACGTCCTCTCCGGTGAGTAAGTAGATCCTCGCATTCGCCATCACTGGAGGGGCTTCTAATCTGCCTGCGGTGATAGATGGACCTTCTAGAGCGGACTACCATCTGATATAATCGGAGCGGGCTGGCGCATGTTGAATCTGCTTGGTGAGGAAGACCAGCTTGTTCAGGCAAGCTTGTTGTGCCCTTCTTGTCCACATTCAAAGCATCCTCGTGTGCGCGACAAACCCACGGGTGGAATTTCCCAAGTAGCACACTTTGGATAAGCGGGTCGCCTAGATGGTCCTCCTTCGGGTCACTCCACGATTTGCGCTTGTTGGAGTTCCCTTTCCAATTGAGCCGTGGCCTGCTGTTTTTGATTGTAAGAGTTTCCTTGGCCTTTAGACTCGAGGAGACTTGCTGCGCTTTATGCTATTCCGGTAATGCTCGTAGTCAAGGCACCGCCACTAACCTCTGTGGTTTGTGGCCTATGTATGCCACCTGCCACGTTCACTGCTATCTCTCAGCATCTTGAGCATCAACCGACTCGTTCCTTTTCTGTACTTCGGGACATAGGCGAGCTAGCCTATTGAATTTCTTCACGGCTTCCTCAACTCGATAGGTTGCCTTGACGAAACTCCGTGAACTCGTCGTAGTGGTTTGTGACCGCATGTGAAAGAACTCCTCGAAAATTCTTTCTCAAGTCGCCCCATGTCATCGCGGTTCCTTTGCGGCGCTCTCGACTCTCTCCCACCACATCGCGTCTCACTAGGAGCAGGCACTTCACCTTCTCGTGTTACTGCCGGTCAGAAGCTCCATCGTGCTCCTCGTTTTGAACCAGCTTGTGCATCCCATGGTTCACTAGTGCCCGAGAAGTTCTCGCGCGACTCGCGCCACCGGATCGGATAGGCTTCCTTTCTTAGCTCTCTGAACGGACCGCCGGTACTGGGTCTGTTGACGTCGGGCTGGCAGAGGTTCAGGTGGAACCTCTAAGACTTCGAGTCGTCGATTCGGGTTCCGTGGGGTATGTGTGTGATTAGCCTTAAGGTGGCTATTTCGTGTCGTTCGATTGGCTATGGCGAGCCACTAATCGTCAAGGTCGGAGGAGGCACCGAGCCGCCTCGGGGCCTCGATGCTAGTGCCCTTCTAGATGGGCGTCCTTGTGCCATTTCTAAAGACATCGAGAACATAACATAACTTATGTAATCACAGTTATATGACTACTGATATCATGTTTAAAAACTATCACATACTAACAAGCAGTAGGCATATAAACATAAACTGTAATAACAAAACAAGGAGCATAAATTAAGTAGAGGTATTCTTACTTGGAAGACGACAAGGCTGATGCTAATGTGTGTGATGTCAGGAATTGGGGGCAGATTGTAACGACCACCCTTTCTACACTACTACTATTCTCTAAAGGTGGACGCTACTTGACTACTAACTCTACTTAACCGGTATGATTAAAAATCACATAGAAACTCTACCAAAAAATTTCGGCAGAGTCTCCCCTGTACCGGTGACCATATCCGTAAATACATACAGAGTATACTCAGCCACAGGCGGCTGGAACATATAATTTCACAACCACGCAGTATGATAGCACAATAAAAATATGAAACTACTCTAGCAATGGCAAACAACCATATCACTCCAACAATAGGAGGTATCAAACTACAAATGCGGAAATAAACTCAATTTCAATATAACATTAAAAGAGAACTAAAAGAAAAGTCTTGACAATTTTGCCAGCTAATTCTGGATCTCTCCATAGTCCACACATCACACAGCATCTCCTTGTCGTCTTCCTTCTTATACTTTTCCTTTTCCTTTATCTGCAGTAGAAGGAAAATAGTATCTATAAGCTAAAAGCTTAGTGAGCGCTATCCTACTCACAAAAACTCGATATGCATGTATATAAATAAAACATGCTAAAACTGAATGCTAACATGTAGAGCTACTCATGCTTATAAATGGCAAAGAAATCAACTAACTGAAAAGCTAACATGTATAGCTAATCATGCTCATAAATAGCAGTAAAGGAATCATACTAACTGAAATACTAAACATGTATAGCTAATCATGCTCATAAATAGCGAAGAAACTAACTGAAAAACTAACATGTAAAGCCAATCATAGAACTATCATGTGTATCAATAAGAAACTGAATTGATACCTAAGCTAAACTAATTAATGCTAAACTGAGTCTAACTTGTATTCACATAACTAATTTGTGAAGTTTTGAAAACTATTTACATAATAGATTAAAATAATAATCATGCTGTTGATGGGCCCGGCAACTGTACTTGCTGTGCGCGCATCCCTAACTAAACCCGGGATTGCAAGTTCCGAGTCTAGTAGGGTTTACTAGGTTATCTAAACCTAGGGACGACTGTGGGAGCCCAACCCAATGGATATCTAATCCAGTACAGTGCCACTGCTGAAAATAAAATACTGATTTCATAATTAATTTTCTTACCTTGCTTTAACTAGGTTATCTGAACCTAGAACTAGGTTATCTGAACCTAGAACTAGGTTATCTGAACCTAGAGGCGACTGTGGGAGCCCACCCATTGGACCGTAGTCCCATATAAGCTGAAGCAAGACTAAATAAGTTATTTTAAATGCTTCTACTGCATTAACTGAGCTATTAAAATGCCTACTGTAGCATTATATTGAGCTAAGCATTTTATCAAGCACTTGGTGTGCACTAGAACACACCCACTGCTCTACTTAATAAAAATCTGTACTGCGATACTTTAAGCATGCTTCCATAAAAATAAAAAGAAAACTTAACTAGTTAAATCCCCAACTAGTTAAATTCCTAACTACCAACATGTATCATCTATCATTCGATCGTAAACCGCCAATGATCATACATCTAATTTTCGGCAATACTAATAGATAGGAAAACAAAATTCTTCAACATGCTACAATGGAAATTAGAAGAAGGAAATCAAATCTCGGAATCTAAATCTGCACATGTTAGAAACTAAACTAAATCTGCATTTGCTTAATCAAACTAAACTAAATCTGCACTTAATGAATATGAAATCCATTAGTGCATGATAAAATATATACTACATCACTAATTGTTCCATAATTCCAAAACTCCTAAGAAGTTAGGTGAAGTATCTACATTAAATTTACTAATGCAACAACTTGCAAGTATCATAAAACTCAATTATAAGGGTTCAACAACGCAAAACAGAGATCGAATTCCTCAACAAAGAAATCGAACAATCTCGAGAGGCAATTCTATATCAAACCCCAGCTTCAAACAATGTTCACAGAAACCAAACGAAATGCAACTAGATCATCTACAGATTCTGAATTGTTTCCAGCAAAGCAAGGCATAAGGAAAGAATGCTATTACGATAAAGGAAATTGATACATGAAGATGATAGTATGCTTGAATCTGCTGGAATTCAAAACTCAGGTAAAGCTTAATCGAAAATACAGAACCAACTCACTGTCTAAACTAATTATCCCTTTCTTCCTTTAGGGTTCACGGCGGCAAGCACCAGAAAGAAAACACTACTTCTAATATATAAACAAACTCATGCAAAGCTTCGGGAATCTCCTTCAAATCCCTAGCAACAGTTCACTTACAAACAAACTCTAAGGTTTCGTGCAAAGCTTCGGACACAAAGAAAGGAACAAGGAATAAATCACGGAACTACTCCTACTGCAGGTGAGAAGCAACTCACCTTCGTTTCCTTGATTCACAGCCGAAGAGAAGAACTTCTAATTCTTCTAGGGCTTGCGGCGAGCTTGAAATCTCGGTCTTCTTCGCGCCTTCAAGTTCTCCTTTACGAGAGGAGCTTGGATCGGTGAAGAACTCACGGAAGAAGACGCTCGCCGGCCGCCGGAGACGAAGCCCTAGCCTCGGCTTCGTCTTCGCCCGAGAACAGGAAATCGCGGACGCCGTCGCCGAGTGCGAGAAGAGAAATTTTGAGGGAAAAGAAAATAATTAATCCCTCTCCTAACTTATCCTTTTATAACTACAGCTTAAGACCAATTCGTTATGAATCTATTTACGAAATACCCGCTGGCGCGCTTGGTCCGCTGGAAAGATAAGTTCCCGAAGGTCTTGGGTTCGAGCCGTCCTCGGCTCCTTTTTAAACGGAATTTTTATTTCGTTTCTTACAACTACTTAACTACATTTAATTCCCTTATATTATAACAAAACTTGGTTAGCTCAGTTGGTTGGCTGACCTTGGTTAAGGTCTAGTTCGGTCTAGGGTTTAGGGTTCAAAACCCAACCTTAACACTTTACCCTTTTTTTTTTAAACTTCTTTTGTTTGGTAAAAATACCAAACGAACTCCAAAAATTACATAAAAATACTCTAAAAATTTCTAAAAATCTCTAGAATATTTTAAGGGTATTTCTAAATATTTTTGAATTATTTCTGAGACTCAAAATGAGGAAATTTGGGTCGTTACAGTGCACATGTGTTTGGGTGTCTTATTGGAAGTATCTTGTCAATTAAATTGGTGTTGTGATATGTACACATGTGTTTGGTGTGGTATTCGAGGTAACTTGTTGATTATGTTTGATTTGTGAGTGCACTCGGGGTTAGTATGCTTTATTGGAAGTATATGTTGACTATACTCATAGGATATGTGTACACATGTTTGGTGAGTATTATTGGACGTGTATTGTCGATTATACCTACGATGATATATGCACCCGGGTTTCGTATGCATTGTTGGAGGTATCACGCTGATTTATACTTGTGTTATGAATGTGTTGGGTGTGTACTAATTAGAGGATTATGTCGATTATACCTATGTTGTGTGTGCATGTGTGCTAGGTGTATTGTTGGTGGCAGCATGATGATTCTACTTATATGCAGTGTCTACACTATGTCATTGTGGTATTGCTCTGTCAACTAATTCTTTTATTGGTGGGGGACCCACTAGGATGTAGATAGAGTTGACGATGAATTTGATTTGCGTACTGGATTGTGATACCTTGGTTGTTCACAGTGATATGTGGTAGAGTGATTTCGTGCAGTCACTAGTTGATAGTTAGATGTCTTGCACATATTTTGGATTGTTTGTGGTGGAGTGTTGCTCCCACATGTTATGGATCGTTTGTGGTGGAGCGTAGCTCCCACATATTATTATTTGTTTGTGGTAGAGCGTTGCTCCCACATATTTAGGGATTGTTTTGTGGTGGAGCGTTGCTTCCACATATTGTGGATTGCTTGTAGCGGAGCATTGCTCCCATATTTATTGCAGATACATATTACGGATTATATGTAGTGGAGCGTTACTCCCACATATTGAGGATTTCTTGTGGTATAGCGTTGCTCCCACATATGTGGTATTTCTTGTGATGGAGCGTTGCTCTCACTGGAGGATCTATTCTTTGGTGATTTATATTGTTGGTGATTAGATTTCTGAATTATTATCGGGGATCTTATGGTTAGGATTGTTGGCCCCGTGATAGTTTTGATGTGATCAACCAAGTTAGTTAGGTCCTGCGTTTTGTCTGAACCCTGTGTCTGAGTGTGCAGGAACTTAGGAGTGCAGGAAGTCGAGCAGAAGATGCAGCTAGCGAGAAGGACGGCACAGGAAGGGAGCCGACGGGCTCGGTGCGTCCGAAGGACGAGAGAGCTGCGGAAGAGTACTCCGGTGGAGCGAGAAGAACGTGTGCGGCGTTCGAGGGACGAGAAGCCGAACGGAAGCCTGCTCGAGGAAAAGGCCGGGAACTGGGTTCGGGTGAGCCCTATTCCGGATGGCCGCAATCACCCAAAGAGTCGAACCGGAGCAAGTCAACTGGAGTTGACTTGTCAATGGTTCGGTCGACGGAACCTATTGATCGGTCGACCGAACCCTTCATTAACCGAAGTCAACCGCAACAGACACGTCGAATGCCACGTCAGAAGCTGACCGTTGTTGAAGCTGATCGGTCGACTGAACCTCCTGATCGGTCGACCGAACCCAAGTTTATCTAGAGACTAAGTCGAGCAGTTTGATCGGGCCAACTCAGCTGGAAGACCGTTGGCCGATCGGTCGACCGAACATAAGGATCGGTCGACCGAACAAAAGCTCATCCTCAGAGACTGCACCTGGACAAAAGACTGGGAAGGTACAGCAGGTTCGGTCGACCGAACCTGGGGATCGGTCGACCGATCCCTCTCAAGTCAAACCTGATCCCGAAGGTTCAGGTTAACTGATAAGCTCTAGAACCCCTATATAAAGGGGGTCTCGGGTAGCTATTTAAAACAACGATTAGATATGAAACTCAACTCTGTAATTACTGTTTAAGCAACTTTTGTGCTCTCAAAGTGTACAAGGCTTCTCCGCCTTCAGAGAAGGAGTTTTTCTTACTGCGTCTTTCATCGCCCTGGATTAACAACCCTCTTCGTTGTAACCAGGTTAAAACTCTGAGTTCTATTTCTTTTCTATCATTTTGTTTTGTTATTAAGTGTTGTTTTATTTTAAGAGTTGAAAAGCTTTGAGGGGGGTTATTTTTACTTGCAAGCAATTCACCCCCCTCTTGTCGGCCTCCGCTGCACCAACAAGGAATGTTTGTGATACAAACATTATGTGTCTTGGTTTTACCATTAGGGCTTGCGGAGCCTTAGATGTTTTCAGGGACTCGATGAATTTGATATTTCTAGGATGTTTGGATCGGTTTCCATTGTCTTTGTTGACGATGTTGTGATCTATTTCGGATCCGAGGTGAGTCACGTACACCATCTTCGCATAGTTCTAGAGATGTTTCGACGGAAACGTCTATATGTGAAGATCAGTAGTGCGTATTTTGGTTGTCTTCTGTGAGATGTTTGAGACACACGGTCACCAGTAGGAGTATACCGTGGTTCCACAGGAGATAGAGGTTGTTACCGTTGGGAGTAGACGGAGTCTATAGAGGAGGTTCGCAACTTCCTTTATTTGGCTCGATATTTTCGGAGATACGTTGAGGGTTTCTCTCGGATTGCTATGCCACTTACACGCCTGATTAGGAAAGGTGTGAAGTTCACTTGGACTAAGGATTTCGAGACCAGCTTCCAGGAGCTGAAGCGGAGACTAGTGTCAGCTTCGATTTTGGTTTTACCTTCTGGAGAGGACAGATTCGTGTTCTATATCGACGCATCTCTACAAGGTTTGGACACTGTTTTGATACAGCATGGCAGGGTAGTCTCCTATGCTTCTCGGCAGTTGGAGGAGCATAAGAAGAACTACCCAGTACATGAATTGTAGCTGGCCGCCATTATTTTTGCCTTGAAGATTTGGCGGCATCACCTTTATGGTATTACAGTTGAGATTCTCACTGATCATAAGAGTCTCAAATAACTTTTTACTCAGAAGGAACTTAATCTCCGATAGAGAAGATGGATGGAATTCCTGAAGGATTACGATTGTACCATTAGCTATCACCCGGGGGAAAAGCTAATGTGGTTACCGATGCACTCGGCAGGAAGTCCAGAGGAACTTTGGCTTGCCACCGAGTTTCAGTCATAGACTTGGTTCAAGGTTTCTCCGAGTTGGGCCTTGCGGAGCAGGGACAGATAGAGCAGGGTATTCTGGTTACCATGGCTTCTCAGTCGTCGATCAGGATGAGGATTTCAGGAGGCCCAGGCCGGTGATGAAGTCCAGAGGAACTTTGGCTTGCCACCGAGTTTCAGTCATAGACTTGGTTCAGGGTTTCTCCAAGTTGGGCCTTGCGAAGCAGGGACAGACAGAGCAGGGTATTCTGGTTACCATGGTTGCTCAGTCGTCGATCAGGATGAGGATTTCAGGAGGCCCTGGCCGGTGATCTGCATTTGCCGTTTATTGGCAGCCAAATAGCTTCTGGGCAACAGACCGAGTTCACATGAGATGAGGAGGGTATTATATACTTTCAGGGCAGATTATGTGTACCCCAGTCTCACCCGGTCTTACAGGAGCTACTTCAGGAGGCTCATTGCTCTTGATTTGCGATCCATCCAGGTGGGACCCGCATGTATCGAGATTTGAGGCATTCCTACTGGTGGAACGGTATGAAGAAAGACATCGCGGAATTCGTAGCTAGATGTCTTGTCTGTCAGCAGGTGAAGGCCGAGCACCAGAGACCTGCCGGCTTACTTCAGCAGATTCCTATTCCCGAGTGAAAATGGGAATACATTACCATGGACTTTGTGGTGGGTTTGCCGAGGACATGATGAGGCCATGACGCGATTTGGGTAATCGTTGATCGATTAACCAAATCGGCGTACTTCTTAGCGATCCGGAAGACTGATTCCCTGGATCGATTGGCAGATCTGTATTGTCGGGAGATCATCAAATTACATGATTGCCCCTTTGACTTTTATTTCGGATAGAGACCCCCGGTTCACGTCTCATTTTTGGCAGAGTTTGTAGCAGGCCTTGGGCACTCAGCTCTGTTTTAGTACAGCTTTCCATCCGCAGACAGATGGACAGGCAGAGCGGACCATTCAGACTCTAGAGGACTTGCTGAGGTCATGTGTATTGGATTTTGGAAGCAGTTGGGAGGACCATTTGCCATTGGTAGAGTTCGCCTACAACAACAGCTTTCATTCGCCTATACAGATGGCACCGTTTGATGCGTTGTATGGTAGGCCTTGTCAGATACCCACCCTCTGGGATGAGGTTAGAGAGGCCCAGTTGTTGGGACCTAATAGAGCTCAGCATGAGGTAGAGTTGGTCCATACTATCAGATAGAGGATGTCAGAGGCACAGGACTGACAGAAGAGTTATGTTGACCGGAGTCAGATACTCTCAGAGTTCTCCATTGGCGACCATGTATTTCTACGAATTTCACCCACGAAAGGGGTGAAGAGATTTGGCCTCAGAGGTAAGCTAGCTCCGTGATTCATTGGACTTTTTCAGATCCTGGAGAGGATTGGAGTAATAGCTTACCGTCTAGCACTACCACCATCCCTGGCAGGTGTTCACGACATATTCCATGTGCCTGTGCTGAGGAGATACATACCTGACCCGACACATATGCTGACAGATATCTCAGTTCCCGTTCAGCCTGACGTCACTTATGAGGAGATTCCGGTATGGATTCTGGATCGGAAAGAGTGTCAGTTGCGGAATAAGACTATCCGGCTGGTTAAAATCGGATGGCAGCATCATTCGGACGAGGAGTCTACCTGGGAGCTCGAGAATATTATCCGAGCTCGATATCCCCATCTTTTCACTTGAGGTGTGTGAGTTATTTACCGTTCAGCATTTATACTCTTTACTTGTTGTTAGTATTTGCTGATGGTAGATAACGAAATTTGGGGACCAAATTTTTATTAGTAGGGGAGAATGTAAAATATCGAAAAATAGCGAATAATGATAAGGGAATTTTCTGAAATTTTTAGAAATTTTCTGGAAATTTTTCGGAGATCGTATGGTGTAGGTCACGGGGATCAATTATGGGCCCCGGGAAAGCCTATTTAAGGTACCACATTTAAGCGAGGAAAACTTTGGTTTTAATTTTTTTTCATTTTATTTTCTTTTTTCTTTTCTCCTCCTCCGAACAGTGTCGTGTGCCCTAACCTCCTTGCGCCGACGTTATTTCACCCCAAAAATCACCGCGACGGTTCCTTTCTCTACTCTTTTCTTCTTCTTTGTCGCTGAATCCCATCCCCTCTCCTTTGCGCGGCGCTGATCCGATCATCTTCCCCACTGATGGCGCCACCTCGAGTCATTTCTCCTCTCCTCTCTGCACCTTCTCCACCCGACGACACCGCCGGCTATCTCTTACTTCTTCCTCTTCTCTGTGAAGCCGAGCCCCTTCCTCCAATCGCTGAGCAGAGCCCTTCCCTCTGCCCTAGCGACGACAGCCAACCGACTTCCTCCTTCCTGGGCTCACGACACCGCAGTCCTTCAGTGAGCCCTAGCTTCCGATCGCAACACCAGTCGTTCCTTCTCTTCATCGCTGGCCACCAGGTCTGACCCACCACAGATTGCCTCCTCTGTGCCAGCCACTAAGCACCGACGTCTCTGGACCTAGCACCGCCAATAGCGCCTGGGAACTTGTTGCCATCGCCGATCGAGGGTCTCCGGTGGCCAGATTAAGGTAGGTGTTCCTTCAAGATCTTGTTTTAGTTGTGGCTATTGTGTTGATGTGTGGAACAGTCCCAACAGAGTTAGGCTATGGAGTACCTGATTTCTAGGCGCTAATCCTTTCCGGCAGTAAACTTCCTTGGATGTGAATTGAAGGAAGGATTACAGCGGGCTTTTGTGTGTTGTGGATCAACAAGCATGGTTGTGAAGATTTCTTGTTCAAATTTCAGCAGCAAGCAACCTTTCACCGCAGTCACTTGGATTGTGAATTGAGGTAAGGTTTAGGGTTTTGATCTTCATTGTAGATGATTACTAGTTGTGTTAGCAATGATTGTTAACTTAGGTTTAGAATATATCTAATGGTGTAATTAGGGTTAATGAAGCTAACCCTAGATTGGCGGTGGATTAGGAATTTGTTTAGCTATTTTTTATAATTAACTTAGCTAAATTGTACGATTTACTACAGGACTTTAACGCAAGACGAGTATCTCGGCACGTATTTGGCCCATTTTGGACAGATGACTTTTCTTTCATTGGAGTGCTTACTTACAGTAATAATGTTTTAACAAATAGCAACGATGTTTTTTTCTTATACCTTGTTGATCACTACTCGATCTGTTACATGCTTGTTTGTTTTTTATTCACATCATGTTAGTACTGATTATACATGCTTATAGGGTAGTGACAATCATTTATATATATGTTCAGACCTGGGTTTATTATATTGGAATCTTTGATTCATTGTCCGTATAATTTTTATATCTATATATGGATATTGCTATCTTCAGATATTGCTATGTTTAGTGTCATGCATCATCTCGTGAATGATTGCATCGTATGTCTGCGATAATAGCGGCAACGAGCGATTCCGTATAGATTCGACATACACCACTCATGGGTTAGTGGTATATGGATCGGTGTGTGTTGGCGATTCGCTATGGCTCCATTGGTACTACCGTGGCCAGATGTAGAAAGTTATTGTGTTTGGCTCCAGTTTTAGTGTATGAACATGGTAGCTGAGGACTCTATATCTCGTTGGTCCGTTGGTCTCATGAGTAGTGTGACCACCTGGTAGCAGCGTGATTCCTCCCCGTCATCGTGTACCGAGAGATGAGAGCATTGAGCTCCCCCATTTATGATTTGGGATAGGAGTATAGGTGTACTCCGACAGCATCCCGTCCACTCGGTCACTCATTAAGAGCAGTGATGGCAGAGTGCATGGTTGTCACAGCCCTACCCACTCAGTCTCACCATTGTGTGTGAGATGGTTGACTGGCGTCAGGGGTGACCATGACATTTGCATCATATGCATGATGCATTTATTGCTTGTGTTTGCTGCATTTACTTGCTGCATTTATATGGATGCATATGATTGACATGCATACAGGATTTATGACACTCTCGGTCTGACGACCCTGTTGTACTTATACCCTGGTCCTGGTTAGTATAGTTTTCTCCTGTTTATTTCAGTTGCATTTACCCTTCTTGTATCAGGAGGCTGTACGCATGATTAGTGATGGTTGTTATTTTCTTTATTATGCATATCAGTTGTTACCCGCTGAGTTGTTGAACTCACCCCCGTGGACACTATCTTTTTCAGGTACCAGGTTGTTTATGGAGTCTCTTGGAGTATCCTACCTGCCGGTCCCCACGTCACATTAGAAGACTAGTCTCCGTATTTTTGCTTATTTTTTTTTGTCTTGGTATATGATATGTGTGTATTTGGCTTTGTGTTCCGGTTTTGTTTCCAGAGTGTTGTGTTGTTGTGTGGTGTAAGCCTAGCCGGCTAGCAGTCTTTGTTTATACTTGTATGTGTTGTCTATTGGATTTTCGCTGTGTTTGGTTTTGATACATCCGAGTGGATTGTTAGATTTACATATAACTGCGTGGTTGTATTCTTGTGGTATCAGCCGAGTAGGCTGTATATAAACTGCGTTGTTGTGTGTATGTTCCAGCTGCTTGTGGCTGATGTATATTGTGTCTGTAGAAATGTTTCAGATTGTCACCCGTATAGGGGAGGTGCTGTCAAAATTTCTTCGGACAGGGACTTCCCCGGGGCGTGACAACAAATACAAAGATGAACAAAATCAATCATAAGAAAGTAAACAAATACAAACTTAGCCTAGAACAATAAGAGTCAGCTCAGACTACCTAATTGAATAAATTTTAGGTAACCCAGACCTAAGAGTTCAAACTAAATCATCCTTCAGAAACCTAAGTCAAATATCTTTAATTTCTAAAATCTAATCCAAAATAGTAGAAGAATCCCTATTTGACCCAGACTGGATTATAGCTGATCCTGTCCGAGAGTCGAGGCGATGGATGCTGGGGGGCATGGCGCTCCTGTCGACCGTCAGTGGACTTCGAGCTGGAGGGTCATGCAATCACAGCAGCATCAGTGCCGAGCCAAGTAGGGGTTCCTCGGCGATGGCCCTCTGACGCTCAAGTCAGTCTTCGACGAAGGGTAAGCAAAGAAACGGAGAAGCAAAGTAACTATGTAGCTACAGTAGATATTATGCATACCTTTATTGAAGCTTGGGGCCCTTTATATAGGGCTTCGAAGGCTCGTGTGCACGCTCCTCGAGGTGTGCACACTTCTCAAAGCTTACCCTGAAAAGACATGTAAAGAAAGCGTCCCTGACACCGTACACCAATGACCCGAGCATATCTTTGACATGACAGTGGAAGCTTCCGTTGTATGATCCTCTACCTGGCCATGCCGCCAACCATGCAGTCTATCGATGGCACGAATTCCCATAAGGAAATCGACTGATCCTCCTTTTGTCTGTTAGTGGGTCGAGCGGGATGACCGCCCAGCCAGCCCTCAGCAGTCCGGATGGTCTAGCCCTTGGGCCGAGTAGAGTGGCCTCTCAGCCAACATTTCACTGTCCGAGCTCCGTTGTTGTACCGGGCTATACCTGGGTGTGACTGCTCAGTTGCGATCCCGTTCATCGGTTCCAAGGTTCGATGTAAGTCCGAGCGAGCTAGCCACTCGGCGTATGCCTTGCTGGCACAGTTTTCTGAGCGTCAGGAGCTCGGTATGTGACCGAGCTGTGGTAACATTTGGTTGATATCGGCTTGACTATCCTTCACCCCAGTCGGGCAAGTGGCTTGTCCGACTGGCCAGCGATGCAGGGGCGTTGACCGCCTAGACTTTGACTTCCATTGTGACAACAACCCCTTGAGGGGTGGGCCCTTATCAACGACCCCCTGAGGGGTGGACCCTTATCACCGGATCACATGCTTCCCCCTCAAGTCTAGTCGAAGGAGGCTATAAGTCCGACTGACTGGACAATAAGAAGCATAGAGCTCGGCTAACCGATTGGCCATTATACTGGTAGGACTTCAATTGGTTCACCAAAGAGTGTCGGTTGACCCTGAGATCGATCCTGGGAGCCGATCGGCACTCCGAGTATTTACACTTGGGATTTCTCCTTCGATGTCCTCGGATGTGTGCGGTCAATGCTGACGTCACCCAAATCTCTTCGAAATTCATGCAAATTACCCCCGTTAAGGTTGAGCACGCGCCCATTAAATGTGCACCATTGAGGGACGACCACGTGTCACCGTCGCAGTCACCACATGCCCGAAGCGATAAGCTCTGACGCGACATCTGGCGGTTTGAATTCCATGGTTGGATCTGTGTCTTGAATTTTATGCCCTAGATCTAATGGCTCTGCTTAGTCGAGTCGTAGGCTTATAACCCCGCAGAGCCCCCTTCTCCCTTAACTTTGCGCTCTGCTCTTTCTGCTCTGGCGATTCTCGTGCGATCAGTGCTCCGGCGGCTTCCCGTCTTTTTCTGCGACAACCTTCTTTGATCTTTCTGTAAGCTTTCTTTGATCTTTTGCGATTCTTTTGAATCCTTGCCTCTTTCCCGTGCTCGTCGTGCTTTCTGTCCATTTTTATCGCAATCCCATTTTCTTGTTTTCTGGCATGGCTAGCTCTTCTCAGCCATCTGACCCCGCTCCTGGTCTCTGGTACAGTACCATGGAGACCAGATTTGATGTGAGCGACACTGAGAGTCTTAGGCCTCGGGTTCTTCCAAGCGGACCTGGCCTCAGTCTTGATCATCTCGACAAAGCATCGTTGAGCGGCCAGTAGGTCACCCTTGACTTCCCCGACTTGGTCGTCTACCGGGAATTTGATCTTCTGGCAGTAGGTTGAAACTAGTGCTCGGAATTCATTGAGGGTCGGTCGGCCCAGGATGACATTGTAAGCCGAGGAAGCATCTACCACAATGAAGTTTGTGGTCCTGGTTCTCCTGAGCGGCTCCTCTCCGAGCGATATGGCCAACTTGGTTTGGTCGATCAGCAAAACTTCATTGCCCATAAATCCATATAACGGGGTTGTCATTGGTAGCAGTTTGCCCCGGTCGATCTGGAGTTAATCGAAAGTCTTCTTGAAGATTATATTCACCAAGCTCCCTGTGTCAACAAAAATTTGGTGGATAGTATAGTTGGCGATTACCGCTCAGATGAGAAGGGCGTCATCATGAGGGACTTCTATGCCATCGAGGTTCCGGGGTCCAAAGTTGATCTCGGGCTCGTTCGCCTTCTCTCGGCTACAGCCTATGGTGTGAATCTCTAGCTGTCTAGCATATGACTTCCTAGCTCGGTTAGAGTCACCGCTAGTCGGTCCGCCGGCGATGATGCTTATTTCTCCCCGAGCGGTATTGCTTCTGTTTTCCTCTTCCCGAGCGGACGACATGTGCTACTCGGTAGAGGATAGGGGTTGATTGACACTTTCCCTCTGATGATGGTGTCATCGCTCGGGTGATCTTCTTGCCTCCTCCCGCCATCCGGCAGATTGATGCTCATGTCATCGATTGGGAGAGGGAGATTGGCGACGATAGCCCCTTGGGGTCGGTCTGGTGATTGGCGTCAGACCGCGGCAATCACGTGTTGTACGACGCCGACTGGTGAAAGGAACAGAACATAGGTATCCATACCTTACCCTTTGATGCCTTTGGTCGATCATAAGCCACATGTTGTACGGCATGCGCCCTCATCTCCTAGTGGGGTCGGCCTTCGGCTCTTGGCCCTTTCGGTGATTGGTGGTCGCTCGGCGGTCGTCGTTCGATTGGTGCCGAGGGCTCGGCTGGTGCCTCCTTCCTTCTTGCCACCTGGGCCTCTTCCACATTTATGTACTAATTACCCTTCTTGAGCATGTGATCATAGACGCAGGGTGGCTTTCTGATAAGCGATCGGAAGAAATCCCCTTCGACGAGCCCCTGTGTAAAGGCATTCATCATGGTCTCGGATGAGACCGAGGGGATATCCATTGCACCCTGGTTGAAGCGTTGGATGTACATTCGGAGGATTACTCTCGGCCCTTGCTTTAAGGAAAACAAACTGACGCTTGTCTTCTGGTAACGCTTGCTGCTCGCGAAATGGTGTAGGAAGGCCGTTCGAAAATCCTTGAAGCTTTGTATCGATCCGTCCGGCAATCTTCTGAACTATCGCTATGCCGATCCGGAGAGTATGGTGAGGAAGACTCAGCACTTCACCCCATCCGTGTACTGGTGAAGTGTAGCCGCGTTGTCAAACTTGCCCAAATGATCATCCGGGTCTGTTGATCCATTGTATTCTTCGATCGCCAAAGGAGCGTAGTGCCTTGGCAGTGGATTGCGCAATATTACTTCAGAGAATTGGTGATTGATCCGCTTAGGGTATGCGTCATCTCGTGGTGCTTTGCCCCTCCGGGCATCCCAAACGGGCACTTCGTCCGAAGAAGACCCCCACTCTTGATTCGCCTGTGCGATTTCCGAGGGCGTCTATAACAGAGCCAGGTGGAATGGTATTAGCACGAGGGGTGCTTCTCCTTGCGTGCCGGTCGGCCCTCTATTTTGTCCCCAAATGAAGAGTTGCTCAGGCCGGTCCTCCTGCGCCGCTCGGCCTCAGCTGCTGCTGCTCGACTATTTTGGCCACTCGAGCTTGCACAAGCATATCGAGTTCTTCTTGAGTGAGCGTCACAGTGTGAAGTCATCCAACTTCTTCCATTTTCTCGGCTCGGATGCAGGTGTGTTCCCACATATGGCACCAAATTTGATCTTGCCCAAGAGTCGAGGCGATGGATGCTGGGGGTCATGGCGCTCCTATCGACCGTTAGTGGACTTTGAGCTGGAGAGTCCTACAATCACAATAGCGTCAGTGCCAAGGGAGGGGTTCCCTGGCGATAGCCCTCGGATGCTCAAATCAATCTCCGGCAAAGGGTAAGTAAAGAAACGGAGAAGCAGAGTAACAGTGTAGCTACAGTAAAGATTATGCATACCTTCGTTGAAACTTGGGGCCCTTTATATAAGGCTCCGAAGGCTCGCGTGCATTCTCCTCGAGGTGTGCACGCTTCTCAAAGCTTATCCTGAAAAGACATGTCAGGAAAGCATCCTTGACACTATACCCAAATGACTCGAGCATATCTCTGACATGACAATGGAAGCTTCCGTCGTACGATCCTTTGCCTAGTCATGCCGCCAACCATGTTATCTGTCGATGGCACAAGTTCCCACAATGATATCGGCTGATCCTCCTTTCGTCTATTAGTAGGCTGAGCGGGATGGCCGCCCGGCCAACCCTCAGCCGTCCGGATGGTCTGGCCCTTGGGTCGGGTAGAGTGGCCGCTTCCACTGTCTGAGCTTCGTTGTTGTGCTGGGCTATACCTGGGTGTGACTGCTCGGCTGTGATCCCGTTTCGTCGGTTCCAAGGTTCGATGTAAGTCTAAGCAAGCAGACCGCTCGGCATATGCCTTGCTGGCACAATTTTTTGAGCGTCGAGAGCTCTGTATGCGATCAAGCTGTGGTAATATTGGCTTGATATCAGCTTGGCTATCCTTCACCCCGATCGGGCAAGTGGCTTGTCCGATCGGCCAGCGATGCAGGGGGGTTGACCGCCTAGACTTTTGACTTCCATCATGGCAGCAACCCCCTGAGGGGTGGGCCCTTATCAACGACCCCATGAGGGGTGGGCCCTTATCACCGGATCAATAGCTATCCAGAAAGAACTAGTCCAATTTGAAAGAAATGAAGTATGGGATTTAGTACCATTACTTAATAATAAAAAGGTAATAGAAACAAAAATGGGTATTTAGAAATAAACTAAATAAAATTTGAGAAATTGTTAGAAACAATGTTAGACTAGTAGTTAAAGGGTTTAGTCAAGTAGAGGGACTTGACTATGATGAAACATATACTCAATAGCCAAACTTGTGTCTATTAAAATGCTACTAAGTTATACACCCTATAATGGATTTAAGCTTTAATTATCAAATAGATGTTAAATCTTCCTTCTTAAATGAGTTAATAAAAGAAGAAGTTTATGTAAGTCAACCACCTGGGTTTAAAAGTCTTGATCATCTTGACCATGTGTTTAAACTAAAGAAACCCTTGTATGGTCTTAAACAAGCACCTAGGGCGTGGTATGAAAGGTTTACCTCCTATCTAATTTCCAAAAGGTTGAACCAAGGTCAAATTGTTCCAACTCTATTTGTAAAATTACTTAAACAAGATATCTTCATAGCCCAAGTATATGTACACGACATAATTTTTTGTTCAACCAACTCAGAATTTTTGTAAGAATTTATAACTTTAATGGAATAAGAATTTGAAATGAGCCTAGTAGGTAAACTAATCTATTTCTTAGGATTACAAATTAAACAAACAAATGAAGAAAATTATGTTTACCAACAAAAATACATAAAAGAATTACTTAAAAAATTTGGAATGGAAAATACTAAAGAAATAAAAACACCAATGGTGACTAACACAACCTTAGATAGTGATCCAAATAGAAAGCCTGTGGATCTAAAATATCATAGGAGTGTCATAGGCAGTCTTTTATACTTGACTATAAGTTGACCTGATATTTTATTTGTAGTTAGTATATATGCTAGGTACCAAACATATGCTAAGGAATCTCACTTAACTAATGTAAAAAAAAATAGATATTTAAAAGGCACACCAAATGTAGAAATTTAGTATCCTAAAACACCTAATTTTGAACTAATAGGTTACTTTGACTCAAATTATGTCGATTGTAAACTAGATCGGAAAAGTACAAGTGGTGTTTCCCAATTACTTGGACCATCACTTGTCAACTGGTTTTGTAGAAAATAATACTGTGTTGCTTTATCTACTATTGAAGCTGAGTACATAGCAATGGGTGAGTGTGTAGCACAACTATTATAGATAATGCACACATTAAAAGACTTTAACTTAGAATATAAAAATGTAAAAAATCTATATTGCTAATATTAGTTCAATAAACTTAATCAAAAAATTCAGTGCATCATTCAAGAACCAAGTATATTAAAATTAAACATCACTTTATTAGAGATCATGTCACCAAAGGAGACATTGAATTCAACTATATTGAGTCCAAGTCAAATTTGACTGACATTTTCACTAAACCACTACCAGAATCTGAATTCAGTAATCTACGAAGACAACTGGGAATGTGCATAATAGACTAGGACTCTTGTTATCAAATAAATTTTTAAGTGATTTGCAAATTCTAGGAAAATTATTTACTGATGTTTTCTAAAAAATTCTCATTTCTCTAGTGTTGTAAAATTATTTTGGCCTTAGTCTAGATAGAACCTATAGAAAGCATAATCCTATAGATCTAGGAAATGAACATCTCACAAACATACTAGGTCTACCTTGATTGTGTATTCATAAACATAGAATGCCGTCAAATGCATAGGCCTCTTGCCTAGACTTCAGATACCTATATCAGTGCATCAAAATAAGTCTACGTTATAAATACAATAATATATTGATCAAGTTAGGCAATCCTTCTTCATAAATAATAAGATGGATCAAATTTTGCTTAACTTGACTAACCAAGTGAATATTATTATCTTCTAGTAGATAGCAAGTAACTAACGATTTGACATGTACTAAGGATATTAGAAGTTGAATGATTATTTTGAAATAAAGATATCAAATCCAGGGGGAGAATTTAATTTTAAATCAATTGTCAAAAACTCTAAAATATTTACTTAAGAAATTTTTCTTGAAAAAGCTTTACTTAGAAAACATCTTGAAAAATTATTTGATTTGAAAAATACATAATTTTAAACATTTTTGAAAAATCAAATAATTTTTGTAAAAAAAAACCTTGGAAAATTATTTTAAATCCGTACTCTTAAAATTATTTTGACAATCTTACTAATTAGAACATTTTTCTTTAAAATTATTTTAACAATCTTACTTAGAAATTTTTTCTTTAAAATTATTTTGACAATCTTACTTAAAAAATTTTCTTGAAAATTACTTTAAGAATCTTTCTTAGAATATTTTTTAAAATTACTTTGAAATTTTTTATTAGAAAATTTTTCTTTGAAATTACTTTACAAAAGTTTACTTGGAAATTTTTTAAAATATTTACTCAAAATTTTTTGAAAAAGTTTACTTAGAATTTTTGAAAAAGTTTACTCAGAAATTTTTTTAAAAAAGTTTACTTGAAAAATCCTTTGACAAAGCCTTACTTAGAACATAATTTTGACAGAGCTTTGACTTAGAAAGTGCTCTTAAAAAATATTTACAAATTTTTTTGCTAAACTGAACTTTTGTTTAAACCTCTCCCTAAGTCGGATACATACATAGTACTTACTTTCAGCTATATTTTTGCATTAATGTATGACATTATTGATCATATAATATGTTTGTCTTTCTTTTACCTTAGTTTTTTTTTATGAATGCTAAAGGGGGAAGGTAAGGGTTAATGTAGAAAAAAAATAAACAAACTTAATCAAGTAAATCAAATTCAAAACTAACTTAAATCATTTATTTATTTTTATGTATATTGTCTTTCAATATTATTCTTTTTCTAACTTTAACCCAGGTTGTCGTTGCATCAAAAAGGGTGAGATTATTGGTGTAATTTTTACTAATGATCTAACTCAAATTTTGATGAATGACAAGTGGATTAAAGTTAGAGTATTTGTGGTCTAATTACTTTACCAAGTGTGCAGGAGTTGACAAGTCTGGAGGACCTAACACCAAGCTGAAATCTAGTTAGGTCCACAGGACCCGATAACTAGTGTGAAGTCCAGATAGGTCTGCCGGACCCAATAGATGGCAAGAAGTTTGTTGGTCCACGAGACCTAACAACCGGCCAAAGTCTAGTTGGGCGGGACTTGACAACTAGCGGAAAGACTTGATGGGTTAAAGGTAAGTCAAGTGACTACAGTTAGTAAGTAAGAGGTAAGCAATTGGAGGAGAGATCCAGTGAGGACGCACTCCCGATTGAGAGAATAGTAGGCGTCGGTCTACTTAGGTCCATTTAGAAAACCTAAGCTGAGACATTGACTAGATTCTAATCTCGAAGAGACAGGATCTAATTACCATGACTATCTTACTGCATTGTGCTAACTTTATTTTACAAGATAAATATTTTTTTGTTGCCTGAACTAATTCTTTTTTGTGGGGAAGAAGTTGCTGAAAAAAGAATGTCCAGGCGCCCGGAAGGGGTCCGGGCACCCAGACTCCAGGTGCCCAAAGTTGGTTCGAGCGCCTGGACCATTTTCGCTTGGGCAGCCAGGCAAGGAACCCACATCAACGGTTGAGGCACCCGGAGGGGTTCCAGGTGTCCGGATGTGGATAAACTTGACGAATTAAGTTTCAACGAGAGATAACTACGTCAGCAACGGTCTAAGCGCCCGAAGGGATTCCTACACCCAGAAATTAGCCTTGTTGGAGTGTATACTGAAAGCCTAAGCTTTGTAAACATTCATTATGAATAAAGAATCACATTTGGTTAAATTATCTACATTTGTTTGTAGTTGTTCATTTAATTTATATTGTAGATAACATAGTGTGTGGTGTCACATGTAGAAGATGATGTTATCAGTACCTTATAAATTATAAACAGTAGCTCACGACCAAAATGGAAAGGAACAAACCATTAGAAGGTCGTAGTGTAATTAGGTATTAGTTTATCTTGACTATATAATTACACTAGTACACTCAGAGTGTATTGAGTAGGACCATTTGAGGTCGTTTCTTTTATACTGACTTTATAAAGGAACAAAGACCTCGGTTATTATGGAAGTGTGTGCTCTTAATCCTAATATAATAACAAGCACATATATTTGATATTTATTTCTTTAATTTATCAATGGGTGAGATTTAGTTCGATGAATCAATAAGCCCGATAAGTTGGGAAATGGTATCACTTATAGTGTGTGTTGTTGATTATAGAAAGAAACTGTGTCCTAGAGATACTAGGTTGATAATGTCCTCAAGAGGAGCTCATAAGGATTGTCATGTTAAACTCTGCAGGTGGACTTAGTCCGACATGACAATAAGGTTGAGTGGTACTACTCTTGGACTTAGATATTAATTAAATGAGTTGTCAGTAACTCACTTAATTAGTGGACATTCGATATCTTAAACACAGGGAGACTAACACACTCATAATAAGAAGGAGCCCAAAAATGTAATTTGGGATTGGTGCGGTAGTTCAATAATAGTTCTCTAGTGGAATGAATTATTATTGATAAAATTAAGTTGTGTGTTCGGGGCGAACACGGGATGCTTAATTTTATCAGAAGACCAAAACCAATTCCTCCTCTCGGTCCCTATCGTAGCCTCTTATTTATAGAGTACTATACCCACCTATACCCACCTTCTATACCCACCAATAAGGGGTCGGCCAAGCTAGCTTGGGAACCAAGCTAAGGCCGGCCTAGGTATAAGATTGGGTGGCCGGCCCTAGCTTGAACCCAAGTTAGTGGGGGGCGGTCAAATTAAATTAAAAAAGAATTTTAATTTTAATTTTTATTATGTGGAAGAAATAATTTATTAAAGAGAATTGAAATTACAATATCTCTCTTGTAAAAGATTTACAAAAGATTAAAGAAAGAGATTTAATCTCTTTCCTTATTTGTAGATTGGTGAGATATTTTATTTTCTCTTTAAAAATTATTCACATGTTGTAAAATTAAAATTATGGAAATTTCTTTTTATCAACCATGAAGAGATTTTTGAAGAGAAATTTTAATTTTAAAATTTCCGGAAACAAATTAGGAAGTTTTAATTGTTGATTGAAACTTGTCCAATTTGTTCTTCATGATGTAGCCGGCCACTTGAGTTTAATTGGGGAAATTTTATTTTATTTTTCTCAATTAAATCATGTCAAGGAAATTAAGGAAATTTTATTGTAATTAAATTTCCTAATTTGCCTAGGCCAAGGAATATAAAAGAAGGGGTGAGGGTGCCTTCATGAGACACAACCTCTATTATTTTCTCTCCCTCTTTTGTTCCTTGGTGTGGCCGGCCATCCTTTCCCTCTCTTCCTCTTGTGGTGGTCGAACCCCTCTCTTTCCTTGGAGCTCTTGTGGTGGCCGGATACTACTTGGAGAAGAAGAAGAAGAAGAAGAAGGAGAGGAAGCGAGCATCTCTTGGAGCTTGGTTAGTGTTTTGATTTTCTTCCTTGGTGAAGCTTCTTTCTTTGTGGCCGAACCTAGCTAGAAGGAGAAGAAGGTGGTTGGTGGTTTCTCATCTCGGAAGATCGTTGCCCACACAACGTCCGAGGTTAGAAGAGGAATACGGTAGAAGATCAAGAAGTCTTTCTAAAAGGTATAACTAGTAGTTTTTCCTTTTCCGCATCATACTAGTTATTTATGGAAATAATACCAAATACAAGAGGCTTACGTTCTAGTATTTCGAATATGTTTTTTCGATGTTGTGTTCTTTTGTTTTATTTTTCCTTGTGATTTGATTGTTCTTTTCGGTTAACCTAAAGTTATTTTAGGAAATTAAATATTAGCTTTCTATAAAAGGTTTTGTCTAGTCGGTGTGGTTGCTCCCATATCCAAGAAGGTCATGTGCCTCGCCACGTCAGTACTGGGAACCAATTATGGAAATTAATACTTAATGGAATTAATTACTTAAGGTGATTTGGGTCGAACGTGTTAAGTTCCGCAGGAGATCCAAGTCAAAACCTAAAAGAACAAATAGATTAAGTTTTGGATCAAACGTGTTAAGTTCCGCAGGCGATCCAAAATTTAATTTAAAAGAACACATGGTAGCTAGGAAAAGGTTCAGACCTTTGTACAAAATTTTTGTACAGTGGAACCTCTAGGTTTTCCGAGTAGCAACCAACAATTGGTATCAGAGCTAGGGTTTTGCCTCTGTGTATTTGGTATTAGTTTAATTATGCACATGTCATACATAATTTAGGCAGGTTAATAGTAGGATGTGCTAACTTTGTGGATGCAGGATCCAACTATTATGGCTTTTAGTTATTATGTGTGTGATTGGACCCTTGGACATGTCAAGGGCATTTATATGTGTGTGCATGATTGTATTAAAAATACAGCATGTATTTAGTTTTATTAGGATTTTATTTTTGATCTAGATACATGTACATTCCTTTTATGGAATATAGGATCAAAATGTAAAATTCTATTTATGTCGCGGATCAAATCTTGCAAAGCGTGGAACCTTCTAAGGACCAGAGGCGCAGCGGAACTAGGAGCAAGATGGATGCGACAGTTAAACCCGGTGGTGGTGGCCAAATATGGCAGCAGCTTGGGATGACAACACGCGGAGGACAACTAGAGATAAAAGCCATAATAGTTGAAAATTAGATTTTCTATTTATTGCTTTTATATTGTGCTGTGTGTGTATGTTAGTTTACATGCTTAGTAGGCTAGCATAGTTAAAATTCCTCATTTATAAATAACTAAGTGGGAGAGGGATTTTTAAGTAAATCCCATGGTCTCCATTACTGGTTTGTAAGTTTGTGCGTTGGCTCTGAGTGCCTTCCTCCATAACGGATGAGCTTGTTTGTGGATCACTAAAACAGACTTCCATTTTTGGATGACTATAGGAAGTTAATTAAGAGCGTGTGATCTTCCCCAACGGAAGAGGCATAATCTTATTAATGGACTTAGTGTCAAGTAATGGTATACACTTAGACACATCTAATAGTATCCTCCCCATCGGAGTCACTGCTATTATTTGTGTGACCAAAAGACACCAACTATTAATTTTATTTGTCAAAAAGTTAGGTTGACAAGATAATAAAATTAATGGGTTAAAACTCTCCTTTTACAAATGTTGAATTTTGAATACGTCCACACTAACGTGACATACAAAATTCACGGTGTTTTGAGGTGTTGGTTAATTTAAAATAGTATTGTTTGAGGAATCAATATTATTCTAAATTTAGAGTTCTGACCAAAAGTTATTTGTGATTCTTAGGATGACTTTCAACCCACTGTCCATCATACTTCAACAGAATAGACTTACTGGACCAAACTACATAGATTGGAACTGCTGAAAGCTATAAATTTGTCTACTGAAATTGCCCTGAAACACCCACTGGTGAATCTACCCAAGAGGAGATTGAATATCATAGGAAATGGGTAAAAGCGGATGAGATGACGCGGTGTTACATTTTGGCTTCAATGTCAAATGTATTGCAACATCGAGATCAACAGCTTATGATATTATGAACAATCTCAAGGAACTCTTTGGTCATCGGGATAGGGCTTCTAGGCAAGAATCCATGAGAAAGATAATGACACCCAACAAGCTCGTGAGGGATCATATCCTAAAATGATGGCTTATCCGAACGAGACAGATCCTTGGAGGAGAAATTGATGGGAAACCCGGATCGATATGATCCTCCAAATGCTACCAAGAAGTTTTGAGCGGTCTAAACTATAATATGAATAAAAGGATTTATTCATTAGCGGAACTACTGATGAACTTCAAGCGAGAAGGATTATTTCATCACAATGCTCAAATTCACTATGAAAATGGTTCTACTTCTAAACCGAGAGGATAGAAGAAGATGGTTCAAGAAAGAAAGTGAATAAATCTCACGGGATTTAAAGCTAGAGTGAAGAAGCCAAGGGCAAGTGCTTCATCTGCAAGGGCATTGGAAGCGGACTGTCCTCGTAGGAACCAAAACAAAGGAATAAGTCATACGCTAGTTGTTGAAAACTGTTTAGCGGTGTTATCTACCATAACCTGGTGTGTAGATACGGGAGATCATGTCTGCAATTCCTTGTAGGGGTTCCAGGAAACCCGACGACTATCTGAAGCAGAGATTACCGTCTACATGGGCAATGCTACTAAGGTGGCAGCTGTTGCAGTGGGAGACGTCTACTTATCTTTTAGTAGAAATAGAAATTTGATTTTAAGAAATTGTCTTTATGTACCCAGTTTTAGAAAGAATTTAATTTCAGTTTCTAAACTGTTTTTAGATGGATATTCAGTTTCTTTCAGTAACGATGTAGTTATTAAAAGAAATAAAGTGATTATCTGTTCTGGTGCATTAGTTGGCAATTTGTATACTTTAAATCCAATTTCTTCCACAAAGCAAAACATGGAAATTTATAACTCATCTTCTAACTCAAATAAAAGAAAAGAACCTTCGGAAATGAACCAAACATATCTTTGGCATCTAAGGCTTGGTCATATTAACTTAAGTAGGATTCAGAGACTTATAGCCGATGGACTTTTGGGTTCATTAGAGTTGGAAAATTTTCCAACATGTGAATCCTGCTTGGAAGGTAAAATGACCAAGAGGCAGTTCAAGGCCAAGGGGTATAGAGCCAAAGAAGTGTTAGAGTTGGTTCACTCTGATTTGTGTGGTCTGTCCATCGCAAGAGGAGGTTTTGAATATTTTGTCTCTTTCATAGACGATTATTCAAGATATGGATACATTTACCTAATAAGTCCGAGTGCTTTGATAAGTTCAAAGAATACAAGGCGATGTGGAGAAACGACTAGGTAAAAGTATCAAGACACTACTAGTCAGATCGTGGTGGCGAATACCTCTTAGGAGAGTTTAGGAATTACTTATCGAGGTCGGGATTCAATCCCAACTGTTTACACCATGTGTGGTAGAGCGAAGGAATAGGACTCTTATGGAGATAGTTAGATCGATGATGAGTTATTCGGAATTACCAAATTCGTTTTGGGGATATGCTCTGGAAACAGCAGTGTATGTTCTGAACTTAGTACCTTCTAAATTAGTTTCTTCTACTCCCATAGAATTGTGGAATGGGCGAAAACCCAGTCTAAGACATATTCAGATTTGGGGTAGTCCAGCACATGTGATGAAACCAGATGCTGATACGTTAGAATCCCGTACAGAAGTTCACGTGTTTGTAGGATATCCCAAAGGAACAAAAGGTGGTTTATTTTATAGTCCTAAAGACCAGAAGGTCATTGTTAGCACTAATGCCCAGTTTTTAGAAGAAGACTATATAATGGATCACAAGCCCAGTAGCAAAGTTGTTTTAGAAGAACTTAGAGAGGGCACGTCTACTTTAAACGATACAAGATGAAGTACCACAAGAGACTGCAACACGTGTCACACATGATACATAACCACAGACAGTGCCTCGTCGTAGTGGGAGGGTTGTAAGGCAGCCTGAAAGATTCATGTTTTTGGGAGAGTCTTCGGACTTGATCCCGGGTAAACATGAACCTGATCCACGAACATATGACGAAGCACTCCAAGATATAGATGCAGCATCTTGGCAAAAGGCAATGAATTCTAAAATAGAGTCTATGTACTCTAATAAGGTCTGGGAGCTTGTAGAACCACCTGATGGTGTAAAAGCCGTTGGATGCAAGTGGATCTACAAAAGGAAAAGAGGGACAGACGGAAAGGTAGAAACCTTCAAAGCTAGGCTTGTTGCGAAAGGGTACATTCAGAAAGAGGGAATCGATTATGAGGAAACCTTTTCACCGGTAGTCATGCTTAAGTCTATCCGGATACTCTTATCCATTGCTGCTCATATGGATTATGAGATTTGGCAAATGGATGTCAAGACAGCTTTCCTTAATGGAAGTCTTGAAGAGAACATCCATATGAAGCAACCAGAAGGGTTCATTGAAAAAGGCAAAGAGAATCTAGTGTGCAAGCTCAATCGGCCCATTTATGGACTGAAGCAAGCTTCAAGGTCTTGGAACATCCGGTTTAATGAAGTAATCCAGTCGTATGGATTTACTCAGTGTCCGGATGAGTCTTGTGTATACAAGAAGTGTAACGGAAACGTAGTGGTATTTCTTGTACTATACGTAGATGATATTTTGTTAATTGGCAACAATGTCAAAGTATTATCAGACGTAAGGGTATGGTTGTCCAAACAATTTGATATGAAGGACTTAGGAGAGTGTGCACACATTCTTGGGATCAAAGTGATAAGGGATCGCAAGAAAAGAATGTTATGTCTGTCCCAAGCTTCATATATAGATACAATCCTTGCTCGTTTTAGTATGCAAGATTCCAAGAAAGGTTTCTTACCTTTTAGGCATGGAATAGCTCTATCTAAAGAAATGTCTCCAAAGACATCAAAGGAGATAGAAGACATGAAAGCAGGGCTCTAGGAAGCCTTATGTATGCAATGCAATGTACGAGACCTGATATTTGGCATGGTCAGCAGATATCAGAGTAACCCTAGACAAGGACATTGGACTGCGGTAAAGCATATATTAAAGTACCGAGAAGGACTAGAGATTATATGCTAGTTTATCAAGCAGATAATTTGGATTTTGATTTCCAATCGATAGGGACAATAGTAAGTCTACATCAGGCTATGTGTTTACTTTACGAGGTGGAGCCATTTCATGGAGGGTGTTAAGCGTATCGGACTCAACCATGGAAGTCGAGTATGTAGCGGCCTCTGAGGCAGTATGGCTCGGGAACTTTCTAATGGACTTAGATGTGATTCTGGTTTGCCCAAAATCACCACAATTTATTGTGATAATAGTGCGATGGAACCACGAGCTCATAAGGCAAGTAAACATATAGAGTGCAAGTACCACCTGATACGAGATATCGTGAAGCGAGGAGAAATTGTCCTCGCCAAGATTTCATCAGAATATCTTTTCACTAAGGCCCTTCCAGTAAAGCTTTGATCGGCATGTGGAGGGAATGGGAATCAGATGTATGGTAGAAGATATGATAGCTTAGTCATTAGTATAAGTGGGAGATTGTTGGAGTGTATACTGAAAGCCTAAGCTTTGTAAACATTCATTATGAATAAAGAATCACATTTGGTTAAATTATCTACATTTGTTTATAGTTGTTCATTTAATTTATATTGTAGATAACATAGTATGTGGTGTCACATGCAGAAGATGATGTTATCAGTACCTTATAAATTATAAACAGTAGCTCACGACCAAAATGGAAAGGAACAAACCATTAGAAGGTCGTAGTGTAATTAGGTATTAGTTTATCTTGACTATATAATTACACTAGTACACTCAGAGTGTATTGAGTAGGACCATTTGAGGTCGTTTCTTTTATACTGACTTTATAAAGGAACAAAGACCTCGGTTATTATGGAAGTGTGTGCTCTTAATCCTAATATAATAACAAGCACATATATTTGATATTTATTTCTTTAATTTATCAATGGGTGAGATTTAGTTCGATGAATCAATAAGCCTGATAAGTTGGGAAATGGTATCACTTATAGTGTGTGTTGTTGATTATAGAAGGAAACTGTGTCCTAGAGATACTAGGTTGATAATGTCCTCAAGAGGAGCTCATAAGGATTGTCATGTTAAACCCTGCAGGTGGACTTAGTCCGACATGATAATAAGGTTGAGTGGTACTACTCTTGGACTTAGATATTAATTAAATGAGTTGTCAGTAACTCACATAATTAGTGGACATTCGATATCTTAAACACAGGGAGACTAACACACTCATAATAAGAAGGAGCCCAAAAATGTAATTTGGGATTGGTGCAGTAGTTCAATAATAGTTCTCTAGTGGAATGAATTATTATTGATAAAATTAAGTTGTGTGTTCGGGGCGAACACGGGATGCTTAATTTTATCGGAAGACCAAAACCAATTCCTCCTCTCGGTCCCTATCGTAGCCTCTTATTTATAGAGTACTATACCCACCTATACCCACCTTCTATACCCACAAATAAGGGGCCGGCCAAGCTAGCTTGGGAACCAAGCTAAGGCCGACCTAGGTATAAGATTGGGTGGCCGGCCCTAGCTTGAACCCAAGTTAGTGGAGGCCGGCCAAATTAAATTAAAAAAGAATTTTAATTTTAATTTTTATTATGTGGAAGAAATAATTTATTAAAGAGAATTGAAATTAAAATATCTCTCTTGTAAAAGATTTACAAAAGATTAAAGAAAGAGATTTGATCTCTTTCCTTATTTGTACATTGGTGAGATATTTTATTTTCTCTTTAAAAATTATTCACATGTTGTAAAATTAAAATTATGGAAATTTCTTTTTATCAACCATGAAGAGATTTTTGAAGAGAAATTTTAATTTTAAAATTTCCGGAAACAAATTAGGAAGTTTTAATTGTTGATTGAAACTTGTCCAATTTGTTCTTCATGATGTGGCCGGCCACTTGAGTTTAATTGGGGAAATTTTATTTTATTTTTCTCAATTAAATCATGTCAAGGAAATTAAGAAAATTTTATTGTAATTAAATTTCCTAATTTGCCTAGGCCAAGGAATATAAAAGAAGGGGTGAGGGTGCCTTCATGAGACACAACCTCTATTATTTTCTCTCCCTCTTTTGTTCCTTGGTGTGGCCGGCCATCCTTTCCCTCTCTTCCTCTTATGGTGGCCGAACCCCTCTCTTTCCTTGGAGCTCTTGTGGTGGCCGGATACTACTTGGAGAAGAAGAAGAAGAAGGAGAGGAAGCGAGCATCTCTTGGAGCTTGGTTAGTGTTTTGATTTTCTTCCTTGGTGAAGCTTCTTTCTTTGTGGCCGAACCTAGCTAGAAGGAGAAGAAGGTGGTTGGTGGTTTCTCATCTCGGAAGATCGTTGCCCACACAATGTCTGAGGTTAGAAGAGGAATACGGTAGAAGATCAAGAGGTCTTTCTAAAAGGTATAACTAGTAGTTTTTCCTTTTCCGCATCATACTAGTTATTTATGGAAATAATACCAAATACAAGAGGCTTACGTTCTAGTATTTCGAATATGTTTTTTCGATGTTGTGTTCTTTTGTTTTATTTTTCTTTGTGATTTGATTGTTCTTTTCTGTTAACCTAAAGTTATTTTAGGAAATTAAATATTAGCTTTCTATAAAAGGTTTTGTCTAGTCGGTGGTGGTTGCTCCCATATCCAAGAAGGTCATGTTCCTCGCCACGTCAGTACTGGGAACCAATTATGGAAATTTATATTTAATGGAATTAATAACTTAAGGTGATTTGGGTCGAACGTGTTAAGTTCCGCAGGAGACCCAAGTCAAAACCTAAAAGAATGAATAGATTAAGTTTTGGATCAAACGTGTTAAGTTCCGCAGGCGATCCAAAATTTAATTTAAAAGGACACATGGTAGCTAGGAAAAGGTTCAGACCTTTGTACAAAATTTTTGTACAGTGGAACCTCTAGATTTTCCGAGTAGCAACCAACAAGCCTATATAATAGCCTTCGACCAACAACTTCAGAAGAACAAGTACTACGACTTTCATTCTTACGTGCTGCTCCAAAAAGGCTCCGACGATACCGAAAGGCTGATTCAAAGTTCAAATTTCCTTTCTGTTTGTCGGTAACTCTTATGTTTCAATTTTTATACTAAATCTATATAAATCATTTTTGAATTGGTAGTGATTGTCCATCAAAAGCACTCTCACGTGCGGATCTTGGAGTATGAGTCGTCGAAGGCTCCGAACCAAGTAAAATATTACTTGTGTTAGAGTTTGAATTTTTGTGTTTCTTTTTTGTTGAATACTTTCGATTTCTAAAAGGCAACAATCACTATTCACCCCCCTCCTCCCTCCTCCCTCCTCCCTCCTCTAGCATCTTTCCGATCCAACACAAAGGAATCATAAATTCAGGTTCAAAGTTTAGGATTGGGCAATCAATTAATATGATCAATTGGCCCCAAAACAATCGATTAGTGTAATCAATTGGCCCAAAACAATCAATTGAAAATTGTTTTCATGAAGAACAAAAGGATGCTGAATTGATTAGGACAATTGATTTAGCATGGGTCAATTGATTAGGGTTATTGATTGAAGGTGTCATCGCGAGAGAACAGAAGGAGTCAGGATCGATTAGGCTAATCGATTCCAATATCACCAATTGATTAGGGCAATTGATTGGATGGTTTCTTACAAGGAAACAGAAAGGTGCTAAATCGATTGGGACAATCGATTCAGTATAGATAATTTATTGGGAGTATTTTCTCGCGAAAATAGAAGGCTTTAGAATCAATTTACTCAATCGATTGGAAAGCTATCAATCTATTGATATGACTCATTAATCGATTGGTTGAATGAAAAAGAGTCGTTTTGCAGGTTTGAATGGTTGGATTTTATATGGCAATCAATTGAGGTAAGGTCAATCCATTAAGAGATATTTTCCAACACAAAGAAATCCTAGAAAAGGGGGTTTTGCGATGTTTTGAAGCTGCCAGTTCTTGGGTGTTTGGGAGACAAGTGCTGCTACATTTTCTACCACCAAGAGGCAATCCAAAGTAAGAAAAGAGCAAATAAAGCAATGCTCATTGTTGTGAAGTCTTGTTTGATTGTATTTCGTATTTGCTTTTTTGTTTTCTTGTTGTATTTCTTATGCTTAAGATTGTATGAGGTTTCTCCACCTCTGGAAGAATTTCAAGAATGAGATTTTCATAGCGGATTCCGTGAGAGAGAGTTATATCCTTGGATTAGTCATATCAAAGAGATGAATATCAAGTAAATAGAGATATTAGCATTGCTTTAAGTTCCCCTATCATTCAAAATTGAAGAAGTGAAGCGAGTTATTCACCCCCCCTTCTAGCTCACACATCTCCTAACTGTTTCATTTCTATAAAATATAGATGAGGCTCATTGAAGAAGGGTTCTCGTCTTCTCCTCTCTATGTCACTTTGTCAAACAACTCACTGTGAGTATTGAGGGGTCAAAGTTGTGGTTTGATCAGGTGAAACATTATTCTTCGTTTTCTTCTTCCTTTACTTTTGCTCAAGCCCTTCCTCCAGCGGAAGGCACACCGGCTCTCAAACCCCTTCCTCCAACGGAAGACACATCGGCTATCAAAAGCTCCTCCTCCAACAGAAGGCACACTAGCACCACAGCTAGCTATAAAGTCCTTCCTCCAACAGAATGCAACTTGCTAAAGTCCATCCTCCAATGGAAGATACTAAATTTCGCAACTTGCTAAAGCCCTTCCTCATCGGAAGACCTTTCTTTTCCAATTCAAGCTCTTCTCTCAAGGAAGACAATTTTTTTTCTTCAGCATTGTACTGATTTAAGTATCGGAAGGACAACATCGGTAATACCAACCCTCGCTCACTTGTGTTGACGTTACAGTATGTCAAATCAATGGCTTGGAGGCGCAGCGATTGCAAGCAAAGTTATAGGGAGATAGCAGAGCATCAAAGACGGAAGGCTTTATGGAAGTGAACATGAGGCCATGGACTGGAAGTTCCCACAAGGACAGCTTGGCTGCACCTGAAGATGGGAAGCTCTATCAATGCAAATTCTAATTAAGTGTTACGGTCAGTAAGGAAGACTGGGAGAAGAAGGAGAAAGTAGATTTGGATCGATAGTAATCAAACAATTTTTCGAGAGAATTAACATTTTTATAATTAAAGGATATATAGATAAACCTTCCAAGTTTTTCGATTTCTTAATTTTTCTCACTTGTTTTTTGGGTTTGGGGAATGTTTTTACTTTGCTTATAACGAGATAAGATTTTTAAGTCCATTCAAATTATATATAATTTACCAAAAGTTTAAAGTGAACAAAAAAACATTTTTTTAACATTACAATAGATTATATAATGTAATTATGTAAGGAGACGGATTCTTTGAGGCCAAAGTTAAATTTAATTAGTATTTTTAATTTTTATTAGTTAAAGTTAAGTTTGGTATGTAAAATTTAATTTGTTTACAAGTTAAATTTATATTTGATAAGTAATATTAATTTTTTTTTGCCGACCAAAGCTAGATTTTGTCGATAAATTAAAATTTTTTACCTACCAATGTTAAATGTGACAGGTAATATTTAATATTTTATTAGTTAAAATTAAATTTAACCCTACTTAATTAATATTTTTAAAAAAAAACATTTTAATCTATTTTATTTTAATAAAATATATATAAAAAATTAATACGATTTTCTTTTACTTAGCGCCATAGTTTTAACACTTAATAACACGGCAAATTTGATTATTAAAATATTTTCTTTCCTTTTTCCCTTATACGAGTTTTGAATACCTATTTCTTTTATTTTACTAAATTAACAGATATTTAGAAGATTATTTCTCAAATTTATGTTTGAATTAATAGTATCAATAGTTTTTGCTCTGT
The DNA here is from genome assembly GCF_018446385.1 of Zingiber officinale. Taxonomy (NCBI): domain Eukaryota; kingdom Viridiplantae; phylum Streptophyta; class Magnoliopsida; order Zingiberales; family Zingiberaceae; genus Zingiber; species Zingiber officinale. The sequence goes on along the minus strand of NC_055987.1, from coordinate 19,771,133 downwards.
TAGTTGCCTTTAAATTAGGTCAGCACTTTTTTTTTTTCCAAAGATCCTAAACCCTAAAAATATGATCCTGGCCCCCAAATCAATCTTACGTAGGATTAGGATCCTAAAAATTATAAACCCCGTGGGTCATCCGAAATGGTATGGGGCGGAAGTTACTGCAAGGAGGCCGCCGGGTCGAAACTCAGTAACAACGATTGGTAGGGACCCTGGGGGTGAGAATTTCACCTTTTGCTGTAAGGATCCTAAAAATTATGGTTACCATAATAAGTAATGTATTTTATTTATACTATTTTTCCTTCTTTTCAATTTTTATTTTCCTTTAATTTTATTTGCCCCTGATCCATAACCTTCGTTTATAGTATGCACGTCGTCTTCTTGAAAACCCTTCCTCTTCATCCACTGAAACCCTATATCTCGGTCGAAAAATCCTTACTCTTCCTTTATTCAGTGCCAGAAAACTCTTCCGGTCAGAAATCCTTAAATCTCCATTCATCCTCTATTCGACGCTGAATCAACAAGGATTAGTGACACGAAGCCTTCAATCAATTGATTGCTGCGAGTTTTATTCATCCTCCATTCAAAAAACACCGTGAAGCCTTCTTCTTCCTTTCTTCAAAGAAGAAAATAGTAAGTGGTATGTTATTTTCTCATTTATATTATATCGCTTTGCTTATTTTTTATTGTGAGCCAAATTGTGAGTTTATTATGGCTTGCTTTTAATTAGGACCAAATTAATTAATATTATAAACAAATATATAGTTTGCACTTTGTACAAACCTTTGAATGGAAAGTGTAACGGTAGGACACTTGCTTTTAGATAAAATCGAACCAAAGGCATTTTGTTTGGGATTTTCTAAACTTAATATATATAAATGAAAGCCCTATCTATTCATCAATAATGAACCTATAATACAGTTTTACTCTACTATAAATAACATCATCAACAAAAATGATAAATAAACATGAATTAAACCAGCTAACAATCCTATCTAGCTATCAATGATAAACATGCATAGTATTGTCACCCTATAATACAAGTTTAATCATCAATAGATATAATATGAAAACATAACAAAGAACATAAAAATGCATAAATGAAGCTAAATAAAGTACAATAATAAATAATTGAATAAGAACATAACTACAAAATCAAACATGAACAATAAATAAATCCTAATTAATCAATCCAATTTTTTTATCAAACAAGTGTTCCGCCTGTCACATATGGAACAACAAGAAAATCATCGTCACTCAGAATCCTCCTGACATCCTTGGATGAGACGACGTCGCTGGTCAGAGATGTAAACATCGATGGTGGAAGCGCAACCTCGAAGTAAACCACTCCGAAGGAAATCTACTGTGCAAAGGAATTCTGATCAATCTTGTCAAGATTCGCTCTTCCTTCTTCACTGCATCCGGTAGAGCTAGATTGTGCGGCTCCAAGCTTGGAAGAACTCCGACCGGAACTCCTCCGATGAAGACGATGTGGCTACTAGAATCTCTGAGTTCCTATCTTTCTTCATCGTGTCTGGCAGGGAACTCAGAGTTCTAAGGTTGGTGTAGGTACATGAATGAGTGTCGGAGAAGACTCGAGGCTCGCTGTTCGCCGGGAAGCCGTTGATGCTTTCTTCACCACACCCAGCAAGGGGCCCGACTGCGATGTGTGATAAGATTCTTTAATGGATCTATTCAAATAAATCCTTTAACTTTATTTCCTTTAAGTTTTAGATTTTTTCTTTTTTCTTCTAGATAAGTTTTAATAAGATATTTTCTCTTGAAAATGTATTTTTATTTTATTTTTCTTTTAGACCTTTTCTTTTGAAAATGTAGTTTAAGTCTTCATTTTAAAAAGACATTATGTAATTTTGGAAGACAAGTAATTTCCCTTTTAGTTAATTAATTTCATTTGATTATTGGAAGTCTATCCCCTCGAAGCGATCACCCTATCCCTCTTTTCATTTTTCTTTTTCGATTCTTCCACATGATAGGCCCCCAGGTTCCTATCAACTTGGTATCAGAGTACGTTCACTTCATCTTCACCCTATAGTATCTCGCAGCAACTTCAACAAGTGCATGGTCTTAACTCGACTTCAAGAGAAGAAAATTCACTTTGACATAACGACCGGAGGATCTTATCCTAGCGCCAAATGAGCTCTGGAATTTAAAGCTAAGCACGAGACAAGGATGGATAAACTCGAAAAAATTATGGCATCGTTGGTCACAATAGTGCAAGAATTGAAGGATCGTTTAGAAGCAGATTCCAGCTCAAGTATACTAATCAAAAGGGGAATAAATCAGCAATCTCAATAACAATAATATGACCAAGGAGCAAACTCAAATGAAGATCGAGAGCACAATCATCCACATATGAAGGTGGAATTTCCTCGTTGAGAGAACAACGATCTGATTGGATGGATTTCAAGGGTTGAAAAATATTTTCGCTTCCACAGCACATCGGACAATGCAAAGGTAGAACTAGCATCTATAAACCTCGAAGGCGATGACATCCAATGGTATGACTGGCTTGAAGCATACCATGGGCCTCCAAAATGGGAGGGATTCAAAGAAGAACTCATCAATCGATTTGGTCCCTTCGATTATGAGAATGTTGATGGAGAATTGGCCAAAATTCGACAGACTTCAACCATACTAGAGTACCAAGGATGATTCAAGCAACTCTCTAATCGAACTTGTGATTGGTCAAAAAAGCAACTACTGGGCACTTTTATTGAAGGACTTCGCCTTGATATACGACGAGAAGTAAAAATGAATCAACCCCGCACTATGAAGGCTACCTTATCCTTTGCACGACTATAGGAAGAGAAGATCAATGGGGAAGGAAGAAGAAATAACAAGGTAATTCATGAAAACCCATCACATTATTCAACACCCCGTAAATTGACAAAAGAAGACATCAAGGAAAGGATGGCAAAGGGATTATATTGGCATTGCGATGAAAAGTGGCACCATGGTCATCAATGCAAGCAAAAGAGGATACTGATGATTGAACCAATAGAGAACTCTGAGTAAGAAGATGATTTCGATGAAGGTGAAATGCAAGATAATATCAACGAAGTATAAGATGACTCTATGGCAATATCAGTACATGCCTTAGAAGGGCTACAAACTCCGCAAACAATGAAGGTAAAATGATTCATTAAAAAACAACTAGTAATGATACTTATAGATTCAGGAAGCACCAATAATTTTCTAGACTCAACCTTAGCAAGAAGGCTTAAACAAAAAATAGAGTGAGCATCTACATTTGATGTTAAGGTGGCGGATGGAAGATCACTTACAAGTCCAGGAAAATGCGAAGGTATTAAAATTTTCTTACCAAATTATGAATTAATCACAGATCTCTTTCTTCTACCTCTAGATGGATGTGATGTTGTACTTGGAGCACAATGGTTGAGAACATTAGGAGATATAATATGGAATTTCTCTCAACTAACAATGCGCTTCCAAAATCAAGGAAAAGAAGTTTGTATCAGAGGCAAGAGACAAGATACCATCACATCAATTAGTAGTTATCAGGCAGAGCGGTTATTAAAGAAAGATTGCTCCATTTTTTTCATGCAACTCTCCATCAAAAAGGATCCTAAAGGTATCTCATATACCCCTCCAGAATTAGAGGCACTTCTTTCAAAATTTTCTATGATATTTGCTGGGCCAAAGGGACTTCCTCCATCACGTTCACATGATCATCGTATACCTCTAATACTAGGGAGTGCACCAGCAAATGTTAGGCCTTATCACTACCCTTACATACAGAATGAGGTAATTGAGAAGATTGTACAAGATATGTTTCAAGCTGGTATTGTTTGCCCAAGTGTAAGCCCATATTCTTCTCCAGTACTGCTTCTGTGAAAGAAAGACGGAAGTTGGTGAATGTGTGTAGATTATCAGGCACTCAATAAAATTACAGTGAAAGATAAGTACCTCATCCCCATCATTGATAAATTACTTGATGAATTAGGAGGTTCCTCATTCTTCTCAAAATTGGATCTTTGCTCAGGCTTTCATCAGATAAGGATCTATCAGCCGGACATTCCAAAAACAACCTTTCGGACTCATGATGGTCATTATGAATTTTTAGTCATGTCTTTTGGTTTAACTAATGCACCTTCTGTAGGTCCCTTTGGAGGCCGGCAAGAGGGGAGGGGTGAATTGCCCTACAAATATAAAAAAAAAAACTCTTCTCAGATATTTAACTAATTTAAAAGACACTTGTAATAATAAAACTAAGAGACTAAAGGAAAAGAGCATACACAAGAGATTTACTTGGTTTGCAATCAGGGGATTGCTAATCCAAGGAAAGTAAGCGCACTATCTGTTTATCTCCTTCGGGCGGAGTAACCTCTTTACAGTGTTGTCAGCACAAATAAAAGAAACAAAATTGAAAGCACAGAGAAAACTGATTACAAGTGAGATGAATGATCTGTGCAAACCAGTGCTATATTTACAGCACTGGTCGGGGCGCCCCGAAGGGGTTCCGGGCGCCCTGGGGGGATAAAACTTTATCCCCCAACGTTCAGATCGAGTTTGACTCGATCTGGTCAATATCTTCGGTCCGGGCGCCCCGGAGGGGTCCGGGCGCCCCGGTCAGCTTCGGGCTCCCTGGACCCCAAAAGTCAACTCTGGTTGCGTCCGGGTCTTCAACTCCGGGTCTACTAGCTTGGGTGATATCGGCCATCCGGAATAGGGCTCACCCGAACCCAAGTTCCGGCCTTCTCCTCGAGCAGCCTTCCTTCCCGGTTTCTCGTCCCTCGAACGTCGCGCACGTTCTTCTCGTCCACCGGTGTACTCTTCCGCGGTCACCTCGTTCCTCGGATGCACTGAGTCCGTCGGCTCTCTCCCGTGCCGTCCTTCTCGCTAGTCGCGTCTTCCGCTCGGCTTCCTGTGTTCCTAAGTTCCTGCACACTTAGACACAAGGGTTAGACAACGTAGGACCTAACTTAGCTTGTTTGATCACATCAAAACACCTTGGAGTTCCAACACCTTCTACATTCCAAAGTTTGATGAACGATATCTTCAGGCCTTATATCCGCAAGTTTGTTTTGATTTTCTTTAATGATATCCTTGTTTATAGTTCATCATTCGAAGATCATTTACATCACCTTTATAAAGTACTCACTCTTTTATGTGAGCATTCTTTTTTTGTGAAAAGACATGTTGCTTATCACTTGGAGCTTCCACAAGATTCTAAAATACATCCTGTATTTCACGTGTCTTGTTTAAAGAAGAAACTAGGCGATAAATTTACTCCTCAACAACACCTTCCTAAAGTGAATTCAGATGGTGAAGTTAAATTTCAACCTTATGCTATTTTAGAAAGGAGACTTGTGAAGAAGAACAATCAAGCAACGGTTGAGCTATTAATTCAATGGGACAATTTATCTATCGATGATGCAACAATTTGGACTTAACCTAATTCTGAGCTAGGTTTGTCTAGCTCTCAACTAAGTCTTTCACCACCTAACCCCACTATGATTTTTTTTATCTAGTTCTCAACTTGGTCTTTCATTGTCTAAATCTGTTAGGACTTCCATTGCCTAGTTTCCAACTAAGTCTTTCATTATTTAGACCCGCTAGAACTTCAATTATCTAATTTCTAACTATGACTTCCCTTTGGCTAGTTTCACTAGAACTTTTACTATTTAATCTCATTAAGACTTGCACTACATATTGATCAAACATCAAAACCTTAACTAAAATTAACTCTAACTTGATCAATTTAATCAACCCGACAAAATATTGATTGCACCGATAAATATTGCAACAACTTCTCATGCGATACCGACCTAGTAGATTACTTGAACAGTTTGATACTGACTCCTACCCACCAATAAGAAGAAGACGGCCTAAATACTTCTTGATACACTACTTGGATATTTTATTGTAGTACTCTTTTACTAGTTATTTGATATTTACTTTCTTTTGTCATTTTTGGATAATTTAATATTAGATTTAATATTCACTTTTTATCCGTTGTTTAACTAAGTTTTTTTTGCTAATTTATCAATTATTATCCGTAGCCAAATGTATATTGGTTTGTAGTGCAATTAAAAATACTAACCAAATTTATATCGGTTGGTAAAGTTTTTAAAAAATTACCAGGTAAATATATATTTGGTCAAATTTTTTAGAAATTGATTAGCTATTTATTTTAAAAAATTATCAGCTAAATATATATTTGGTTGATAATTTTTTTTTAAAATATTGACCAAATAAACATATTTGGTAGGTACTTTTAGAAATTTATCAGTCATTTATGTTAAAAGGTTAATGGGCAAATATATATTTATCCACTATTTTTAAAAAGGTTTACTGAGCATTTATTTTCCTAATAACTTTTTAAAAACTACCAACCAAACTAATGGCCAAGGAATAAAATTTACCTATCATAGATTACTAGCCAAGTTCCGATCAAATTTTTTAGCCGGTAATTCATGTTAATGTCAAAATAATAGGATTATCGACTATTTTTATTTCCCGGTAAATTCTTGTTTTCCCGTAGTGAAGTAAGCCTTTTCCATATATTTTTAAAATACATTTTAAAAAAAATCTATGTTAATAGAAAATATAAATATTTGTAAAAATATAAATTTCTTTTTAAATGAGAAAATATATTTTTTCTCACTCATCCATAACAAAAACATAAGTATTTTTTTTTTAAAAAAAAACCTCTTAAAATTAAAAGTAAATTTGATTGATTAAGATTTTAATTAACTCCATATGTGACGATGCAATCATCATCAATTTCAAGCCTAAATAAAGAAGGAGGGTTGCATAAGTTAATGTTAAAACTATGAAAAATATTTAATGAATGTATCCATTAAATTATTATACTACTGCTAGGTTGTTCCCCGGAAGAAACACGTTGCAGAGTCCGACTGTAACGTCTCAACAAGGACGTTAAGAAAAAACCTCTTAAAGTTAAAAAAAACCTCATCTCAGTAAATTTGATTAATTAGAATCTTAATTAACTCCAACCATGACAAACAGTCATAGCCGGTCCCAAGCTCAGATAAAGGAGGAGAGCTATATTAGATTGTCAATCAATGTTAAAACTATGACAAATATTCAATGAATAAATCTATTAAACTATTGTGCTAATGTTAGGTTGTTCCTTGAAAGGAACACGTTGCAGGGTCTAACTGTAACATCTTGACAAGGATCGCTACATTTCCATGAGAATTTGAGTGTAGTGTTAAATAGGCAAGAGTTCTCATACCAGGATAAGAACAAATATGATAGGAAAACTAATAATTTAAAATTTAGAACATAGAATATAGGAACCCTCACTAGTAAATCAATGAATGTAGTAGATACGATGATTAGAAGAAAAATTAGTATTTTATATGTATAAGAAATAAAATGGGTAGACAAGAAGACAAAGATGATAGAGAACTCAGGTTTTAAGTTATAGTACACATGAAAGAGTAAAGCAAGAAATAGAGTGAGTATTGTTGTAGATAGTTCGTTAAATGATGAAGTTATAGGAGTAATTAAAAAGGAAGATTGAATTAGCCCTTAAGATAATAGTGGCGAAATAAACTATGAACATAATTAATGTATATGCATCGCAAGTAGGATTAGATGAAGCTACCAAATCAAGATTTTGAGATGACATAGATGAAGTATTACAAATTATTCCACCAAATGAAATGATTTTAATAGAAGGCGATCTAAATGGACATGTCAGAATGAAAAATGAGAAATGTGAGAGCGTATATAGGGGTTTGGGCTTAGAATGAGAAATGAAGGAAAAACTATATTAGATTTTACCATAGTATATGACGTTATATTAGCTAATGTATTTTTTAAGAAAAAAAACATTTAGTCACGTTCAAAAGTGAGAATAATAAATCGTAAATTGACTTTCTTATAGTTAGGAAGAAAAATAGAAAGATTTGTAAAGATTACAAGGTTATCCCTAGACAAACCTTAACTACTGAACATAGATTAGTAGTGGTGTATATACACCTCAAGTATAATATCTATAGAAAGAAAATATATATGACTCCTAGAATTAAGTGGTGGAAATTAAATGATGGAAAGTAAAATATATTTAAGGAGAAGGTAGGAGTACAAGTATTAGATGAAATATATGGTAACTCTAATATGACATGAGATAAAATGATATCAAAGTTGAATATAGTAGCTAACAGTATACTCAGTGAATCAAAGTGACATGCACCATTAAATAAGAAATTTTAGTGGTGGAATTAGAAATTACAAGAGAAAGTGAAGGAAATAACGAACAACTTATAAGGAATTACATATTTGTAAGAACGAGATTTTTTTTTAAAAAAAAAAATACAATAACCAAGGAAGAGGCTAAGAAAGTAGTGAATGAGTCAAGAATGAAAATTTTGAACGATTATATAAAAATTGGATATAAAAGAATGGGAAATAAACATTTATAAAATAGCTAAAATGAGAGAAAAGAAAATAATAGATTTTATCTAAATAAAATGTATTAAAGATAAATGTAATAGAGTACTAGTAAACGATGGAGAAATAAAATAGTAGTGGAAGAGATATTTTCATCAACTTTTTAATGAAGGTTTAGATGACCAACTTAATTTAGGTAATTTAAGTAGGTCAAATGAGTATAGAAATTTAAATTTTTATTAAAGAATTCAAACTTCAGAAGTAGAACAATCTTTAAATGAGATGCACAATGGAAAAATCGTTGGACCAGATGATACTTTGATAGAGGTATGGAAGTGCTAAGGGAAATAAGGTATTGAATAACTTACAAAATTATTTAGCATAATATTGAAAATGAAAAAAAAATGTCTGATGAATGGAAGGTAAGTACTCTAATTCCCTTATATAAGAATAAGGGAGACATATAAAATTATACAAACTATATGAGTATTAAACTAATGAGTCATATCATGACACTTTAGGAAAAAGTAATAAAAAAAATTAAAGAAGAAGACCACAGTAATTGAAAATCAATTTGGGTTCATGCTTGGAAGGTCGACAATAGAAGCTATATATTTTCTTAGACAACTAATTGAAAAATATCGAGAGCAAAAATAATATCTACATATAGTATTCATTGACTTAGAAAAAGCTTATGATAAAGTCTCAAGAGAAATTATATGGAGAATTCTAAAAAAGAGAGGTATTAGTGTAACATATATTGAACTAATTAAGGCTATGTACAAGGATGTAACTATATGATCGAAAAGACACTAGAAGGGGGTGAATAACATTCGTCGCTTTTTCAATTATAACGAGTTAAAACAAACGCAATGGAAAAAAGAAAGGAAAAAGTATAAAGAACAAGCGCTAATACAAGTCTTTTTTACTTGGTTCAGAGTATTCGATAACTCCTATTCCAAGGCCCGTACTCATGGAATGCTTTCGTTGGGCAATCACTATCACTTCAAAAATGTTTACAAAGTTTAAGTACAAGAACTATTAAATTAAAAAAAAATACCAACAACAGAAGAAAAAATTGCTTGAGTGTTGGTTGTCGAAGTAGCCTTTCAGTGTCGTCGGAGTCTTCTTAGAGCAGCGGGTGAGTCCAAAAGTCAGAGTGAGTAATGTTCTGAGATTGTTGTTTGAAGCTTCTTTTATAGCCAGCTCATCTCGCCTGGACCACCCCCGACCGCTTGGATTATTGACGTAGCGGCTCCTCGACGAAACTCTATCTCTGAAAGTTTGTCATTCTCCGGGCGCTTGGACCAATTGAGGTGCTTGGACGTGACATATGCCAACCAACTAGTGTGCATTACCTCAGCCAGTCACTCGCTGCTTCGTCTCCCTGCCCGGGCACCTAGAGCACCTCCGGGCGCCTAGATCAAGTCTAGGCACTTGGAACTCTTTTTCAACCTTTTGCTTTCCTACATCATAAGGTTAGCACAACAAGAAATAATATAGAAAAGAGAAGTAATAATGTTTTTAATAGTCTCTAAATTATTCGATTCTGACTTTGAGTTTCTTTAAAATCCTAAGTCAGACCAACGCCTACTATTCCCTCAACCAGGAATGCGTCCTCACTAGGTCTCTCCTCTAGTTGCTTACCTCCACTTATTAATCACAGACTTTCTTGGTGTCAGGTCCCTTGATCCACTAAGACTTCCTATCAAATATCAACCAATCTGGACTTCAGTCAATTATCAACCCAACTAGTCTTCCTCTTTCTAGATCTCAACTAATTTGGATTTCATGTCAGCTATCAACCTAGCTAGACTTCAACCTGGTGTTTCGGTCCTCTAAACCTATCAAGTTCATATCTTGCACACTTTGTAAAAGGATTAAATCACAAAATAATCTAACTTTAACCTTTGTCATATATCATAATCTGAGTTTCATTATTAGTGCAACCTATACCAATAGTAACGACCAGAGTAAAGACTTCAGATGGAGTAATTAAAGTATTTTCAATAAAGATAGAGTTAACTCAAGGATCAGCTCCAACTTCTTATCTTTTTACACTATTTATGGATGAACTCACTATACATATTCAAGACACAGTACCGTGGTGCATGTTGTTTGTAGATGATATTATTTTGGTAGATGAAATATGTGAAAGAGTAAATGCTAAACTAAAATCTTGGCTGGAAACGCTAGAAGGGAAGAGTTTTATGCTTAATAAAATAAAGACAAAATATATGAAATTTAAGTTTAGTAATATTAAACGTAATGAGATAATTATTAAGATAGAAAATGATGAGTTGTCTAGAACCAAGAGTTTTAAATATTTAGAATTATTTTTGTAACATGATAGAGAGATTGAGGGAGATGTCTTATATAGAATACAAACAGAATAGTTGAAATTGAAGAGTGTTGGGTGTTTTATGTGATCGTAAAGTACTTCTAAAACTTAAAGGAAAGTTTTACAAAATCGCAGTTAGACCTACTATGTTATATGGAGCTGAATGTTGGGCTATAACTCGAACACATGAGCAGAAGATAGAGTTGAAGATATGAGAATATTAAGGTGTATGTGTGAACATATGAGAATGAAAATAATAAGAAATGAGAGTATTATAAAGGAAGTCGGAGTTACATCTATTGAGGAAAAACTCCGGGAGATGCGTTTAAAATGGTACGAGCATGTACTTAGACAATCAATAAATGTTTCAGCTAGATGATGTAAAATTATGATAAATACACATATCAAATGAGAAAGAGAAAAATTAAAAAAGACTTGATTAGCGATAATAAAATAAGATAAAATTTATTTAAGTATAGATGATTATATAATAATAAATAAAATTTATTTAAGTATAAATAATTATATAGTAAGAGATAGAGTTCAATAATATAAAATGATCTATATAGTCAATCCCAAATAAGACTTAATTATTAGTATGGTAGGATCTTAATTCATAAAATTATAATATTTTTTTATTTATTAGCAAATTAAAACTAATTAATTCAACATTACCATTGTACTTGAGTCCGCATCAGAATTAAGCAATATTCTGGATTGTGTTGAGTTGAACTTTAGTTCTCCTAAATTTTGCCATTTTCATTTTGCACGCAACTCAGAAATTGCACTGAGTAGAGTTGGTTGGTCAGAAGAATCAAACTTTGCCTCGGTTGGCTCTTTAGGTCAAGTTTAGAATCATTCTATTTATTAAAATTTAATCTAAAAAATTAAGGTGGCTATCCAACTTACAAAATTTACTGATGATACCATTTTAAAATTTGCCACGTTAGCGTGACCTTCAACTGTTCCCAGCTGACTTAATTCTATAAATCTAATCAACGTGGCTATACCCGGGACAATTTGTTTGGTGACACAAACACACCAAAGAAGTAGCTCTTCCTCTTCGTGTCGTTTCCCTGGTGTTGCTCATCAAATATGAGCTGATTCGTTCGTCCTAGTACCCCTATTAATCTATATCTAGACTAATACGAGGAAATAAATTATGAATAGCTACTAATTATTAGTATATTGGATAAGATATGGGAGAAGATATGTTTGAACGTGTCGAGTTTTGACCTCATGATTTAATATGATAACATCTTATACCTCAACCACCACACAACCCCGAGAGGATCTAGTGTTGCTTATCAAAGGCACTAAGATGATTCACAATTTTCAAGAAAAAAATAAAATTATTTCAAATTATCATACAGATTCATCTTCAAGAGTAGGGATGATAATTTTTCCACGGAACGAGGACAGATTTAGGAAGATATTACGGGTATGTGTTCGGATTTGGAGAAATTTGTAAATATGGATTCAGATTCAAGAACGAACATGGAGATGCTATCCGCATCCCCAAATTCATCATCGAGATGAGAAAAACTTATGATTTCTATTTGGGGAACCCTATTCCCATTCTCATGGAGATTAAATCTCTATCTCCAGCCCTATCCACACTTTAAATGCCCATTGATAGGTCAACGGACATTTGAAGCGGGATGAGACTAGAAATGAGGATTTAATCTCCGTGAGGGTAGGGATGGACGTTCTCCAATTAGTATGGACGGAGATTGGGATAGATTCAAAGTCGTCAATGGACATTTGAAGCGGAAATGGAGATTGGGAGAAATTTCAGAGTCGTCAATGGACATTTGAAACGGAAATGGAGTTGAGAATGAGAATTTAATCTCCACATGGACGGAAATAGAGGTTTTCCGATTAAGTAAGGATGGAGATTGGGATGAATTTAGAAATAGAAATATATTTTGGAGCTAGAGATGGGAGGATAAACTTGCTCCCGCACCACCCCGTCTTATTATCATCTTTATCTAAGAGTATATTCTTTTGATCTCGAGCCCAGTTTGTTTATTCATTTCAATCAATATTTATTTCTGAGTAAGTCAATCATAATTGCATTATTTTTTTAAAAAAATTCTGTTCAATAATTCCTAATTTATTGGAGTAAGCGATAAGCTACGACCTAAAAGACAAAACGTTGAAAATGATACAGACAGAGGTGGAGGAACCGCAGTGGGCCGCTTGGTTTCGTGGCCTTCAAAAGAGCCACGTTATGAAAAATTGGACAAGAACCGAGGTCGCCATCTTCGCATATTCCCCTCCTTTCATGCATTTATAGTTGTATCAATAAATCAATTTCCAGGGTCAGACCATTAACATCTACACAGTTCAATTCTCAATGCAGACTGGGATCGATGGATCCATTCTTTCTAAAACTGCTTCATATTTTAAACTAACCGATCGAAATGGACTAGCCGGAACGGACTCAACTCGCCAGCTAGCAGGTACGCGAATCCCACCGTTCCCGTCAATTAGTCGAAGCCACCTCCCGCTGTGGACATTCCCTTGCCACCTAACCAGGCCTACCAAGCCTAGCACGTACGTAACCGAGCAGCTAATGTGCTTTGGTTTAAACTTGACCACAATTATAATTATGCTGCTTTCTATAACAGCGACGGCGGAAAAGAAGAGGCAGCCGCCCAGCAGTAGTGCTCAGGGGCCCTCCACCCACCTACTTGTATAGCCTATAGGTAAAGGTAGTGCGCAAGAGAAGTCATAATCTCCTGTGAAACCGTGGAAGTATCAACCACGATATCTATGCACGCATGCCAAATGAAATATGTGTGTCCGCTACTTTTTTTAAAATTAAGAAAGGTATCTCATAGTCGGTGCATGCGCTGCATGCGCTATTAAATTCTCCAAAAAATCTATCACATAATTATCTGTTACACTGCGCCCTTAAACGATGCATTCATTGGTAGGGTCGACTATTTCCTTAAACGATGTATTTATTAGAGTAATACTAAATGATCAGAATCTGATCAGTTAGAATTAATATATGTAAGTGTACATATGGATATTTTAGTAATATCATCTGTGTACATTAATTACACATGTATATGCATGTATTCTAATTGGAAGATAAAAAAATCTAGCTGGTCAGATTCTGACCAACAAAAATTACCGTATTCATTATTGGGATGAGTTTAGTTTAAACTATATGTATAATTTTATAAACAGTGTTGAATGAATAAAATATGATTAATTAAAATGAAAGATTTTTTTTTTTTTGACTTGATCAAATTTTAACCATTGAGATTTACAATAATTTTATTCAGGTTTCGAAGAATAAAATACACTTAATATTGTTTGATTTAAAGTAAATAATGTAATAAAAATTTATTTATTTAAAAAAATTAATGTATAATATGATTTAATAAAAACTTATTTATTTAAAATCTCTTTTGATACATCGATGGACAATCCACTAAAAATCTCTTCTGATATCTCTGGAAGAGAGAATCGAGTACAAGAGAAGTTAGGTCAAGTGCAACACACTGCACTTGTCCTTTTATAATAATTAAGTATAAAAACAGATATTACCAACACATTTTAGGAATTGAAATGAGGTACTTTGTCTTAATGTCTGTCTGCTGGGCGCGATCGAAACTCTTTGGAGCAGTCGTCGAGCTTAGCAGCTTCACAGTAGAGTCGCAACAGGAATCAGAAGCAATCGGAATCTTCAATGCATGTGAAGTAGCTCGTATGTACTTAATCTATAAGTGTCTACTCGAGGAGATTTTTGCTTTAGTGTAGAGGAGATTTTTAGTGTACATAATCTATAAGTGTCTACTTAATTTTCAAACGGAATCTTTAGTGTATCATTCATTTGCTTTAGTGTAGAGGAGATTTTTGTTAATTTGATACGAAGATCGTAAGATGAAATTTAGCTCATAATGCTTTATTTAAGCTTATTTCAAGTGATACAAGTTTAATAATATTTCAAATTATATTCTCATTAGGTAACCATGTATATGAACAAAGCTTGGATGTACAATCGATTAGAAAATGAATTATCATAGATGATTTTATTGCTGAAGTTAAACAGTTTGTGAACTTTGCTAAAAGTCATCCAGAATATATGAATGATGCTGAGTTACGGTGTCCATGCAATCATAAAAAATGTCAAAATAGAGCTTTTCGTGATGAAGATACTATAAAAATACATATATATAGAAATGGTTTTGTGTCAAATTACTACAATTGGTACTGTCACGAAGAGCCTTATTTATATGAACCAATTGAGTCTTCTGGTGGTTCATCTTCTGGGAATACTGTTACCGCTCCTGAAGCATCAAATAATATTGATATTTCAATGCAATCAATGGTTCATGATGCGATGAATGCAGTTGATTATTCCAATATAGATGAAATACCAACACTTGAATATTAGTAACTATATGAAATGTTAAACGCTAGTGAAAGAGAAGTGTGAGAAGACATTCCTTCTGGTCATTCTCAACTATCAACTACTGCAAGATTATTGAATATGAAAGTAGAACATCATTTTTCTGAAAGATGTTATGATAACATCTGTCAATTGATGTCAGAGTTGCTCCCTGCTGATAACATAATGACTGATAGCTTCTATGAAACAAAGAAATTGATCAAAGGTTTAGGTTTGCCTATAGAGAAAATTGATTGTTGTATAAATAACTGCATGATATTTTAGAATGAAGACAGTGATCTGAATGAATATAAAATCTATACTCACCCTCGTTTTAAGCATCGTACTCGCATACCAGGGAAGAAGAGGAAAAATATTGCTTGGAAAGTGATGTATTATTTTCCGTTAACTGCTAGACTTCAACGTTTGTATGCATCTACAGCTACAGCTTGCCACATGATGTGCCATCATGAGCATGAGCATGAGCATGAGCACGAAGGAGGTATAATGTGTCATCCTTGTGATTCTCCTATATGGAAATATCTTGATATTGTGCTTCCCTCCTTTGCAATGGAACCATGTAATGTGAGATTGGGACTTTCTGCCGATGGATTTCAACCATTTGGTCAGTCGAGACAACAATATTCATCTTATATAGTTATATTAATACCGCACAACTTACCGCCATGGACGTGCATGAAAAATGAATTTATGTTCTTTACCGTGCTTATTCCTGGTTCAATCAATCCTAAAGATAAGATAGATATTTTCTTACAACATCTAATTGTCGAGCTTAATGAATTATGGAATGTAGGGTCGGTGACTTATGATATTGCAAGTAAAACTAATTTTACATTGCATGTTGCCTTATTATGGACGATCAGTAATTTTCCAGCATACTCAATATTATCGGGATAGAGCACGACTGGTAAATTAGCATGCCCACATTGCATGACAGAGTCCGATGTATTTTCATTACTTTGCAGTGGGAAGGTATCTTGGTTTGATAATCATTTTAAATTTTTACCAATTGATCATGTTGGTCCCTTTGGAGGCCGGCAAGAGGGGAGGGGTGAATTGCCCTACAAAAATTAAACCAAAAACCTTTCTTGGATATTCAACTAATTAATAGACACTTGTAAAAAAAAGAGACTAAATTAAAAGATCAGACACAAGAGGGTTTACTTGGTTTGCAATCAGAGGATTGCTAATCTAAGGCAAAGATGGCGCACTATTTGATTCTCCTCTGGGCGGAGTAGCCTCTTACAGTGTTGACAGTACAAAAGAATAGAAAGCACAGAAAGAAATGAATTACAAGTTCGTTGATTTAACTGTGCAGATCAGTGCTATATTTATAGCATTGGTCGGGGCGCCCCGAAGGGGTTCCGGGCGTCCTGGGGGGATAAAATTTTATCCACCAATGATCAGATCGCGTTTGACGCGATCATGGTCATAATCTAGGTCCAGGCGCCCCGGAGCCCAAAGTCAACAGAAGTTGACTTTTTCATCCGAGACCTCTTCTCTGGTTCAGTCCCGCCTCAGTCCGGTTCTTCTCCTCTGGATCCACTCGCTTGGGTGATCTCGGCCATCCGGAATAGGGCTCACCTGAACCCAAGTTCCGCCCTTCTCCTCGAGCAGCCTTCCTTCCCGGTTTCTCGTCCCTCGAACGCCGCGCACGTTCTTCTCGTCCACCGGTGTACTCTTCCACGATCACCTCGTCCCTCGGATGCACCGAGCCCGTCGGCTCTCTCCCGTGTCATCCTTCTCGCTAGCCTCGTTTTCCGCTCAATTTCCTGTGTTCCTAAGCTCCTGCACACTTAGACAAAAGAGTTAGACAACGCAGGACTTAACTTAACTTGTTTGATCACATCAAAACACCTTGGGGTTCCAACAATCTCCCCCTTTTTGAAGTGAGCAACCCAAGTTAAGTTAGGATAACACAGATGCATAAAAACAGTTAATATTCAAATAAGTCCAAATATTTTTCAATTGAAAAATTATTTTACCTCCCCCTAGACTTAACATACTTCTCCCCCTTTGATCACATAAAAATTGGGATTTATAAACAAGTCTAAGGTAAATTCTTACTTAAAAACAATTCCTAAAAAATTTTCTAATTTTCATAAAAAAATTCTAAGTTAATATTCATAAGAAACAATTCTAAGTCAATTTTTTTAAAAAAAAATCTAAGGCAATATTATCATAAAAAAATTCTTAGTCAAATTTTTTTTAAAAAAAATGTTAAGGCAATTTTTTAAAAAATTCTAAGATAACTTTCATAAAAAAAAATTCTAAGTCAATTTTCATAAAAAAATTTCTAAGGTTAAAAAAAATTTCTAAGTCAAATTTTTTTTAAAATATTTTCTAACACAAATTGAATAACTCTTTTCAAGCATTAAGTAATTTAAATTAATGCTTTTTCATTTAGTCAATTAAACTTTTCATTTTGATACTTAGCTTCCAGGTCGTGGCGAGGCACTAGACCTTCTTGGTTATTGGAGCAACAACCACTTCCTTAGACAAAGCCTCATAATGAAATTAGTTGTTTAATTTCCTTGCTGAAAATGCTAAGCCTAATTTTAATTTTAAATTAAACATGTTTTCGGAACCCAACAGAGGTTCCTATCTACAGGATTAACCAAGTATTTTCTAGGTACATAGACTTTTGATATATTTCTAATTTGACTTTGATGGAATCTATAATACCAATTTAACCTCTATAATTTCTAAAAGTAGAAATATTTGAACCATTAGATTTTTTCAATCTTTCTATTTCTTCTTTTAGTTTTCCATTTTCAATTTTTAATTTTTCAAAATCCTTTATAAGACATGATTTTGCTAAAATTCTTTTTGTTTCTAAAATTTCATTTTCTAATTTGGTATTTTTATTTTCTAATTTATACATGGATTTTGCCATTGCCTTAATACCAAAGTAAAGTTCATCAGGGGGTAAGAGGCATACCTCACTTACCATATCAGACTTGAAGCCTGAATCTCCCCCTGCTTCGCTACTTTCATCTGAGGTCGTTCCCCCTTCATCGATGATGGGTTCTGATATACTTTTTCCTTCATAGCTTGCCATCAGTGCTATCCCGGCATATTCTTGAATCTCGGACTCAGATGAAGAAGTGTCGTCCCAAGTAGCTTTTAGGTTCTTGTGCTTCTTGGGAATCTTGCCTTTGTCCTTCTTTAGTTCTGGGCAATCTTCTTTTAGGTGTCCTTCCTTTTGACACTAGTAGCAACGCATCCTTCATCTATTTCTTGGATTCTTTTTACTCTGCATTTCTTTAAATTTATTAGATCTAAAAAACTTTTTAAAGTTTCTTACCATGTACGCTTCCTGATCATCCTCTGAGTCTGACTCGAGTTCATCCCTTTTGGTTGCATTTAGCGCAATCATCTGGCTTGATTCCTTTGTTCCTGCACACCTGGTTTCATGCAATTCAAGAGTGGAGAACAGTTCTTCCAAACTACTTACCTCCAGGTCTTTCGAAATGTAGTAGGCGTCGACGATTGATGTTCATTCTGAAGTTTTGGGAAACGCATTGAGTGCGTAGCATATTGTGTCCCGATTTGTAATTGTTTCTCCGAGGTTCTCGAGACCAGTAACTAGCTCTTTTACCTTCGCGTGTAAATTGGCTACCTTCTCACCTTTTCCTAGACGTATGTTCATTAGCTTGTTCCAAAGGATATCTCTTCTAGCGAGCTTTGCTTCGGACGTGCCTTCGTGGAGTTCCAGGAACTTCTCCTAGAGTTCTTTAGCAGATGAATAGCCTCCGATGCGGTTGACCTCTTGAGGCGGCAACACGCTTAGTAGGTGATATTCCGTACGGCTGTTCGCTACAGACTCATTCTGCTCCTTCTTTGTCCAGTGGCTTTCTTCTTTTACTTCTCCGTCTTGATTCATCGGAGCTACAAAACCATACTTCATAATAGACCGAATTTCAAAATCAGTTCTTAGGAATACCTCCATACATCGCTTCCAGTCTGCGAAGTCCCCCTTGAATTTTGGTGGAACGATGCTTGGTCCGACCATCTCGTTGCTTCGATCGACGGTTAGTCCTCCTGAAGCGCCTTGCTCTGATACCACTTGTTGGTTCTTTGGAGGCCGGCAAGAGGGGAGGGGTGAAATGCTCTACAAAAATTAAACCAAAAACCTTTCTCGGATATTCAACTAATTAACAGACACTTGTAAAAAAAAAGACTAAATTAAAAGATCAGACACAAGAGGGTTTACTTGATTTGCAATCAGAGGATTGCTAATCCAAGGCAAAGATGACACACTATCTGATTCTCCTCTGGGCGGAGTAGCCTCTTACAGCGTTGACAGTACAAAAGAATAGAAAGCATAGAAAGAAATGAATTACAAGTTCGTTGATTTAACTGTGCAAATCAGTGCTATATTTATAGTACTGGTCGGGGCACCCCGAAGGGGTTCCGGGCGCCATGGGGGGGATAAAATTTTATCTCCCAACAATCAGATCGCGTTTGACGCGATCCTGGTCAAAATCCAGGTCCGAGCGCCTGGAAAGGTTCCAAGCGCCCCGGACTGCTCCGGGCGCCCCGGAGCCCAAAGTCAACAGAAGTTGACTTTTTCGTCCGGGACCTCTTCTCTGGTTCAGTCCTGCCTCGGTCCGGTTCTTCTCCTCCGGATCCGCTCACTTGGGTGATCTCGGCCATCTGGAATAGGGCTCACCCGAACCCAAGTTCCGACCTTCTCCTCGAGCAGTCTTCCTTCCCGGTTTCTCGTCCCTCGAACGCCGCACACGTTCTTCTCGTCCAACGGTGTACTCTTTCGCGGTCACCTCGTCCCTCGGACGTACCGAGCCCATCGGCTCTCTCCCGTGCCGTCCTTCTCGCTAGCCGCGTCTTTCGCTCGACTTCTTGTATTCCTAAGCTCCTACACACTTAGACACAAGGGTTAGACAGCGCAGGACCTAACTTAACTTGTTTGATCACATCAAAACACCTTGGGGTTCCAACAAATCACCCTTTTAGGCGAAATAAGAAAAATTTTCTAAAGAATGTTATAGTAAAAAAACCTCCCCTAACAGTCCATGCTTCAAGTGAAGAAATCATTGAACAAATAGATAGTTATGGATTTCTCCCAGTATCTCAACCTAATTCTGATGAGATAAATAATATCTTGTTAGGATGTGCAAGTGTGGTTGGAAGAAAAGGGGCATTTTCTGGGAGCTGCCTTATTGGAATTATCTACTCATTCGACATAATATAGGTGTGATGCATGTTGAGAAAAATTTCTTTGATAATATCTTCAACACTGTGATGAATGTACCTGGAAGAACTAAGGACACTGCAAAATCACGTGAGGAATTAAAAGAACTAGTCAACAGACTAGAGTTGCATCAGAATGAAACAACTAATAAGTTTCCAAAACCTTGTTATACATTGGACAAAGATGGTAAATAAGTTTTATGTAGTTGGTTAAAAGAAATCAAATTCCCATATGGATATGCTTTGAATATGGCTTGATGTGTTGATATGAACAAGTTAAAGATGTTTGGAATAAAGAGTCATGACTCCCACGTGTTCATCCAAAGATTTATTCCAATAGCTTTTCATGATTTATTTCCCAATAATGTTTGGCAAGCACTTACAGAGTTGAGTCTTTTTTTCAGAGATTTGACAGCGAGGTGTATTATGATGATCGATATGTTTCGGCTAGAAACTGACATTCCTCTCATACTTTGTAAGCTGGAACACATATTTTTACCTAGTTTTTTTGATTCAATGGAACATCTACCAGTACATTTACCATATAAGGCACGAATAGCTGGTCCTGTGCAGTACAGATGAATGTATCCATTTGAATGGTTTTTGAGAAAATTAAAGAATAATGTTCGTAATAAAGCAAGAGTTGAAGGGTTAATATGTAATACTTATCTGGTTGAGGAAGCATCTTCCTTCTGCTCTTATTATTTTGCTGATAATGTTAAAACTAGATATCGCAAATATCCTAGAAATTTCAATGATACTCAGAATATAGATCCATCGATGCTTTCTATTTTCAAATTTTCTGGTAAACCAATGGGTGCATATGTTTCTAGATGGTTAACTCAACAAGAATAACATGCTATAAGAACATACATACTCTTAAACTTTGATGAGGTCAAACCATACATAAAGTAAGTTAACTTTTCTAATCAAACTTTTATTTCGTTGTATTTGTTTGCTTAATATCCTAATTGTCTTAAAATTACCTTCTTTCACAACTTGTATGAACAATAATTATATCTACAAAATCCATTAATGAGTGTAAGTGAGGTTGCTGAAAAGTTAGAGACCGAATTTCCATTATGGTTTCAAATATATGTAAGTTAGAGAAATTTTCATAATTCTTCATTAAATTAAGTTTGGTCCTAATTTATATCATCACTATTTTGATAGGCAAAAGACCAGAGAATATCAAATGTGCAAGATGATAGAATATTGAATCTTGCATCATGACCCCTTCGCCAAATAATGGTCTATTCTTGTTAGTATGTTAATAGTCTCAAATTCCATGTGACACAACGATATTCACAAAGATTAACTTATAATTCTGGTGTTTGTGTTAAAAGATCTATCGACACCAATAACACTGAGTTTGACTACTATGATAGACTTGAAGAAATTATAGAGATTGAATATCCTGCATTACCTATAAAAAGATGTGTGTTATTCAATATTCATGGTATGATCCGACCCTAAGAACAGGTATTAGATTACATCCAAATTATAATTTAGTTGAGGTTAATGTAAACAGAAGGTTCAATAAGTTTAAACCTTTCATTTTTGCAATACAAGCGGGTCAAGTTTTTTATCTTGAATATCCTACGAAGAGAAGAAGAGCTAGTGGATGGTTGTCTATTTGTCGAATGAAGTCTCGTTCGACCATAGAAATGTCGAACACCATTACTGCTCAAAACCATGATGCATTTCAAAATGATGAAGTAGAGAGACATTCGGTTGATTCACAACTCCAATCTACATCACAATTACTTGTAGATGTTAATGCCACTAACGAGGAGATAGATGATAGAGAGATATCCAGCAGTGAGGATTTTGCTGAACTAACAGAGTCTAGTGACGACGACTTACAAATTGTTAATGTTGAGTAGAAATGCTTCCAGAGTCTAACATTGATTAAATTTTAGCATTATTATTCATCAAGTAAGTTATGCTTCAATCATGTTTTGTTGCTTATTTATCATGTTAGTAAACTTTATTATGATGTGTTGCAATGTTATTTTGTAGATATCATATATTATGGCAGATCATCTAATATCACTCTATGGATCTATAGTCCTTAGGGTTGTTGGAGAGTCGTATGCATTTTTTATTATTAGTAATTCAAGTTCTTTATTTATAACATATATC
This sequence comes from Zingiber officinale, assembly GCF_018446385.1. Taxonomy (NCBI): domain Eukaryota; kingdom Viridiplantae; phylum Streptophyta; class Magnoliopsida; order Zingiberales; family Zingiberaceae; genus Zingiber; species Zingiber officinale. The sequence continues at coordinate 19,748,604 of NC_055987.1, read as the reverse complement.
TTATGTCTTAATATTGTTTATATGTAGGTTTACTCCTGATGGTCATCCAGTATCGACATATATTACTAGGAAATTTAAAGAAAGAGTCTGAATTTCTGGTACTACATGGAGACATGTAGACAATGAGACTAAGAATTTTTATTATAAAGAATTTGTGATAAATAAATTGAATATGTAAAATATATTTATCCTTTAATGTACTAAATTTTTAATTTTTAATTATAGAAAAAATATACATGAGAGGATGGGTGCGAGGTAAAATTTGTAGCGACTTGGAATATACATGAGAGGATGGGTACGAGGCAAAATTTGTAGCGACTTGGAATATTTATTGTGCCAAGTTATACAAAGACCTATTATATTATGTGAGAAAGGATGGCACAAGGTCAGCTTATGTATCCGACGAGATCTGGAGTGCATGGGCAGCCACTTGGTCTGCACAAAGATGGCAGACAAAGGCTCAAAAAGCTCAAGAAAATAGGAATACAGAGTCAGGTGGCCTGAGTACCGGATCCACTCATCATATATCAGGATCTCGATCCATGTTGAGCACGCCATAGATCTGGTAAGTATAATTTAAAGTTATATAAATCAAATTTTTATTTATTAACAAACTTGCATAATTTTTGCCAAACTTATTTGTGCATGCAGGAGCGTTCTTTAGAAAGATAACCCACTTGTCTGGAGATCTTTCTCAAGACTCACCAGAGAAAGGATGACACCTATATTGATACTCGATCCAAGAACATTGGGGTTTGAATTATTAACTTTATTATATTTAATCTTTAATAATGATTAATTAGCTTTAGTAATTATGTATAATATATAAATTGTATAATTTTTGACACAGGATGAAATGATAAGTAGGGTTGCTCAAGCATTTCAACCACTAGTAGAGGGAGAGGACTCATAGGATCTATCCACCCAACAAATAAATAAAATTTATTATGATGTTGTGGGTGGAAGGACAAAGAACTCCTCCCTCTACGGCCTTGGCTCCCAGGCCAAGATGGTATTTGATTGCTTGAGGACTCCTAGGGGTCGTGCCAATTCCTCTTCTTCTTCTTCTGAGGTGAAGTCATTAAGAAAAGAAAATCAAGAATTGAAGACTCAAATGACTATGATGGATCAGAGGTGGGAGGAGAGGTGGGCTGCTCAGGAGCAGACATTGGCCCAGATGCAAGCAGTAATTGCTAAATGGGACCAATCATAGCAGCCCCAATCACAACAATCCCAGTCAGAAGAGACTCAAGACCCATCAGACCCTGCTGATGAGTAGATTTTTCTGAGATATATTCAACTACAACTTGATTTTTTTTAATTTATCATACATTAATTAAGTCAAATATATTTATTCTATTTGGATAGTATTAGATGTTTATCTTAAAATGTATTACATTTTTCAGGAGTTCATATTGATACATTCACCATCACCACTATTATTGAATATCCAAAATATAATCCAGGTATTTTTTTTACATGTAAAATTAGTTATATATTAAATTTTTGAGTTATATATTACATTTGTATCGAGTCATTCTAATCATAATCTCTTGTATTTGACTTTTACAGGATCATATTTGGATATATATATAGGTGAAGTATCATGGTAAGTATTTTGGATATTTTGTATTTGCTTTTCACTTATTTAGTTTTGGATACTTATGATTGTGAGTACTTGATACTTGGATAGTTCTACTTGTATTTTGGAGATTTGGGTAATTATGATTATGTTTTGTATTGTATTTTGGATAGTTTTATGTTGTGAGCTTATTGTATGTTGTGAGTATATTGTATGAATTGTGATTTATGTATGAATTGTGTTTGTGCTGTCATCGTTTGTGATGATTTGTATTTATATGAAAATTGTATATAGGATACGTGGAAAATAAGAGCAGGTTTTTAATTTTTTTTTTCTATTTTTTACCGACGGAAACTCAATTCTGTCGGTGATTACCAACTGAATACACTATTTCGTCGGTAAAATATCGACCAACACAGTAACAACTTCCGACGGAATAAGATATTCCGTCAGGAATTCCCGACAAAATTACTGGTTCCGTCGGGAATCCCCGACTGAATTAAGTATTCCGTCGGGGATTTACCGACTGAATAAAATTTAGTCAGGAACTTCTGTTACCTGTCGTCCACTCTTTGTCGACGGGAAATGTGTTCGGTCGTTAAATTTTACCGACGGAATATATTGTTCCATGGATAATTACTAACTGAATTTTATTTCCGTCAGTAAATTACATTGCTGACCAAATTACTCCCAATATCACAAATTCCGTCGATAAACCCAAATACTGACGGAATATCGACGAAAAATTTAATCGTTATTCACTACTATTTTTGTATTGCGGTCGTCCCGTCGACCTAGCTGGACTTCATACCAACAATCCTGTCGGTCCGTCGACCTAGCTGGATTTCTCCTGCACACTCAGTCAGATCGTTAGATCATAATAGACCTAACTTAACTTACTTTGTCATTCATCAAACCCTGAGTTAAACCGTTAGTGCTAACTACACCAACAATAACATGTTTGGACAATATGTTTGATCCGGTGGTAAGAAAGGGGGGCCCGCCCGATTGATGGTCAACGGCCCTGTGGCGATCGTAGTCAAAGTTAACCTATCTGAGCGATCGGCGCGGATAGCGCCCGAGCCGGCGCTTTGACAACTCGGCCGTTATGCCGAGCTTCCGTCGCTCACAAACCAAGCAGGACTCCTTTTGTTCAGAAGACCGCGCCAGTCGCCCTCAGCTGAGCGAACGACCCGCTCGGCTCAGCCGTGATGTCCACCGAACTACCGGGTGATCGACGGGCCGAGCGTCTCTTCCGTTCAGTCCAGTACATGTCCCTTTCCGGACGGCAGTGAGTCCAAGCATCTCTCCCGTTCAGACTAGTAACAGACAAAAGGTGTAGAAGAAGACGAAGGGGACAGCTGGTGATATCCTTCTCGAGACATGTGCCGCCGACAAATAGCATGGTCGGCGGCTGGACCGGACAGAGAATCGTACGGTGGAAGTTTCCACTGTCCTGTCAGAGATATGCTCGGACGGTTGCGGTATGACGTCAGACGTACTTTTCTGACACATACATTTTAAGGTATGTCTTGGGAAGCGTGCATACCTCGAGAAGCGTGCACACACCTCCTAGGGGTCCTATATAAAGACCCTCAGGCTTCGACGGAGGTATGCATTCTCATCACTGTAGCTAGTCTTCACGCTCGTTATTCTGCCTCGATCTCTTCTCACCGGAGCTGACTTGAGCGTCGAAGGGCCGTCGCCGGGAACCCCTTCCCGGCTCGATTTTGTGCTTGCAGGCTCTCACCGGAGGCTCACGCCAATCGGAGGTTCATACGCCGTCAACAAGAGCGCCACGTCCCCAACGTCTGTCGACTCAGCACCCGGACAGAATCAATGTTGTTAGACAATATGTGAGAAAGTTCATATAGGTCAAGGAGAACTGATACTTGACTGGTAAAGTCCTAACGAGAGGTTGGACAAGGCAAGTTTGAACTCAAGGGTTAGACAAAGGGAAATTTCAAGTGGGTCAAAGAGAACTGCACGTTAGCCAGAAAAGTCCAAGTAAATCAAGGAGGAACATTGTCAAAGGTAAGTCCTAACTATGGTTAGGCAAGAGAAAAATCTAAGTCAGTCAAGGAGGACCACACTTAGTGATCGAAAGTCCATGAAAAGCTGACAAAGTCCAAGTGGGTCAAAAGGTTGGCCGGACACTTGGTGGAGAAATCCCAACAGGTCACGGTTGACCGGAGATTGGGCAAGGGAACAATAAACTTAGGTTAAACAAGTTAGTGTTGAGCAATCGATCAAGTGATCCATTGAGAGTTATGATAATCGATCATTTGATCAATTAAGCACATCTCTATGCGATGTGCACATGGTAAATTGATCAAGTGATCTATTCACCCTGAAGTTAATCGATTAGGTATTGATTGAAGGGGGATTTCACGAAGCACATTGTTTTCTATGTTGAATTGATTGGGAAAGTGCTCAATCAATTGGGAGAAGTTCACGAAACGAATAGTAGGTTCTAAATCAATCATGTGATCAATTGAAGTTGAGTAATTGATTGGACAATCGATTGAAAGGAGTTTTCACGAGAGCCTGGAGGCATTCTTGATTGATTGGGTAATCAATTAAGAAGCGCTTAATCAATAAGGTAATCGATTGGGAGAGGCGAAAAAGAGTCATTGTGAGGTTGGGACGGCTAGGATCACTCGGATCCGATGTGATAATCGATTAGGAGTAAGGTCAATCGATTGGGAACTCTAGATCGCGACATATAAAGGCGTTTTGGCGAGATTCAAACACAACTCTTCTTCTCTGCTCTTGATCGCCTGTTCTTGGAAGATTTAAGGCAAAGTGCTGCTGCATTTTTTAGTCTACAAGAGGCATCTACAAGATACAAGAGATCAAGTAAGGTATTCATTATACTGTTCCTTCATTTCCTTATTGTATTTTTTTTATTGAGAGTCTGTACGAGATTTCTCTATCTCCGAAGTGTTTCAAGAAGGAGTTTTTTCATAGCGGAGACTATATTTTGTGTGTATTCTTAGATTAGTGACTTTGTTGATCCTAATGTGATTCTTATTTTTTATTTTTTATTTAAAAAAATTAGTTATATTAATAAAATTTTACGTTTAGAATTTAGAAGTTAAGTTATAATATTAAACATAAAAAAAAATAAATTGAAAAGTTTATTTGAATTTGCACGGGATGTATGAGATAAGGTTTTATGATAACAAAACTCATTATTTGTATTACTGATATTTGCATAAACGAGTGCAAATAAATGTGGGAGTGTCGTATTTGTATGCTACTCTTCAAATTATATAAATAATGTAAACGGGCTAAATGTGATAGATGTATGACTATGACATCAAATCTACTTCATATTCTATCATAATTCTTTTAGCGATGCTCTAATAGCTGAGCATTTAGTAGTATCGGGATTAGATAATAGAAAGACTAATTAGTGCACCGGCGCTTTGTGTCGGAGCCGTGTCCTTCTTTATGCTACATTGTTGCCTACGTGAATAATTAAGAATCTCAAATTGCTAAAGTGGATTTTAACGTGGTGTTTCTTTGAATTTTGATGGTTTTCATCTTAATGTTTTATAGAATTTCATCTGCGACAACATTAAAGTTTTAAATATACCTTGATGGTTCCCGTGTTGCATTATGATCATGTTTTATTCGTTGGAGGAGGAGATTAGAAGGAAACGTCAAAGAACCAAGTGGGGATTTCACCTTGAAAAAGAGTTCATCATTAAAAAAGGAAATTAAAATTAGTTAATTTTTGTGCTTGTGGAATCATTTGTATTTTTAAAAATAAATTTTCAACCGAGTAAAAGTACTTTTTATGAATTATATATATATTTTTTTTGACTAAATGGATTAGATTACTGATCAACGCCGAACACATATAATAATAACAAAAGGGGGGCATAAATCAAATAAATTGAATTGACATTGATTGATTCACATGTGTGCCAATTATAGGGACCCGTATTAGTATTTCCAAATTAATGATAGTTAATAATAAATATTTTTTTGTTGAGAAAGATAACAAAAGTCGCTTCTTTTTATATCCCCACTCCACCATCAACACCTCATCTTCCTCTCCTTTCGTCGAACACCTTCCTTTCCTTTCTCTTGGTCGCTGCAGACCGCAGCCATGATCGCTTCCCCTTCCTCATCTTCCTCTGCCAGAGGGTCGAAGAAGGCGATTACGAAGCCTGGATTTAAGGATCAGGCGGAGAGCAAGTGGCGCACCGCCGCGCAGCAGAGGATCTATGGCCGCCGCCTCATTGACGCCCTCCGCGCCACTGCTCCTTCCGGGCCGCATGCTGTCAAGGAGGCCTCCGATTCTGCCCTAGCGCTCACCGCCCGCGGCCAGTCCCGATGGAGCCGCGCTATACTCCTCGGCCGCCGCCGCCGCCCAAGTTGCAAGTTCCTCCTGAAAGCTCGCCGCGGGCGCAGGCAGCCGAAGCCACCTCCGCCCGCTCTGAAGCAGGGTATGGCAGCCTCCCCCGAAGGGAAGAAGGTGAGTGACCGCCTGCGGGTGCTCGGCCGACTGGTGCCCGGGTGCCGGAAGCTGTCGGCTCCGAGTCTGCTAGAGGAGGCGGCCGACTACATGGTAGCGCTGGAGATGCAGGTGAAGACGATGAGGGCGCTCGCTGAAGCGCTATCCGCGGCGTCGCTGAACGCCGCTGAACCTGGAAGTTGAGGTGACTGATGAACTGAATTGCTTCTTGCTGATGAATAATTAAGTGTATGTATACGATCAATGGATTTTGGAAACACTGCTGTGGGCATCCTGTGCATATTGTAAAATCCTAATACTTGTACATGCTCCTCATTAAACTTCTGGTGCTGCAGAACTAGGACCTCTAATTCCTTGATCTTTGATTGAAATTATGTGTTTACTTAATAAAACCATCTAAAAGTAGATTTTAAATTGGAGATTTCATCTTTCCAAGATTTTTTTTTTCAGATCAATATGACAGGAAGATATAGGATTCGTTTTATCCCATGAACGTCATATGTTTGTAGAAAGTCCAAGCAAAACTCACTTTTTGATCCTTCATCTAAACCAGAGATCTTTCATCGTTGGTGGATCTTGTTCCAGAAACTCCACGATTGTGGATGGGAACTCGATCTCTACAAGACTGTCGCCGCCGCTTCTGTTCAAGCACCAAGCTTTGGCCAGCAGCAGATGAGCCAATCTGGCCGATTCTTTCTTTTCCTTGTAATAGTAGTCGATCCATCCGTACAACCTCTCCCGCTCCTTGCTGCACTTGGGCTCCTTCACGCCAGCGATCTTGGAGAAGAATCCTCCTCCACTGCAGTGGCAACTGCTCTCTCCTCCGCCGCTCGATTCTTGGCCCTCCCGGAGGCACAACAAAGACATCAGCTGCTCGATTTCGTCACTTTCCTCGCCGTCCTCGCCGGGCTGCGATTTCGGGTCCTCGTCTTGTGGGCAAGACAAACTCGAGAGGAAATTGAGGGGGGGATCGCTGCTGTCCGGTGGAGGCGGCTGGCTAGTTTGTTTGCCATCGGGACAGGCAAAGTCGAGAAAAATGGGCGACGGTGGATGGTTTAGGGTTGGGGGTTCCGGTTCGTCTTGTGCTTCTGTTTCCAATCGATCCTCCATCTGCAAAAGGAAAAGAGGGAGGTCAGTGTGGGAGAAGGATGGAAGGCGAGGTGTGGAAGATAGATTGTCGTGCGCATTACCTGTTTGAGAGAGGAGAAGAAGCGAGGGTGCGCCGTGAAGCGTCGCATCGCGGCGGAAGAGTTGTCAGCCGAATGGCTGATGGGTACGATAAGCAGCGAAATTAAAGTGACCGATAATGAGTTAGGGCATCTTCAATACAACATTTAAAATTTAAATTCAGGTCAATCAGATTTAACCTGAATCCTATTTGAAAATCCCCAACTCGAAAACTCTCTAACTCGAATAAAAAAATCTCCGATCCGAACTTGATTTATTTCGGATTAACTCTGATCAGATAATCGAGTCAAATTCATTTTTAAACTCCTAAATAAAGTCCATTAGGAGAACAACGCGTTAACGAATATTAAAAAATGAATAAAAAATCTCCACGGGCTTGTCGAAACAGTTAAAATATAACGCAGTTAGCCGAGTTAAAGGGAGTATCACGATTCAATCCTTTGTTGGGATATGTATTTGTATGAATTTAATAGAAAAACTAGGATTGGGAGTTATAGACTGAAGTATCTATGGGTGAAAAAAGCCCACCAGAATATTTTGACAAACGAAATATTGATTCAGTATTGGACGGTATTCTTACAGAGACACTGAAAACCACGGGTCACTGTCGATGTCTTTCTTCCCTAATTTATCTTCACTACTGGTGGAATTTTTTTTTTTTTAAAATAAGGACCAGACCGATTGTCTGACATTCGAGTTATAAAAAGAAAAATAAAAATGGATAAAAAGTTACAGAAAAAATCTTTATAAAACAACCCCTACTTTCTAAGATAGGAGTTTTGGTGTTATTCGGTCAAAAAAAAAAACATATGCATATTTGTCATATTTATTTATTAGTTTTGATATCTTTAAATTTATTCATAGGTTGATTATTTTAAACAAAATTTTAAAAATATAATGGAAATTTTAGTTTATTAATTGAAAATTATCTTTAAAATGCACTACTACTAATAATTCACACTAAATTTCTAATCTTTTAGACAACAAGTATTGCAAATCAATTTATAGTGAACTTATTTTTTTTTTCAGGTCAAAATTAAATTTAGTCGATAATTTTTATTTTTTACTAATTTTAGTGGGTAATTTTAATTTTTTAATGATTGCAGTTGGAATTGATAAGTATTTTTTAATTTTTTATTAGCAAAATTAGGTTTAATTGATATTTTTTTTACTAATCAAAATTAAATTTGATTAATGATATTAATTTTTTAATGTCGAAGATATATTTGAATAGGAGTTTATAATTTTTCCGGTCAAATTAAAGTGACCGCCGATAAGCAAAATAGATCGGTCGGATTAGGATCGAATTGAGAGAAAAATTTATAAAAAATATTAACTTAAATCCGATCCAAAATTTTAAATTCGATTCCGATCCTTTCAAATTTGACTAAAATAATCCGATTGAATATAATCTTAAAAATCTACTAAACCAAAATTCAGATTAATCCAATTCAATCCAAACCTGATCCAAAAATCTTCAACGAAAAAACTCTCGAATCTAAATTCAAAAATTATTAAAAACTCTCGAATCTAAATTTAAAAATTTCCAATCTAAATCTAATTTATTTTAAGTCAATTCGTATTGAATCATCGGATTAAATTTATTTTTGACATCCCTAAATAAAATAGACTAGGAGAACACAGTGTTAATGAATCTAAAAAATAATAAAAAGCGCTCTCAAGATTGTGGAAGTGGTTAACATATAACAGAATTAGCAGTGCTAAAGGGAGTGGCATGTTTGAAACTTGTATATGAATCAAACGGTTTGCGAGTTATTCGGAGCTCGATTCGGTAAAAAGCCCGTTCGAATTCGTTCATTTATCTTATCGACCTGAGCTAGAGCTCGATTTCGAGCTCGACAGTTTTATCGAGCTGAGCTCGAGCTTAAGGATATTTGGCTCGTGAGGTCGCGAACATATTCGTTTATAGGCTCGCGAGCCAAAAAAATGAGCCTTAAAATGAGCCCTGCTAGATAGCTAGATATCTTGGTTATTGGTATTTGTTTGTGGTGGAGTGTTGCTCCCACATATATTGTATTGTTTGTGGTAAAGCGTTGCTCCCACATATGTTGTATTACTTATGGTGGAGCGTTACTCCCACATATGTTGTATTGCTTGTGGTAGAGTATTACTCCCACATATGTTGTATAGCTTGTGGTGGAGCATTGCTCCCATATACGATATATTACTAATGGTAGAGAGTTGCTTCCACATATGTTGTATTTCTTGTGATGGAGCGTTGCTTTCACATTTGATGATTTATTGCTGTTTGATCATACATGGTTATTCTGTCACATATATATATATATATATACACGGATCGTTATACTATATGTGTTAGACTTAGACTGGTACTGATATGTATGTTTATCATGTCATATATAATCATTCTCTTATTTTCTTATTGAGACTGTATATCTTTGATCACCTTACACTTTTATCCATACACTACCATGTTCTTATTACTTGTTGAGTGATCCACACTCACCACCCCTTGTACTGATTTTCTTTCACTAGGTAGCAGGTAGAAGTATGAGGAGTCAGTTGGAGGATCCTGGTTGCTAGTCCCACGCCACATCTGAGATCGACTTTCCATGCTATTTGATATTACGCTATTGGTACTCTATATGGTCTTAGTATTATATTATGTTGGTTTGTTTATGGTTTTGAACTTTGTGGCCACATTTATTCATTTTGGGTTTGTATTGTGGTGTAAGTTATGCCAACATGCAGTCAATGTTTTATTTTGCTTAGTTTGTGTTTGTACCAGTCGTGTAGGCTGTGTAGTTTTATTTTCTTCCATTGTATTTTTTATGTTTCAACTGTGTGAGCTGCTTATATAACTGTGTTGTTATGCTTTCTTTTTCTAGCCGTGTGGGCTGAGTATTTAATTGTGTGGTTGAGTATATTTTAGCCGTGTGGGCTGTTGATTATTTCTTATGTGAGCTTGTGACCTTGTATACATGATTCATTTGTCACTACTATAGGGAAGGTGCTGTCCGATTTTCGTTGGATAACCTTACTATCGGGGTGTGACAAATTAAATCCAAGGTTATTTTTTGATTAATGATTAATTTAAATAATATTATTTTAATTAATCAAATTTAAATGAACAATTATAATAACTATATAGAAATACTTATGTAAATAATATATTTGCTAAACATAAGTGTTACTAATATTAAATTCCTTAAACACTTAGGTAGAACTTCTTATTGCTAACAAAATTAATCAGAAGGTGCTAAGTTAAGGGGGAGGAAGGGCCTTGAAAATATGTTGTAAAGTTTAACATATCTAAATCCAAGTATGAATTAAGAGGGAGTGTTAAATTAAGAGAGAGTGTTAACTTAAAGGGTAGAGAATTCAAATACTTAAAAAAATATTTTTACTTTATTCTGAAATATATTTTAATTTTTTTCCAAATATTATTTGTTTTGAAATATTAACTTGAACAATCCTTTTCAAATTCTACTTTGAACAATTTACTTTAATAGGTACTCTTAAAATTATTTTGAAAATATTTTAACCTGATTTTTTTAAAAAAAATTTACTAAAGTGTTTTTTTGGAATATTTATCTAAAAACTTTTGAAAACATTACTTTAAAATTATTTTAAAAATCTTTCTTAGAAAGTTACTTCTTTAAAAATCTTTTCAAAAAAATTTATTTTTAAAAATTACTTTGAAATCGGTTAAGAAATACACTTTTGCTAAACTCTTAGTTTTTAAATTATTTGGAATATTGCTTTAAAAAATTTCCTTGGAAACATCTTGAAAAATATTTTGAACTTTTTTTATAAAATTTTATGAAAAACATTTGCAACATTGTGATAGATCGATTGAGAGCGATAGAGGGGGGGGGGGGGGGGAATTTCACTTGTTTTAAAACCTTTTCTTTTGTCTTTTAAAAACAGAGTCGTGCACAGCGGAAGGTAAAAGAATAGACAAGTCTGTTTTACTTCGTTCAGAGCCTAGCTCGACTCCTACTCGAAGGCCCGCAATCCTTGATCGCACCGATGGACAATCCACTATAACCCTTCTTTTCGAGATCCTCTGAAAGAAGCATATCGTACAAATGAGTAGAGTAAGATAGTAACAGCCTACTATCTTACTTGAATTAAGTACAATGCAAGTTAAACAAAAATACTGATCACTTAGATAGAAGATATAGCTCGATCGACACTTCTTGGATGGTACAACAACTTGCTTGATGGATGTGTAGAAGAATAGTAGCACGAACAACTTTTTCACAGAGATGATATCAGAACCCGTTACCCAGCCACAGACCTGGAGCTTCACTTTTATAAGAATCGTCAACGTTCGGTCGACCGAACTCGCTCCCTTCCTTCCTGGCTGGAGTCTGACACTGGCTCGATCTTCTGCATTAACTGTTCATTTAAGGGTTTGGTCGACCGAACCTATTTTTCAGTCGACCGAACAGCTTCCTTTCCTGTTCGTCGAAATCTGCTGAGATCTTCATTTAATGCTCCATTAATACTGATTGGATCGATCGACCGATCCCTGGTTCGGTCGACCGATCAAGCTTCGATTGGACTGCGCTTTGCTTTGGTTTGAACTGATCTCTGGTCTGAGTCAAGCTGGTTCGGTCGACCGATCCTCCTGTTCGGTTGACCGATCAGACCGAATATGTAAAACAGAGTTAAACAATATTCCTGCAAAATAAAGGTTAGCACAGTAATATAATGGATGAGTAATATAGACAGTAGAACTGTCTTGATCTCAACTTGGAAACCTTCCCGGTTTCTTCAGTTGGATTAGCGACCTAAGGTTGTTCCCTTTAGGAACCCGACCTCACTGTCGCTCCTCCAGTTGCATACCTTAACTTACCTGCCAAACATTGGTCCTCCAGACGTGTTTGGACTTTTTACAGCTCAGTGTCTGATCGTCTGATCCACTAAGACTTTTCCTGTAATACTACATTAGCCAACAGCAATAATAGTAATACAAAATACAATGGTAAACCTAAATCTAGATTTATCGAGATCCGCTGGTCCGGTCGACCTCGCGCGGTCGACCAGAAATCATCCGATCAACCTTGCTTGGAGTTCACTCCTCCAAGACTTCTCATTACCTAAGGTTACCACCCCCTAGGATTTACTTCATCTGGGTTCACTCACCAGAACCTAAGGTTACCACCCCTTAGGATTTTCTCCACTTGGCTTCACTCACAAAGACTCAGTATTCGGCTCCCCAGGGATCAAGTCCTCCAGATCTATCCACCTGGCTTCCACGATATACCGAGATTTCTCTTACCTAGCCTCCAACCAGGACTTTCCTAGATCAAACTCCATACTTAAACATACTTAAACATATTTGTCTGACATTAAAACCTTGGAAGTCGATTGCACCAACACATTGTTTTGAAAAATACCTAAAAAATTTTTTTGCCACACTATTTTGAAAATTTAAAATAAAAGTCTTTTGAAAAATACTTCTTTGGTAGAAAATGTTTTGCAAAAATATTTTAAAAAAATACTTTGAAAAATACTGTTAGGATACTTGTTTTACAAAAATTCTTACACTTTTTCAAACTATTTGTTTACAAATACAAGTATTTTGAAAATTATATTAACATATGTTGAAACATATTTTAAAAATTTTTTTAAAAATTTTATTCAAAGGTTATTCTTTCACTTTGAAAAAATATCTTAGAAATACAAAATCTTATATATATATATATATATATATATATATATATATATATATATATATATATATATATATATATATATATAATTATTTTATTTGGAGAAATTTTTTAAAACTACTTTCAAAAAATATTTGAACCGATAATTAGCAATGTAATTTTGAAATCTATCTTGAATTAGTTTTACAAATGGTTTATGTTGCACAATCAATTTTCAAAATTTTGATAATCCTTTGACAAGTAAAAAAAAATACTATTAAAATATTGTTAATGTTACTAACTCCTCCCTCCAATAGACCTGCAATCTTTTATTCTCTTGAATCAAGTTATTATTGTTTCTTGCATATCTTTTCCTAACTCTAATCTAGGTTATCATTGCATTAAAAAGGGAGAGATTATTCATGTAATTTGCATTAACGATCTAGGTCAGGTTTTGATGAATAACAAGTGAGTTAAGTTAGGTGTTATTGTGGTCTAATTGCTTTACCAAGTGTGCAGGAGTTAACAGGTCTGAAGGACCTGATACCAGGCTGAAAACTAGCTAGGTCCGCATGACCAGATAGCTGGTGTGAAGCCTAGATAGGTCAAAGAGCCGACCTGATATATAGTAGGAAGTCCAGCTGGGTCCGCGGGGCCTAAGAGCTAGCCGAAGTTAAGTTTGGTCTGCAGACCTAACAACTGACATGAAGACCTAGTGGGTCGAGAGACTAGTCTACTGACTACAAGTTGGTAAGTGAAGGTAAGTCACTGGAGGAGAGTGACTCAGTGAAGATGTGTTCTGGTTGAGGAACAATAGGCGTCAGCCTAGTCTAGGCCCATTTTTTATCCCTAAACTGAAACCTTAACTAGTTCCTGGTCTTGGGAGGGCAGGAACTAATTAATATTGCTTATTATTGCACAAAACTATCTTACAAGTTATTATTGGACTAACATGTTTTGCAGGGCAAGAAGAACACAAAAAGTCTCGGGCGAACAATACTCGAGGCACCTTCCAGGACACAGAAGGCGCCTTCAAGTATTGGAAGGCGCCATCACATTGTTCATGGAAGGCGCCTTCGGTGCTATGGAAGCCGCCTTTAAAGGGATAAAATCCAAACTTCATCGCAGATAAGGAGTGAGTTGTTTGGGATAAAATTTTGACCATTGAAGGCGCCTTCAAGGCTATGGAAGGCACCTTTCACACCCTTTAAAAGGGCATCTCGAGGAGCATTCAAGATACAACTTCCATACAAGCTTCTACTCATCTGATTGAGACTCCGACTACTCTAGCTTCCTGCTGCTGTCTTTCTATGACTCTACTATGCCTGACTAACACTGATAAGCTTCCCAAACACCAAACTCAAGTCGACCAACTACAAATACTGTCAGGTAACAAAAGTTAATTTCTATAATTTATTTCTACAATCGAGAAGTGTAGCATGTTACACTTTTCTGAATCTTTGTGTACTTGATCCCCTCTTCCGGTGGTTCCAAAAGAGATTTTTAGAGAATTATCCGTCGATAGGTCCGCGGGACCTGGGTCTTGGAGTAGGAGTTGTCGAAGGCTCCGAACTAAGTAAAACTGCTTGCGTTCTTATCCTTCTTGTTTCTTTCTTTTCAGCTGCGCATACTTTATTTTTAAAAAGATTTAAAAAGAAAAGTTTTTAAAACCATGTGATTCATCTCCCCTCTCACATGCGACTCGATTCAATTGAGGATTCTTCTTCATTTGGGGTAAACAAACATAGACTATGCTATTAAAATGGACGAAACTCTTGTTATAACTGAAAGCAGCTCTCAAGATGCAATTGATCTTTATGAAAAGTGGGAGTGATTTGATCATCTCTCTATCATGTTTATAAAGATCAAAATATCTGTTAGAATATGGGGGTTGTTCAGTCAATTTGACAATGTTCGAGTTTTGCTTAAGACCATTGATGATGAGTTTGTGACTTCAGATAAAGCAATGGTTAGCACTCTAATAATGTAGTTCTCATCCCTAAAGCTCACTGGCGTTAAGCATATGCATGAGTATAGCATGCACATGAGGGATATAACAACTCAACTCAAAGCATTAGAAGTTGAGATGTCAAAATCCTTTTTGGTTCACTACATCCTTTGTAGTTTACCTCGACAATATGATCCATTTAAGATATCCTATAACACACATAAAAAATAAATGGTCGATTAATGAGTTGATGACCATGTGTATTCAGGAAGAGAGTAGACTATTTATAGAAGAGTGTGAAAAAGTGAATTTAACCATTCTAGGAAAGATGCAGAGGTATCAACCTAAGGATAAAGGAAAAAATAATTCCCCAAAAGTATATTAAGAAGGATATTGTGTGTTTCTTTTATCAGAAAATGGGAAACATGAAGAAGCAATGCTCCAAGTTTATGAATTGTCTTGATAAGAAAGGTACTCAACTCTTACTTGTTTGTTATAAATCCAATACGATTGATATTAATCATAATACACGGTGGATTGATTTTGGTTCTAAAATGTATGTTACCAATTCATTACAGAACTTACAAGACCTGCGGAAGCCGGTGGGAAGTGAACATAGCATTTACTCAGAAAATAAGATGTCCTCACATGCGGAGACTATTGGGACATGCAAATTAGTTTTAAGTGTGGTTTGGTTCTGAATTTGGAAAAACATTTTATATTCAATTTTTTTTAGAAATTTAATTTTTGTTTCCAGACTTATATCAAATGATTATTCCTTTAATTTTTCAGACTTCGATTTTAATTTACTTTATAAATATGATATTATTGGATATAATACTTTATCTGGTGGCCTTTTTGTTGGGTCACTTCGAGATCTAGATTGGGGGGGGGGGGGGGGGAATACCTCACTCCGCGTTGATGATGATTTTTTACAGCGGAATACTCGAAGCAAACACTAAAGATTTACTTGGTATCCACCTCTAGAAGAGGTGAATAATCCAAGAATCCAACCCTCACTCACAAGTTTACTATAAAATACTTCTTCTCGGAAACACTCCGAAGGCAGAAAAACCTCATACAAACTTACACACACAGTATATACAAGAAGAGAAAGACACAAGATAATACAAATGCAATCTTACAAGATTTATAATGAAGAAACCCTGACTTGCTCTCTTCTTGCTTGTAGACACCTCTTGAACCTTGGAAGTGCAACAACACTTGTCTCCAAGAAGCTTCCAAGAACTGGTGTAAAGATCTGTGCTTGGTGAAGAGAGTGAAAGAGAAGAGTTGTGAGCACTTGTGAGAACCGTGCAGGCCAAAATCTTTATCGGGCTGATAACGACTAGTTTTTCAAGCTTAATTAATTACCCTAATTGATTAAGACTTCCTAATCAATTAGCCTAATCGATTATGAAACCTTCTATTCGTGCGAGAATAGTCCGTAAGCAATTAAGCTTCCTTGCCTAATCGCTTACTAAACTCTCTGTACATTCGCAAAATCTAAGCTTAATCAATTAAGTATTCGTAATCAATTGCCATAATTGATTACAAACCTTTTTGTGCACTCGCGTCAAACTCCTTAATCGATTACCCTAATCGATTAAGGACTTGGTAATCGATTACCAGCCCTAACTTCTTCCATCCAAGTCTAGGGTTTTCTTTCCCAATATTTGGTCAACCGTGACCTGTTGGGACTCCTTATTGGCTAACATCTGGTCAACCTTAATCTGTTGGGACTTTTTCACCAAGTGTCCAATCAATCCTTTGACCCACTTAAACTTTTTTCCTTGTTCTAAGTATCCGGTCAATCCTTTGACCTACTTGGACTTCCAATCACTAGGTGTCCGGTCAACCTTGACTCACTTAGATTTTCACATGCTTGGCTTCACTCACCAGGACTTTCATAGCTTTTCACTTGGTTTCACTTACCAGGATTTCTAACTATCTGGCTTCACTCACCAAGACTTTCACCTAGCTTCACTTACTAGGATTTTCACCTGGCTTCACTCACCAGGATTTTCTCATTGCCTACTTCACTCACTAGGACTTTTATCTAGCTTTACCCACCAGGATTTTCTTTCTGCCTAGCTTCACTCACTAGGGCTTTCCAATTGTCTGACTTTACTCACTAGGACTTCCCCACTAAGTGTCTGGTTAATACTAACCCACTTAGATTTTTATCTTCTAACAACCTTCCCGTTGGGCATGCCCTTGCCTAACCTCTAGTTAGAAATTTTTAGTCAAGTATCTGGCCAACCTTGACCTACTTGACTTTTTTTCACATCAAACTGGTCAACCCTTGACCAGAGGAGAATTGTACAAATAATCTCTCCAAATGGACAATTGCACCTGCAATCTCCACATATTATCAAACATCAATACTCAAGCTTGAGCCAACTCAAGCCTAGTCAACCTTGACCCAGAGGAAATTGCACCAACACTTTTCCCACTTAAGTTACAAAATAATCATAACTATGTCACTATGCACGTTCATGTAAATGTTGGTATTAAACAAAGTGTTGTGAATGAGGAATCCTCTACATTGTGGCATTGAAGATTGAGACATATCTCTATTAATAGAATTAAAAGGTTGGTGAATGATGAGGTACTTAGTACTCTAGATTTTATTGATTTTGAGACTTTTATAAACTACATTAAGGACGAGCAGACTAACAAGTCGAAGAAAGGTGCCAAGAGGAGTTCTAAATTATTGGAAATCATACACATAGACATTTGTAGTCCTCACATGAATGCATACTATGATAGGTATTTCATCTCATTCATAGATGATTACTCATGACATATGTATCTTTATTTGCTTAACAATAAGAATGAGGCACTAAATGATTTTAAGGTCTTTAAAGCTAAAATAGAGAAATAATGTTGAAAACAAATTAAGATCGTGAGGTTGGATAGAGGTGGTGAGTATTATGGTAGATACTCTAAGAGTGGGCAAACGACTTGTCCATTTGCAAGGTATTGGTGCAATCATTCTCAGGTCAAGGTTAACCTATTTGACTAAATTTGGGTTGACTTGAGCTTGAGTTTCGATGTTTGACAATGAGTGAGAGAGAAGTCAAGTAAGTTGAAAGGGGACTGGAAGCTTGACTGGGAAAGTCCTAACTAGAGGGGTTAGGTAATGAAAAGTCCTAACTAAAGGTTAGATAGGTGAGAAGTTTACTGAGTGACTTGTCCTAATTGGAGGTTAGGCAAGAAAAAGTCAAACGGGGAGGTTGTAGGTCAAAGTGTGACCAGACACTTGGTGATCTAAAGTTCAACAGGAAGGTTAGCAAGGACAAAGTTCAAGTGGGTCGAAGATAGACTAGACACTTAGTAATTGAAAGTCCAATGAAAAGTTGGCAAAGGAAAATCCAAGTGTGTCAAGAAGGATCGAACACTTGGTGAAGAAGCCCTAACATGTCAAAGGTGACCAGATGCTAGGCAACAGAAAATCCCAATAGGTCACAAATAATTGGATGTTGGACAGAGGAAGTCCTAGTAGGTTGAGTTCAACCGGATATTAGGTAATACATAATTTTAGTTGTGGAAAGGTTGAAATTAGGGTTAGCAATCAATTGGCAAACCTTAAACCCAGAATTTCAGGTTTTTTGCTCGAATTGATTGAAGCAAGTTCCAATTAATTAGTGTAATTGATTCAACAAGTCAATCGATTGGTTGTGTTTTTGCAAAGAGAATAGAAGATTGCTTAATCAATTAGCTTAATTAGTTCAACAACTATAATCGGTTGACCCAATCGATTGGAGGAGTTTGCCGAGTGGACAAAAGGTGTTAGAATTGATTAGGGCAATCAATTGACAGAGGTTTTTGTGAGGAAATAGAAGGTTGCTCAATCGATTGGTATAATTAATTCAACATGGTCAATCAATTGGGCTAATGGATTGAGTGGTCAATCAATTGGGAGTGTTTTCTCGTGAAAACAAAAGGCTTTAGAATTGATTCACTCAATCAATCGAGAAGCTATTAATCGATTGGTATTGCTCACCAATAGATTGGTCAGGCAAAAAAGAGTTGTTCTGTAGGTTTGAATGACCGATCCTATGTGACAATTGACTGGGGATAAGGCTAATCGATTGGGAGACATTTTCCACCCTGAGAGAAATCCTAGAAAATGGGGTTTCATGATGTTTTGAAGTAGGCGATTCTTGAGATTTTGGTGACAACTGTTGTTGCACTTTCCAAGCATCAAGAGGCTAACCAAAGTAAGAAAAGAGCAAGTAAAACAAGGTTCATTGTTGCAAAGTTATTTTTTTTATTTCATTTGTAATCTTGTCTATGTTTCTTGTTGTATCTCATGTTCAAGTTTGTTTAAGGCTTCTTTGTCTCTGGGAAGGAGGTTTTCATAGTGAAGATGTGTGTGAGAGAGAGAGTTGAATCTTTAGATTAGTTACCTCAAAAAGGTGGATACAAAGTAAATCGAAAGCGTTAGAATTTCGATGAATCTTTGCTTCAAGGTTTCTACTGCAACTCAAGTTTGAAGAGGCGATCGAGACTACCTAACCACCCCACCCTCTAGCTCATGCATGTCCTAATAAAATGTTTCTTAATGAGCATGAGATTGTTGTCCAATACACATTACTTAGTTCTCCAGACCAAAATAGTGTAGCTGAAAGAAGAAATCGAATACTATTGGATGTGCTATAAAGTATATTAGGACCAAAAGAAATTTAGATATCTCCACAATGGTATAATATTGTCTACTTTAGGCCTAAACCCTCATAGTTTTATTTTTGGGCTCTACCAAAAAGGCTTTATACCATAGAGATATCTTTCCCTTATAAACTCATGATCTTTCCCATGTGTTTTCAATGTGGGACTTTGTTCGCAACCTTACAACCCAACAATCCCCCTCTCAAATGAAGGACCACAGGCTTCCCACATCTGATCTTCGACCCACCAGGTCCTCCTTGTTGGCGCAGTGGGGCCGGCAAGAGGGGGGTGAATTGCCTGCAAACTAAGATTATACCCTCCTCAAAGCTTTCAACTTAAAATAATAGCAACTATAAAAATAATGAAATAATAGAAAAGAAAGGGAGACCAGAAATTGACTTGGTTACAACCAAGACGGTTGTTAATCCAAGGCGGTTGAACAACTCCACTAGCAGAGTCTCCTTCACTGTAGGCAGAGAAGCCTTTTTACACTTAGAACACTCACTAGTTGCTAGGAATTGATTACAAAGTTGATTGCTTGAATGAATGAATATTTCCTAGCTCCAGGAGCCTTTAAATAGCTCCTGGAAATCCTATCTCGAAGGTCTAAGGTGCCTCTAACCAAGTCAAGCGGATAAAACTCTATCTGCGCTCAAACAGTCATCTTTGACCAATCGGAGGCGCCTCAAACAAGATTGAAGGCGCCTCCAATGTGGAGGCGCCTCCAATGTTTGATTGAGGTGCCTCCAAGGTGGAGGCGCCTCCAATACTGACTTGAGGCGCCTTAAGCTTTGTTTCAAGCTTGCTTTCTCCTTGATTTTGACTTCTGAAATTTCATGAGTTTGGGTGATTCCGGCCAACCGAAATAGGGCTCTCCTGAACCCAATTTTCGACCTTCTCCTCAAGCAGTCTTCTGTCCCGGCTTTACGTCCCTCGAACGTCGCGCATGTTCTTCTCGTCCACCGGTGTACTCTTCCGCAGCTCTCTCGTCCTTCGGACGCACCTTCTGTTAGACTTCCTGTGCTCCTAAGCTCCTGCACACTTAGACACAGGGATAAAAAATAAACAGGACCTAACTAACTTGGTTGATTACATCAAAATAGCCACGAGGTCCAACAATCTCCCCCTTTTTGATGTGTATCAACCCAAGTTCAAGTTAAGATAAAAACAAACAAATAGTAACTTTATGAAATTACAAAATTAACATTTAAAGTCTAAATTTGCAATTACACTAAATTGCAACAAGCATAAAATTTAGTTCTAATACTAAATGTTGAAAAGCATAAAAAAAATTTAACCAAAGTTAGTTTTAATTCCCCCCTTAACTTGTACCTATTTCTCCCTCTTTGATCACAGCAAAAATGAGGTACCAAATATTTCAAAATAAATTCTAAGTTAATTAAAAGATATTTGAAAAAGATTTTCTAAAAAGTTCTAAGTCTGTTGAAAAAATTCTAAGTCTTTTAAAAAAAAAAATTCTAAGATTTTCCTTAAGTTTTTGTAAAAAAAATTTTTAATTTAAACAAAAAATAATTTTTAACTTTATAAGACTTTTTAACTTAGGCGAAAATAGTTCTAAAGATTTTCCAAGCAAAAATTCTAAGCAAGAATATTTTCCTAAGTATGGGAAAAAAATTTAAAGCATTATTTAATTTTAATTTTAATTTTAATGCTTTAATAAGAAGTTAATTAAACATTTCATTTCAATATTTTGGTTTCCAGGTCGTGGCGAGGCACTAGGCCTTCTTGGTTATTGGAGCAATAACCACTTTCTTAGACAAAGCCTCAAAAAAAAATATCTGTTTAATTTTTCTTTTGAAAACCTTAATTTAAAGAAAAAAATCAGTCTAAAATAGATTTTGGAACCCAATAAAGGTTCCTTCCTACTGGGTTATTTAAAAACTTAGGGGGTATATAGTTTCTAGGAATTTCCCTAAGTTATCCCTGATGTTTTCTAATGTACCAATTTAATTTTCCATAAATCCTTAGTTTCAAATTTAGAAATTTATTTAAGCATGCATTATTTTTCAATTTCTTAATTTCAATTTTTAATTTTTTATTTTCTAAATTTAAGTTATCATACATTTCTAGTGGGCATGCTTTTGCTAAGCTCAATTTTAATTCAGCATTTTCTTTTTCTAATTTTGCTAGATCTTTCGTAAGCAATTTGATAAATTGAAAGGACTGATAAGGAGTGAGATCACGTACCTTACTTACCTTACTTGGTGATGCTCCCCCTTCGTCGCAGCTTTCTTCTTCTTCTGATGTTCCTCCCCCTTCATCTATGCTCATCTCTGAGCTTGAGTCAGCTTCGAAGAGATGGTTGACCATCAGTGCTAGTTCTGAGAAGGCTTCGGCTTCTGATTCGGAGGATGAAGAATCATCCCAAGTGGCCTTCAGATTCTTGCGTATAGAGGACGTCGGTCTTTGAGGCTTCTCCTTGTGCCTTTTCTTCAACTTGGGGCAGTCATCCTTGATGTGCCCTTCCTCATTATAGTTGTAGCACCAGACTGCCCTTTTGTTGCGCTGATGCTTCCTCGACTGCGATTTAAATTTATTAGTTTTAAGAAATTTATTGAAACGTCTTACCAGTAGCGTCGCTTTGGTTTCGTCGATCGACGCTTCGGAGTCAGGATCGTCCTTTTCGGCTTGTAGGGCAATGTTGAGGTTCGATTTTTCTACTTGTTTAGGCTCTGCAAGTCGAGACTCGTGAAGTTCAAAGGTAGAAAATAAACTTTCTAGACTACTTACCTCAAAGTCCTTAGAGATATAGTATGCATCCACTAAGAACGCCCATTTTAGAGTTCTGGGGAAGGCGTTGAGTGCGTACCGGATCGAGTCCCGGTTCGTCACTTCTTCTCCAAGGTTGCTTAGTTGAAGTTATGCTATTATTCTCGTTGTTCATAATATGCATAGGTTTAAGAGGATGGTCATGTTGCTTTTTATAGTCTGGAAGGACTTTGCTCGTGGATTGAGGCTCTTTGGAGTCATGTTTCAAGGATCTTAGCTTCCCTTCTATAACAGTGAAATTAATCATGCACTATGTTTGTTCCTTCTTTGTCCATTTTCTTTCTTGGTGCTTCCATATTTCGTTAAAAGTATATCAAATTCAGTTTAAAAAATACCTCCATTTTCGCCGAAGTCTCATCATCAAACTGGGATGAATGGTCATCCGACCATCATCCCGATCGATCTTTGTGTTTCGGTTGCGTTAGTCCTCATAGAGGCTGCTGACTCGATACCACTTGTTGCTGTAGCCGGTGCGGGAATTGCATGCAAACTAAGATTATACCGTCCTCGTAGCTTTCAACTTAAAATAATAGAAACTATAAAAATAATGAAATAATAGAAAAGAAAGGGAGACCAGAAATTGACTTGGTTACAACCAAGACGGTTGTTAATCCAAGGCGGTTGAACAGCTCCACTAGTAGAGTCTCCCACCTTAGTAAGAAGCCTTTTTACACTTAGAACACTCACTAGTTGCTAGAAATTGATTACAAAGTTTATTGCTTGAATGAATGAATATTTCCTAGCTCCAGGGGCCTTTAAATAGCTCCTGGAAATCCTATCTCGAAGGTCCAAGGCACCTCCAACAAGATTCAAGGCGCCTCTAACCAAATCAAGTGGATAAAACTCTATCCGCACTCAAACGGTCATCTTTGACCAATTAGAGGTGCCTCAAACAAGATTGAAGGCGCCTCCAATGTGGAGGCACCTAAAATGTTTGATTGAGGCCCCTCCAAGTTGGAGGCGCCTCCAATACTGGCTTGAGGCACCTTAAGCTTTGTTTCAAGCTTGCTTTCTCCATGCTTTTGACTTCCGAAGCTTCATGAGTTTGGGTGATTCCGGCCAACCGAAATAGGGCTCACCCGAACCCAATTTTTGGCCTTCTCCTCGAGCAGTCTTTCGTCCCGGCTTTATGTCCCTCGAACGTCGTGTACGTTCTTCTCGCCCACCGGTGTACTCTTCCGTAGTTCTCTCATCATTCGGACACACCGAATCTTCCCCTCCCTCGTGTCGTCCTTCTCGTTAGGCCGTCCGTCTCGCTCGACTTCACACTCCAAGCTCCTGCTACACTACGTGGGATCAAAAATAAACAGGACCTAACTAACTTGGTTGATTACATCAAAACATCCACGGGGTCCAACACTCCTACCCCTTGATCCACCCGACCTACTAGGACTTCCTTGCCTAACCACAACTAGGACTTCCTGCCTAGTGTCTAGTCCTCTTGATTCAGACACAGGAGCCTCCACTTCCTTTGTTCGAGGTCAATATTCCACTCACATGGCTCAATTACACCATAGCTTTTGTGCACAGTCAGTGGTTAGACCTTTTGGTAGTCCAGGCTCTGATACAAATTGTTAGGATCAAAAGAAATTTAGATATCTCCATAATGGTATAATATTATTCACTTTGGACCTAAGCCCTCAAGGTTTTATTTTTGGGCTCTACCCAAAAGGCCTAATACCAATGGAGATATATTTCCCTTATAAACCTATGATCTTTCTCATGTATTTTCAATGTGAGACTTTGTTTGCAACCTTACAACCCAACAAAGTATGCTTCCTAGCTCTAAACTTTCTAAGTCCTTGTGGACTGAAACTCATAAGATGATTGCGTATATATTGAATAGAGTTCCTATTAGGATCAATGCACTGACTAAAGGAGAGTGAGTAAAAGTTAAATTCTTTCTCTTGCTAACTTATTAGCAAGGATACACTAATTAATTAAATAAAAATAACATGTAAAGAGATAAGAGACTCGAGTATGTACTTGGTTACTATAAGATCGAAGCGCACATCAAAGGAGAAGGGGCGTGAATCACGTGGTTTTAAAAAACTTATTTTTTTTTATAAAATAAGTATGTAGCAGAAAATAAAATAGAAACCAAAAAAACTAAGAGCACAACAACTCGGTAGATTACTTGGTTCAGAGCCTTCGGTGATTCCTACTCCAAGACCCAGGTCCCGCGAATCTATCGATGGATAATCCACTAATGACCTCTTTTGGAACTGCCAGAAGAGGGAATCAAATACAATAAAATTGAGGATAAGTGTAATAAGCTACACTTTCCTCTAAGCAGTAATTAAGTACAGAAATAAACTTTCATTACCCAATACTTTCGAAGATAGTCAAATCGATGTTGGTGTTGGATGGCTCCTCAGCAGTAGTCGGGTACAGCAGCATCATAGCAGAGCAGGTGGACAATGTCAGATTAGCCAAAATCTCAAATGATTATGTGTAGAAGTTGTGTATTGAAGGCTGGCTGAAGCTCTCTTTTATTGAGCATTGGAGGCGCCTCCAGCTTTGACTCTTATCCTTGAACAACGCGCTTCTTATCATCGATGAAGTCCTCAATGTTATCTGGCAAAAGGTGCCTTCAGGGATCTCTGAGGTGCCTTTTGCGCTATGCTTCAAGGCAACTTCCTTCATATGGAAGGCACCTTCGCGCCCTTTTGCGTGGACTCTTCGACCAGCATCTGAGGTGTCTCCACTCACACAGGAGGTGCCTCAGGTACTATTCATCCGAGACATTTTGTGCTCATTTTGTCCTGTAAAACATGTTAGTCCAAGAAAATAATGTATATCCTATAAAATAAAGCTAGTACAATAAAATAAGTAGTATTAATTAGACTCCGTCTTTCCGAGATCAGGATCTAGTTATGGTCTTAATTTAGATTTTTAAAATAGACCTAAATTGGACCTACACCTAAAATCCCTAATTTGGACTTGTTCTCACTAGAATATGTTAGTACCCCAAGGTAGTTTTGATGTGATCAACCAAGTCAGGTTAGGTCCTGTTGATTTTTAACTCCTGTGTCTAAGTGTGCAGGAACTTAGGAGCACAGGAAGTCGAACAAAAGACATAGCTAGCGAGAATGACAATATGGAAGAGAGCTGATGGACTCGGTGCATCCGAGGGACGAGGTATTACGGAAGAGTACGCGGGCAGATGAGAAGGAGGCACACAACATTTCTGAGGGACGAGAAGCTGAAGCAGAAGATTGTTCGAAGGCTGGAAGTTGGGTTCGGGTGAGCCCTATTTCGGATGGCTGAGATCACCCAAGCGAGTGGAGCTAGAGCAGAATACCTGGACCAAGGCAAGCGGAACTAGAGCGGAAGACCAGGATTGAAATTCAATAAGATATTGACTTTCTTGGTCTAGGCATCCAAGCCCAGTCTGGGCACCTGAACTCACCGAACTCCGGGCACCCGGAAGTCTTCCGGGCCCCCATACCAGGATTTTTATTCGGAATGCGTCAAACGCAATCCATTGCGACAATGATAAAGTTTTATCCTCCTTCAGACACTTGGAACCCTTCTAGGTGCCCTGACTAGGGCTATAAATACAACCCTGGTCCTAGAGGCTAGAAACAACACTTGTAATCGATTACTTTTGAATTTAGCTTTCTAGTTGTGAGATTTAATTGCTGTAAGAGGCTAGCGTTGAAAGATATGCCACCCCCAAGAAATCTAAGGGAGTAGGTCCTTCTGGATAATGCGTTGTCAAGATTCATCTCAAGACCGCCGAGTGGCTCCCTTTCAAGATTCTCAGCTACTAAGTTCCATTGGGATGAGGACTGATGCCGAGGGAGAAACTCCGAACTCTTGCCCGTGCTAGCCAAGCCAGCCAGGTAGGTGAGCCACTCTATATTTATTTATCTTCAACCGAGAAGCGGAGGCTCGGTTAGTGAGGAGAAGAGAGAAGAACAACCCGTGTACTTCTTGAGCCATATTCTAAGAGATGAATCTCGCTACACTAGGCTCGAGAAACTAGCTTTTGCTTTGGTCCTCACCGAGACTTAGTCCTTTATTTCCTCCCACATCTCCCAGGAGATCATCGTCCCAGGAAGTCTCGTCTTTGAACCCGAACCGTCCGAAGCGGCATTTCGGTCAACATGTTGCTTCAGGACACACGTAACGGCCGGAAGGCGCGCTTGCATTATTAGTCGATTTTGTTATCAAAATCCCAGCCCAATATATGTGGAAAATATTTGTGGATGGATCGTCCACCGCTCGGGAGGGGTGGTGTGCTATTACTTTCTCCCTAAGAAGAAAGATGCGATGCATCCGTCGTGTCTTGAAAAAGCCAATGAAGCGGATGGGCCCTCATAGCGGCAGCGCGCTAAGCTTCTGTAGAGCTCTCGCACGTGACACTGGCCTCTCCAGCCTCCTCCGGCCACTTTTGACAACGCCTACCACTTTCTACTCGTTGGAAACAAGCTCAAGGCCCTGAGAGAGTTATCAGAAAGATACCCGAGCAAGAGAACGTGTGGCGGATGAGTTAGCCAAGCTCATAAGTTCAATATCACCGTCGTCATCCCCAATTGAGCAAGTATCCTTGGTGGCGGACATCGACCGGATGGAAGCATTCGGCGATTGGAGGACGTGTTATGGTTTCTCCACCCCTTTGTAATGTAACACCCACTAAGCTTGTAAGATAAGCATATGAATGAAGGATTTTGCTTTAGAAAAATAAAAGGAAGTGGGTTGAAGCAAAAAGAAATAAAATGAAATAAAAAGAGGAAGGTCAAGGATTGAACCTTGAACCTCTTATATTATAATTTATAGAATTAATTAGTAGAAACCAATTGGGATAGAGAGAAGATATTGATAGCAAAGGAGGGAAACTCATGATAAGGGTGAGAGTAAAAGTTAGCCAAAAGAAAACAAGAAAAGAGAGGGAGAAAGGCAACTTGCCTTCCTTCCTTCTCTCCCTCTTTCTCTCTTCTCTTGCCGAAAAATAAAAGAGGCTAATTAAGATTCATTCCCCTTATTTCACCATGAATGATGAGGATAAATAAATAAATAAAAAAAAAAGAAAATAGAAAAAAAGGGAGAAGGAAAGCAAAACTAATTTTGCTACTTCTTCCTCCTTAACATAAAGGGAGCAAGAAAAGAGAAGAATTCTAATTTTCTCTCATTTCTCTCATTCTCCCCTCCATCACCGAACCCTCAGTCCCTCTCCTCCATCTTCAGCCCCAAGCCAAGGTTTCTCCTAAGAAAGCCTAAGATACAAGGAGGACTTAACAAGGGAAACAAGAAGAGGCTACTTCTCCCATCACCATACCTTAGATCCACAACGAAAAGGATGTAAGCTTCCCTCACCTGTGGTACAAGGCTTTTATGTGATTTTGATTTTATGAGGATTAGAAAACCTAGAATAGAATTTAAGAAAATTCGGCCAAAGAAGAGTTTCAAATCTAGGAAGGTTTAAACAAGTCCTCATTTCGTGATATTTTCTATGCTATGTAGGAAGGTTTTCCTTCATGTTTTTATACCTATATGATGCTTGGTCAGAGGAGTACCTAACCCTAGAATTTCGGCCAAAAATGTTTTAAAGAGGTTAGGGAAATCATTGTTTAACCAAACTAGTACAAGATTTCCTCCATGAATTACTAAGGATCTTTTATTGGTTTTTCTTGCTTGAAAGTTACTTGGAACCAAAGAAAATCCCCTCATATGTTTCAGCCAAGAAAAGAGCTTAGGGTTAGGAAGACCTTTAAATTTAAGTAACAATGTTTATATGATAGAATATAGAGTTCTCTTAAAGAATTGCATGCTAGAAATTCATGAACTCTTCATTAAGATTTTCGGCCATGTTAAGATGGATAGCTTAGGAAAGCTTAAACAAAATTTTAACATGCTCAAGACCTCTGTGATATTAAGATATGAAAGTGGTTTAATGCTCTCATGCTTAATTAGGGTATAGAGAATTTAGTTACATGATATATGACTTGTAAGGTCACAAGGGTCCTAGCTTACTTATGAACCAAATTTGTATATGATGTTCTCAGTAATTTTTGCCATGAAACTTACTTAGGTTTTCCATGCTTTAGGCCACTTAAAACCTAGTTTAGAGAATGGTAGGTTTCGGCCATGAGGAAAAATAAAAGAAAAAGGAAAGAAACCTAGGAAGCCTAAGACACAATGCACATGTATGTTTATTATGCTTGTCTTTATACATGCTATGAAACTTGTATGACTTCCTATGCTTTTAGGCTATTTGAAGCAAAGTTAACCACTGATGGGTCTCGGCCAAGTAGGGTTTAAATGACCTAGAGGCCTTAGAATTGAAACCAATTGAGTTAAAAATGCTTCTTATGGAAATATGATAATGTGTTGATTGTGTCACATGCTTGTATAATTTTTCCATGACCTAAATGGACCATTGTAGGTCTCGGCCATGAAGGGATAGATGCCCTAGAAACCCTAGAACACAAATTAAATATGCTCATGTCACTCTACATGAAATATGATAAGTAGAAAGCCAAAGTTCTCATGCTATATGTTGCTTAATGACCTAAAATGAGGCTAGGGTAAGTTTCGGCCATATCCTTTGTATGATAGCGTATTATGAATTTATACATGATGTTAGTTCAAGTTCACATGTTTGTATGCTTGTTTTTAGCCCTAATGAATACTTGTGAAATTTTGGCCATGACATATGTTAAGGGCTTGAAGAACTTAGGAATTAGCTCAAATATGATTACTATGTTACTTGGAAGAAAAATGCTATAAAAATGGTTTAAGGTTTCCATGCTTTCATGACATTTGGGACCTTGTTTCACACCTGATAAGGTTCGGCCACATGAAGTTTAGGGACTTGGAGAACTTAGAAACCAAGTTAATCATGCTTATAATGCTTCCTATGAAATTGATGTGATGATAATTTAGGTTCCACATGCTTGGAGGTTATTTTTACCTAAATTGAGATCTAAGGGGGTTTGGCCATGATAAGATCCCAAGGGATTAGGAAGCTTAGAATCCAAGTTAACTATGTTACCATGTTTCTTATGATAGTATAATCACATGATACACCCTTATGCTTAAACATGTACGCTTGTGATTCATACTTTCCATGATATGACATGTGCTAGAAATATGCATGCTTTTATGATATGCTATGTGGATAGAAATATGCATGCTTTTATAATATGCTATGTGGTGAAAATATGCATGCTTTTATGATATGCTATGTGGTGAAAATATGCATGCTTTTATGACATGATGTATGCCTAAGTGATGCATACTTTTATGATATGATGTATGCCTAAGTGATGCATACTTTTATGATATGATGTATGCCTAAGTGATGCATACTTTTATGATATGATGTGTGCCTAAGTGATGCATGCTCTTATGATGTGTGATATGTATAAGTATGACATGTACTTTACTTTATATGGCTTGTACCAAGGGTGGGCTCCATAAGCGCCCCGGGGTCGATGGAATAAGACTCGGGCCTCGTTAGGGATGGGCTCCTAAGTGCCCCTAGGTCGATGGAGTAAGACTCGGGCCTAGTATGTTTGCCTTGTAGGGTTCAAGACTTGCTACCTTGGACCTACATAGGTTGCGCGCAATATGTAAGTGGTACATAGCCGGGATCCCCTTTAAGTTGATAATATGTTCAAGTATATATGTAAGAAGAAATGATTTTAAAGATCATGAGACATACACATGTTTTTCGGATACATGTTTTCAAAATCATATTGCATATACCTTATGATCATGTTGTGATGATGCTATGATTTATGATATGCCATGATTAGATATGATTATGTTATGTTTCATGCTATGCTTGATATGCCATGCTACCTTATGATGATGCTATGATGTGCCATGACTAGATATGATTATGTTATGTATCATGCTATGATTTAAGAGATGATATGCCATGACTAGTTGTAATTTTGTTATGTTGCATGATATGCTTAAAGAGTATGATATGTTATGCCATGACTAGTTGAGATCATGTTATGTTGAGATATTCTTTGATCATGTGATGATTTTCGATTTTAGTGAGTAGGAAAGGAACTTACTGAGCCATGAGTGCTCATAGCTTACTTTCCTTGTACCACAGATAAAGGAAAAAAGCTGGATGAGCTAAAGGAGCAGCAGGAGAGGCAAGGAGATGTGTGTGGAGGTGGCTAGGCAACCAAATAAGAACCTGCTTTAAGAACTTTTAAGAATTACGCTTTGGTTTCGTAAATTGTAGTACTATATGGGTAACTTGATGTCATGTTTCTATTTATCTTGTTATCATGTTATGGAAACCATATTAGTGTAGTTCGGATTTGAAACAAAAGAAAAGTTTTATTAAACTAAGAAAAAATTATTTTAAGTCTTCCGCTGTAATATGTACGTAGAGTATCGTAGCCCCGTCCCTTAGGGTTAGCAGGGAGGGCGGGCGTTACAGGTTGGTATCAGAGCCAACGTTATTGCCAGCTCACTACACACACATCAAGCCTCCGACCTGCCGCTCCAAGTAAGAATGCTTATGTTTAATTTTCTTGTTATATGTTGATGCTTAATTTTCATGTTATATAACTTATGCTTTATTTATTTTTTCTTCCTTGTTATATTGCCTATGCATTATTTTCTTTGCTACATTGCTTATGCTTTATTTCCTTATGTTATACTGTTTGTCACTCTATTCCTTATTTTTCCTTGTGTTCTTTTTTTTTATGCTTTAGTTTCATGTTTTGCTTGTTTATGTTTGATGCTTTATTCCATGCTTTTAGTTATAATTTAGATTAGGATTACGTATTGGTAGCTTAGGAATAATACCAGAACAAATAGATAGAAACAAAACAGTACGTTAGATGGGCTAAAAAAAAACGATAACCACTTACACTAGTCCGTTTGTCCTTATTTAGATAAACATGGTTAGGACACACAATGCCCGAACCGGAGGGACAGTGACTCCACCAGACCTGACGCAGGTAGTCGCAGACCTCCAGCATCAGATCGCGGAACAACAACAGCTGATCATTACCTTAATGGGTCAGCAAGGCAACCCCGTTACCCCACCGGCAAATCAGAATACACTACCGGTTGTACCTACAGCCGCGCCAGTACCCCCAGCAGCCCCTGTTCCGATGGTCCGACAAGAGGCCTATCTGATTCAGTGGCAAAGGCTCAAGCTGGAAGCATTCTCAGGAAACTGCGAACCATGGGATGCATAAGCCTGGCTCAAAATCGTGGAAAGCATAATGGAACTACTGGATTGGCCTGAACACGAGAAGGTCAAATGCGCGTCGTTCTGCCTTACCGGAGATGCCCGGATGTGGTGGGACAGAGTAAAGGCGAAAAGACAAATAAACCAAATGCAGTGGACGGATTTTGAGACAGAGTTCTTAGAGGAATTCTTCCACATGCAAGTGACCAACAAGCACTATGATGAGTTCACTGAGTTCCGGCAAGGTGATCTGTCAGTTAACGAAGCCGTCAAGAGGTTCAACCGCCTAGCACGACTGTGCCAAGAACTGATCCGTACTGAAAAAGAAATGGTCCGATTAATGTTAAAGATACTCTGACCCGAGATAGCCCTGAACGTAGCCGGCGGAGTTAATAGACCGCAGACTACAGAGGAGCTAGTCAGCAGTGCCCTAATTACCGAGCAGTACCAGAAAGCAATGAACAAGGGCATGAACCAAGCACTGACCGGAGGACAAAAATCGCACAATACCAGAACCGACTGGAAAGGAAACTCAAGTGGAAAGAGGAAACAGTGGAATAAAACAAAAGGTGGTCCGGCCAATAAGCAGACCAAGTACCCTCAGTGTGCCGCATGTGGGAAGATGCATTCTGGAGTATGTCTCCTAAGTACCAGAAAGTGCTATAACTGCGGAAAGGAAGGCCATCTAGCGAGAAATTGCCCAACTCAACCTCAGGCACCACCTCCGCAGAACTTTCAGAACAGGAGTGCCCCCGCACAGCTTCACCAGATGCAAGCTGCCATAGAAGGGACTTCAATCAGCCAAGGAAGATTGGAAGCCCCTCCCGCTATGACGAACGCCAGAGTCTACTCTCTTACCAAGGAGGACGTGGCGAATGCCTCTACCGTTGTCACAGGTCAGCTACTTATTTACAATCAGTATGCTGTAGTATTATTTGATACCGGGGCAACACACTCGTTCGTCTCAACACCTTTTATGAAGAAGCTAGATATACCACTCTGAACTCTTGAGGACACATTCTTAACAACCTTACCATCCGGAGAGATTATGCCATCGGACCATATGCTGCAAGCAGTACTCATTCGGATCGCAAACAGAGAACTCTACTGTAATCTGATAGTACTTAATATGCAGGATTATGACATAATATTGGGCATGGATTTCCTTAGCAAATACGGCGCTTCAATCGAGTGCCGCAAAAGGAAAGTTATTTTCCGACCCGAAAATGAACCAGAGTTTGAGTATTACGGGGAACCGAAAGGAACAGAGAAGTTATTGTCTTCTATTAAAGCACAAAGGATGTTAGATAAAGGATGTATGGGGTTTCTAGCGCACGTGGTTGATACCAATCAAGTCAAAGACCCGAAGCTAGAAGATGTCAGGGTAGTATGCAACTATCCAAAAGTATTTCTTGATGAACTACCAGGGTTGGCCCCTGACAGAGAGATAGAATTCGAGATCGAATTGATTCCTGGTACTCAGCCGATCTCAAAAGCACCTTATCGTATAGCTCCGGCTGAATTAAAGGAGCTTCAGGAATAGTTATCCGAATTACTCGACAAGGGACTTATTCGTCCTAGTCACTCTCCATGGGGAGCTCCAGTGCTGTTCGTAAAGAAGGAGGATGGGTCTATGCGAATGTGTATAGACTACCGAGCGCTGAATAATGTGACGATCAAGAACCGGTACCCACTCCCACGGATCGATGACCTGTTCGATCAACTGAAGGGTGCGACCGTTTTCTCAAAGATAGACCTACGATCCGGTTATCATCAAGTGAAGGTGAAACCAGATGATATACCAAAAACAGCATTTCGAACCCGATATGGACACTATGAGTTCATAGTTATGCCTTTCGGAGTAACCAACGCTCCTGCAGTATTTATGGACCTGATGAACCGGGTATTTACGGCATATCTTGATAAATTTGTAATCGTCTTTATTGACGATATACTTATCTACTCGAGAACCCGGAGGAACATACTTCAACACCACAATACTTAACAGATCCTTCAAGAGAAACAACTATATGCAAAATTCTCCAAATGCGAGTTTTGGCTTGATAATATTCCTAGGTCATGTCATCTCCAAAATGGAGTTATGGTGGATCCAAGCAAAATCGATAAAATAATCGAGACCAAGGAATGCCAGTGAGTCAGCGGTCTAGCGTTGGGCGCTATTATTCATAGAGAATTTTCCAAATCATGCCCTATTTCATGACCCCACAAAATACAAAGTATGAAAATGAAAGTATGAATGAGAAAGAGTTTCTTGAATTAAAGAGAGACCGAGATTCTACCGGTCCGATTCTCTCAGGACCAACAGAGGCTTTGATATGTACAGCGATGCTTCCATCACAGGACTTGGAGTTGTACTCATGCAAGATGGCAAAGTCATTGCCTACGCTTCTAGACAACTTAAAGAGCATGAGAAGAATTATCCCATTCACGACTTAGAACTAGCAGCCGTGGTCTTCGCTCTCAAAATATGGAGACATTATTTATATGGAGCTCAGTGTAAGATTTATACCGACCATCAGAGTCTGAAATATTTCTTCACACAAAAAGACCTGAATATGAGGCAATGTCGATGGCTCGAGCTAGTTAAAGATTACGACTGCGAGATTCTTTATCACCCAGGAAAGGCGAACAAAGTGGCCGATGCACTCAGCCGAAAGTTCAGTGCCACCTGATGTAGCTATTTTAAAGTTCGAGGACGAACTTTTTATGAGGTACGAAATACTGTAACACCCACTAAGCTTGTAAGATAAGCATATGAATGTAGGATTTTGTCTTAGAAAAATAAAAGGAAGTGGGTTGAAGCAAAAAGAAATAAAATGAAATAAAAAGAAGAGGAGGTCAAGGATTGAACCTTGAACCTCTTATATTATAATTTATAGAATTAATTAGTAGAAACCAATTGGGATAGAGAGAAGATATTGATAGCAAAGGAGGGAAACTCATGATAAGGGTGAGAGTAAAAGTTAGCCAAAAGAAAACAAGAAAAGAGCAAGAGAAAGGCAACTTGCCTTCCTTCCTTCTCTCCCTCTTTCTCTCTTCTCTTGCCGAAAATAAAAGAGGCTAATTAAGGGGATTCATTCCCCCTTATTTCACCATGAATGATGAGGATAAATAAATAAATAAAAATAAAAAGGAAATAGAAAAAAAAGGCTAAGGGAGAAGGAAAGCAAAAACTAATTTTGCTACTTCTTCCTCCTTAACATAAAAGGGAGCAAGAAAAGAGAAGAATTCTAATTTTTCTCTCATTTCTCTCGTTCTCCCCTCTCCATCACCGAGAACCTCAGTCCCCTCTCCTCCATCTTCGGCCCCAAGCCAAGGTTTTCTCCTAAGAAAGCCTAAGATACAAGGAGGACTTAACAAGAGAAACAAGGGAAGGGAACTAGAAGAAGAGGTTACTTCTTCTATCACCATACCTTAGATCCACAAGCGAAAAGGATGTAAGCTTCCCCTCACCTGTGGTACAAGGATTTTTATGTGATTTTCGGATTTTATGAGGATTAGAAAACCTAGAATAGAATTTAAGAAAATTCGGCCAAAGAAGAGTTTCAAATCTAGGAAGGTTTAAACAAGTCCTCATTTCGTGATATTTTCTATGCTATGTAGGAAGGTTTTCCTTCATGTTTTTATACCTATATGATGCTTGGTCAGAGGAGTACCTAACCCTAGAATTTCGGCCAAAAATGTTTTAAAGAGGTTAGGGAAATCATTGTTTAACCAAACTAGTACAAGATTCCCTCCATGAATTACTAAGGATCTTTTATTGGTTTTTCTTGCTTGAAAGTTACTTGGAACCAAAGGAAATCCCCTCATATGTTTCAGCCAAGAAAAGAGCTTAGGGTTAGGAAGACCTTTAAATTTAAGTAACAATGTTTATATGATAGAATATAGAGTTCTCTTAAAGAATTGCATGCTAGAAATTCATGAACTCTTCATTAAGATTTTCGGCCATGTTAAGATGGATAGCTTAGGAAAGCTTAAACAAAATTTTAACATGCTCAAGACCTCTGTGATATTAAGATATGAAAGTGGTTTAATGCTCTCATGCTTAATTAGGGTATAGAGAATTTAGTTACATGATATATGACTTGTAAGGTCACAAGGGTCCTAGCTTACTTATGAACCAAATTTGTATATGATGTTCTCAGTAATTTTTGCCATGAAACTTACTTAGGTTTTCCATGCTTTAGGCCACTTAAAATCTAGTTTAGAGAATGGTAGGTTTCGGCCATGAGGAAAAATAAAAGAAAAAGGAAAGAAACCTAGGAAGCCTAAGACACAATGCACATGTATGTTTATTATGCTTGTCTTTATACATGCTATGAAACTTGTATGACTTCCTATGCTTTTAGGCTATTTGAAGCAAAGTTAACCACTGATGGGTCTCGGCCAAGTAGGGTTTAAATGACCTAGAGGCCTTAGAATTGAAACCAATTGAGTTAACAATGATTCTTATGGAAATATGATAATGTGTTGATTGTGTCACATGCTTGTATAATTTTTCCATGACCTAACTGGACCATTGTAGGTCTCGTCCATGAAGGGATAGATGCCCTAGAAACCCTAGAACAAAAATTAAATATGCTCATGTCACTCTACATGAAATATGATAAGTAGAAAGCCAAAGTTCTCATGCTATATGTTGCTTAATGACCTAAAATGAGGCTAGGGTAAGTTTCGGCCATACCCTTTGTATGATACCTTATTATGAATTTATACATGATGTTAGTTCAAGTTCACATGTTTGTATGCTTGTTTTTATCCCTAATGAATACTTGTGAAATTTTGGCCATGACATATGTTAAGGGCTTGAAGAACTTAGGAATTAGCTCAAATATGATTACTATGTTACTTGGAAGAAAAATGCTATAAAAATGGTTTAAGGTTTCCATGCTTTCATGACATTTGGGACCTTGTTTCACACCTGATAAGGTTCGGCCACATGAAGTTTAGGGACTTGGAGAACTTAGAAACCAAGTTAATCATGCTTATAATGCTTCCTATGAAATTGATGTGATGATAATTTAGGTTCCACATGCTTGGAGGTTATTTTTACCTAAATTGAGATCTAAGGGGGTTCGGCCATGATAAGAATCCAAGGGATTAGGAAGCTTAGAATCCAAGTTAACTATGTTACCATGTTTCTTATGATAGTATAATCACATGATACACCCTTATCCTTAAACATGTACGCTTATGATTCATACTTTCCATGATATGACATGTGCTAGGAATATGCATGCTTTTATGATATGCTATGTGGATAGAAATATGCATGCTTTTATGATATGCTATGTGGTGAAAATATGCATGCTTTTATGATATGCTATGTGGTGAAAATATGCATGCTTTTATGACATGATGTATGCCTAAGTGATGCATACTTTTATGATATGATGTATGCCTAAGTGATGCATACTTTTATGATATGATGTATGCCTAAGTGATGCATACTTTTATGATATGATGTGTGCCTAAGTGATGCATGCTCTTATGATGTGTGATATGTATAAGTATGACATGTACTTTACTTTATATGGCTTGTACCAAGGGTGGGCTCCATAAGCGCCCTGGGGTCGATGGAATAAGACTCGGGCCTCGTTAGGGATGGGCTCCTAAATGCCCCTAGGTCGATGGAGTAAGACTCGGGCCTAGTATGTTTGCCTTGTAGGGTTCAAGACTTGCTACCTTGGACCTACATAGGTTGCGCGCAATATGTAAGTGGTACATAGCCGGGATCCCCTTTAAGTTGATAATATGTTCAAGTATATATGTAAGAAGAAATGATTTTAAAGATCATGAGACATACACATGTTTTTCGGATACATGTTTTCAAAATCATATTGCATATACCTTATGATCATGTTGTGATGATGCTATGATTTATGATATGCCATGATTAGATATGATTATGTTATGTTTCATGCTATGCTTGATATGCCATGCTACCTTATGATGATGCTATGATGTGCCATGACTAGATATGATTATGCTATGTATCATGCTATGATTTAAGAGATGATATGCCATGACTAGTTGTAATTTTGTTATGTTGCATGATATGCTTAAAGAGTATGATATGTTATGCCATGACTAGTTGAGATCATGTTATGTTGAGATATTCTTTGATCATGTGATGATTTTCGATTTTAGTGAGTAGGAAAGGAACTTACTGAGCCATGAGTGCTCATAGCTTACTTTCCTTGTACCACAGATAAAGGAAAAAAGCTGGATGAGCTAAAGGAGCAGCAGGAGAGGCAAGGAGATGTGTGTGGAGGTGGCTAGGCAACCAAATAAGAACCTGCTTTAAGAACTTTTAAGAATTACGCTTTGGTTTCGTAAATTGTAGTACTATATGGGTAACTTGATGTCATGTTTCTATTTATCTTGTTATCATGTTATGGAAACCATATTAGTGTAGTTCGGATTTGAAACAAAAGAAAAGTTTTATTAAACTAAGAAAAAATTATTTTAAGTCTTCCGCTGTAATATGTACGTGAGGGCGGGCGTTACAGCTACACCCTCCGATCGGGAGGAAGCCCAGCTATTGAGGAGGAGAGCCGGTCGGTTCACACTCGTTGGAGACCAACTCTACAAGAAGGCTTTCCCCCGCCCACTTTTGAAGTGTGTGAGCTCGAAGGACGCGGAGTACATCCTCCAAGAAGTGCACCAAGGATCGTGTGGAGGACATCCGGGCGGACGATCGCTGGCTAGGAAGAAGTACCACACCGTCTCCCACCGACCAGCGGAAGAGATGAGAGCATCTACAGTATCATGTCCGTTCGATCAGTGGGGAATGGATATCGTAGGTCTGTTCCCTATGGCGACCGGTCAGCGGAAGTTTCTTCTAGTGGCGGTCGACTACTTTTCCAAATGGGTAGAGGCCGAACCACTAGCCAGGATCACCGAGTAAATGGTCAAAAGGTTTATCTGGCAGCATATAATCTGTCGGTTCGGCATTCCTCGCCGGCTCGTATCTGATAACGGACGACAATTCGCCGGGAAGCAGCTTGAAGAATGGTGCAAAAGTTATGGCATCGAACAACATTTTACTTCCGTGGTGTATCCCCAGAGCAATGGTCATGCCGAAGTAGCCAACCGGGAGATTCTTTGCATTCTTCGGGCTCGGCTCGACCATATGGGAGGAAGCTGGGTGGACGAGCTGGCGGGTGTCCTATGGGCTATCCGCACGACCCCAAAGGAGGGAACGGGCGTCACGCCATTCCATTTGGTGTACGGTGAAGCGCTATCGCTTGAAGTCGTGATAGAGTCCGGATCCGAACTATGATGGTGACAACGCGGCGAGTGAGGCGGAATTGGACTTGATCGACGAAGAGCAAGCCAAGGCGTCCGTTCCACTCGGCTGAGAATGAAGCAATTACAACCACGCAGTAATGTAACCCGCTACAGTTCTGCTGAGCTAACTGTGCGGAAAACTGATCTAATTTAAATTTTAGTTGCTAACCGATAACTATTCTTGGTTCTACATGTGAAGGGTATAATCTAAAGGATACAAGGTGTATACTACATTCCCTATGGACTAGAAGTTGATCTGCTAAGTTTCTTGGTCGAAATGAACTTCCCAATCGATCCAGATCGAAGGATTGATTGCTCTCTGGATCGATCCATGGATCGATCCGAGCTCGGGTGATAATCTGGACCGATCGGTGATCGATCCAGCTCACCGATCGATCCGATGATCGATCCAACTTCGCACGGGACTATATTTGGATCGATCGGTGATCAATCCAACATAAGTCAATCGATCCAATGATCGATCAAAACCTTTTCGCTAGGAATAGCTTGGATCGATCGACCGATCGATCCGGAACCTTCTGTGCGAAGATGTCTGGATCAATCGGTTGATCGATCCGGCAGTTTCGGAATCAGCCCCAATCGATCCATGGATCGATGGAGTGCCTGCTGATTTGGAGCTGAAACTCTGATTTCAGCACTAGTTCGTGCCAAAATCTCACACAACAATCATACTATGCATGGAAAACATTCTAATATCTACTAACTAGCATTCTAACATGCCGTAGTGTAAGGTTCATTAATTCATAGCATTGAAACCACTAGAAATGCATAAAAGTGTCTTAAGAAAAAGGAACTAAGTTCTTAATTTGCTAAACTCCCTAAGGATCTTCATTCCAGGTCCCTGCCACACACACCATCTCTGCATTGACCCCCAGCTTCCTCTAGTCCATCTTCCCTTTACCTTTATCTGCAGTATAAGGAAAAGAAAGTATCTATAAGCTTTCGCTTAGTAAGAAACCATCTACCTCACAAAAACAGTGCATACGATGCTTTTATGCTTTTAAAGCATGCCCTTTGAAATATGTACTGATTAAACTAAAACATGGCATGCTATCAAACAGTACATGGAAATCAAGAGCTAAACATGGCATGCTATCAAACAGTACATGGAAATCAAGAGCTAAACATGGCATACTATCATCTATAGCATATGTAACCAAAAGCTGAGCATAGTGTTATCATACATAACCATAAAAGAAATAAGCTGAACTGAAGCATAAACTGAGCTAATTCTAGCAAATGCTTAAGCTATACTGATCTCACCTAACTGTTTTGTGAGAGTTTAAAACTACATACATAATAGATGAAAATACATATACATGCTGCTGTTTGGGCCCGACAACTGTACGTGCTAGGGTTTACAAGTCCCGAATTTAGTAGGGTTTACTAGGTTATCTAAACCTAGGGACCGACTATGGGAGCCCAGCCCAATGGATATCTAATCCTGTACAGTGCCACTGAAAAGTAAAATTATTGCTTGCCTTGCTCTTTCTAGGTTATCTGAACCTAGAGCTAGGTTATCTGAACCTAGAGCTAGGTTGTCTGAACCTAGAGGCGACTATGGAAGCCCACCCATTGGACATCTAGTCCTGTAAAAGCTGAAGCAAAGCTAAATAATCTGTAAAAATGCTTCTATTACATTTATCTAAGCTACAAAAATGCCTAAGTTGCATTTTACTGCGATAAACAATTTAATCGAACACTTGGTGTGCGCTAATTCACATCCCTTGTGTCGAAAGTCTATGTACTGCTAAACTAAAACATAAAATTCACACGGAAGCTACTTATACCGCAGGTGAGGGGTTTCTTACCTCGTACGCTAGTTTCCTTACGGTTCTAGTCGCTAGGTTTCCGGAGAAGATGATCCTTTCGATAGTCTTCTTGCGCCAACACGTTCCTCTCGCGGAGGGGAGCGTCCTTGTGCTGGAATCGCTGCCGGAAGGTGCTCTTAGGGCCCTAGGGAGAGAACCCTAGGGTTGGCGCTGAGAAGAAGAAGGAGAAGGAGAGGGGGCGGCGTGTAAGGGTTTGAGGGAGAGGAAAAGTTACGTTAAAATAACTCTTCACCTATTAATTCCCTATTTATATTAAGTGGTTAATTCCGCCCAACTCTAATATAAATTTAATTGTTTCCCTTTCCTTTCAGCACGACCCTGCTGGGTTCACTTGGTTACCATGGTTCACCATAAGTCATAGAACCCATAGGTCTCGGGTTCAATTCCCGCTTAAGCTATTTTCGTTTTCTATTTATTTTTGCTACTTCCGCTACTCTAAAAATTCCATAAAAATATTCTAAAATTCCAAAAAAATCATAGAATATTTCTAAAAATAGTTTTGAGAATTTTAGGGCGTTAAAATCCCCCATACCTTATAAAAAGTTCATTCTCGAACTTAGAATAATTCTGGGTACTTTTGTCTCATGCTGGCTTCTGTCTCCCAAGATGCCTCTTCTGCTGTGTGACTGTGCCAAATGACTTTGACTAATGGTACTTCCTTGTTCCGCAATTTCTTAACTGCTCGGTCTATTAGCTGAATAGGCCTGGGTGGCATCTGGGTATGCTTCTTCACATAGAGACATGAAATACGTTGTGGACAGTGACATTTCCTGGGTAGCTCTAGCTCATATGCTACCTTGCCCACTCTTCTTCTGAGGT
The DNA here is from genome assembly GCF_018446385.1 of Zingiber officinale. Classification (NCBI taxonomy): domain Eukaryota; kingdom Viridiplantae; phylum Streptophyta; class Magnoliopsida; order Zingiberales; family Zingiberaceae; genus Zingiber; species Zingiber officinale. Next base: position 19,707,127 of record NC_055987.1, on the reverse strand, counting down.
ATGGTCCCACATATCGGGACTTAGCTTGCCCTTCTTCCCAAAACGCATTACCCCTTCATGGGAGCTACTCTGAGAACACTGAATCCCCAACCGAAAACTCTAAAGGTCTGCTGTATCAAGATAGCTTTTGGCTTGAAATGCCTCTATCCTCCGTGGATCTCATATACTTGTGGTATCGCCACTAGATCAGTATGAAGTTCTAGTTTTTCTGCTCACCACTCTCATATTGGAGATCTACACCTCCGCCATAGAGAGCCTCATAAGGTGCCATACCGATAGTGGCTCGATAGTCTGTTGTTGTATGCAAATTCGCTAGACTCGATATTTGCACCAACTTCCTTTGAAATCTAGGGCACATGCTCGACTCGCTCTATCTGTCCATCCGTCTGAGGATGGAAAGTGCTAAACTTCAACTTCGTGCCCAAAGCTAACTGTACACACTGTCTGAAATAATGGTTCGTGGGACTCCATGTAATCTAACGATCTCCCGAGATACAACCGAGCTAGCTGCTCCATGGAGTAGGATATCCCGATAGCTAAGAAGTGGGCTGATTTAGTCAACTGTTGACCTAGATGGTATCAAAACCATTCGTGGTTCCGTAATCCCACTATGAAGTCCATAGAAATGTCTTCCCACTTCCATTCGGATCTCTGACAGGTTAGTCAGGTGCTGACATATCGAGCGATGTCTCTCTTCATCCCAGGCCACCAAAAACGTTTCTTCAAGTCCTGGTACATTTTGGTGGAGCCAGGATCATCGCATAGGGAGCCTTGTGAGCCTCATCTAAAATCTTCCTCTTGAGTTCTTCCTGATCTGGAACACATAGCCTGTCACCAAAATACAGTACCCCGCTATTTGATATTCTGTACTCTCCACTTTCTGATTCTGCTAAACCTTGCTTGATTCTCTGAATTTCAGGATCCTGCTCCTGAGCTGTCTGGATGTCACCGAGCAAGGTAGACTCTAATGTCATATTAGAGAGCTGTCCGACTACGAGCGAAATCGAGATCTCTTTTCGTATGGCTGCTAAAGATAATAAGGCAGCACTGGACTTTCTACTAAGTGCATCTGCTACCCTATTTGCCTTTCCTGGGTGGTAGAGGATTTCTATATCGTAGTCCTTGACCAGCTCTAGCCATCTGCGCTATCGTATATTCAGATCCTTCTGAGTGAAGAAGTACTTCAGACTCTGATGATCTGTATACACTCTGCACTGAGCTTCATACAAGTCATGTCTCTAAATCTTGAGAGCGAACACCATGCTGCAAGCTCAAGGTCATGAGTGGGGTAATTCCTCTCATAATCCTTGAGTTGTCTGGAGGCGAGGCGATTACCTTGCCATCTTGCATCAACATCGCTCCTAGTCCCAACTTCGAGGCATCACTATATATATCAAGCTATCTCGCAGAGTCGAGATAGGTGCATCAATCTTCTTTTCACTGCTCACCGAAATTTTATGTTCTTTCCGGTAAGAGCTGGGGGAGGCTATCCTGAGAAATCCTCTACAAACTTTCTGTAATAACCTGCTAATCCCGAAAAGCTTCGATCTCACTAGCGTTCTTGGGTCTTTTCTAGTTGCTCACAACTTCTATCTTATCGGGTCTACCATGATACCATCCTTTGAGATGATGTGACCGAAGGACACCGATCTAACCAAAATTCACACTTCGTGAACTTGGCATACAGCTGGTTCAGGTGCTCTGCGTGTTCTTCCCGAGTTCCTGAATAGATAAGAATGTCATCGATGAATACGATAACAAATTTATCTAAGTATTCTCTGAATACCCTGCTCATGAGGTCCATGAAAGTAGCTGGAGCATTGCCAAAGGGCATGACTACGAACTCGTAATGTCCGTATCTAGTCCTAATGCTGTCTTGGGTATATCCCTTCCTTGACTTTCACTTGATGATATCCCGATCCGAGGTCTATCTTAGAGAACACTGCTGCTCCCTTTAGCTGGTCGAGCAGGTCATCAATTCTGGGAGGATACTGTTCTTGATTGTGACTTGGTTCAAGGCACGGTAATCTATACATAGCTCCCGTCCTTCTTCTTCATGAACAATACAGGTGCTCCCTTGTCAAGCAGCTCCTGCAGTTGCTCATGAAGTTCTTTTAGTTCTGCTGGAGCCATGCGGTAAGGTGCTTGGAGATAGGATTTGTACCGGGGATGAGCTCTATCTCAAATTCGATCTCCCTCATGGGTGCTAGGCCCGTAACTCTTCAAGATCTGGTAGTCACATACGACCGCATCGCTACCGTGGTCCTTGTCCCGAATCGACTCGTGTGCTAAGAACCCCGCACATCCCGAATCCATCAACCTCTGTGCCATAGCTGAGAGAAACTTCTTGGCCTTTCTCCTGGGTTCTCGACTCTACCTCAGGTTGGAATATGAACCTTTCGCTTACGACACTCGATGGAGGCACCGATTTGATCAAGAAGTCTATCCCAAAGATAACGTCGTAGTCGGTCATATTAATCACTATCGATCGCAAAAGAGTGACTGGCACTACTCTGAGCCAGTGCGTGGACGCCATGATTTCTCCCGAGGGTAACGTCGTAAGGATCTACCGAGTACCTCGGAGGTATCGCTAACTTCTCGAAATGCCCCGGATATATATGAATGGGTTGCCCAAGATCGAATAAGACAGTTGTACTTTGCTATAAAATACTAATCTGACGAGGCATTCGCTACGTCCTCTCTAGTGAGTGAGTAGATCATCGCATTGGTCGTAGCTTCTGCCCTGCTGATGTGTGGACCATCTAGAGCGGCCTGCATCTGATGTAATTGAGCCGGCTGGCCTCCATACTGAATCGGTTGTGATCTGTGGTTGGACACTCTGGCCATATGCCCTTCCCGTCCGCATTCAAAGCATCCTCGTGTGCCCTTACGACAAACTCCAGGATGGAATTTCCCACAAGCAGCACACTTTGATAATCGCGCGCCGGGTTGGCCTCCTTTGATAACTCCCGCGCTTGTTCTTTGAGTTCCTTTCCGCTAGAGCCATGGGAGCCGTGGGCCTCCTGCTTCTCGAGTGCCCGAGCCTCCTTGGCCCTTAGCTTCGAGAGGACTTGCTTCTACTGCTTGATGCTATTCTGGTAATGCTCGTGATTAGAGCACTGCTCACTAGCTCTTCGGTGGTTTGTGTCCTATGAACGCCACCACCACGTTCATCTCTATTTCCAGCCTCGCATCAACCGGACTCGTTCCTTTTGTGCTGACTAATTCAGGGCATAGACGAGCCAATCTATTGAATTTCTTCACGGCTTCCTCAACCGATAGATTGCCCTGACGAAACTCAATGTCGAACTGGCGGTTGGTGACCCGCATGTGAAAAACTCCTCAAAGAATTCCTTCTCAAGGTCACCCATGTCATCTGGTTTACTAAGTTCTCCCACCATATACGTGCATCTCTTGTCAAGCGAAGAGAGGCGCACTTCACCTTTTCATACTCCGACCCGGAAGCTCCATCGTATTTTCCAGTGTTTTGAACCAGTTTGAGCATCCCATGGTTCACGGTGCTTGAGAAATTCTCCGCTTGACTCTACGCCGGATCGATAGGCTTCCTCCTGTGTTCTCCACCGGTGCCGCAGTTGGATGGAACCTCTAAAACCACCGTGTCGCTAAGTTAGGTTCCGGGGTGACTCTGCCGACTAGCCTTTAAGGTGGCTATTTCATGTTGCTGTTGTAGCTGAGCCACTAGTGCTATAAGGTCTGGGGGAGACAGCTGGGGCCCTTCTAGCTGGGCGTCCTCGTGCCATTTCTAAAGACATGGAGGACATACATGACTAACATAATCATAAGGGAGTAACTATTGTTATCATGTTAACCACTATCATAAACAAGCATGCTTTAGTTATATCTGAACATGAAAACAAGAAACATAACGAAAGTGAGAGAGGTTCTTACTTGGAAGCTGCAGGTTCAATGCTGATGTGTGTGTAGGAAGTATGGAAACTGCTCTGATACCACTCTATAACGCCCCGCCTCCTACTAACTAGGCTGTGAGGCTGAGCGTCACATTATGCTGTGCTAACTGTGTGGAAAACTGATCTAATTTAAATTTTAGTTACTAACTGATAACTATTCTTGGTTCTACATGTGCTGAAGGGTATAATCTAAAGGATACAAGGTGTATACTACATTCCCTATGGACTAGAAGCTGATCTTCTAAGTTTCTTGGTCGAAACTGAACTTCCCAATCGATCCAGACTGAACTGGATCGATTGCTCTCTGTTGGATCGATCCATGGACCGCTACTGTGCTCGGGTGATAATCTGGATCGATAGGCTGATCAATCCAACATAAGTCAATCGATCCAATGATCGATCAAAAACCTTTCTGTTCACGAGGAATAGCTTGGATCGATCGACCGATCGATCTAGAAGCCCTCTGTTCGCGACAGAATGTGTCTGGATCAATCGGTTGATCGATCCAGAAGCCTTCTGTTCACGGAATCAGCCCCCAATCGATCCATGGATCGATCGAGGACCCCCGATCGATCCATGGATCGATCGGAGTTTCTGATTTCGCACTGAAACTCTGATTTCAGCACTAGTTCGTGCCAAAATCTCACACAACAATCATACTATGCATGGAAAACATTCTAATATCTACTAACTAGCATTCTAACATGCCGTAGTGTAAGGTTCATTAATTCATAGCATTGAAACCACTAGAAATGCATAAAAGTGTCTTAAGAAAAAGGAACTAAGTTCTTAATTTGCTAAACTCCCTAAGGATCTTCATTCCAGGTCCCTGCCACACACACCATCTCTGCATTGACCCCCATCTTCCTCTGGAAAAGAAAGTATCTATAAGCTTTCGCTTAGTAAGAAACCATCTACCTCACAAAAACAGTGCATACGATGCTTTTATGCTTTTAAAACATGCCCTTTGAAATATGTACTGATTAAACTAAAACATGGCATGATATCAAACTGTACATGGAAATCAAGAGCTAAACATGGCATACTATCATCTATAGCATATGTAACCAAAAGCTGAGCATAGTGTTATCATACATAACCATAAAGGAAATAAGCTGAACTGAAGCATAAACTGAGCTAATTCTAGCAAATGCTTAAGCTATACTGATCTCACCTAACTGTTTTGTGAGAGTTTAAAACTATATACATAATAGATGAAAATACATATACATCCCTAACTAGACCCGGGTTTGCAAGTCCCGAATTTAGTAGGGTTTACTAGGTTATCTAAATCTAGGGACCGACTATGGGAGCCCAGCCTAATGGATATCTAATCCTGTACAGTGCCACTGAAAAATAAAATACTGAATATAACTAATTATTGCTTGCCTTGCTCTTTCTAGGTTATCTGAACCTAGAGCTAGGTTATTTGAACCTAGAGCTAGGTTGTCTGAACCTAGAGGCGACTATGGGAGCCCACCCATTGGACATCTAGTCCTGTAAAAGCTGAAGCAAAGTTAAATAATCGTAAAAATGCTTCTATTGCATTTATCTAAGCTACAAAAATGCCTAAGTTGCATTTTACTGCGATAAACAATTTAATCGAACACTTGGTGTGCGCTAATTCACATCCCTTGTGTCGAAAGTCTATGTACTGCTAAAATAAAACATAAAATTCACACGGAAGCTACTTATACCGCAGGTGAGGGGTTTCTTACCTCGTACGCTAGTTTCCTTACAGTTCTAGTCGCTAGGTTTCCGGAGAAGACGATCCTTTCGATAGTCTTCTTGCGCCAAGTGCTCTTAGGGTCCTAGGGAGAGAACCCTAGGGTTGGCGCTGAGAAGAAGAAGGAGAAGGAGAGGGGGCGGCGTGTAAGGGTTTGAGGGAGAGGAAAAGTTACGTTAAAATAACTCTTCACCTATTAATTCCCTATTTATATTAAGTGGTTAATTCCGCCCAACTCTAATATAAATTTAATTGTTTCCCTTTCCTTTCAACACGGCCCTGCTGGGTTCACTTGGTTACCATGGTTCACCATAAGTCATAAAACCCATAGGTCTCGGGTTCAATTCCCGCTTAAGCTATTTTCGTTTTCTATTTATTTTTGCTACTTCCGCTACTCTAAAAATTTCATAAAAATATTCTAAAATTCCATAAAAAACATAGAATATTTCTAAAAATAGTTTTGAGAATTTTTGGGTGTTACACGTAATCCCTAGAGCGTTCCAGGTCGGCGACCTAGTGTGGAAGAAAGTAAAGCCGGTCGGTCCTGGGCGGGGCCCTTCAAAGTCATTGAAAAGCTCCGCTCTATCTGGAGGATAAAAACGGACGGCAACCTGGATCGACCATGGAGCGCGAACCAAGCCGGGTGAAAGGTGCGCCAATGTAATGTATGTTGTATATTTTCCGTTTGGTTTGAAATACAGGAGTAAAAATCAGAAAATTAGCGCAAGTATAGGGCATCGCCAACCGGAAGACCGCCAAGCTCCGACGTTAAATAGTGAGTGGCGACTATAAACCCTCGGTCAGACCGTCGAGCTCCGACGTTAAAATCGAGAGTCGCACCGGCGACTATAAACCCTCCGAGCGGAAGACCGCCGAGCACCGACGTTAAAATCGAGAGCGGAAGACCGCCAAGCTCCGACGTTAAAATCGAGAGTCGCACCGGCGACACTCTTAAGTCGTTTGGCAATACCGTCGACTATAAACCCTCCGGCCGAAAACCGTCGAGCACCGACGTTGAAAATCGAGAGTCACACCGGCGACTATAAACCCCACGAGCTCCGACGTTAAAAATCGAGAGTCGCGCCGGCGACTATAAACCCTCCGGCCGGAAGACCGTCGAGCTCCGACGTTAAAAATCGAGAGTCGCGCCGGCGACTATAAACCCTCCGGCCGGAAGACCGTCGAGCTCCGACGTTAAAAATCGAGAGTCACGCCGGCGACTATAAACCCTCCGGCCGGAAGACTGTCGAGCTCCGACGTTAAAAATCGAGAGTCGCGCCGGCGACTATAAACCCCCCGGCCGGAAGACCGTCGAGCTCCGACGTTAAAAATCGAGAGTCGCGCCGGCGAAAATCGAGAGTCGCGCCGGCGACTATAAACCCTCCGGCCGGAAGACCGTCGAGCTCCGACGTTAAAAATCGAGAGTCGCGCCGGTGACTATAAACCCCCCGGCCGGAAGAAGACAATAAAGAAGTCGACTTGTGAGTCGTTTTGCCGATCGACCAAGTAACCAAAAGTACTTCATGAAGATCTAGCGAAAAGTCCATTTGCGAAACAGGATATATTCAGCCGAGCGGACTAGCTATGCAAAATACTTCGTAAAAAATCCCTTTCGAACACGAGAAGTGGGATGAGAGGCGGACAACACGCGTATTGATTAGCAAAGGAAAAAAAGCAAGCGAAAGGATAGCATATCATTAGAGAAATTAAGGCCGAGCGGCCGAATTACAAAACAAGGATAGTTTTTGGCCGAATGGCCGAATTACATAATAAACTTCTACTCAAGAAAGTCATAAATGTCCTTAGGGATGGTGCCGAGGAGCGTTGCTTGGTCTTGGGCCGGGATGATGACAGAGTCGGGAAGATGACCCTTGGACTTCAAATAAGTTGTGGTGGCAGTCATAGCAAGCTCGAAGGCAGTGTACATCCGTTCGCAGACTTTTTCAGAGAATTCGACCGAACGGATGTAATTTAGCCTCAAGGCGGCTACCGCCGCTCGGGAGGCGTCGGCGGCGGCCTGGTGTTCTTGCAGGGCAGCCTCAAGTTTCGTCACCACGTCCGATCGGGCCGCCTTCTCGCCGGCCAGCTGGTCTATCAGCTCCTTAACTCTTTGCTCCAGGCCCCGAGCCTCACATTCTTCTTCTCCAGGTTGGCAATGGGCGTCTTCTTCCGCTCGGTCGCCAGGCTTATTTTTCGGTCAAGTGATTTGACCTGTCGATCAAGCTCGGACAGAGTATGCGCTTGGTCGGCTGTCTTCTTTTGTTCAGCCGCCAACAGAGCTTGGGTCTTCTTGAGCTCTTTCTGCAGCTCGGCGTAAGAAGGACCCTGAGAAGGCGCGCCGCCTGAACTCCTTAACCTTTTTAATTCTTCGTCCACCATCGCCAGACGATTGCAAACGGCGATCTTCGCCACCCATCTCTGACATAAGCAAGATTGTTAATAGCCAACCGGAAAGAATGCGTAAAGGACTTGAGAAAACATACTTACCCTGGTAGCCTGTTGCATATGGCTGTTGGCCAGATTGCTGAGCGGAATCATCGCGACGCGCGCCCGAGCGTCGGCCCACATCTCGGCTAGGGGCCCCTTCATTGTGATCATATACTCGGGCGCGGTTGGCCGAGCGGACTCGGACATCAGCTCTTCAGTGGGAAGATGCAGGGAGACCCTGATGGTGCGGTGCCGACTGGGGGTCATTTGGGCGGAAGCCGGGGAAGGATCAGAGGCCGGCATAGAAAATTGGGACAGAATGGCCGAACGTTCGACTCGGCGGGGAGCGGGCGGAAGGGTGCTGACTGGAATGGGCGGTGGTCCGCTCGGGCGGTTGGACGGCGGAACTGGCCGATCGAAGGGGTGTCTCCGCTCGGCGCCTCTTCTGTCGAAGAGGGCATTCTTCCTCTTGAGCGGAGCCTTCCTCCCGGACGGAAGCCCCTCGGCTGGAAGTTATGCTAACCGCCGGCTCCGAGAGAGAAGCCTGAGCAGTCGACTCCCCCTCATTCGTCTCGCTCTCTCCTTCATTAGAGCCAACCAGCTGAATGCCAAGCGACTCCATCTCTTTGGCAGCCGCGGCCTCGAGCGCCGCTGCTTTCCTTTTCAAAATGCCGGCCATCACTGACTCCATGACAATGTCCGCTGCAAAGAAAAAAAAGGAGAAAATCAGTTAGCAATCAAGGCAAATGTACCGAGTAGAATTCTTACCGAAGCCGCTCGGGAGGGGGGTTCTGATCGGACTCAAGACGAATATATACATCACCCCTTCAGGCAAGAACTTATTGATGTTAAACTTCAGACCGGCTAGCATGTTGGCCGCGTGAAGATAGTCCGGTCGGGTCTTGAACCTTTTGAGCTTTGGGGAGATTGGCGGTCCGACCTGCCACTGGGTTCGGAAAGAGGCCCGCTCGGGGAGACGAAGATAGAAGTAGAACTCTTTCCAATGTTTATTGGAAGAGGGCAGTTTATTGAAGAAAACTAAGCCGGGCCAAGCCTGGAACATGTATGTGCCCAGCTCGGACTGTTTAGGGTAATAAAAATAATAGAAACCCTCCATTCGGAGGGGGATGTTGTGGATTTTGAACAAGACGACGACGCCGCATAGAAGGCTGAAAGTGTTAGGGACTAGGCTTCAGAGCGGAATGCCGAAAAAATTACAAACTTCTACGATGAAGGGATGGATTGGAAAGCGCAGACCGGCTGTGAACTGGTCGCGAAAAACACAAAAAGCTCCGCGCGGCGGCTTGTGTGGCCGAGCGGAGGGGGAGGGTAGGATAATTTCAAAATCAGAGGGAATTTCGAAAGAGTCCATCAGAATATCGGTGTCACGCCGATCGAAGCGCGACTCCATGGTAGTATACCATGGGTCGAGAGCTTGGTCTTGAGGCTGAGAGGAACTAGCCATTGTCCGAACGGCAGAGCAAACGAAAGGCGAAAAAAAAGGCCAACAATAGAGGGAAGAAGAGGAGGAACAAGACAGCGACCAGAGGACGAAAACACGACAAGAAACACAAGGTGAACAAAGAGAGAAAGTTGGAGAACCTTACAATGGAATGGAGGATCGAGGGAAGAACGCCGGAGATCGTCGGAAAACAGAAGAGCAGGATCGCCGGAGTGCTTAGATAGAAAAACTGGGGACACGCGAAGACGCAAATGCGGCGAGAAGGGGGAGAAAGCGAAGGCTTTATAGGGTTGAGCCCGAGCGGCCTCCACCGTCGGATGCAGGTCGCGAGAACCGGAGCACGCATCGCACCGTCCATTTCAAACCGCCTCGGTCTCGTCACCCACGGCGCCGCCGCCGTACAATGACGGCAGCAATGCCACATGGCATTCAACCATGGGAGAGCATTTAATGAGTGCCTTAACGAGGCACGGAGCGCGTGCTCGGTCTTAATGTCGAAGATTGGCGAAAATTCTGAAGAGATCCGAGAAATGTTGCCGTTGACTGACGCCATAGCTACCCCTGTGGGAGTCGAGCGGAGGATATTTTCACGGAGATAGCCGCTCGGCGAAACTAACGGTCCAGTCAGTCGGACTAATCGCCTCCTTCGATTAGACTTGAAGGGGAGGCAAGTGATCCGGCGGTACTGACAGGGGACCCCCTTTGAGGGGAATCAACGCCACGTGGAGGGCAAAAGTCAAGGGCAGTATGAGGTTCGGCCGATCGGATAAGGGTCGGGTCAACCGGACGAACGGGTCAGAACAGAATCAAAGACAACCCGACGGGGAGTCGGGTCTCCGACGCTCATGGTGACAGCCGAGCGGGAAGCCTGCTCGGACCGAGGCCTAAAGCGGCAGTGCTGTGAACAGTTAGACGAGCACATGACCGGGAATCTTCCCGGTCGGACCATCACCTACGTCCGGTCGGACATGACGTGCTTGACGAGCGGCCGGACGCTCGGCGCAGGGACAGAAGAGACAAGGACAAGGGAAACATCGAGGAACATATTCTGACAACAGGCATGTCCAACGACCAAGCCATACGTAGAACCTTACGACAGAAGGTTCTGCCATCCCATCAGAGAGGTGCTCAGACTGTAGCAGTATGGTGTCAAGCAAGCTCCTCTGACAGACCCATACTGAGGTATGGTAAGAGGACACGTGTTTGCCTTGGTATGTGTGCATAAGCCTCTTCGCAGCTCTATATAAGAGCCCCCAGACTTCGCCGGAGGTACACATTCTCTGAGATTTGAAGCCACTTCATAGTTTCCTCTTGCCTGACTTGAGCGTTGGAGGGTCATCGCCGGGAACCCCCTCCCGGCTCGACTTCCTTGCAGGTTCGCCGGAGATTGGTGCAGCTGTTTGGAGATAGAGGAGAGCGCCACGTCCCCTGCGTCCGTCGACTCATCGTTCGGACAGGATCACCTAACATCCAAAAAGTTCTCCAACAATATCCCAATTGTTGAAAACTTGCCATTCAAATTAACCCTAAACTCATCTATTCATCCCCCATGGATCTCATACACCTAAATGAGTTGACTCGGTCACAAACCAATGCTGAAAACAGCTTCAGAGTAGTATCAGTCAACTGCACCAGTCAACTACCCTTATCGAAACAACACATAGAACCATTCTGTGTCCAATTTTCACTATTACCAGTCGACTGGTAACTGTACCAATCGACTGGCACACTATTTTCAGCTTATCCTACATTCTGACCCCAATTTCAGAAATGCGCTAATAATTTCATAGACCTCCAAAAATCCCCAAATTTTTTAGAGAGGTTTGTTTTACTCATGTCTACTTGGGAAAAATATATTACAAAATGTATCTATCACCAATCTCATGATTGACACAAAATTCAAAACTAGCTAAATGGTTCAATTAAACCTTGACCTAAAGTCCTAGTTTTGGCTTCCTCTTGATGTATTTGCCCATACTAACTCACAATGCATCCCGAGCATTGGTTTATATGACATCTATACATCCAAAACCAATTATCATGCTATATGACCCCAATGTCATATTTCTAAGCATGAAACACAACCCATGTGTGTCAAATTCCTAGGTTTGAGACTCAAGTCCGTCTCCAAACCACTTGACACATTCCATGGCTCCTCTAGACTCCCAAGTACAACTCACCTGAGATCCATTGGCCATGGATCCCAATTTGACTCTTAGAGCTCCCCTGGATCTCTTAACCTTAGTCACCTCCCTAGGTGACTCATCTACAATAGCTAGGCCACATCGGTGCACCTCCAGTGACACTTGGTCTACAAACCTAACCTACTTAACCTTGGACACCTTGTCTTTGGTTATTTTCTCCTTACTTTTAAATGGCTTTCCCTTGTTATTTCTTGATTTCTCCTTGCTATAGTCATATACAACCCTAGCATAAGACTTTTTCTTAGCATTGGAGACACTAGATCGGTATCCTAGACCCGATCTATCATTGTTGGGTCTTTGACTACCCAACACCATACCTAAACCCTTAGATCCAACATTGAATCTTTCTAGGGTTTTCTCCAATTTATCAAGTTTTGTCTTCAAAGCTTGATTTTCCCTTTCTAGGTTCCTAAACCTAGATCCAATATGTCCACCATGGACATTCCTAGACCTACCCATTTTTTTAGGCATATGTCTCCCCTTCTTGGGATTAATGTCTCGGGCCTCCTTAGGTCTACCATTTCTAGAGTTATCATTAATGAGTTTCCTAGGGTTATGATCCACATTTACCCTACTCCTATCATGATATTTAAAATCAAAGTTATGCATGGGTAAATAATAACAATTATTTCTAGCATGCATGGAGGAGTTTAAATTTGAATTAAACTTCAAGTTAGGATATGCCTCCCTTACCCTTGAAGGTCCTCCTTGATTTGAGCTTTTCTTCTTCTTCTTCTCTTTCTCCCATTTCTTTAATTGTGTTGGCTTCTTGCTTTCCACCTTCTTGGGGCATTTGGTATGGTAGTGGCCCTTCTCTCTACACGTGAAGCATATGATGCACATCCTTTTTCCTTGGGCTTCTTTATTCCTACAACCCTTGTTAGTGTTTAAATTAACTTGAACGGGTTTAGGATTTACCTTCTTCTTACTCATTGGACACCTACTCTTGTAGTGCCCCTTCTCATTGCACCCGAAGCATACAATGTGATCCTTTGACTTTGCTTCGGTGGAGGTGCTCACTAGGTTGACTTCTTCCAAGATTTCTTCTTCATTCATTTTGGACTCTTCTTCAACCCTTGAGGATATAGATGCTACCTCATCTTCCTCCTCCACACTTGTGGATGGCCTTTCTTCATCCTTCTCTTCCTCGGAAGTTAAGCACTCCTCGCCTTCCGGTTGCTCCTCCTCTACTTGAGCTACGAAGCCCATCTCCTTGGGCTCTACCTCTTTATGTGTAGGCAAAAGTTTCTCTCCTAGAACTTTCTTCAACTTACTCCACAACTCGTGGGCGTTCTTGAATTCACCTACACGACTTATCATGTTAGAGGGCAAAATTTCAATCAACATTGATATTACCTTTGAATTTGCCTCCGATCGTGTGGTTTGCTCCTCCGTCCAATATTGTGGTCGGGGCTTCTTCCCTTTCTTGTCCTTCGGGACTTCGAATGGTTCTTCCACAGCCATCATCGTGTCCCAATCTGTGTCGAAGAAGTTCTTCATCTTCACCATCCAAAAGGTAATATTCCATAAGCTTCCTCCTTCGAACTTTGGCAGTTCTATTAAGCCGATCATCTTCTTGTATTTGCTCTTCTCGGCGATTAGTCCGACGGAGAGTGGCCTCGCTTTGATACCACTTGTAAGGGATCGGATGGTCAGCTAGAAGGGGGGGTTGAATGGACGACGCCCCCAAATTGATAGCTTCCTACAATGTTAGCTTACGCAGCGGAATACAAACAAAACAAACAAGCTAAAGACTAAAACTACGAAAGGAAATGCAAACCGCTAACACGTTCGTTTAACGTAGTTTGGAGATTAGGGCTCCTACTCTAAGGCTGTCTGTAAGGTGGATAATCCCTATCCGTCAGTGGATTAGCCTCCGGCAAACTCCGGCTATCTCAAGTCGTTCCTTGTGGGTGGAGAAACCTCACCACAACACCAACCAAGACTCTTGAGACTAGTAGACTACTAATTAGGGTTTACCACCACTAATTTCGTCAACCTTAACCAAGCTCCCAAGGCTTGGTTATATAGGCCATGGGTTGGAAACCCCGCCTACCAGTCGATTACCAAAACCATCAGTCGACTGCCCTCTTGTGGAAATTCGATCGTTACATCCCAACGGCTCGATACCAGTCGACTGCTAAAAGTAGCAATCGACTGCTCCACACTGGTCGAGTGAACAGAAGCATTCTGTTCGCTCCCATTCGACTGCCCTAGTCGGCTGCACCAGTCGACTGGTGAAACTAGCAGTCGACTGGTACCCGAGTTTAATCTCTCAGTACTCGGACCCTCACCCTTACGACTCATTTAATGCTTCCTTCGTAGCCTCGACCTCTTGCCTTCAAGCCTACTTCCTTTGGCTCTCGTCCCTCGGATGCAGTCAAGCTTGTGGCTCGTCCCCAATGCCATCCTTCGCGTATACCTTGAAGTCGCTTCCCTCGGCCCTTGTCTTTGCTGCCTTGTCCACGGTCCCTCGGATTCTCCATCCTTCACCAGACCCGAAGCCGTCAACCTGAGTCACATGTGTATCTTGCAAACCTGCACACTCACATACACATATTAAATACAAGGGTGAACCTAACTTAAATTCTTTGCCCAAACACCAAAACACATGGTCGCACGGACCATTGGGATTGCTCCAACAAGTTAGGTACGATCTCTACCTTCGGATAAAATATTTGCATTTATAAAATTATTATCTAAAAATTGCTGTAAATTAGAGAAAGAAAATAAGGATTTAAAATCAACCTTAGATGGTTCTTGTCAATTAGAAGATTTTGATAAAATAAACTTAGAAAATGAAAATTTGAAAAAGACAATAGAAAATTTGAAAAGTCATACATGCTCAAAGTATAAACTTAGAAATTGTTTAGGACTTAAATGGTACCTCAAAAATCATAAGGGTCAAATTAAAAAACTATCTAGAAAATATATTCCTAAAAAAATGTAATTAACCCAGTAGAAAGGAACCTATATTAGGTGTCAAAAACATGCTTAAGTTGATTGTTTTTTTTGGACTTAGGGCTTTTAGAGAACATTAAATATCTAATTTCTTTAAAAGGCTTTATCTAAAAAGTGGTTGTTGTTCTAATATCCAAGAAGGCCTATAGACTCGCCACAACCTAGAAGCTGATTATTGAAATAAGTATTTAATTGACTAACTATTAAGCATTTAATAGTTATAAAAATATTTTAAATTGTTTATCAAAATTTCTTATTATTAAAAATTTACTTAATAAAAATCATATTTGATAGAGTTACTTTAGCAAATTTATTTTTCTATAAAATCTTATCTAAATATTTTTTCTCGTTTGAAATTTTTGCGTTAGAAAACTTTTTCAAAATGCAAATTTTACTAAAACTTCAAATTTTACATAAGAGTTTTTGATTTCCCTTTGACATTAAATTTAGATTTTCCAAACTCATTTTAAAAGTACCCTATTTAATGTGATCAAAGGGGGAGAAGGGAAGATTAAGTCTAGGGGGAAGGGTAATTTAATTTTTTGCAAATTCTTAAGTTGTAAATTTATTACCTTCTTATTTCTTTATGTTTGTTTTGTTAGAATGTATACTAAAAGTCTAGCTTTTTGTATAAACTTTTATTTTAAAATAAGAATCACATTGGTCAAATTTCTATATTTATATGCTAAATGTAGTTGTTCGCTTAATTTATATTGAAGATAACATGGTGTGTGATGTCATACAGAAGATCATGTTATCAGTTCCTTATAAATTATAAAAGTTGCTCACAACCAAGATGGAATGGGACAAACCATTGGAATGACTGTAGTGTAATTTGGTATTAGTTTATCTTGACTATAAAATTACACTAGTACACTTTGAGTGTATTGAGCAGGAACATTTGAGATTCTTCTTTTTATACTAACTGTAAAAAAGAATAGGACCTCTGTTATTATGGAAGTGTGTACTCTTAATCATGATATAATAACAAGCACGTATACTTAATATTTATCTTTTTAATTTATTAAAGGGTGAGATTTAGTTCGTTAAATCAATAGGCCCGATAAGTTGGGAAATGATATTATTGATATGGTGTGTTGTTGATTATATAATGAAACTGTGTCCTAGTAATCTAGGTTGGTGATGTCCCCTTGAGGAGCTCATAAGGATTGTCATGTAAACCCTGCAGGTGGACTTAGTCTGACATGACAATAAGGTTGAGTGATACTACTCTTGGAGCTAAAATATTAATTAAGTGAGTTGTCAGTAACTCATTTAATTAGTGGACATTCGATATCTTAAACATAGTGAGACTAACACACTCATGATAAGAAGGTGCCCATATTGAAATATGGGATTGGTGCGGTAGTACAATAATAACTCTTTAGTGGTATGAGTTATTATTGATGAACTTGAGTTGGGTATTCGAGGCGAACACGAGAAGCTCAAGCTCATCGGGAGACCAAAACCAATTCCTCCTCTCGGTCCCTATTATAGCCTCTTATTTATAAAGCCTTATATCTATCCAAAGCCCAGCTTCTTAACCAAGCTTAGGGGTCGTCCACATCCTTGCTTGAAGCCCAAGCAAGGGGTCAGACAAGCCAAGCTTGGAGCTCAAGCTAGGGTCGACCAAGCCTTGCTTGGTGCCCAAGCAAGGGGCCGACCATATAAGAAGAGAAAAGAAAATTTTATTTAAAATAAAATTTTGGTGCTATCCACATGGTTTTAAAAAAGAGAGTTTTAAATTTTAAAATCTTCCCTTTTATAGCTTACTACAAAGGTTTAAAAGAGAGATTTGAAATCTTTCCTTATTTGTAGTTATCTATAATGTTTAAAAGAAAATTTTTAATTTTTTATAAAACTTTCCCTTTTTGTAACCATGATTTAAAAGGAGTTTTATTTTAAAACTTTTCTTTTATAGATATCCACAAAAGGATTTAAAAGAGAAGATTTAAATTTTATAAAACATGCCTTTTATAGCTATCCACAATAGGGATTTTAAAAGAGAGATTTTATTTTTGTTTAAAAGCTTTCCTTGTTTGGACATGATGTGGCCGACCATGTAAAGGAATAAAAGGAAGTTTTAATTTTTTTTGTTTTAAAACTTTCCTTTTTTACATTCACCAAGGATTATAAAAGAGATGTAAAGGGTGCCTTTATGGTAACATAACATCTTCTATTCTTCTCTTCCAATCCATTGGTGGCCGACCCTCTTCTTTCTCTCTTCTCCTTTTGTTTTCTCTCTTGGAGGCCGGCGACATCAAGCTTGGTTTTCTCTTGGTGGCCGGTTGCTTGGAGAAGAAGAAGAGAAGGAAGCTCTCTTGTCTAGCATCCCTTGGAGGTTAGTTGGTGGCTGAAACTTGGAAGCAAAGGAAGAAGCTTGGGTGGATTTCATCTTGGAAGATCGTCACCCACACGACGTCCAAGAGAAGGAGAGGAATACAGCAGAAGATCAAGAGGTCTATACGCTACAAAAAGGTATAACTAGTTATTTGTTTCCGCATCATGACGAGTTCATCTTTTTGTATAGATCTTGAAAAATCAAACACAAGAGGTTATCAGTTTTAGGTTATCATTTTGTTATCAATTTTATTTTTCAATTTCATGTTTCGATATTGTGCTTCTATTGAGGTCTTTGTAGTTAAACCTAGTTTATTGTAAGAAGTTAAATATCCGATTTCTATGAAAGACTTTGTCTAGGAAGTGGTGGATGATCTCATACTCAAGAAGGTCTAGTGCCTCACCATGTTTAACCTGGAAGCCGATCTTTGAAATAGATATTTAATTAACTTCTGTAATATGGTTTAACCTAGGAAGATCACATCGATTAAACTTGGAGTAAAAATGTTAAGTATCCTTTCCAATCCAAGTTTAACTTCTAAAGGATAATTTGGATTAATAATGTTAAGCATCGTTTGTAATCCAAATTTAACTTCAGTAGAGCACATGGGTAGCTAGGATAGTTCCATGCTTGTACAAATTTTTGGATTCATTCTTATGAAGTGATCCAGTCTTATGGATTCATTCAATGTCTGGATAAGTCTAGTTTATACAAGAAAAGTGACAGAAATGTGGTGGTATTTCTTGTACTATACGAAGATGACATTTTGCTCATTGGCAACAATGTCAAAGTGTTGTCAGACGTAAGGGTATGGTTATCCAAACAGTTTGATATGAAGGACTTGGGAGAATGTGGACATATTCTTGGGATCAAAGTAATAAGGGATCTCAAGAAAAGGATGTTGTTCTTATCCCAAGCTTCATACATCAATACTATTCTAGCTCGTTTTAGCATGCAAAACTCCAATAAAGGTTTTCTACCTTTTTGGCATGGAGTACCTTTATCTAAAGAGATGTGTCCTAAAACATCAAAGGAGATAGAGGAGATGAAGGCAGTTCCTTATGCTTCGGCTGTAGAAAGCCTAATGTATACGATGCTATGTACGAGACCGGATATCTATTTTACAAGCATATATTAAATTACCTGAAATGGACTAGAAATTATATGCTGGTTTACCAGGCAGATGATTTGCTCCCTGTGGAGTACAAGGATTCTGACTTCCAATCAGATAGGGACAATAGTAAGTCAATCTCAGGGTATGTGTTTACTTTGGGAGGTGGAGCCATAACATGGTGGAGTATTATGCAGAAATGTGTTTCGGACTCCACCATGGAAGCTGAGTATGTGACAACCTCTAAGACAGCCAAAGAAGTTGTATAGCTCAGAAACTTCTTGATGGACTTAGATGTGATTCCTAGTTTGCCCAAAATTATCACAATTTATTGTAATATTAGTGGTGCAGTAGCAAACTTACGCGTTGGCTTTGAGTGTCTTCCTCCACATCGGATGAGTTTGTTTGCAGATCACGAGATCGAACTTCCTTTATGGATGATTATAGGAAATTATTTAGGAGCGTGTGATCTTCTCCATCTGAAGGGGCACAATCCTATTTAATGGACTAAGTATTAAGTAATGGTATACACTTAGGCACATTTAATAGTATCCTCCCCATCAGATTCACTGCTATTATTTGTGTGACCGAAGGAATACCAACTATTAATTTTATTTGTCATAAAGTTAGGTTGACAAGAATAAAATTAATGGGTAAAACCTCCTCTTACAAATGTTTGAATTTGTATACGTCCACACTATCGTGGCATACAAAATTCACGGTGTTTTGAGGTGTTGGTGAATTTAAATGATATTATTTAAGGAATCAATATTATTCTAAATTCTTAAGTTTTGACCAAAACTTATTTTGTAATTCTTAGGATTTCAAATGACTTTCAACCCACTTGTTATTATTCTGAAAGAGAACAAACTTACTGGTCCAAATTACGTAGATTGGAAAAGAAACCTAGACATTGTCTTAATTGTTAAAGGCTATAAGTTTGTACTGTTAGAGGTCTGCCCTAATGTGCCTAATAGCGATTCTAGTGAAGAGGAGATTGAGTATCATAGGAAATGGGTCAAGGAAGATGAGATAGCGCGGTGTTATATTTTGGCTTCAATGACAAATGTATTGCAACATCAGCATCAGGTCATGCCCACTGCCTATGACATGATGCACAATCTCAAGGAACTCTTCGGACACCAGAATCAGGTTGCTAGACAAGAGGCTATGAGAAACTTAATGACAACCACCATGTTAGAGGGGACACCCGTAAGGGATCATATCCTCAAAATGATGGCTTACTTGAACGAGATACAAATCCTTGGAGCTGAAATCGATGGGGAAACCTAGGTTGATATTATTCTCCAAACGCTACCCAAAAGTTTTGAGCAGTTCCGCCTGAACTACAATATGAATAAAAGGATTTATTCATTGGTGGAACTACTGACAGAACTTCAAGAAGCAGAAGGGCTATTTCATCATAGTTCTCAAACCCACTTTGCTGAAAATATTTCTACTTCTAAGTCGAAAGGCAAGAAGAAGAAAAAAGAAACAAGCTGGCTCGGCAAAGAAAGTGAATTGATCTCTAGATACTGGACTAAAAGCAGGAGTGAAGAAGCCGAAGGGTAAGTGCTTCATTTACAAGCAGTCTGGACATTGGAAGGTGGACTGTCCTCATAGGAAAGAGAATAATAAAGGTATATCTTATTCTCTAGTAGTTGAAACATGTTTAGCGATGTTATCTACCAGTACCTGGTGTGTAGATATAGGAGCCACTGATCATGTCTGCAATTCATTGCAGGGGTTTCAAGAATCCCGACAACTATATGAAGGAGAGATAACCGTCTACATGGGCAATGCTACGAAAGTGGCGGCTGTTGTAGTGGGAGATGTTTACTTATCATTTGATAGGAATAGAACTTTGATTTTGAGAAATTATCTTTATGTACCAAGTTTTAGAAATAATTTAATTTCAGTTTCTAAATTGTTTTTGGATGGATATACTGTTTCTTTTGATGACAAAGTGGTTATCAAGAAAAATAGGGTAGTTATCTGTTCTGGTACATTAGTTGGCAATTTGTATACTCTAAATCCAATAACTCCCACAAAGCAACAAATGGAAATTAATAAAACATCCTCTAATTCTAATAAGAGAAAGGAACCTTTGAAAATGAACCAAATATATATTTGGCATCTAAGGCTTGGTCATATAAACTTGAGTAGGATTCAAAGGCTAATAGCCGATGGACTCTTGGGTTCATTGGTGGTGGAAAACTTTCCAACCTATGAATCTTGCTTGGAAGGAAAATTGACCAAGAGACCTTTTAAGGTCAAGGGGTATAGAGCAAAAGATGTGTTGAAATTGGTTCATTCTGATTTGTGTGGACCTATGACTATCCAAGCAAGAGGTGGTTTCGAATATTTCATCTCTTTTATAGACGACTATTTGAGATATGGGTACATTTACTTGATGCGCCGTAAGTCTGAGTGCTTTGATAAGTTCAAAGAGTACAAGCCTGATGTGGAGAAACGTCATGGTAAAAGTATCAAGACACTACGGTCAGATCGTGGTGGCGAATACCTCTCAGGAGAGTTTAGGAATTACTTATCAGAGGTTGGGATTCAATCCCAATTCTCTTCACCTGGTACACCCCAACAGAATGGTGTGGCAGAGTGAAGGAATAGGACTCTTATAGAAATGGTTAGATCAATGATGAGTTATTCAGAATTACCAAATTCGTTCTGGGGATATGCTTTAGAAACGATGGTATACATTCTGAACTTGGTACCTTCTAAATCAGTACCCTCTACTCCCACAGAATTATGGAATGGGTATAAGCCTAGTCTGAGACATGTTTGAATTTGGGGTAGTCCAACACATGTGCTGAAGGGAGATGCTGATAAGTTAGAATCTCGTACAGAAGTTCGCTTGTTTGTAGGTTATCCTAAAGGAACGAAAGGTGGTTTGTTTTATAGTCCTAAAGATCAGAAGGTCATTATTAGCACTAATGCTCGATTTTTAGAAGAGAACTATGTAATGAACCACAAGCCCATGAGTGAAATTGTTCTATAAGAAATGAAAGAGGACACGTCCACTTTAGTACCAATAGTGCAAAATGAAATATCATAAGAAACTACAACACTTATCACAAATGATGCACAACTACAAGCAATGCCTCATCGTAGTGGGAGGGTTGTTAGGCAACCTGATAGATTAATGTTTTTTGGAGAGTCTTCAGACTTGATCCCTAGTGAACATGAACCTGATCCCTGGACATATGATGAAGCATTCCAAGATAAAGATGCAGCATTTTGGCAAAGTGCAATGGACTCTGAAATAGAATCTATGTATTCTAATCAAGTCTGGGAGCTTGTAGAACCACCAAATGGTGTAAAAGCCATTGGGTGTAAATGGGTCTACAAAAGGAAAAGAGGGACAGATGGGAAGGTGGAAACCTTTAAAGCGAGGCTTGTTGCGAAGGGGTATACTCAGAAAGAGGAAATCGATTATAAGGAAACCTTTTCGCCGGTAATCATGCTCAAGTCTATCCAGATTCTTTTATCTATTGCTGCTCATATGGATTATAAGGTTTGGCAAATGGATGTCAAGATAGTTTTCCTTAACGGAAGTCTTGAAGAAAACATCTATATGAAGCAACCAGAGGGATTCATTGCGAAGGGAAAAGAGCATCTTGTATGCATGCTCAATCGGTCCATTTATGGACCGAAGCAAGCTTCGAGATCTTGGAACATCCAGTTTGATGAAGTGATCCAGTCTTATAGATTCATTCAGTGTCTGGATAAGTCTTGTTTATACAAGAAAAGTGACAGAAATGTGGTGGTATTTCTTGTACTATACGAAGATGACATTTTGCTCATTGGCAACAATGTCAAAGTGTTGTCAGACATAAGGGTATGGTTATCCAAGCAGTTTGATATGAAGGACTTGGGATAATATGGACATATTCTTAGGATTAAAATAATAAGGGATCGCAAGAAAAGGATGTTGTGCTTATCCCAAGCTTCATACATCAATACTATCCTAGCTCGTTTTAGCATGTAAAACTCCAAGAAAAGTTTTCTACCTTTTCGGCATGGAGTACCTTTATCTAAAGAGATGTGTCCTAAAACATCAAAGGAGATAGAGGAGATGAAGGCAGTTCCTTATGCTTCGGCTGTAGAAAGCCTAATGTATATGATGCTATGTACGAGACCAGATATCTATTTTACCGTGGGCATGGTTAGCAGATATCAAAGTAACTCAGGAAAGGGACATTGGACTGCCATAAAGCATATATTAAAGTACCTGAAAAAGACTAGAAATTATATGTTGGTTTATTAGGCAGATGATTTGCTCCCTGTGGGGTACATGGATTCTGACTTTCAATCAGATATGGACAATAGTAAGTCAATCTCAAGGTATGTGTTTATTTTGGTGGGTGGAGCCATAACATGACAGAGTGTTAAGCAGAAATGCATTTCGGACTCCACCATGGAACCTGAGTATGCGACAGCCTCTAATGCAGCCAAAGAAGTTGTATGGCTCAGAAACTTCTTGATGGACTTAGATGTGATTCCTGGTTTTCCCAAAATTATCACAATTTATTGTAATAACAGTGGTGTAATAACATGAACCTGATCCCCGAACATATGACGAAGCACTCCAAGATAAAGATGCAGCATCTTAGCAAAGAGCAAAGAATTTAAAAATAGAATCTATGTATTCTAACAAAGTTTAGGAGCTAGTAGAACAACCAAATGGTGTAAAAGCTATTAGATAAAAATGGGTCTATAAAAGAAAAAGAGGGACGGACGGGAAGGTGGAAATCTTCAAAGCAAGACTTGTTGCGAAGGGGTATACTCAGAAAGAGGGAATCGATTATGAGAAAACCTTTTCGCCAGTAGTTATGCTTAAGTCAATCTGGATACTCTTATCCATTACTTCTCATATGGATTATAAGGTTTGGCAAATGGATGTCAAGACAGCTTTCCTTAACGGAAGTCTTGAAGAAAACATCCATATGAAGCAACCAGAGGGGTTTATTGCAAAGGGCAAAGAGCATCTTGTATGTAAGCTCAATTGATCTATTTATGGATTGAAGCAAGCTTCAAGATCTTGGAACATCCGGTTTAATGAAGTAATCCAATCTTATGGATTTATTCAGTGTCCGGATGAGTCTTGTGTGTACAAGAAGTGTGACGGAAACGTGGTGGTATTTCTTATACTATACGAAGATGACATTTTGCTCATTGGCAACAATGTCAAAGTGTTATCAGACGTAAGGGTATGGTTGTCCAAGCAATTTGATATGAAGGACTTGGGAGAATGTGGACATATTCTTGGGATCAAAGTAATAAGGGATCTCAAGAAAAGGATGTTGTTCTTATCCTAAGCTTCATATATTAATACTATCCTATCTCGTTTTAGCATGCAAAACTCCAAGAAAGATTTTCTACCTTTTCGGCATGGAGTACCTTTATCTAAAGAGATGTGTCCTAAAACATCAAAGGAGATAGAGGAGATGAAGGCAGTTCCTTATGCTTCGATTGTAGAAAGCCTAATGTATGTGATGCTATGTACGAGACCGGATATCTATTTTACCATGGGCATGGTTAGCAGATATCAAAGTAACCCAGGACAGGGACAATGGACTGCCGTAAAGCATATATTAAAGTACCTAAGAAGGACTAGAGATTATATGTTGATTTACCAAGCAGATGATTTGCTCCATCTGGGTTACACGGATTCTGACTTCCAATCAGATAGGGACAATAGTAAGTCTACATCAGGTTATGTGTTAACTTTAGGAGGTGGAGCCATAGCATGGAGGAGTGTTAAGCAGACATGCATTTCAGACTCCACCATGGAAGCTGAGTATATGGCAGCCTCTGAGGCAGCCAAAGAAGCTGTATGGCTCAGGAACTTCTTGATGGACTTAGATGTGATTCCAGGTTTGCCCAAAATCATCACAATTTATTGTGATAATAGTGGTGCAGTAGCAAACTCAAAGGAACCACGAGCCCATAAGGCGAGTAAACACATTGAGCACAAGTACCACCTGATACGAGACATCGTAAAGCGAGGAGAAGTTGTTGTCGCCAAGATTACATCAACAGATAACCTGGCAGATCCTTCACTAAGGCCCTTTCGGCGAAAGCTTTTGATCGCATTTAGGGGGAGAAGAAAATGATGAAAATTTACATGGACGATTACTTTTATAATAGGTAAATGAAGAAAGATGTCTCAGTTTTTATATAAACTTTTATTCCTTTCGTCCTCGCTTCAAAGTAAAGAGGGCATTAGGGTTAAGACTGGATTTAACATTGTATCTACACTTAAAATGCATTTAGTGAATGCACTTTGCATCATATAAATTATAAAAGTTGCTTAGTGTTTGCTTATTTAGTAACCTACATCTCAAAATAATTGTCAGAATAAAGTAATTTTACTTGACGATAAAATTATACTAGTACACTTTGAGTGTAAATAGAATATTATAATGTTGTTCTTTATACTTAAAAGGAATAAGACCTCTGTTATTATGGAAGTATGTACTCTTAATCATGATATAATAACAAGCATGTATACTTAATATTTATTTCTTTAATTTATCAAAGGGTGAGATTTAGTTCATTAAATCAATAGGCTCGATAAGTTGAGAAATGATATTATTTATATGGTGTGTTGTTGATTATAGAATGAAACTGTGTCCTAGTAATCTAGGTGGTGATGTCCCCTTGAGGAGCTCATAAGGATTGTCATGTAAACCCTGAGGTGGACTTAGTCCGACATGACAATAAGGTTGAGTGGTACTACTCTTGGAGCTAAAATATTAATTAAGTGAGTTGTCAGTAACTCATTTAATTAGTGGGCATTCGATATCTTAAACATAGGGAGACTAACACACTCATGATAAAAAGGACCCCATATTGAAATATGGGATTGTTGCGGTAGTGCAATAATAACTCTTTAGTGGTATGAGTTATTATTGATGAACTTGAGTTGGGTATTCGAGGCGAACACGAGAAGCTCAAGCTCATCGGGAGACCAAAACCAATTTCTTCTCTTGGCCCCTATTGTAGCCTCTTATTTATAAAGCCTTATATCTATCCAAAGCCCAGCTTCTTAACCAAGTTTAAGGGCCGACCACATCCTTGTTTGGAGCCCAAGCAAGGGGCCAACCAAGCCAAGCTTGGAGCTCAAGCTAAGGCTGGCCAAGCCTTGCTTGGTGCCCAAGCAAGGTGCTGGCCATATAAGAAGAGAAAAGAAAATTTTATTTAAAATAAAATTTTGGTGCTATCCACATGGTTTTTAAAAAGAGAGTTTTAAATTTTAAAATCTTCCCTTTTATAGCTTACTACAAAGGTTTAAAAGAGAGATTTGAAATCTTTCCTTATTTGTAGTTATTTATAATGTTTAAAAGAAAGATTTTAATTTTTGATAAAACTTTCCTTTTTTGTAACCATGATTTAAAAGGAATTTTATTTTAAAACTTTTCTTTTATAGATATCCACAAAAGGATTTAAAAGAGAAGATTTAAATTTTATAAAACATGCCTTTTATAGCTATCCACAAAAGGAATTTTAAAAGAGAGATTTTATTTTATTTTTTTTTAAATCTTTCCTTGTTTGGATATGATGTGGCCGACCATGTAAAGGAATAAAAGGAAGTTTTAATTTTTTGTTTTAAAATTTTCCTTTTTTACATTCACCAAGGATTATAAAAGAGAGGTAAAGAGTGCCTTCATGGTAACATAACATCTTCTATTCTTCTCTTCCAAACCATTGGTAGTCAACCCTCTTCTTTCTCTCTTCTCCTTTTGTTTTCTCTCTTGGAGGCCGACAACATCAAGCTTGGTTTTCTCTTGGTGGTCGGTTGCTTGAAGGAGAAGAAGAAGAGAAGGAAGCTCTCTTGTCTAGCATCCCTTGGAGGTTAGTTGGTGGCTGAAACTTGGAAGCAAAGGAAGAAGCTTGGGTGGATTTCATCTTGGAAGATCATCGCCCACACGATGTCCAAGAGAAGGAGAGGAATACAGCAGAAGATTAAGAGGTCTATACGCTACAAAAAGGTATAACTAGTTATTTGTTTCCGCATCATGACTAGTTCATCTTTTTGTATAGATCTTGAAAAACCAAACACAAGAGGTTATCGGTTTTAGGTTATCGTTTTGTTATCGATTTTATTTTTCAATTTCATGTTTCGATATTATGCTTCTATTGAGGTCTCTGTAGTTAAACATAATTTATTGTAAGAAGTTAAATATCCAATTTCTATGAAAGGCTTTGTCTAGGAAGTGGTGGATAATCCTATACCCAAGAAGGCCTAGTGCCTCGTCATGTTTAACCTGGAAGCCGATCTTTGAAATAGATATTTAATTAACTTCTATAATATGGTTTAACTTAGGAAGATCACATCGGTTAAACTTGGAGTAAAAATGTTAAGTATCGTTTCTAATCCAAGTTTAACTTCTAAAGGATAATTTGGATTAATAATGTTAAGCATCGTTTGTAATCCAAATTTAACTTCAGTAGAGCACATGGGTAGCTAGGATAGTTCTATGCTTGTACAAATTTTTGTACAGGGGAACTAGAACAGTATTACGAGTAGCAACCAACATGTTTGCCCTAATTTATCTTAGATTGATCACATTGAAAAGGGGGAGATTGTTGGTACCTCAAGGTATTTTTGATGTGATCAACCAAGTCAGGTTAGGTCATATTAGTTTTTAACTCCTGTGTCAAAGTGTGTAGGAACTTAGGAGCACAGGAAGTCAAGAAAAAGATGCAGATAGCGAGAAGGATGACACGAAAGAGAGTCGATGGACTCGGTGCGTCTGAGCAATGAGGTGCTGTAACCCCCCAAATTTTAATATTTGGAGTCCTATTAGTAATTAAAAATATTTAGAAATGATTTAGAAAAATTCTAGAGATTTTTAGAAATTTTTAGAGTATTTTAGCAATTGGAGTCGTGGTATTTTTACTAAGCGAAGAAGTTTGACAAAATATCAAAGCCGACTAAAATGTGTCGAAGCGAGAAGAGGCCAAGTGCTTTTGCTACGATCAAAATAAAGAAGTATTTTGATATAAAGGAAAATTTGAAGCAGAAGTTAATAACAAGAAATAATAGGAAGAAAATGGGTTGCAGCCGAGATATGAACCCACGAGCCAAGCCTTAACCCATGCGCGGTTAACCAAGTGTTCACGCGGATGTTAATAATAAGAAGGGAAGCGAAATATATATAAGCAATAGTAGTTAACAGAATATTAAGGTTATAAGAAGAGAACTTAGGGCTTGATTGTGATTACCCGTGACCTAATTCTTTCCCCCTTCTTCCTCTTCGTGCGTGCGCCGATTTTGCCCGAGCAAAGGAAAACGAAGCCCTAGCTTCATCTCCGGCGGCCGGCCGAAGGGGATTTCCACGAGCTCTTCTCGAATTCAAGCTCCTCTTGTCAACAAGGACCCGTGAGCACGAAGAGAGGCCACGATTTCAAGAGACCCGAACCCTAGAAGTCTTCCTTCTTCGGTTGTAAGTCCAAGAACACGAAGGGTAAGTTGCTACTCACCTGCAGTAGGATAGCTCCGAGGTTGATTTCTTGATCCTCTCATTATCCCCGAAGCTTTGCACGAAACCTTAGAGTTTGCTAGTAGGTGAATTGATACGGATTGATAGAATAGATCCAAGCTTCTAGTATCCTTTTGTGTCTACAATAGGTAGGGGACGGTTT
Source organism: Zingiber officinale (assembly GCF_018446385.1). Lineage (NCBI taxonomy): Eukaryota > Viridiplantae > Streptophyta > Magnoliopsida > Zingiberales > Zingiberaceae > Zingiber > Zingiber officinale. The sequence continues at coordinate 19,679,297 of NC_055987.1, read as the reverse complement.
GTATGTTTTGCATGGGAAAAGGCAGCCAAGGGGAAAGGAGTTTCTGTTGTTGGTATTTTAAAAGAAACCTAGAGTTTGCTTATATGTAGATTAGTGCCAAATTTAAATCAGTTTTAGATTGTTCCTGCTATTTTTCCCTTGTTTCTGGAACATGTGTACAGAATAGGTGATCTGTTCGGTTTCAAGCTTTGATTTAGTTTCCTTTGTTTTAATTTTGTCGTAATATCTCAGTTTAGATTCTTAGAAATGGTTTTATATGGAGCATCTCAGTTTATATATTTAGCATCTCAATTTAGATTGTTAAGAAATGACATGTATGAGTATATGTAACAGAAATGGCATGTATATAGCTTGTATAAGTAGCATCTTAGTTTATATGAAGGTTTGTTCAAGGAGTGTTGTTTTTGAAGCTTTCTATTGTGAGTCTCATAAAGAAGATGAAAAGGGATTTAAATGGATAAGGCATGTAGATTAGACTCCTCAGCCTTATAATTTGAGTTTCATGTTTAGATATTTATTTGTTGTTACCTTAATGGGTACGAATGGATCATTTTGGAACCCTACAGGTTTTAGTTTTGGTTGTGCTATGTTTTTAACATGAACAGGCTAGTCTTAGGAGAATTTGGCAGAGTGGTTTTGACGGATTGAGTTTCAATTGATGATGCTAATACTCCTCTATATCGGGTTTCTAAAAAAAGTCAGAATAGACCTTTGGTACATTGGGCTATGGATGATAGTGTTATCTCTTTAGTGCAGAAGTGTGGATGAAAGAGTGAAGATGAGCATAAGTAATATGTTGTTTTGGTGAGTGACATATATTAAGACTAAAAGATGATTTGAACTGATGTAATGAATTTAACAGGTGAGAAGTATGTAAGTGATTTAGATATGCTACTTTCATCCAAGTATACAGATTTGAGGTTCTTTATTCTAGCATGAGGTTTAGATATGTTTCCTGGTTACATTCATTCTAGGATACAGATTTGAGTTCCTCGATTCTAACATGAGGTTTAGATATGTTTCCTTGCTACCATTTATTCCAGCAAGCTTCACACATGTTTAAAGTCAGCTAGTTTAGTACTTTTAATATGAAGCATACAGTGTAGGTTTTTATTTCAACAAGGTTTAGATTTGGTTTAAGCACTCCGATATTAGAAGTTGTTTAAACATTTTAGTTTTAAGGAAGCATTCTTTTATTAGAAGTAGTAACAAGTTTAAGCAAGATAAAGAAAAGAAAGAAAAAGGTCAAGGCCTTAAGTAGAACCCAAAGTCAAGACTTTAGGGATTTTAGCACACAAGGTGCTTATTAAAATGCCAAGGCATTTAAAGAAGAGATAATTAAGATAATAAGATATTTTACTTTGAAAAGGCTATTACCCAACTTTCGAGGTAGTCGTTAAATAAATCCTGGTGACCAATTCCGAGGTCTTGGCCCTGGTAAGACCGAGGTCTTTACCCTCGTAGGACTGGTGGTTCGCTACCCCAGTTTCTATTAGGGAGCGCGCTTTGGTACAAGAGAAGTTGATTACTATTTTGAAGTATTATAAGTATGAGCTTTTGAACAAGTAAAATAAGTTTCACATAAGTATAAAAGAATAAGTTTTAAACAAGTGAGATAAAAGAATAAGTTTAGAACAAATGACATAAGTTTCACTTTGTTTTAAAATCAGTAAGTTTAGCTTTCTTTTGTGCTAGCATATTATTTAGATTAGCTTACTGTTATTTGCTATTAGAAGAGCATGAGTAGCTTTACATGTTTAGCATTTCAGCCTGTTTGATTCCTTTACCATTAGATGAGCATGAGTAGTCTTCAGTAAGCATTCAGTTAGTTCATGTTATAGATATATGTACATGCATATCGAGATTTTTGTGAGTTAGATAGCGCTTACTAAGCATTTTGCTTATAGATTGCATTTCCTCTTACTGCAGATACAGGAAAGGAAAAGATTTAGCAAAGGAAGGCGACAAGGTGGCGCGGATGGTGTGTGATGCCAGGACTATGGAAGTCTTGGGACTTGGCTAAGAAGTTGTTTAGAGTCCTTCTTTAATGTTATTAGAGAAGTTGAGATTGTTAAAGAGTTGTTTCCTTTTTCTTATGTTGCTAATTGAGTCTATTCCGCATTGTTAGTTTGGTTGTTTCCCACTGTTGGAGTTTTATTCATTTGCTATTGCTAGAATAGTTTTTTTTTAAGTTGTTGTGTTTTATTACTGCGTGGTTGTGAAGTATATATCGCATCGGAGTTATTTTGCATGTATTGATGATTATTGTCACCGCAGACAGTGCATTATCACGTAAGGATTCCTCGTGGTTTCGATCATACCGGTAAGTAGAGTCGTAGTTAAATAACGCCACCCTTAGAGAGTAATAGTAGTAAGAAGGGTGGTCATTACAGTTGGTATTCTTTGATCACAGCACAAATGTGGTTTTAAGTAAGAAAGTATTTAAGTTTTTTTCCTTTTATGATTTCTTTATTATTTGAGAGTAATTGCTTATATGCACTTTAGTAAGATAGAAGTTTTGTTTCTCTTATATTCATATACATAAGTATGTTTAGAAATGATAGAGGAAGATATCAAGTCTATTTCTGCATAACTAGATGTCGAAGAGAGAGCGTCCACATTTGACCGAGGACCCACCCAGAACAAGAAAGACCCAAGGTGGAAACGCGGGTAGTGTCAGAGTATCCGTATTTCTAGAAGAGTTACAACTACCTCCCAGAGGAGAGTGGAGTTTGAAATTGGATTGGTTCCACACACTTTCAAAAGATCAAATTTTTCTAGCAGAGCTAAAGAGTTACAAGAACAATTTGAAGCTACTGACAAAGGTTTATCTAATCATTCACCCCGGGAGCTCGGTGTTGTTCGTTAAGAAGAAGAGCGGATCTATGCGGACGTGCATAGATTTTAGAGCACAACACAAAGAGTAGGACAAGTACCCTCATAGATGATCTATTTGATTAGCTAAAAGGGGCCACTGATTGTATTAGACACAAGCCTGCGCCGGTACCATCGGTTGGAAGTGAAAGAAAGTGATATACGCTCGTACACTAATGGGACGACTACTAAGTTCGTAGTCATGCCTTTTGACTACTAATGTACCTGTGTCGTGGACTTGAACAGTGTGTTCAGAGAATACCTTTACAAATTTGTCGTGTTCATCAACGACATTCTAGTCTATTAACCTCGGAGCATGACACACATCGTAATTTAAAATTTTCATGAATAAATTCTGGTTAGAGCAGGTGGCGTTTCTAGGTCACATCATTTCTAAAGAATGTATTCAAGTGGATCCTGCCAAAATAGAAGCGGTCAACAACTGAAGAAGACCCAAGAATGTCAGGGAGATCAGAAGCTTCCTTGATTTAGCTCGGTACTACAGGAAATACATGGAGGATTTTTCCAAAATAGCCTCTCCACTTACAGCCCTGATCAGAAAGAACAAAAAGTTTGAGTGGTCAGACAAATGTGAGCAGAGTTTCCAAGAGCTGAAGAAGAGACTGACCAGTGCTCCCATTCTGACTGTTCCAGCTAGTGACAAGAGTTTTAACATCTACAGTGATGCCTCCAAGATGGGTCTAGGAGCTGTTCTCATGCAAGAAGGAAAAGTCATAGCTTATGCTTCCAGACAACTCAAAGATTTTGAGAAGAATTACCCCACACATGATCTTGAGCTGACAGTTGTGGTCTTTGCACTGAAACTCTGGCGACACTACTTGTATGGAGTCCTGTGTGGAATCTTCACAGACCATCAGAGTTTGAAGTATTTCTCCCGTGAAAATCAAGTGGCGGATGCGGAAAATCGAATCCCGATGTCTTTGTCATCATTAGCCCCCTTGCGAAGGAGTTGTCGACTGAGTTGAAATTATTTATGGGCAAATTTTGCATTGACCTTAGAGTCAACTCGCTTGAGGATACAGAGAAAGCAGGGAAGATCCAGATATCCGAAGATCAAGCAAGGGAATACAAAAGAATCTGATTTTAGTAGTGTCTCGATGGAGTTCTTTATCGGGGAACCGTCTTTGTGTTCCCAATGATGAGGAATTAAAGAGGAAGATTCTAGAAGAAGCACATAGTACACCTTACTCCATGCATCCGGTTCTACCAAGATGTACCAAGACGAGAAATACGGTGGTGGTTGACTCAAAAGAGATGTGAGCTACATGTTGGCAGAAGCAGAATTGCGCTAGGGGAGGAATGTTACAACCTCTTGCAATACCAGAGTGGAAGTGGGAAGACATATCCATGGACTTCATAACAGATCTTCCAAGAACTACAAATGGATATGACACTCTATATGATGTACCAAGGCGATAAGCATCTCAATTTGTTGTTGTGATTTAGATCTGAACCTAGAGCTAGGTTATCTGAACCTAGAGCTGTTATCCAACCCTAGAGGCGTAGGAGCCACCCATTGGACATCTAGTCTGTCTGAAGAGCAAATAATTAATAAAATGCTTCTATTGCATTTATCTAAGCTAAAAATGCCTAAGTTGCATTTCTTGCGATAAACAATTTAATCGAACACTTGGTTGCGCTAATTCACATCCCTTGTGTCGAAAGTCTATGCTAAACTAAAATATAAAATTCACTTACTTATCTGGCGGTGAGGGTTTTCTTACCTCGCTCTAGTTTCCTTACGGTTCTAATCGCTAGGTTTAGGAAACGATCCTATTAGTCCTTGCGCCAACACGTTCCTCTCGCGGAGGGGACATCGCTGCCAGAAGGTGCTCTTAGGGCCCTAGGGAGAGAACCCTAGGGTTGGCGCTGAGAAGAAGAAGGAGAAGGAGAGGGGGCGGCGTGTAAGGGTTTGAGGGAGAGGAAAAGTTACGTTAAAATAACTCTTCACCTATTAATTCCCTATTTATATTAAGTGGTTAATTCCGCCCAACTCTAATATAAATTTAATTGTTTCCCTTTCCTTTCAGCATGGCCCTGCTGGGTTCACTTGGTTACCATGGTTCACCATAAGTCATAGAACTCATAGGTCTCGGGTTCAATTCCCGCTTAAGCTATTTTCGTTTTCTACTCACTTCTACTCTAAAAATTCGAAAAATATCAAAATTCCAGAATAATTATAGAATATTTCTAATTTAGCTTTGAGAATTTTAATCTAAATCCCATACCTTATAAAAAGTTAGTCTGAACTTAGAATAATTCTGGTACATCTCATCTCTAGTGCCGCTCTCCCAAGTTGCCTCTTCTCTTTGTGTGATATGCCAAATGACTTTGACTAATGGTACTTCCTTGTTCCGTAATTTCTTAACCTCGGTCTATTATCCGAATAGGCCGACTATCATATGAGGTCTTGCGGATCTGTCTACCGTGGGCTCAATCACACGGTGGCATCGGGGTATGCTTCTTCAACATAGAGACATGAAATCGTTGTGGACAGTTGACATCCTGGGGTAGCTTTAGCTCATATGCTACCTTGCCCACTCTTAGCGATAAGGTATGGTCCCACATATCCGGGGACTAAGCTTGCCCTTCTTCCCAAAACGCATCACTCCCTTCATGGGAGCTACTCGATGAACACTGTATCCGCTGAAAACTCTAAGGGTGTTATGTATCGCGCCATAGCTTTTGGCTCGCGCCACATCTCATCCTCTGGCGGATCTGCATTGTATGTATGTTGTGGTATCTGCTACTAGATCAGTCTGAAGCTCTAGTTCTTCTGTTCACCACTCTCATACAAGCAGATTGAGATCTACACCTCCGCCCATAGAGTGCCTCGTAAGGTGCCATGTCGATAGTGGCACGATAGCTGTTGTTGTATGCAAATTCGCTAAGCTGAGATATTTGCACCAACTTCCTTGAGTCTAGGGCACACGCCGGAGCATATCTTGAGTACGATTTACTCGCTCCGTCGACCATCCGAGGATGGAATGCTGTGCTGAACTTTAACTTGGTGCCCAACGCTGACTGTACACACTCCCAGAAGTGTGAAGTAAATCTGCTGTCTCTGTCTGAAATGATGGTTCGTGGGACTCCATGTAGTCTGACGATCTCCTGGAGATACAACTGAGCTAGCTTCTCCATGGAGTAGGATATCTTGATAGCTAAGAAGTGGGCTGATTTAGTCAACCTGTCGACTATTACCCAGATGGCGTCAAAACCATTCGTGGTTCTGGGCAGTAGTGGACAGATTGACATACCAGAGTGGAAGTGGGAAGACATATCGCAATATGGGTAGTAGTGGACAGATTGACTAAGTCTGCTCATTTTCTAGCCATCAAGGTGTCCCACTCTATAGAGCAGTTGACACAGCTGTATGTTAAGGAGGTGATCAGACTTCACGGAGTTCCTAAATCTATTGTTTCTGATAGAGATGGACGTTTCACCTCTCACTTTTAGGAGTGTGTTCAGAAGGCACTAGGCACCAAACTCAAGTTCAACACAACCTTCCATCCTCAGACTGATGGACAGACATAGCGAGTAAATCATATTTTAGAAGATATGCTCAGAGCTTGTGCACTAGATTTCAAGGGAAGTTGGTGCAAATATCTATGCTTAGCTAAATTTGCCTACAACAATAGCTATCAAGCCACCATCAAGATGGCACCATATGAGGCGTTGTATGGCAGGAAGTGCAGATCACCCATTTGCTGGTAAGAAGCAGGAGAAAGAAAAGAAATGGAAGTAGAGCTGGGCATCCAGACAGAGATGATAGAAGAAACCACTCAGGCTATCCAGAAGATCAGACAGATGATTGAGACTGCCCAGAGTAGACAGAAGAGTTATGCTGACACATGCCGTAGGCTACTTGAGTTCCAAGTAGGGGATTCAGTTTTTCTCAAAGTTGCTCCTATGAAGGGAGTGATGAGATTTGGCAAGAAGGGCAAATTAAGTCATCGCTATGTAGGACCCTACCTGATCACAGAAAGGATTGGAAAAGTAGCATACAAGCTGGACTTACCACAAGACATGTCAGCAATACAAAATGTATTTCATGTCTCCATGCTAAAGAAGTGTATTCACGACCCTAGCCAAGTGATTCAGCCTCAGACAGTGCAGATCCAAGAGGATCTTAGCTACGAGAGCAGACCTACACAGACAGTGGACAGAGCAGTTAAGAGACTAAGAAACAAAGAAGTGCAACCACCAATCAGGCAAAGAGGGTGAAAGTTTTTTTTTCTTTTCTCATTTCTTCGATTTTCAGTTTTTCGAAATAATCCAGATTGGTATCATTACCTCTTTGGAAATTTTTTTCATAGTAATTTAAACTGAATTGGTGCAACACTAATTCAGTCTTAAATTTTTACTTTTTCTCCCACACTGCTAAATCCAAGACCAAGTCTTGGGATCCTCTTCTTTATTTTTTTGTGTGCAAGAATTATGGCCCAAATCGAGGGATTCAGCACCGTCCGTCCTCCCTTGTTCAATGGTGATGACTTCCCGTACTGGAAGAAGTGAATGAATGTCTATCTAATAACCGACTTTGATCAGTGGTTCAACATCACCAAAGGCTACAAGGCTCTAGTCGACAACTCTGGAAATCCAATGGACCTAGAACATTGGAATCCAGAGATGAAGAAGAAAGCTCAGACGGACTTTAAAGCCCTCAATATACTACAATGCGGGCTAATAAAGGAATAGCTTAACCAAGTGGGCCCATACGAAAATGTGAAGGAACTGTAGGACAAGCTCATCGAACTTTACGAGGGAACCATCTATGCTAAGGTAACCAAACGAGATCTCTTCTTGAATAAATTATTTAATATTAAAATGCAGGAAGGAGAATCTGCAAGTCAACTTCACGAGAGGATCAAAGACATCCTGAACGGGTTTCACACTATTGGACACCAAATGGAGAACCGTGATTTAATAAGGTACGCCCTGAACACGTTTTCTTGAAATACATTATGGGCATTCATCGTGGATGCCTACAAGATTTTGAAGAATCTTTCAAAATTAAAATTAGACGAATTATTTTGTGAACTTGAGCTACACGAACAAACTAACGCCAGAACTGAGAAAGGTGTTGCTCTTTTTGCAGGTTCTTCCAAAGAAAAGTCAAGAACTAAGCCTGAATTTGAAGGTGAGTCTGACCAAGACTCAGAAGATGAAGAACACCTGGTGAACTTGGTAAGAAAAATGTTTACCGGGAGAAAGAAGAAATTCAGTAGAAATGACTTGCAAAAGATCAACTCCACTACCGAACCAAAGAATGTGACTTGCTTCAGATACAACAAGAAGGGTCATTACAAGAATGAGTGCCCAAAGCTGAAGAACGACAAAACCAAGGCAACTAAAAAGAAGGCACTCAAAGTACCGTGGGACGAATCATCTTCAGATGAATCAAATGCCGAAGATCAGAAGCACCGAAGCTACCTCGCACTGATGGCCCGCGAATCAGAATCAGAGGACGAATTGGAAGACGGGTCCAAACCCGAATCGAGCCACGAGTCTGTACTCGTTTCCAAAAGTTTCGATGAGGTATATTTCAATTTAAGCAAGAAGTTCTATAAAATAATTGCAGCTTAAATAGAAAATTAACCGAACACGAAAATCAAAATAAAATGCTCCTTGAGGAAAACCAATACCTCAAGGAACAAATTAAAAAAATCTAATCCAAATTAAGTTGTAAAACTTGAGGAGAAAAATTCAATGCTAAAAATCAAAATTAACAAACTTAAAGGTTTATTAGAAAATTTCACAACTAGATCTAAAAAGTTGGATCTAATATTAAATAATCAAAAAGGAGTATACAACAAATCTGGGCTTGAATACAAGTCCAACTCAACAAATAAATCATTTATGTCACTTGTAACTCAAAACAAAACACAAACTAAAGCTTGGGTTTCGAAAGCATATCTAATCACGCAAGTAGGAATTAATTAATACTATATACCTAAAAATAAAGTATATTATGTAAAATCAAATAACCCAATTAAGAATCGTAACTATAAAACTAAATCAACTAAACCAAAATCAAATAATAGAAATAACTACAGAACCAAATCAAACCCAAACTATCATCAAGTTTATTATAATTATAAAAGTAATCGACATAAACCCAGAACTAAAATTTAATTCAGATCAATAATTCAGGGGGAGACTCCAAACTAGTTGGCACCTTCAAAAATAACCTATCTGGCAGGGTAATTAGGATTAATTTAAGAAGGGACAAAGTTTAACTTGACCTACGATACTGGTAAAGTTTTGAATGATAGTAGGTTATGGAAATTCTGTTTATGCATGTCTAGGAAGATATGGCTTCGACCTGGTGCATTTAACTTAGTGGAACTAACTGAAGCTACCTCTTACGGATCCTAACTAGTTAGACCAAGGTTTTGTACTAAGTTCGATGGATGAGACTATTTGAAAAAACCTCAAAGACATGGTTATTCTAATGATGTCCAGGTGACTCACTATAACCCAGAAATTTATTCAAATAATGTCTGTTTCTTGAGCCCAAAGTCAAACCTGAACCTAACACAAAATTAAACCAAACCCTGAAATTTAACTTAACTTATCTCACAAATATTATAGGTTTCCCTGATTAAAAACATAAATCGGGTGAGATGACGAAAGATATAAATTAAATTAAAATTAAATTAAATTAAAATTAAATTAAAATCAAATTAAAATTAAAATAGAGTTTAAATTAAATTAAAGTTAAATTAAATTAAAATTAAAATTAAAATTTAATCTAACTTATAAAATATATAAAAAAATTTTAATTAAATTTAAAAATTATTTTAAACTTAATTTAACTTTAAAAAAATTATTTTTAACTTAAAAATTATTTCAACTTAAAAACTAATTTTACTTAAAAATCATGTTAAAAATTAATTTAACATAAAAATTATTTTAAAAAATTAATTTAACTTAAAAAAATATTTTAACTTAAAAAACAATTTAACTTAATTTTAAAAAAAATAATTTAACTTAATAATTATTTTAAAATTAATTTAACTTAAAAAAATTATTTTAACTTAAAAATTAATTTAAAAAAATTTATATTTAACAAAATTTAAATTAAAAATTATTTTAACTTAAATATTTAAAATATATTTTTAAATCAATTTAACTTTAAAATTATTTTAAAAACTATTTTAACATAAAAATTATTTTAAAAATTAATTTAACTTAAATAAATTTATTTTAACTTAAAAATTATTTTAAATTATAAAAATTATTTTAACTTAAAAATTATTTTAACTTAAAAATTATTTTAACTTAAAAATTGTTTTAAATTTTAAAAATTATTTTAAATTTTTAAAGTTATTTTAACTTTAAAATTATTTTAAAAATTAATTTAACGAAAAATTTATTATAAAAATCAATTCAACTTAAAAATTAATTTAAATTAAAAAATTTATTTTAACTTAAAAATTCTTTTAACTTTTAAAAATAAATATACCTTAAAAATTATTTTAAAAATTAATTTTACCTAAAAATTATTTTAAAAATTAATTTTACTTAAAAGTTATTTTAACTTAAAAATTATTTTGAAAATTAATTTAACTTAAAAATTATTTTAAAAATTAATTTAGCTTAAACAAAATTATTTTAACTTTTAAAAATTAATATAACTTAAAAATTAATTTAAAATTAATTTTACTTAAAAATTATTTTGGAAATTAATTTAACCTTAAAAAATATTATAACTTTTATAAATTAATTTAACTTAAAAATTATTTTAAAATTTAATTTAACTTAAAAATAAATATTTTAATTTAAAAATTATTTTAACTTTTAAAAATTATTTTATCTTAAAAATTAATCTAACTTAAAAAATATTTTAAAAATTAATTTAACTTAAAAATTATTTTAACTTAAAAATTATTTTAACTTAATTTTTTTTATTTATTTAACTTTAAAAATTAAATTAAGAAACTTACTTAAAAATTAATTAACTTAAAAATTAACTTTAATAATCGAATTAACAAGTTAAAATTTTACTTAATAATCAACTTTAAATAACCTTAAAAATAATTAAATTCAAAATTTAACTTATAAATTAACTTAAATCAACTTAAAAAAAAAAAGAGTCAGAAACCAGGTGTGGGCGCCCTTGGTATTCAACTCCAAGAGCCAGAACACGCTCTGGGCGCCTCACCTCACCCCTGCTCCAAGCGCCCGAACCCCGTGCGGGCGCCCGGATCACCCTATATAAGGGGAGGCAGGGGCACCCCCAATAGTTGCACCTGTTGGGAATCGGACGGCCGGCTTGAAGGGGGGTTGGATAGACGGCGCCCCCAAATCGATCGCTTCTCCTACGATGTTAGCTTGCGCAGCAGAATACAAACAAAATAAACAAGCTAAAGGCTAAAACTAAAGACAAGAGAGAATACAAACCAAGCTACACGATCATTTACGTGGTTCAGAGATAAAGCTCCTACTCCACGGCGTGTCCTTGAGGTGGACGATCCCTATCCATCGGTGGATTACTCCTCGGAAGACCTCCGGCTAGCTCAAACCTCCTTGTGGGTGGAGAAACCTCACCACAAACTCACCAAGACCTCTTGGACACAAGGGAAACTCTTGAGCACTTGTAGACTACTAATTAGACCTTAACCAAGTCTAATTTCGTCAGAGTTAACCAAGCTTCCAAGCCTTGGTTATATAAGTCGCGGGTTGAAAACCCCGCCTACCAGTCGACTGCCAAAACATGCAGTCGACTGCTCCACACTGGTTGAGCGAACAGAAGCATTATGTTCGCTCCCAGTCAACTGCTCTAGTCGACTGCACCAATCGTCTAATAAAACATGCAGTTGACTGGTACCGAGTACATTCTCTCACGGCACACGGACCCTCACCCTTACGACTCATTTGACGCTTCCTTCGCAGCCTTAACCTTTTGCCTTCAAGTCTACTTCCTCTTTGGCTCTCATCCCTCGGATGCATACAAGCCCACGGCTCGTCCCCAATGCCATCCTTCGCGTATGCCTCGAAGTCGCTTCCCTCGGCCCTTGTCCTTGCTACCTTGTCCACGGTCCCTAGGATGCTCCATCCTTCACCGGACCCGAAGCCATCAACCTGAGTCACATATGTATCCTGCAATCCTGCACAACTCAAGTACACATATCAAATACAAGGGTGAATCTAACTTAAACCCTTTGCCCAAACACCAAAACACATGGTCCCGCGGACCAATGAGATTGCTCCAACAGCACCTTCCTGTTGGTGCAGTGAGCACCAGATGATCGAACCTGAGTTTTGATTATGGCAAAGGGCTCAAAGTTAAGCTGTGGTGTTAGATAACAAGGTTCATGGAGCTTGTAGGAAAGTCCTAAGTGATACTTAGGCAAAAGTCCTAGCTGCGGCTAGGCAGGTGAAAACCCTAGGGGGTGGTAACCCTAGGTCCTAGGGGGAGGTAACCCTAGGTGGAGGAAAACCCTAAGGGGTGGCAACCTTAGGTCCTAGGGGGTGGTAACCCTAGGTGGGAGAAAACCCTAGTGGGCGGTAACCCTAGGACCTAGGGGGTGGTAACCCTAGGCGGAAAGTCCAGTCGGTCCGGAGGACCACCAAGTGAAATCTCGGAGAGGTAGAGTACAGAGGACCCGTAAGAGCCGCGTCAGGTCCGACTTATGAGGCTCCGATCAGACAGCTTAGGATCCCGGAATCCGACGGATTATCAAACTTCATATTTATGATATTATATGTGCTAACTTTTGTTTTGCAGGGTATGTTTGTGTTTTGGATCTAACATGTCTTGCAGGTACGAAAGAACAAGGTTAAGCCTCGGATAAACAGTGTCTGAGGCGCCTCCATGGAGCTTGGAGGCGCCTCGGGTGCTAAAGTGGTGTGGCTGCACAGACCCGCTAGAGGCGCCTTCATGGTATGCGAAGGCGCCTTGGATGCCCATTGGAGGTGCCTTAAAGATGAATGAAGGCGCCTTTAAGGCGATAAGCGACGACTGTTCAGCGCTGATTTGCACGAGCGATTCGGAAGGGATGGAGGCGCCTTCGGAGGACTTAGAGGCGCCTTGGATACCCTTTATAAGGGGAGTTCGAGCAGCAGTTCCAAACAACGAACTCCAAGCAATTCTTACGCTACAAGCTGCTCAAGAAATGTCCAGAAGTGTTGTTACAAGCCCCCGACAACCCGGAGCTTTAGATTCTGCTACTTTATTGTTGTCGGTATAATTTGTTTTAGTGCTTTCAATTGTAATATCTTATTGTACATTTTTACGAGCTTATAGTTGTTGCCCACGGAAAGCGATCAAAGATCGCGGACCTTCGAGTAGGAGTCGATCTAGGCTCCGAACGAAGTAAATCTCTCGTGTCTTTTTGTGTGTTCGTTCTTTATTCCGCTGCGTGTTTTAACTCCGATAGTTTTACGATTCGAAAAGTGTGAAAGCCACGAGCGCTATTCACCCCCCCCCCCCTCCCTCTAGCGCGTCTCGATCCAACACTTCCTTTTTTTCTTTTGCAAAACCTTCACCAGGCTTTAACGCAAAAGAAATCAAATTTTAAATTTTTTTCCTCCGGTTATTACATTGTTGTAGAACAGCCGTGGTCGTCAGTTCTATTATTTTCAGTAATGATGCCTCGGTAAATTCTATTTCCCTTCCTAAAGTTTTTAAATTATTTTTTTTAGTATTTTTTTTGCTTAGTTCAGTTTTCTTTGATAAATTAGGAAACGTTCTAGACTTGGTGTCGGGCCCTCTACCACTAGTACTAACCCTAGTTTTCCTTCTGAAGAACTTAGGATTAGGTTTGCTAATACTATCTATAGTCCTATATGGACTAGGTGTTTAGATAGATAATTTTTTATGCATTCATGCATTCCTGTTATAGAAGTCATCGACTACTGCAGCTTGCATCATCTAGTTTATTGTACCAGTTCAGTTAACATAGGTTTATGTGCTGAATTATACAATAACCTAGTTAGAGTAGATGACCTTATATACACCACTAGGGTAGTTAGTATTGATATCATGCTATCCCCTGCCGTCATCCGTACTTTTCTAGGTTTACGTCTATCTGTATGCACTTTTCAGTGCTATCCCCCTAGGGATCCACCATTTGGTGATCCTTACTCACACATCACACTTGATCAAATTTACACATATTTTTTTGAGGAAGAGTGAGAACCTACAGTTACCCTATTTAGGTCAGTCTCTCTTAGAGCTCAGGACTATACCCTTTATAGAGTTTTAGTCTCTTACATTTTGTCGTTGACCAGTCGCGACATCGCGATGATGCATCCTTTTCACTCATTTTTACTATATGCCCTATGTCATAGATTAGATATAGATATTAGTTTACATATTTTTCATGCCATTATTTACTCAGCCGGACCCATCACCAGCAGATGGATTCATATACCCTACTGTCACATCTTGACCGCATACCTTGCATCCTTAGATATTGATGTCACCAGAGGTGATGTCAGAGTCCTGACTGAGTTTGACATGGTAGGATCTAGGAACTTTTCTTTAGGTGGTATACATATAGATGATGAGAGTGTCTTGTCCTGGCAGAGGGGGGGGGAGGGGCAATACGAGCTTGACCCGGATGTCGAGCCACAGTTAGATGCCAAGGTGGAGGAGGCAAGGGTGGATGAGTTCATGGATGCTCTTTTCGGTAATCCTCCTGCTCCAGCACCGCCTCCAGTTCGAGAACCACGTCCCGCCCCTCATACTCTATCTAATTGAGTTGTCGGCCTTGAGACAGCTATGATTGGTCTTTAGCAGGAGGTCTCTGATTTCCGGCGGGGCATGCAGTAGGAGATTTCTGATCTTGGACGAGACATGCAGGAAGATGTCTCTACTCTTCGACGAGACATATCCAACTCTCAAGAGGATGACCAGACTCGTCACACTGAGTTGATAGAGATGTTACGCTCTTTGGGTTCCAGACCACTCTCCTCATCATCATAGTAGACTAGGTTGCTATTATCTCTGTGCATTTTGTCTTGATCGTTGTCCTTATACATTGACTTATTTTCACTACAGATATTGACTTGTCATATTATGCTTAATAGACTAGGACCTTTACTTTCAAAAAGTGTTTTTAAAATTTTCTTTCAAATTCTAGGCTAAAACTTTTTATCTATATTTCTCAAAATTCCCTATTTTTAGAATTTTTAAAATCAGTTTTACCCTTAGTCTAGATCAAACCCTTAGAAAGCATGCTCCTATAAGTCTAGAACTTGAGCATCTCACCAACACATTAGGACTACCTTGTTTGTATATTGCTAAACTTAGAAAGGGGTGATATGCAAAGGCAGATTACCTGGACTTAAAGATGCTTATATCAGTGCATCAATACAAGTCTGGGCGTTAAAAACTAAACTTACAGTAATCAGGTTAAGTTGTTCAGTTTATCCAAACATTGATTGAATAAACTAAACTTAACCTGACTAATTAAGCTGTTATTTTCTGATAGTTAGTAAGTAACTAATGGTTAGACAGTTAAGGACACTTTCTAATTGTTTTATTTTAAAATAGCATCAAGTTTAGGGGGAGTATTAATATTTTATTTTACAAACTACTTATATTTTTCTTTAAATATTTTGCAAAATTAATTTTGAAAATTGTTTTCAATTATACTAAACTACTATCTTTAAAATTTTCGTTTACTTTCTTAGCCTTTAAAAGTTTTAAAGATAGATTTTAAATCAATTTGACAAAATTTTTGAAACCAACTTGACATAGATTTTTTTTTAAAAAAATTACTTAAAATGTTATCATCGTATTTTTGAAAACCTTAAGTTTTTGAAAAGACATTTTTGAAAACATCCTTTATATCATTTTTCAAAATTCAATTCTCAAAATATTTAGAAAGTTATATTAAAACTTTCAAAATGTTTACATCTTTGAGGAGACTTTCTCCCTTGTGTCGACGAAAGACTCCCTTAGTGTAATCATGGTTAGAGTTACATCAAATGGACGTAAAGACTGTATTCCTTAATAAAGACATAGAGGAGTTTATATATATGGCGCAACCAAAGAACTTTGAGTTTAAGGACTCAAAGCACCTAGTATGTAGATTAAAGAAGTCCATTTATAGTTTAAAGCAGGCGTCCCGTCAGTGGTACCAGAAATTTGATCAAATGGTTACCTCATTTGGATTTAAAGATAACCCCATTGATCAGTGCATATATGTCAAGTTCAGTGGGAGCAAGTTTGTTATACTTGTTTTGTATGTGGATGATATATTGCCTGCAAGCAATAATAAAGATTTG
Organism: Zingiber officinale; assembly: GCF_018446385.1. Classification (NCBI taxonomy): domain Eukaryota; kingdom Viridiplantae; phylum Streptophyta; class Magnoliopsida; order Zingiberales; family Zingiberaceae; genus Zingiber; species Zingiber officinale. The sequence goes on along the minus strand of NC_055987.1, from coordinate 19,663,160 downwards.
CTGCTTCAAACTAAGTCATTTCTATCTGGTAATTTTGAAATAAAAGATTTTGGTCAAGCTTCCTTTGTTTTAGGCATACAGATCTATCGTGATCGTTCAAGAGACATTCTTGGACTTTCACAACATGCCTATATTGAAAAGGTATTTATAAGGTATTGTATGCAGAACTGTACACCCGGGGATACACCTATGTCAAGAGGTGATAAGTTCAACTTGCAGCAGTGTCCATGACTTGAACTTGAAATAAAGGAGATGGAGCAATTCCCATATGCATCAGCGATAGGAAGTCTCATGTATGCACAAGTTTGTACTCGACCAGATATAACATTTATAGTGGGGATATTAAGCAGATATATTAGTAACCCAGGACCGTCATACCGGAAAGTAATAAAGAGAGTGATGCGGTATTTACAAAGAATTAAAGGACATATGCTCACGTATCGGAGATAAGATCACTTGGAGGTGATTGGATATTCAAACTCTGATTTTGCTGGATGCTTGGATAGCAGGAGGTCCACTTCGGGATATATCTTCATGCTTGCTGGAGGGGATATATCTTGGAAGAGCTTCAAGCAGATGCTAGTAGTCACTTCTACTATGGAGGTAGAGTTAGTAGCATGCTACGAAGCATCCAATCACGGGATTTGACTGCGGAACTTCATCACAACATTACAAATTGTTGATGGTATTGATAGATCACTGAGGATCTGCTGTGATAATAAAGCCACAGAACTTTATACCAAGAACAACCGCAGTTCGGAGTCTAAACACATCGACATTAAGTTTCTAGCGATTAAAGAAAGAGTTCAGAGTTGTTAGATTATGGTAGAGCACATCAGAATAGATTCCATGTTGGTCAATCCACTCACCAAAGGCTTAGTGCCTAAGGTGTTTCATGCGCATGTTGTGGATATGAGAGTTCTTCTTATGGAAGAAGAACTCATCTAGTAGGAGTCTGTATTTATTTTTATTGCTCTATGTTGATTAATAAAGACAAACATTTGTTTTGATTATTGTACGTACTTAAAGCTCAAAACATTAATAGAAATTTATATGTTTATTTGGCACTCTAACTGTGATATCATCATTTACTACTGTTGTTTAGCATTTGGTGTTTGTAAATATGATAAAGATTCCTTTTAGAATCATAAAGTTGATCATGATTTGCTATTGTCGTTTAGCATAAAGTATTTTGCAAATACAATCTGACCTCTTTTGAGGTCATCTTAGGACCATTTGGAAATTGACATGTATTGATCACATTTCATGTAATTTTCACTCTACACATCCATATCTTGATCTATGTCGTTAATGACATTGGTATTGTAATTACTGTTGGAGCTTGTTACGATCATATACAGTAGCTATGACCTCTTTAGTCCTATACCAATGAAGTTAATGAACCAGATTGTTTACAAGGGTATTTTGTATCAATAAAGTTTGATATCAACTAAAGTTTTACTTATATTTCGCATACAACTCACATATAGGTCAAGTGGGAGATTGTTAGATATAATTATCCCTATTAGGTGGGCTTATTTGTAACTTACACACATGAATACGATCCGAACCCTTTAAAGTATCTAACTTATGTCCAGTGGGTTTCGAACAATTAGATGTGGATCTCATATGTGTAGAACCTATAGTCCCACATCTATTATCATCTATTTGCTGATAATAGATGTTTAGTATATATATGTGTTGGTTGCTACTCGGAAAACCTAATGGTTCCACTGTACAAAAATTTTGTACAAAGATCTGAACATTTTCCTAGCTACCATGTGTTCTTTTAAATTAAACTTGGATCGCCTGCGGAACTTAACACGTTTGATCCAAAGTTTAATCTATTTGTTCTTTTAGGTTTAGACTTGGATCTCCTGCGAAACTTAACACGTTCGATCCAAATCACCTAGGTTATTAATTTCATTAAATATTAATTTTCAAAATTGGCTTCCAGTACTAACGTGGCGAGGCACATGACCTTCTTGGATATGGGAACAACCACCACCGACTAGACAAAGCCTTTTAAGGAAAGTTAATATTTAATTTCCTTAAATAACTTTAGGTCAACCGAAAAGAACATCGAAAACAAATTCGAAATACTAGAATCGCATGCCTCTTGTATTTGGTATTATTTCCAAAAATAACTAGTATGATGCGGAAAGGAAAAATACTAGTTATACCTTTTAGAAAGACCTCTTGATCTTCTACCGTATTCCTCTTCTAACTTCGGACGTTGTGAGGCAACGATCTTCCGAGATGAGAACCACCAAGCACCTTCTTCTTCCTTACAAGTTTCGGCCATCAAAACTTCTCCTAGGATGAAGAGGTTCGGCCACCACCACCATGCTCCAAGGGATGCTAGAAACAAAACTTTCTTTCTCTCCTTCTTATTCTTCTCTAAACTTGATCCGGCCACCATATGAATCTCCACAAGAAGGATGAGGTTCGGCCATCAAAGAGAAGAGAGGAGGAGAGGATGGCCGGCCACACCAAGGAAGAAAAAGAGGGAGAAAATAGAATAGAGTTGTTCACCATGAAGCCTTCTCTACCCCCTCTTTTATAATCCTTGGTCTTGGCAAATAAGGAAAATTTAATAAAAACTTCCTTAATTCTTTTGCCATTGAAAAGGAAAATTTATTTAATTAAAAAACAATTTTTCTTTTCAATTTACAATGGCTGGTCACACCATAAAATTCCAAGCAAATAAAATTTTAAACACAAATTAAAACTTCCTTATTTGCTTCCGGAAATTTATAAAAAATTTCTCCAATAATTTCTCCCTTCATGATTGGTTAATAAAAAGGAAATTTTATAAATTAAAATCTTTCTTTTAACATGTGGATAAAAAGAAAGTTATCTCTAAAAATTAAAATCTCTTTTAATCTACAAATAAGGAAAGATATTAAATCTTTTCTTAATCTTTTGTAGAAACTAATAAAAGAGAATTTTTTAATTTTTAAACTTTCTTTTAAATAATAAACATGATTAATAGGAAAGTTTTTACCAAAATTAAAATCAACCTTTTAATCTACAAATAAGGAAAGAGATTTAGCTCTTCTCTTAATCTTTTGTAGAATCTTATAAAAGGAAAGATTTAAATTTTTAAACTCTCTTTTAAATCATGTTATCCACATAAGAAAATTTTAAAAAATAAAAATCATTTTATTTAAATTTGGGCCGGCCACACCAAGCTTGAACCCAAGCTAGGGCCGGCCACCTTGAAGCACCCCCTAGCTTGGTCTCCAAGCTAGCTTGGTCGGCCCCTATGGGATGGGTAAGAAGGTGGGTATAGGTGGGTATAGTACTCTATAATTAAGAGGCTACGATAGGGACCGAGAGGAGGAATTGGTTTTGGTCTCTCGATAAAATTAAGCATCCCGTGTTCGCCCCGAACACACAACTTAATTTTATCAATAATAATTCATTCCACTAGAGAACTATTATTGAACTACCGCATCAATCCCAAATTACATTTTGGGCTCCTTCTTATTATGAGTGTGTTAGTCTCCCTGTGTTTAAGATGTTGAATGTCCACTAATTAAGTAAGTTACTGACAACTAACTTAATTAATATCTAGCTCCAAGAGTAGTACCACTCAACTTCATCGTCATGTCGGACTAAGTCCACCTGCAGGGTTTAACATGACAATCCTTATGAGCTCCTCTTGGGGACATTCTCAACCTAGATCACTAGGACACAGTTTCCTTCTATAATCAATAACACACACTATAAGTGATATCATTTCCCAACTTATCGGGCTTATTGATTTATCAAACTAAATCTCACCCATTGATAAATTTAAGAAATAAATATCAAATATATGTGCTTGTTATTATATTAGGATTAAGAGCACACACTTCCATAATAACTGAGGTCTTTGTTCCTTTATAAAGTCAGTATAAAAGAAACGACATCAAATGGTCCTACTCAATACACTCTAAGTGTACTAGTGTAATTATATAGTTAAGGTAAACTAATACCTAATTACACTACGACCTTCCAATGGTTTGTTCCTTTCCATCTTGGTCGTGAGCTACTGTTTATAATTTATAAGGAACCGATAACATGATCTTCTGTGTATGACACCACACGCCATGTTATCTACAATATAAATTAATTGAACAATTACATTTATCATAAATGTAGACATTTGACCAATGTGATTCTTATTTCTAGATAAATGTTTATACTAAAAGCTAGGCTTTTAGTATACATTCTAATAATATATCTGCTACCATACATCTGATTCCCAAACCTTCAACATGCCCATCAAAAGCTCTTGCCTTAAGGGCTTTAGTGAAAGGATCTTCTAGGTTATCACTTGATGCAATCTAGGCAGCAACAACTTCTTCTCGTTTATATGATTTCTCGTATTTGGTGGTACTTGCGCTCTATTGCGTTTACTTGCCTTATAGACTTATGGTTTCTTCGAGTTTGCTACTGCACCACTATTATTACAATGAATTGTAATAATCTTTGGACAAACCAGAAATCATATCTAAGTCCATCTTGAGGTTATTGAGTCATTTAGCTTTTATGGCTACCTCAGAGGCTTGCCATATACTCAGCTTCTATGGTGGAGTCTAGAAAAACACCTATGCTTATCACTCTTCTATAGTTATGACTTTTCCTCCTAAAGTAAACACAAAATCCTGAGGTTGACTTATTATTATCCCTATCAAAATCAATGCAACCCACAGGGACCAAATTAACTACCTTGTAAGCTAGCATATAATCTCTAGTGCCTCTAAGGTACTTTAATATATGCTTCTGCAGTCCAATGTCCTTGTCTAGGTTACTTTGATATCTGCTAACTATGCCTTTCTCGTGCATAGCATACATTAGGCTGTCTATCTTTCGAAGCATAAAGAACTGCCTACATGTCCTCAATCTCCTTTAATGTCATCGGAGACATCTCTTTAGATAAAGACACTCCATGCTTAAAAGGTAGAAAACCTTTCTTGGAGTTTTGCATGCTAAAACGAGCTTGTTATATAAAGCTTGAGATAAGCACAACATTCTTTTCTTGCGAACCTTATTCCCAAGAATATGTGCTTATTTTCCTAAGTCCTTATAACGAATTGCTTGGACAACCATACTCTTACTTCCGATAACACCTTGATATTGTTTCCAACTATCAAAAATGTAATCTATGTATAGTACAAGAAATACCACCACGTTTCCATCACACCTTTTGTATACACAAGACTTATCCGGTTACTAAATAAATCCATAGGTCTGGATAACTTTGATAAACCGGATTTTTCAAGACCTTTAAAGCTTTGTCTCAGTCCATAGACTGATTGAGCTTGCACACAAGATGCTCTTAGCCCTTTGCAATGAACCCTTCTAGTTGCTTTATATGGATGCTTTCTTCAAGACTTCCATTAAGGAATGCTGTCTTGACATCCACTTGCCAAATAGATAAAAGAATCCAGATAGACTTAAGCATGGCTACCAATGAAAAAGTTTCCTTTTTCATCAAGCCTTGCTTTGAAAGTTTCTACCTTCCTGTCTATCCCTCTTTTCCTATTATAGACCTTTTTATACCCAAAGGCTTTTACACCATTTGGTGGTTCTACAAGCTTCCAGATTTTATTAGAATGCATATATTCTAATTCTGTTATTCATTACTCTTTGCCAAGATGCTGCATCTTTATCTTGGAGTGTTTCGTCATATGTCCGGATATCAGGTTCATGTCCTCCAGGGATCGAGTCCAAAAACTCTCCCAAAACATGAATCTTTTTAGGTTGCCTAACAACACTCCCACTACGACGAGGTACTTTCTGCAATTGTGTATCATTTGTGATACGTGTTGCAGTTTCTTGTGATATTTCATCTTGTACAGTTGGTACTAGGTTAGACATGTCCTTTATTATTTCCTTAAGAACAAGTTTACTTATGGGCACGTGATTTATTACATAGTTCTTTTCTAAAAATCGTTCATTGATACTAACAATGACCTTTTGATTTTTAAGACTATAATCCTACTTTCATTTCTCTAGGATAACCCACAAACAAGTGAATTCCTGTCCAACTTATCATTATATGTGCTGGACTACCCGAATCTGAATATGCTTCAAAATAGGCTTACGCTTATTCAACAATTCTATATGAGTAGAGAGTTCTGACTTTGGAAGGTACTATATTCACTTCCGTTTCCAGAGTATATCCTTAAAATGAATTTGGTAATAACTCATCATCAATCTACTTATTTCTATAAGAGTCCTATACCTTCCTTTTTCTACACCATTCTGTTGGGGTGTACCAGGTGCAGTTAGTTGGGATTGAATCCCTACTTCTGATAAGTGACTCCTAAATTCTCCCAAAGAGGTACTTGTCACTACGATCTCACCGTAGTGTCTTGATACTTTTACTTTGACTTTTCTCCGCATCAGCCTTGTACTTTTTGAACTAATCAAAAACACTTAGTCTTGCGGCACATCAAGTAAATGTATTTGTATCTTGAATTGTTTTCTATAAAATAGATGAAATATTCGATACTACCTCTTGTCTGGATAGTCATAGGATCACACAAATCAGAATGAACCAATTCCAACATATCTTTGGCTCCATACCCCTTAGACTTAAAAACTTCTTGGTTATTTTTCCTTCCAAGTAAGACTCGCAGGTTGGAAAGATTTCCACTACTAATGAACCCAAAAGTTCATCAGCTACCAATGAATCCTACTCAAGTTAATATAACCTAGCCTTAGATGCCAAAGATATAATTGGTTCATTTCCGAAGGTTGCTTCCTCTTAAAGTTAGAAGATGTGTTATAATTTCCATTTATTGCATCGTGGGAGTTATTGGATTATAAATTGTCAACCAACATACCAGAATAGATAACTTCTCTATTTTTCTTGATAACAGCTTTGTTATCAAAATAGACACAATATCTATTCTATAAAAGTTTAGAAACTGAAATCAGGTTCTTTCTAAACTTATTACGTAAAGATAATTTCTAATAATCCATATTTTATTCATATTTAAAGGATAAACATCTCCCACTGCAACAGCTGCCACTTTTACAGCAGTGCCCATGTGGACGGTGTTTTTATTTTCATTTAGTTGTCGGATTTCCTGGAACCCTGCAATGAATTGTGAACATGATTAATGTCATCTGTATCTACACTCTAGGTTCTGGTAGACAACATCAATAACATGTTTCAACTAATGAATTAAATACACCTATATTGTTCTTTAGTTCTAAAAAGACAGACTACCTTAATGTCCAAGTCCTATTTCTAATTTTTACAATCGGGACTACTAAGTCTTTTCTATAGTATAACAGCTAGGGAATTGACAAACATTTTAAATCCTAAGAATCACAAAAATATTTGGTCAAGATCAATTCCTTAAAATCCCCATGAATTTTGTATGCCACGATAGTGTGGACGTATACAAAATCAAAGAAGAGATTTTATCCATTAATTTTATTATCTCGTCAACTTTAATTTATGACGAATAAAATTAATAGTTGATCTTTCTTTGATCAAATATTTGGTCAAAACTTTTGAATTTAAAATAACATTGATTCCTCAAATAATATTATTTAAATTCTCCAACACCTCAAACACCGTGAATTTTACATGCCACGATAGTGTGGACGTATACAAAATTAAACATTTGTAAGAGGAGGGGTTTACCCATTAATTATCTTGTCAATAAATCTTTATGACAAATAAAATTACCTCAAACACCGTGAATTTTGTATGCCACGATAGTGTGGACGTATACAAAATCAAACATTTGTAAGAGGGGTTTTTAATTTTATTATCTTGTCAACTTATTTATTTGACAAATCAATAGTTGGTTTTCTTCGGTCACACAAATAATAGCAGTGACTCCGATGGGGAGGATACTATTAGACGTGCCTAAGTGTATACCATTACTTGATACTAAGTCTGTTAATAAGATTGTGTCCCTTCCGATGGGGAAGATCACACGCTCTTAATTAACTTCCTATAGTCATCCAAAATGGAAGTTTAAGCTAGTGATCTGCAAACAAGCTCATCCGATATGGAGGAAGGCACTCAGAGCCAACGCGCAAGCTTGTTACATCACTTATAAACTAGTAATGGAGACCGTGGAATTTATTTAAAAATAAATCCCTCTCCCACTTAGTTATTTAAAGTGAGGAATTTTGAATATGCTAGTCTACTTAGCATGCACACACAACACAGCATAAAAAGCAATAAATAGAAAAACTAATTTTCAACTATTATGGCTTTTATCTATTGCTGCCATCTTTGACCACCGCCACCGGGTCTAGTTGTCGCATCCATCTTGTAACACCCATGAAATTATATGATAGGTATATGAATATTATTTTCCTTAGAGCATAAAGAAATGAGAAGAATAAGAGAAAAAGGAAAAATAAAAACAAAAGAAAATATAGAATAAGAAGAGGTGAGGTCAAGGATTGAACCTTGAACCTCCCACAATTGATGGAGATAAATTGATGAGTGATAACCATTAGGATAAGGAGAAATAATTGGATAGAAAGGAATGAAAAATTTAGTTAAAGAAGAAAAGAAAACTAAGCAAAAATGAGCAAGAGAAAACCAAGTTGCTTACCTTCTTTTCCCTCTTGGTTAAGAAAAGGAGCAAGCAAAAGAGAGATTGTCTACTTCCCTCCCTCTCTCTATTTTCGTGGGAATTAAAGGAGTGGGGGAAAAGAGGAGTTGAGGGAATGAATGAGGACATGTTTCATTTGGCAAAGGGATAAATAGGTTTAGAGAAGAAAAACAAGGGATTAAATTCATTTTCTTCTTCCTCCTTCTCCCTTCTTCATTCTTCACCGAACCAAGAAAATTTCCCTCTCCTCATTTCAATAGCTAAGTTAAGTTCTTCTCCAAGAAAGCTAATTTCCGAGAAGAAACCTTCAAGTTCTAGCCCTTACAAGCAAAGGAAACAAAAGGAGGTACAAGAAGAAGAAGCTTCCTTTTTCCTTGACACCTAGAACACTTTTCTCTCTAAGGAAAACCACAAGCGAAAGGATGTAAGTTCCCCTCACCTGTGGTACAATAGCTCTTGTTGTTCTATGAAGATTCGGTTACATAAAAATCTAAGAAAACATCATGAAGAATTCCAACCAAGATAAAACCAAAGGAAGGACCTAGGGAATGAAAAGATCTAAATTTGATATGCTCAATATTTTTCTTGTAACATGTATTCTATGATAAGGATTTATCTCATGTTTCTATGTTAAAATGTTTGGTAGAACTTAGATTCATGAGTATTCGGCCATGGTAGAACTAAGGGCCTAGGAGAGCTTTAATTTAAAACTAAGCATGCCATGATCTCCCAAGATAATATATGAAACTATTATGATATGCCCATGATTGTATGTTAAGTTGAACTCTATTTCATGTCCATGAAGGTTCGGCCATGTTTAGTTTTGAAGCCTAGGAGAATTTAAAACAAGTCTAAAATGCTCATGACCTCCTTGATGAAATGTTATGAAACTAACTTAATGTTCTTATGTTTATTGTTGCATGGAAATTTAATTACATGCTCTATAACATTCGGCCACATCATGTTCAAGGGCTTAGGAAATTTAGAACCTAACTCAACTATGCTCATGTTATTCCTTGAAATATTTGCTTTGAAAGTTGTTTAAGGTTCTCATGCTTTTAGGACACTTGAACCTTAGTTTTAAGTCCTATAACATTCGGCCACATCATGTTCAAGGGCTTAGGAAATTTAGAACCTAACTCAACTATGCTCATGTTATTCCTTGAAATATTTGCCATGAAAGTTGTTTAAGGTTCTCATGCTTTTAGGACACTTGAACCCTAGTTTTAAGCCCTACAAGTTTCGGCCACTTCATGATTAAGGGCCTAGGAAACTTAGAACCTAACTCAACTATGCTCATGTTATTCCTTGAAATATTTGCTTTGAAAGTTGTTTAAGGTTCTCATGCTTTTAGGACACTTGAACCCTAGTTTTAAGCCCTACAAGTTTCGGCCACTTCATGATTAAGGGCCTAGGAAACTTAGAACCTAACTCAACTATGCTCATGTTATTCCTTGAAATATTTGCTATGAAAGTTATTTAAGGTTCTCGTGCTTTTAGGATACTTGAACCTTAGTTTTAAGTCCTATAACTCTCGGCCACTTCATATTAAGGGTCTAGGAAACTTAGAACCTAACTCAACTATGCTCATGTTATTCCTTGAAATAGTTGCTATGGAAGTTGTTTAGGGTTCACAAGCTTGAATGATAGTTTTTAACCCAATGTATGCTTGATAAGTTTCGGCCATGATAAGTTGTAAGCTTAAGAATCCTAGAACTCTACCTAAACTTGCTCATGATGTTTCTTATAGTATAAGAAATGATGCTTACTTAGGGTTCACATGTTGGTATGGAGTTTTTTTTTACCAAAAACCCAATCTATATGGTTCGGCCACTATAAGACATTAGGGTTAGAAACCTAATTATGTTTTCCATGTATATTATATGTCATGATTATGAGATTTCTATGCTTCTATGTGTAATTATGCACACTTATGATCTATACATGATGGAAACCTTTATGCTATGGTGTGTATTATTTATGATGAGTTATGTGCCAATTTATGCATGATATATGTGATGAGCTGTGTGCCCAATTTATGCATAAAATATATGATGTGCTGCGTGCCCAAATTTTTACATACTATTATGATGAGTTGTGTGCCCAAAATTCTATATGGTATGATATGATAAGAGATATGATGTGCAAGAAATGATAAGAACCATGATATGTAAGACATGCTATTTTACTTTATGTATGGCTTGTACCAAGGGTGGGCTCCATAAGCGCCCCGGGGTCGATGGACTAAGAAACGGGCCTCGTTAGGGATGGACTCCTAAGTGCCCCTAGGTCGATGGACTAAGAAACGGGCCTGGTATGTATGCCTTGTAGGGTTCAAGACTTGCTACCTTTGACCTACATAGGACGCGCGCATTTATGTATGTGGTACAAGCCGGGGCCCTAACCATGTTATGACTATGTTTAAGTATGTATGAAATAAGTTTTCAAAGGACATGTTGCATATATTATTGCATGAATCATGTTTTTAAAAGTCATCTTGCATAGCACATTATGATTATGTTACGATATACCATGATGCCTATGATTATGTTATGTTATGTTAGGATGAACTTTATGATTATGTTTTGATATGTTATGATCATGATCATGTTATGCTAGAATACACTTTATGACTTTATGAGGATATGCCATGATACCATATGATTTTGTTATGATATGATGCTTCTATACCCGATATGATGAGTTGTCTTTATGCTTTATGCATTGAAGTTTTATTTATGCTATATGGTTTTTGTGAGTAGGAAAGGATCTTACTGAGCCTTGAGTACTCACAGCTTACTTACCTTGTACCACAGATAAGGGCAAAAAATGGATGTACTAAGGGAGCAGCAGGAGGGGCAAGAAGGACGTGTGTAATAGTGACTTGGCTAAAGAGGAAAAACCTGCTTTTAATTAATAAGAATTATGTTCATGTTGTTTTCCTTTATAACTCTATGACACTTCATCATGCTCTTTAGTATCATGGTCTAAGTTTATGTTAAGCATGTTATGTGACTCATATGATAGGTAGTTGATGATGATGTGTTAAAGAAAACAAAAAAAAAATATAGGCTATAGATAAGACTTCCGCTGTTTAAGAAAAAAAATATAAGTAACCCCCGTCAGCTTAAGCAGGAAGGGGCGGGGCGTTACACATCTTGCTCCTTGTTCCGCTGCGCCTCTGATCCTCAAAAGGTTCCACGCCTTGCAAGATTCGATCTGCGACATAAATAAAATTTTACATTTTTCGATCCTATATTCCTCGAAGGAATGTACATGTAAACTAGATCAAACATAAAATAAAATTTACATCCATCGATCGTATATTCCATAAAAGGAATGTACATGTAACTAGATCAAAAAATAAAATCCTAATAAAACTAAATACAGCTCCTGCTGTATTTTATAATACAATCATGCACACACAATAAAATGTCCTTGACATGTCCAAGGGTCCAATCACACACATAATAACTATAAGTCATAATAGTTGGATCCTGCATCCACAAAGTTAGCACATCCTACTATTAACCTGCCTAAATTATGTATGACATGTGCATAATTAAACTAATACCAAATACACAGAGGCAAAACCCTAGCTCTGATACCAATTGTTGGTTGCTACTCGGAAAACCTAATGGTTTTGTACAAAAGTCTGAACCTTTTCCTAGCTACCATGTGTTCTTTTAAATTAAACTTGGATCGCCTGCGGAACTTAACACGTTTGATCCAACGTTTAATCTATTTGTTCTTTTAGGTTTAGACTCGGATCTCCTGCGGAACTTAACATGTTCGATCCAAATTACCTAGGTTATTAATTTCATTAAATATTAATTTCTAAAATTGGCTTTCAGTACTGACGTGGTGAGGCACATGGCCTTCTTGGATATGGGAACAACCACCACCGACTAGACAAAGCCTTTTAAGGAAAGTTAATATTTAATTTCCTTAAATAACATTAGGTCAACCGAAAAGAACAATCAAATCACAAGGAAAAGAAAAAAAAACAAAAGAACACAACATCGAAAACAAATTCGAAATACTAGAATCGCATGCCTCTTGTATTTTGTATTATTTCCAAAAATAACTAGTATGATGCGGAAAGGAAAAATACTAGTTATACCTTTTAGAAATACCTCTTGATCTTCTACTGTATTCCTCTTCTAACCTCGGACGTTGTGTGGGCAACGATCTTCCGAGATGAGAACCACCAAGCACCTTCTTCTTCCTTACAAGTTTCGGCCATCAAAACTTCTCCTAGGATGAAGAGGTTCGGCCACCACCACCATGCTCCAAGGGATGCAAGAAACAAAACTTTCTTTCTCTCCTTCTTCTTCTTCTCCTCTAAACTTGATCCGAGCATCATATGAATCTCCACAAGAAGGATGAGGTTCGGCCATCAAAGAGAAGAGAGGAGGAGAGGATGGCCGGCCACACCAAGGAAGAAAAAGAAGGAGAAAATAGAATAGAGTTGTTCGCCATGAAGCCTTCTCTACCCCCTCTTTTATAATCCTTGGTCTTGGCAAATAAGGAAAATTTAATAAAAAAACTTCCTTAATTCTTTTTCCATTGAAAAGGAAAATTTATTTAATTAAAAAACAATTTTTCTTTTCAATTTACAATGGCCGGCCACACCATAAACTTTCCAAGCAAATAAAATTTTAAACACAAATTAAAACTTTCTTATTTGCTTCCGGAAATTTATAAAAAATTTCTCCAATAATTTTTCCCTTCATGATTGGTTAATAAAAAGAAAATTTTATAAATTAAAATCTTTCTTTTAACATGTGGATAAAAAGAAAGTTATCTCTAAAAATTAAAATCTCTTTTAATCAACAAATTAATCTACAAATAAGGAAAGATATTAAATCTTTTCTTAATCTTTTGTAGAAACTAATAAAAGAGAATTTTTTAATTTTTAAACTTTCTTTTAAATAATAAACATGATTAATAGGAAAGTTTTTACCAAAATTAAAATCAACCTTTTAATCTACAAATAAGGAAAGAGATTTAGCTCTTCTCTTAATCTTTTGTAGAATCTTATAAAAGGAAATATTTAAATTTTTAAACTCTCTTTTAAATCATGTTATCCACATAAGAAAAATTTTAAAAATAAAAATCATTTTATTTAAATTTGGGCCGGCCACACCAACCTTGAAGCACCCATGAACCAAACTTTGGCCGGCCCTAGCTTGGTCTCCAAGCTAGCTTGGCCGGCCCCTATGGGATGGGTAAGAAGGTGGGTATAGGTGGGTATAGTACTCTATAATTAAGAGGCTACGATAGGGACCGAGAGGAGGAATTGGTTTTGGTCTCCCGATAAAATTAAGCATCCCGTGTTCGCCCCGAACACACAACTTAATTTTATCAATAATAATTCATTCCACTAGAGAACTATTATTGAACTACCGCACCAATCCCAAATTATATTTTGGGCTCCTTCTTATTATGAGTGTGTTAGTCTCCCTGTGTTTAAGATGTCGAATGTCCACTAATTAAGTAAGTTACTAACAACTCACTTAATTAATATCTAGCTCCAAGAGTAGTACCACTCAACTTCATCGTCATGTCGGACTAAGTCCACCTGCAGGGTTTAACATGACAATCCTTATGAGCTCCTCTTGGGGACATTCTCAACCTAGATCACTAGGACACAGTTTCCTTCTATAATCAACAACACACACTATAAGTGATATCATTTCCCAACTTATCGGGCTTATTGATTTTTCGATCTAAATCTCACCCATTGATAAATTAAAGAAATAAATATCAAATATATGTGCTTGTTATTATATTAGGATTAAGAGCACACACTTCCATAATAACTGAGGTCTTTGTTCCTTTATGAAGTCAGTATAAAAGAAACGATCTCAAATGGTCCTACTCAATACACTCTAAGTGTACTAGTGTAATTATATAGTTAAGATAAACTAATATCTAATTACACTACGACCTTCCAATGGTTTGTTCCTTTCTATCTTGGTCGTGAGCTACTGTTTATAATTTATAAGGAACCGATAACATGATCTTCTGTGTGTGACACCACACACCATGTTATTTACAATATAAATTAATTGAACAATTACATTTATCATAAATGTAGACATTTGACTAATGTGATTCTTATTTCTAAATAAATGTTTATACGGAAAGCTAGGCTTTTAGTATACATCCTAACAATATGAACTTATAGTCCCACTCTATTATTATCAATGGGCTGATAATAGATGTTCACTATATATAGGGTTGGTCCCCGAGGGTTTAGGTAATAATCTTGACATAGTTTCTTGTTCCCCATGACAAGAAGCTTTACGGCGTCATCATCCCCTAAGTCCCTTGAAAGACCTTCCTTCTCGCTGCATCTTCTTCCACAGAGATTAAACCGATGACACTAAAGACATTCAATCAGGTTCCTTGTCTATTATGTTTATGTATTTATTTTCTTATGTCATGCTCTCGATGAAACTAGATTTTCTTGTTCTTGTATTTTCTATATGTGAATTCTTTATATTTTTAGAATCCATGTGACTTAGAATTTACAAGAACTATCACGCCAGTGGAACCCCATAATACTGGGGGTTCCATCGCTGGCAGGGGGCGATCGTCGAAGCGCCCCCCCCCCCCAAAAAAAAAAAATAATAAATAAATAAATATATCCGCCCTTGGAGGTAGTCGGTCCATGAGTGCAATATAAGACTGTACTTGAGTGTCTTGTGTAGGACCTCAATTCATAGTTGCTCATCTTGACATTGACTTAAGGGTACATCACGTGTAGAGTACACATCAATCCGGCCAAAGGAGATTTGTTGATGACTACGCCTCGAGGAGCAAGGGGCTAGCCATGGAGGGAGTGACCATAGTCGTGAGTGACGACAGAAAAATGATATGGGAATGAGTAAGCGAGTTGAAAGAAAGATGCGATATCGTTGGGAGAACCAACGGAGGACGACATAATTAATTTAAATTAAAAAGGTCATTATTTTTCATACATCCCATTTGTGTTTTTTTATTCATAAAATAAAATTAGTATATAATTAATTTTTAGGAAGAATTTAAAAGGATATTTAGTGTTGAAAAAAAATAATTAGAATGTTTTAGAAAAAATGGTTTTATGATTTTTTCGAATAATTTAATCTTCAACTTAGATTTATTTATATTATTTATTCAAAGTAACTATCATGTAAGAAAATCAAAAGATGTCGGACTTCTAAACTAATCGCTGCATACACTTTTCGATTTATTCTGATGGTCGATAGAAAATTTTCATAAGACTGAATCGGTCATCGCATGGATAGTTAATAAGGTTAACTGGGATTATCATTTTAATTGGTCAGTGGAAAACTTCTATGGAGCTAATGAGATTAATTGAGATTATCATGAATAATTATTTAAAAATCTCCATACCCTTGGCGATAATTCCATATGCCATTTTGTTGTGATTAATTATATGTTTAGGATAAGCTACAGCACAACTCAACCGTTACATAAATCTATTTCTGGTTACTATCATTAACTATGATAGTATATATCGTCATTAAGAGTTATTACCGACGGTAGTTTTTTCTTATAGGTAATCTTTTTCCGACAGAGCCTTTACTGACAACTTCTTACAGTATTTAACACTGTTGTTAAAGCTCATCAACAATGGGAATTACTCCTTTAACAATGGGAAATCCCATTGTTCTTCTACTCCCCATGGGTCTTACCTTCCACCATCAAAAGTCGGGCCTCTTCTCTCTACGCTACCACATTTGTTCTCAGTCGGACTCCTTTCTTCTCTTCTTGGTCTCATCTGATCCTGCTTTTTTCTGTGTTCTTTTTCCCATGTTGGAAGAGAGCACACACAAGTTTCCTAACGGATACATATTTGTAACCGGCTCACCTCCTTCTTTACTCGGTATCCGAGATGTTGATTTTCTCCAAACCTAATAAGGATTAGATATCAAATTCAAATGGAGGGTATGGAAGATTTAGTTTGCTAATTTTTATCTTTAATTTTTTTATTATTTTCTTAAGAACTTGATAAATAATCATAACTTAATTGAAATAAATAAAATTAAAAAAAAACAATTATAGACAGTAATAGGATTCTGAGTGGGTATATGGATATTTGATCCTTTCACGGATATGAGAATAGAGATAAAAATTAGAATTTTCGATGAAGATGATTATAATAAATGAGATCGAGGACATAAAATATAAACCAAATTTGATCCATTGTAATCCCTAGGTATCATTTTGCCTTAGCAATCGGCATACCATTATTAATGACAGCTCCCATCTTCCACCCTACCTTTTCGGTAACGGACACCTCTTCCATCCTAACTATATCTGAAATAAATTCCGAATCTGGACTGATGATCAGGATCAGTCCGACCTAATCCGAGTTCACCCGGAGTTAAGCCAACTTAAATAGAGTTCAGATTGACTCAGCTTCACCAAGATTCATGTTAACTAAGTCCTATGCATGCCATCACTGGAAATATATATATATCCCACTGACAACCAAAATTATTGGGACCTCAGGAGGTGATCCAGACGTCCCAATCTGTGAGGGATGCCCACGGTAGAGGATATGCAGGCTAAAAATCATTTTAGCATCAAGAATCATCGAATAAAGGTCCATATTAAAGTCTTCAAGTTATGCAGCTTCAAACGAACAAATTCAGAAAAAAAAAATTAAATCACGTCTAATTATTGGTCTGAAAATTAGACTATCTCATCCTCCAAATCTGATATGAAACTACCGGTCGCTCAACGCCGTTGTTTTGATGTTACGAATGATATTTAGTCCGTTCAATACGATAACAGTAAGTAAACTGATTCTGATCGATCTTAAAACATTAATCAGTTACTCGTATGTAAACTTGCCGAATGTGCAGAATCAGCTGAAGCCAAATAGACAGAATTTGACCATTTTCATTAGTATTCCAATCGCTTGAAAAAACGTATTACTGTAGAAATTAGATGCGGGAGAAATTAGAAACGTATTTCTGTAGGAATTTTTAGTTTCTAATTCTTGTGGGTTTATTTACAAGCAATACAGTATTTTTTTTCTTTATTTTTACAAACAAAATATCATATCATAGTTATAAATTCGGAGTGGACCCCCCGATTGAAGCGAATCAAACCGGCCCAACTCAATTATATGAAAGGATGATATGTTCATGTGACATTGTGACCTGGATAATCAATTGCTTAACGGTTTATAAATTGAGATGACTTCATTAAATACGTAAGAAATACTTTAAATATCCATCTATCTAACTTTCCCTATCTTTCCTTCTCATGTCTCCCCATTTAATCGTATTGTTGAATTCTGTTAAATATTCACCTCAGACGATCTCTAGTATCTCCCGAACAAATAAATTATGATGGACATTTTAATCTAGTACATCGACCCTTTCTAGAAAAAAATCAAAACATTTTGCATGGATTCTTTGAATTCTATTGTGAATGTATATCGGGGAATAAATAATTGATATACAAAATAAATAGAATATGTTCAAATTAACTCTATTACCTGGAGCAATGAGTCAATGGACTGTCTCTTGAAGTGGTGCGATGGATGAAATACGAAGTGTTACGAAATTAAATTACGGAATCCAAATTTGACGCTTTAGAGCATGTCTTGACTACTATACCAGTGGGAGACTAACGAATTATTTTTTACCATATTAATGAGTCAATTGTTGATTCTTTTGATAGGGTGAAATAAAACGAAATTAAAACGGTAATCACTCATAGTGATCTCATGAAGAAATCATCGAAGAACCACCAGAGAAGTCGCTGCTGCTGTCGCCGAGAAGATCACTACTCGGAACCTCCTCGAACTTTTCCACGAACCAAATCCCAGCCTCTGGACGTTCTCTAGCGCTCTCTGATCACCTCACACAATTTCGCTTGCGCTCTCTAATTACCTTCGCAAACCTTCTGCTACGATCATCTAATCTCTTCTCAAAGGCTTGGACGCACCTTTATAAGAAGACTAAGGAAGACGAAGGGGAAAGGACGCCCCTTCGTCTCCTTGGCGTTTGCAGCAGTTTGCAACAATGAGAGAGACGAAAGGACTCCGTTTCCCTTCGTCTCCTGTAACGCCCAACATCTCCTACTCATCCAAGCCAATCCATAAGGTTATATGGTCACATAGAACATGTCGGTCACATAGACTACAAGGTGATCATGTCACGAAGACCAGAGCAAAATCAGTCACAAAGACTAAATAAGTCACGTAGACTTTATGAGGATCAAGTCACAAAGACTAGAGCAAAATTAGTCACAAAGACCAAATAAGTTACGTAAACTTTATGAGGATCAAGTCATGAAGACCAGAGCAAAATTAGTCACAAAGACCAAATTAGAACATTCATTCCATATATCAGGGAAAATGGTCCGTGCGACAGCAAGCACACTGAGCATTCAACTGCTAAGAAGATTGTCACACCTTACTTAGCTACTCCATAGAACGAATCAGAAACATAAATGTCCATAGAACGAATCAGAGACATAAATGACTTGCCTTTACCCCAGATTAAATTATTTACATCATTATGAACATCTCTAATCTCTCGTATTGACTATATGTCAAGAGCATGTTCAACATCTCCAATCAAACAAATTATTCATAATTACATTTTATGTACTGAACTAAAAATGTAACTGGTACCAGTGAATAAATGTCACAGATGTAAATCAATCATAATCTTCATTTTAGCTAGAATCTATTCATTCTAATCAGTCGCTTTCCTATTTATGTTTCATAGACCGAATCATCCATAGCTAATAGGAAGCATGCTAAAGTAGCAGACACTGATCAGAACTTCAAGTAAACAGCTATATAGTCACTTAGGGTAAGATCGAGATTAACTTGTAATCTCAAGGGTCTCACATAGTAGAGAAGCAAGGATTCATTCTTCTACTACCCTTCTTGTCGTCATAGCATATGTGGTATGAATCATATCCTACGATGTTATTCTCTTTACTAAAAAGAGCGCATGTTTTTCTCAAAGTTTAACATCGTACAAATTTTGATCTAGACATACCTAATGTCTAATCCTGAATTCAACATATGAATTCTAATCTGACCTTTAAGTAGATTCAATAAATGGTGGGTGCATTTACTCCAATCATTATACAAATGATCTCATCTTGACACACTTATCAAGGCGACCTTAACTTATGGGTATGTCTCTATTCATAGCTACATAAGCTGCCTCATAAGCAACAGTCTTACCTCTATTTGTACTTAACAAATAGAGATAATTGTCCATGTGAGTGGATTAATCTTAATCTGCCAACATGCTTATCGAGACTTTTATTCGAATGTAACAAAGACATATACACTGAATAGATCATGGCATTTTTCATTTATCAAAATGTATTTACAATTAGTTACATTCTTCGAATTCCCAAAGACTTCACATGTTCATGAAATGACTCTTTAGTCAATGGCTTAGTAAAAGGATCAGCAAGCATATTTCGTGTAGGGATGTACTCAAGATCACCTTTTTCTTGTCAACAATATTCCTTACAAAACTATACTTAATTTCTATATGCTTGCCTTTGTTGTGATATTTGGGATCCTTGAAAAAAGCTATCACAACTTGACTGTCACAGTACATTGTAACAGGACTCCCACTATCCTCAGCAATCTTCAAATGCTTCAGGAACCTTCTTAACTAGACAACCTCTTGCACAGCCGCTGCACAAGCCACATATTCAGCTTCCATTGTCGACAAGGCTACACAAACCTGCTTCTTGTTGTTCTATGAGATGGTGCCACATTCAACAAGAAGACATAGCCAGATGTGGATTTTCTATCATCAAGGTCCCCTGCCCAATTTGCATCTGAGTAGTCACTTAGGCTCATATATGATCCTTGGAAACAGACGCAATAATTAGCTGTTCCTTTGAGATATCTGAATATCCTCTTCACCGCTTTCCAGTGTCTCGATCCTGGGTTTGACTGGAAACGACTAACTAAGCTAACAACATAGCTTATATCAGGACGAGTACACAACATAGTGTACATCAAACTACCAATAGCACTAGCATATGGTTTCTTCTTCATTTTAGCTATTTCCTTAGGAGTCTTGGGATACATACTTTTGCTCAAAACAGTACCTTTCGCTATAGGCATCTGTTCAATGTTGCAATCTGACATATTGAAGTGTTGTAGCATCTTACTGATATAAGCTTCTTGAGACAAACCTAAGAGCCTTTTTGATCAGTCTCTAACGATCTTC
This sequence comes from Zingiber officinale, assembly GCF_018446385.1. NCBI lineage: Eukaryota > Viridiplantae > Streptophyta > Magnoliopsida > Zingiberales > Zingiberaceae > Zingiber > Zingiber officinale. Next base: position 19,642,330 of record NC_055987.1, on the reverse strand, counting down.
ACTCCTAAGATGTACTTTGCTTCTCCCATATCTATTATGTCAAATTATGATGAAAGTCAACTTTTGACTTTTATCACACACTTTATATCGCTTCCAGCTATTAGCATATCATCAACATATAATGATAAAATGGCAAACTTTCCTTTCTCCTTTCTTTGGTAAACACAATGATCCTCATTGACCATTTCGAAATCATAAGACAATATTACTTCATTAAATCTTATATTTCATTGTCTTGACGCTTGCTTTAGCCTATATATAGACTTCCGAAGTCTATATACTCTTTTCTCTTGGCTTTCAACAACATAACCTTCTGGTTGTATCATATAGATTTCTTCGTCAAGATTACCATTAAGGAAAGCCATTTTTACATCCATCTGATGTAATTCCATATCATATTGTGCTACTATAGCTAGGATGACACGTATTGACACAAACTTCACAACTGGGGAAAATGTCTCTTAAAAGTCAATACCCTCTATTTGGGTATATCCTTTTGCAACTAATCGAGCTTTGTATCGATTAATCTATCCATCTGTTTTCCTCTTTACTTTGAGAATCCACTTATTCCCAATAGCCCTTCTGCTTGGAGGAAGATCGACTAAATCCCAAACTTGATTCTTTCTCATTGACTCCATTTCTTCATCCATTGTAATTTTCCATTCTTTTCTAACTGAGCTTCTCAAAGCTTCCTCAACTGTTCGAGGTTCCTCATCATCAACTGGGAGAACCATCAATGTCTCATTCTCAATATCAAAGCTTCTCCGAGGAATAATCTGACGACTACTTCTTCGAAGGTTAGACTGTTGAGAAACTAACTCATTCAATGGCAAATTACTCCCACTCAGTTGACTAGATTCAGGCATCTCCTGATCTGTTGATAAAGGAACATTATCCTCCTCCTCTATCTCATATAGAGGAATTGTCTTATCAACTTCACCTCGTGTTGGGAACTCAGTTTCTAGAAAAGTAGCATCTCTTGACTCTATTTCAGAGATGGTTCCATCTTGTCTCTCACCAATAAAAACATAACCCTTAGAAGTCTCAGAGTACCTTATAAAGATACACTTCTTACCTCTGGGTCATAATTTTTCATGTTTGTGAGTCTTATCATGAACGTAGGTAGCTGACCCCCAAGGTCTCAGATTACTTAAATCCGACTTTCTGCCTGTCCAACGTTCTTGTGGGGTAAATGGAACTAACTTTGAAGGCACTTTATTAAGTATATAGGTCGCAACTAATAACGCATCTCCCCAATAGGAGATTGGTAAATTAGCCTGCGCCGTCATAGACCTAACCATTTCAAGAAGAGCCCTATTTCTTCTCTTAGCAACCTCATTTTGCTGTGGAGTTCCAGGGATAGTAAGCTATCTAATAATCTCTTTCTCATTACATATTGTTTTGAACTGATCATACAAATATTCACCTCCATGGTCAGTGCGCAAGGTTTTAACCTTACGTTCCAATTGATTCTCAACTTCGTTCAAGTAACGAATAAAGCAATCCAATGCTTCAGATTTGTGAGAAATCAAATACACATGACCAAAATGTGTGAAGTCATCAATAAATGTAATGAAATAAGAACTCCCATTTCTAGCCTTCATATTCATTGGACCACAAATATCTGAATGAATTAATTACAATGGTGATTCAACCCTAATAGCCTTACCAAATGGTTTTCTAGTCATTTTTCCAGCAAGACAATGCTCACATATAGACAGGTTAATCTTAGCATGAGTGCCTAAAAGGCCCTCCTTAGCTAATCTATTCATTCGTTATTGTCCTATATGTCCTAGCCTAGCATGCCAAATTTCATCATTGATATCAGTATTACTAGTAAGAGCAATGTTTAAAAAACAACCATCATTATTATTTGGTTCTACATCAAGAACCATAAAATCATTTGTTACATAATCATACCCAATTAACACTGAGTTAATTCGAAGTTCCATACAACAACTATAAAAATTTATATTGTAACCTAAATCAAGAAGACAAATGATGGAAACGAGATTTCATCGAATCTCAAGAGCATACAGGACATCATGCAGAAACAAGGTACGCCCACCACGTAGGTTGAGCTTACAAGTGCCAATTCCTTTTACTTCAATTCTTGCATTGTTTCCTACATATATCCATTTGTTGCCAGCTGGTACCTGACGATACTCCACATATGTAGCTCGATCACGTGCTACGTTGTTCGTTGCTCCTGAATCTTTTTAGGCTCAGCACACTCCCGAGCAAAATGGTCCTTCTTGCCACAATTGAAGTTGTTGGAACCCCAAGGTTATTTTTAGTGTGATCAACAGGTTAAGTTAGATCCTGTGTGTTTCTAACCTTGTGTCTAAGTGTGTGATAACCATGATTTTGCTATATTATTTTGAATCATAATGCATATTTTTATTAGTCTATTCATAGCTTAAATTCATGATTACTCTACATTTTACAAATTGCATTTGATTTTGGTCTTAATTGTAAATTAGCAAAATATCATGGTATTTGATGCTAATATTCGATTATTATTTTGTAGGCATCAAAAGGGTCATGGACCCGATTAGATCAGACTACATTTGGGCTCAATTCTAGGGCTAAACGAGGTGATCGAGCTTTGGATCGATTTGGGCCGTCCATTGAAGATTCGAGAGATCTGAGCCATCCGTTAAGAATCTAGTCCATCCGACCTAATGAGGAGCAGATCTGAACCATTTATGAAGATCCAAAACTTTTGATCCAGATTTGAAGACATCACAGCCGTTGATCAAGCCTGAGTTAATTTGGACCGTCCGATTTAATCTGAGGAGGACTTAAAAGCTTCGTGAGAAGCTACAGTGCGGTGGACTCGGTGTTTTCGCGATTCTTCACTGCGCATCCTTCTTCTTCTCTGCGTCGCCGAGATTCCCTTCCACATTCCAGATCCGTGAGCAATCCTTCTTCATCGCCGGCGATCTCCTAGCTTCCGGTGTTCATCGTCCGAGATCAGATCACGAACGAGGGTGTTTCCCAGTCCGTGAGCTCAATCTACCTTCCTTCTGCAATCCGGACGAGGGTGGTTCGCAGTCTGCGATTTCCATCATCACCGGAGCTCGAACGGTGTTTCCCAGAAGCTCCGATCTTCCTCCGACTACCATTCCATCCGCGACATCCGAATCGATCTGATCAATCTATTTGAGTCTGTAATTTCAGAATCGAGCTACTGTTCTTCGTGCGCCGTGAGTGCTAACCGATCCGTGAGCTCGAAGGGTGTTTCCCAGAGGCTGTGATCAAAAGGTGGCATTAGCTGGAAGCTCTGTTCTTCGCTGGTGGTCACCCGAAGGGTGTTTCTCAAAGGTGGCTCTGTTTCTGGCAGAATGAAGAAGTTTTGATCCGGGTGTTGGTTTGTGGAATGCTAGGGTTTTTGTTTACTTTATTTAGTCTTTCAATCATCCATGAATTTGCTCAGATCTTAAGATCTGAAAGAGTAGATTGTATTTTCCATTTCCTATTTCAGTTTTTGATTGAATTTTCTTTTGCAATCCCCAGTTCTGATTTCTAACTTGAAATTCTGACATTGTAGAATATTTGCAATTTGAATCTTGTTAAACTTCTCAATTTGTATGCAAATTCATTTCTGATTTGAAGTAGAAAGTCTGATTAGCATTGGTTTGTTTAGTTAAGGGTATTTAGTTAGCTTGACTTTGATATCTGCACTAGATCTGTTATCACTGGAATATGTTGTTTAAGGTTTTGAATGCTTGGTTTAAGTTTGGATTGTAACTCCTATTCAACATTCTTTGGTTAGAGAATTTGAGTTTAATTGTTGATGTTGATTATAAATGTGAACGGAATGCTATTTTAGCTTCTACAAGTTTGATTGATGATTAGATTTATTGTTGCTGAATTGTGAATCTTAGAATCTGAATTAAATAGAAACTAATCTGATGAGAAGGAAATGGATCATGTTTAGATGAGAATGAACCTTATTTGATCTTATTCTTTGATCTAGTTGATGTAATAATTCAATTTGAGTTATTTGTAGAATTTACGCACTAGTCACTACTTATTCTTGGAAAAATACGACTTGGGACTCCTTACTACACGTATTTTATTTAGTTAATTGAGTTCTTGATCTTTATTAATTTGATGTGCCAAGTGACATTTAAAATGGCCAACACTAGTGTGCAGGAGCTTAGGAGCACAGGTAGTCGAGTGGAAGACGCAGCTAGCGAGAAGGACGGCACACGGTGCGTCCAAGGGACGAGGCGCCGCGGAAGAGTACACCGGCGGACGAGAAGGAAGTGTGCGGTGGTTCCGAGGGACGAAAGCCGGAGCGGAAGACTGCTTGAGGAGCAAGAGACGCAGCTAGCGAGAAGGACGGCACACGGTGCGTCTGAGGGACGAAGACTACTGATGAGTATGTCGGCGGACGAGAAGGAAACACGCGGCGATTCCGTGGGACGAGAAGCCAAAGCGGAAGCCAACTCGAGAAGACTGAAGTTGGGTTCGGGTGAGCACTTTTCTAGATGGCTGAGATCAGCCAAGCGAGCATATCCGGAGTTGAAAACCCGAACTAAGGCGACCAAAGCCGGAGCAGAGGACTCAGACCGAAAAAGTCAACTAGAGTTGACTTTTGGGTTCGAGCGCCCGAAGCTGACCGGGGCGCCGGGAACGTACTGGGGCGCCTGAAAGTCCATCTTTGACCAGATCGAGTTTTTCGCGATCTGAATGTTGGGGGATAAAGTTTTATCCCCCTAGGGCGCCCGAAACCCTTCTAGGCACCCCGACCAAGGCTATAAATATATCCTTAGTCCAGAAGCTTTTAATAACTCAGAGCAATTCATTTCCAACGCTTGTACGTTTCAATTTTAGATTAGCTTCTTTGTTTTGCGCTTTCACTGCTGTAAGAGGCTTCTCCGCCCGAAGGAGATACTAGTGCGACTTTCCTTGGATTAACAACCTCCCCGGTTGTAACCAAGTAAATCCTTTTGCCTCTTCCTCTCTTTAGTTTCTGTTCAATTTATTTTTGCAAGTGTTGTGTTGAAAGTTCGAGAAGGGTGTTTTTATTTTTGCTTTACAGGGCTATTCAACCCCCCTTCTAGCCGAGCGCAACGGTCCTACACGTGGTATCAGAGCCAAGGCACTCCAGGAGGACTAACCGCCAATCGAAGCAAAGATAATGGTCGAACCAAGCATCCACTCACCGAAATACGAAGGGAATTTCGCAACCTGGAAGAAACTGATGCAGGTATTTTTCACAACAGGTTTTGAATTAATTTTAACAATAGAACTTGGCTTTGCAGCTCTAGAGGGTAAGGAAAAATATCAATGGACGAAAAAGGAGCAGGCTGAGTACGTGGCGAATGACAAAGCATAATACCATCTGTTAAGCGTTCTTCCGCCACAAGAAGTCAATCAAATCGGAAACTACGACTCGGCAAAGGAACTTTGGGAGAAGTTCCTCGAGCTGCACGAAGGAACGTCCGAAGCCAAGCTCTACAGAAGAGATCTACTTCGCAATCAACTCACCAACCTGTGACTTGGGGAAGACGAGACAGTTGCGCACCTGCACTCGAGAATCAAAGAGATCATCACCGGACTGTCGAATCTCGGAGAAAAGGTAAGTAACCGAGATTCGCTAAGGTACGCGTTAAATTCGTTTCCGAGAAATTCAAAATGGGCATCACTAGTAGATGCCTTTTAAAGATTTAGAAAAAAATTCATTAGAAGAATTTTTCTCGACTTTTAAAGTGCACGAGTCAAGATGTGCAGGTTCGAAGGAGCCTAAGAACAACGTCGCCCTCAAAGCTTCGAGAGACGAACCTGAGTCAGAATCTTCTCTCGATGACAAGGAAATGGTAATTGATATGGGTTAGGTTTCATGGATCCCCGATAAGGAAGGGAAAAGAGATAACCAAACAGAGAAGATAGATCAATATCGGTCGGGATATGTCTCAAAGGAGGTAGGCTAATATCGGTCGGGATATACTTCTAAGGCCAGTACCGATCAAGATATACCCTCAAGGAGGAAGGCTCATATCGGTCGGGATATATCTCAAAGGAGGTAGGCCAATATCGGTCAAGATATACCTTAAAAGAGGTAGGCCAATATTGATAAGCATATGCCTCAAAGGAGGTAGACCAATATCGAGCGAGATATACCTTCAGGAAGGAAGACCAATATCGGTCGGGATATGCCTTCAAGGAGGTAGACTCATATCGATCAACATATGTCTCAAAGAAGGTAAACCAGTATCGACCGAGACATGCCTTCAAGAAGGAAAGCCAATGTTGGCCGGGATATACTTCCTAGTAAATAGACCAGTATCGACCGAAACATGCCTTTAAGAAGGAAAGCCAATATCGGCCGGGCTGACTAATACCTTGAAAAGATACTTGATAAAATATAGCCCAGTACTAGCTAGAATAATAAACATAAAGGAGCCCGGACGGGCACTGCCCCAGGAGCCTCATGAGAGGTAATAATAATTGATCAAACCTAGTTAAGCCCAGCTCCGACTGATACAAGGAACATTGGTACATTAAGCTATCTATGATATAGAAAAAACAGGAGGGGCAAGTAGGAACGATAAAAACACTTTAAAGGACCTGTGAAACAGGATAGAGGTAAATATTTTAAATAAAATAGTTGATGAAGATATTTGCAGTATATGATTGTATAACAGGTGTTATATGTTTTGGCGGGAAATGTATTTTTAGACTATTTTGCAAGTACTAGATGACAAAAAGGTACATCTGGGGTACAAAAAAGATTTCTTAAAAGTCATTTACCACAAGTACGCAGCTTACGTCATCTTATAACAAACTCTAACAAACCGGGGTCCACTTCATGACTACAGAGGTTATATGAAGTGGTATAAAAAGGGGAATCCTCTCCGTTGGCAAGGTAAGTTCACATCATTGCGCACATTCATAACCTTAACTTTCAACTACTGTTCATCTCCTTCTTCTTCTTCTTCTTCCTTCTTCCACACCAAGAGAGATCACTAACTTGAGCGTCGGAGGGCCTAGCCAGGGATTCCCACCCCGGTCTTAGGTCACTGACGATAGTGTTGGCTGGTCTCTTGTGCGCAGGAAGCCTTGGAATCTCTGAATCTGGGTTCTCTTCGGTCGAATTTCTCTCTCGTCATTAGATCTTCGCGAAAGGAGGGCATTCAGTGACTCTACTCTTCTCGATTCGCTTTGGGTTTCTCAAATTGGTGTTCTACGGGTATTGTTCTCCACCAGCGGTAGGTTTTTTCTCCCGGCTCTTCGTTTTGTCAAGCTTCTCAAACTGGATCAAATTTGACGCCGTCTGTGGGAACTTCACCTGAATCTGAGACTACATGATGGAAGAGGCCGGAAAATCAAATCTACTCACCATTAGCCGTGAGGATCTGGATTTCCTCATTAATTCTCATGTACAAAAAGTCTTGCAACAATAACAACAACAACTTCAAGCGCATACTGGAGCTACCCTCCCAACAGCTCATAATCCAGCGATTTCAACCACTGAGCACCGGAAGGGAAAAGAACCAGAAGAAGAAGAACATGCGTATTTTCCCCCAGTTGTAATTTCTCCGACAAGACGTTCACGAGCCTTTCTTCGCACTCCTATGGAGCAGGGGGGTCGGAGGCTCGTGTTCCAAGAATCTTCTGGTGAAGCACCAGACAAAGAAAAGCGTAAGATTAAAATGATAACTAGTGATAGCTCACCAGAAAAAGTCATCTCCCTATTCTCTCAAAGTGTACTGGCTGATCAGCTTCCTAAGCGGTATCAAAATCTTCAAATCGGCAAATACACTGGAACCACAGATCCAGAAGATCATCTATTGAAATTTGAGAATGTAATATTATTACAACAATTCTCTGATTGGGTGAAATGTCGGATGTTTCTTACTACCCTCGGAGGAGCTGCACAACGCTGGTTCAAGAGACTGCCAGAAAAGTATATCTGAAAATTTAAGGACTTCAAGAAAGTTTTTCTACATCACTTTTCTAGCAACAAAAGGTATCATAAGACTCCTTGGAGTCTATTTTCAATTAAGCAAGCATCCAAAGAGTCCATCCAAGCATACATCAAAAGGTTCAATCAAGTAGCTATCGATGTACCTAATGCTACTACTGAAATCTTAGTGAGCGCTTTCTCTCAGGGTTTAAATGATAATGATTTCTTTAAAGATCTGGTAAGAAATCCTCCTGCCAATTTTGACTCCTTAATTGAACGAGCCACTGAGTTCATTAATGTTGAGGAAGCTCAAGCCGCCCGCAAAAAAGAGGGCACTACGTCTTCTCCTACTCCAATTAAGGAAAAGGCTCCTACTCCTGTTCCTCCACCTAGAGGACCTCGGGCAGTTCATCCACCTCATCGCCATCCAGAATATCGCCCGCAAGCAGTTCAACATGTGGAGATACAGTCAGAGACACCAAGAAGATGGTGCACTTATCACAAAACTAGCAGTCACCATACTGAAGATTGTTTTGTTTTAAGAAATAAAAGAGCAAACAGGGAGCGCTACCAAAGGAAAAATTATTATCGGCAGCAATACCCCAGGCAGCAAAACCCGCTTAAATTGGAGTACCGCCCGGTCAAACCTCGGCAGGAGACATTGCCTACCCCGGCCGGTACAAGCCAGGTGTCGAAAAAGGCTCCTTCTGAAGCAATGACAACCCGACAAGAAGAAAATAGGAGTAATGCTGCCCGAGGTAATATCAATATGATCACGGGCGGACCCATCGATGGAGATTCTAACAGAGCCGGAAAAGCACATGCACGAAGACTGGAGATTCATGCTGTAGGATGCAGCATGGAACGAGCAGCTGGTCCAGAGATAAGTTTTGGACCTAGAGATCTGGAGGGGGTAGAAATACCCCATGATGACGCATTAATAATCAAGGTCGTGATAACCAATTATACTATTTCTCGTACCTTTATTGACATTGGTAGTTCTGTCAATATTATCTTTAAGAAGGCCTTTGATCAATTACAGATCGACTCGAGTGAACTTCAACAGATGATAACTCCCCTATATAGATTCACGGGTAATGAAGTACAACCGCTTGGTCAAATAAAGTTGTCCATATCTCTAGGGGAGGAGCCCCTAATGAGAACAAGAAGGTCTTATTTTATGGTGGTGGATGCCCCGTCTTCTTATAATGTGATACTGGGTCGACCGGCCTTAAACGAGTTTAGGGCGGTCGTTTCTACTTGCTGTCAAAAAATTAAATTTCCTGTTGATGATCATGTCGGAGAAGTACGAGGTGATCAGAAGATAGCTAGAAAATGTTATGTAGAGATCGTTCGGGCTGAAGCTAATGCTGTCCGAAAAATTCAAAAATGGAAGTCAATGCGATTGTAACGCCCGAAAATTCTCAAAGTTATTTTAGAAATATTCTATTATTTTTATGGAATTTTAGGATATTTTTTTGAAATTTTTAGAATAGCCGAAGTAGCAAAAATAAATGAAAACATAAAACAGCTTAAGCGAGGATCGAACCCGAGACCTATGGACTCTATGACATATAAGGTGATTCTAGTAACCAAGGGGCCCCAGCAAGGGTGTGCTGAAAGAAGAGGAGAACAATTATATTTAAGGTTTAGTTGGGTGGTATTTATCACTTGATATAAATAGGGAATCTAGGTGGGAGATGTTATTTTTCTGAACGACACCTCTCCCTCACCCTCATCGCTGCCCCTCTCTTCTCCCGCACCCTCTCGGCACGCCAACCTCAACAAGACCTAGGGTTCAATCCCTAGGGTCGTAAGAACACTTTCCGGCGACAACTCCGGCACGAGAACGTTCCTCTCCGCGAGAAGAACGTGTAGACGTGAGAAGATCATCGAAGAGATCTTCTCCTCCGGAAACTTAGCGATCGGAATTGTAAGAAATCTAGCGCAGGATGTAAGTAACCCCTCACCTGCAGTATAAGTAGCTAATTGTATATTTTTATGCCCTTAGTTCGCTTTTATGTCCTCAGTTTAGCCATATGCAGAATTAGAGGACACCAAGTGCTTGATAAAAAGCCTAGAATAATTAAATGCTACAGTAAGCATTTTAATAGCTTAGTTAAATTCCTTAGATGCATTTTAAATAGCATATATAGCCTTGCTTCAGTGATATGGGACTACGGTCCAATGGGTGGGCTCCCATTGTCGCCTCTAGGTTCAGATAACCTAGCTCTAGGTTCAGATAACCTAGTAAAAGCAAGATATGATAAATCAGTTTATAAACAGTATTTTACTTTATCAATGGCACTGTACTGGACTTCAGTTGTCCTTGGGTTGGCCTCCCATAGTCGTCCCTAGGTTTAGATAACCTAGAACCCTACTAGATTCGGGACTTGCTACCTCGGGCCTAGTTAGGGATACGCGCATAGCAAGTACAGTTGTCGGGCCCACCAGCAGTATGTTTATTATTTTTACCTATTTATGAATTTAGTTTTCAAACTTCACGAAACAAATAGGTGATTACAGCTTAGTTTCAGTTTAGTTCTTATTGTGATAACAATTAGCTTAGCTTATATATCAGTTTAGTTTCTTGTTGATACACAAATAGCTATGTTTAGTAGTTGACTACCATGTTTCAACATTCTAGTATGATTCTCATCATGTTCATTAGCACAACATATTTTAAAAAGAAAGCATGATTTCGTTGAATGCATGTTTTTGTGAGTTATTGGTTTCTTACTAAGCTCCCAAGCTTATAGTTTCATTTTCCTTATACTACAGATAAAGGTAAAGGGAAGATGGATTAGCGGAGGCTGGAGGACAATGCGACGAGATGTGTGTGAGAAGGAACTTGGAATAAAGACTCTTGGGAAATAACCCACCAAAAGATTTAGTATTTATGTTTTTAGTTACTTTTCTGTACTTTTAGGATGCTAAGTCTCATGATTTGTGAACCTAAGGGTTTTGCCATGATTAGACTGCTAATTGTCTTGTTAATAGATAGTAAAATGTGAGTGATGTTATGGTTTAGTGATTTCTGGAAGTTCTGTATGAAGTCGGGTCTGATTTCTACAGAAATCAGAAACCCAATCGATCAGCCGATCGATTGAGCAGTCCTCAATCGATCAGCCGATCAATTGGATGAAGTCCCCACGTACATAACACTATGGAATCGATCAGCTGATCGATTGAGGAGCCCTCGATCGATCAGCCGATCGATTGGGAAGCGATTTGCCGCATACAGAGAGCTGATGAGTCGATCAGCTGATCGATCGGGAATTTAAATCCCGCGAACAGAGAGCTCCTAAATCGATCTCCAGATCGATTGGACAGACTGGATCGATCAGCCGATCAATCCAGACGGGACTTTCGTGCACAATAGCACGTTGAATCGATCAATGGATCGATCAGACAACTCCAATCGATCAGCCGATCGATTGGAATGTCTGGTTTCAGCCGATCAAGTTTGGCTTCCCCTCTTAGTATGTGTACAACCTTAGAAAGGTACTCTGAACATAGAATTCCAGATTTGATAGCAAATAGCAAAGAGTTTTAAATTAGTTCAGCTTCCGCACCTTATAGTAAAGTATAGCACAACGATTGTAACCCCCGGCCTTACAGCCTAGTCAGTAGGAGGCGGGTCGTTACAGAGTGGTATCAGAGCAAGTTTTATACTTCCTCACACACACATCAGCATTGAACCTGCAGCTTCCAAGTAAGAATACCTCTCACCTTATTTATGTTTTGTTTGCTTCCATGTTTATAGATAACTAAAGCATGATTATATATATGATAGCATCTAACATGGTAATAGTAGTCATGTAAATATGATTGTATTAGTTATGTATGTCCTTTATTCTCTAGAAAATGGTACGAGGATGCCCAGCTAGAAAGACACCAGCTACTGAGCCCCAGCACGAGGCAGGCAGCTCAGTGCCTCCCCCAGACCTTGCAGAGGTAGTGGCTCAATTACAGAAGCAACTAGCTGAACAGCAGCAGGAGATAGCCACCCTAAGAGCTAATCAGCAGAACACTCTCACTGTCACTCCATAACCTAACTTAGCAACCCCAGTGGTGATAGAGGTTCCACCAGTCCAACCTACAGCACCAGTAGCCCCAGCAGGAGGGGCAAGGAGAGAAGTCTATCTGATCTAGTGGCAGAAAATTAAGCCAGAGAATTTCTCGGGCACCAGTGAACCATGGGATGCCCTAGCCTAGTTCAAAACACTGGAGAGTAAGATGGAGCTTCTGGACTAGCCGGAGTATGAAAAGGTGAAATGCGCCTCCTTCTGCCTGACAGGAGACGCACGTATGTGGTGGGAGAAGGTTAAGATGAAGCGCCCAGTGAGCCAGATGACATGGGCTGACTTTGAAAGAGAATTCTTTGAAGAATTATTTCACATGCGGGTCACAAACCGCCACTACGACGAGTTCACTGAATTTCGTCAGGGCAACCTTACAGTTGAGGAAGCCGTGAAGAAATTCAACAGACTGGCTCGTCTATGCCCTGAACTAGTCAGCACTGAAAGAGAACGAGTCCGGTTGATGCTCAAAATGCTAAGGCCGGAGATAGCAATGAATGTGGCCAGCGGCGTTCATAGGCCGCAAACTTCAGAAGAACTAGTAAGCAGTGCTCTGACCACCGAACATTACCAGAACAGCATCAAGCAGCAGAAGCAAGCCTTTTCAGAGTCTAAAGGCCAAGGAGGCTTAGGTACTCAAAAACACCAAGGCCACAGCTCTAACTGGAAAGGGAACTCCAGCCGTAAACGTAAATCAGGGAGTTACCCAAAAGGAGGACCAGCTAGTAAACAGCCTAGTTATCCCAAATGTTCAACTTGTGGGAAATTCCACCCCCGAGTTTGTCGCAAGGGCACACGAGGATGCTTCGAATGTGGCCAGGAAGGGCATATGACTAAGCAATGCCCGAACAAGACCAGTATTCCTCTACGGCAACCGATTCAGTACGGGGACAAGCCAACACAGTTACATCAGATGCAGGCTGCTATAGATGGACCACATATCAGTCAAGGCAGACTAGAAGCCCCCTCAGCCACGACGAACGCGAGGATCTACTCACTCACCGGAGAGGACGTAGCGAACGCCTCGACAGTTGTCACAGGTCAGATCAATATTTTACAGCAAAGTGCAACTGTCTTATTCGATACTGGGGCAACCCATTCTTATATATCCAGGACATTCGTCGGAAAGCTAGAAATATCTCCAGAGGTACTGAGTGGTCAGTTTTTGACAACACTATCTTTAGGAGAAATTATGGCATCCACACACTGGCTCCGAGCAGTGTCAGTCATTATAGCAGACAGAGAGCTTTTTGGTGACCTGATAGTGCTAGAGATGGTTGACTACGATGTCATCTTGGGAATGGACTTTCTAATCAAGTACGGTGCCTCCATAGAATGTCGTAAACAGAGAGTTGTATTCCAACCCGAAGTAGGAGTGCAGTTTGGGTACATCGGAAAACCAAAGAGAAAGGCCAAGAAGTTTCTCTCAGCTATGAAAGCGCAGAAACTACTGGTTTCGGGACGTACAGGATTCTTAGCACATGTAGTTAGTGCCAGTCAGGACCAGGACCAAAAGTTAGAAGAGGTTCGAGTTGTATGTGACTACCCAGCAGTCTTCCCTGAGGAGTTACCAGGCTTAGCACCAGATAGGGAGATTGAATTTGAGATAGAACTCATCCCCGGTACGAATCCCATCTCCAAAGCACCCTACCGCATGGCCCCAGCCGAACTGAAGGAATTTCAGGAGAAACTACAGGAGCTGCTTAACAAGGGTTTCATACGCCCTAGTCACTCACCATGTGGAGCTCCTGTGTTGTTTGTGAAGAAGAAGGACGGGAGCATGCGCCTGTGTATAGACTACCGAGCACTAAATCAAGTCACGATTAAGAACAGGTATCCTCTTCCCAGGATAGATGACCTGTTCGATCAGCTAAAGAGAACAGCAGTGTTCTCTAAAATAAACCTCAGATCAGGATATCACCAGGTTAGAGTTAAAGAAGGTGATATACCCAAGATAGCTTTCAGGACCAGATACGGACATTATGAGTTCGTAGTCATGCCCTTTGGCATGATGAATGCTCTAGCCACTTTCATGGACCTCATGAATAGAGTATTCAGAGAATACTTAGATAAGTTTGTAATCGTATTCATCGACAACATCCTTATCTATTCCAGAACTCAGGAAGAACACGCAGAACACCTAAAGATAGTACTGCAGACCCTTCAGCAGAACCAGCTGTATGCCAAGTTTACGAAATGTGAATTCTGGCTCGATCAGGTATCCTTTCTGGGTCACATCATCTCCAAGGATGGTATCATGGTAGACCCCAGTAAGATAGAGGCTGTGAGTAACTGGAAAAGACCTAAGAACGCAAGTGAGATCAGAAGCTTTCTGGGACTAGCAGGCTATTACAGAAAATTTGTAGAGGATTTCTCCAGGATAGTCTCTCCACTGACAGCTCTCACCAGGAAGAACAGGAAATTTCAGTGGACAGAGGACTGTGAGAACAGTTTCATGGAGCTCAAAAGAAGATTGACGAGTGCACCCATTCTGACTCTGCCAGAAAACACAGACAGCTTTGATATTTACAGTGACGCCTCTAAGTTGGGACCAGGAGCAGTACTGATGCAAGAAGGTAAGGTGATCGCCTATGCCTCCAGACAACTCAAGGATTATGAGAGGAACTACCCTACTCATGACCTTGAGCTTGCAGCAGTCGTCTTCGCCCTCAAAATTTAGAGACATTGCCTGTATGGAGCTCAGTGCAGAGTGTATACAGATCATCAGAGTCTGAAGTACTTCTTCACTCAGAAGGATCTGAATATACGACAGCGCAGATGGCTCGAGCTGGTCAAAGACTATGACCTAGACATCCTCTACCATCCAGGAAAGGCCAATAAGGTGGCAGACGCCCTTAGCAGGAAATCCAGTGCTACCTTACTATCCCTAGCAGCCATGTCACCGTCCCTACAAAAGGAGATTACAGATTTCAGTCTCGAACCTATAGTTGGACAACTCTCTACTATGACATTAGCATCTACCCTGCTTGGTGACATCCAGACAGCTCAAGATCAGGACCCTGAAATTCAGAGGATCAAGCAAGGGTTAGCAGAATCAGGAGGTGGAGAGTTCTGAGTATCTGATAGTGGGGTACTGTATTTTGGTGACAGACTATGCGTTCCGGATCAGGAGGAACTTCGGGGGAAGATCCTAGACGAGGCTCACAGGACTCCTTATGTGATGCACCCTGGTTCCACCAAGATGTACCAAGATCTAAAGAAACGTTTTTGGTAGCCTGGGATGAAAAGAGACATCGCTAAATATGTCAGAATCTGTCTGACCTGTCAGAGAGTCAAGGCAGAACACCAGAGACCAGGAGGAGTTTTGCAGCCTATTCAGATCCCAGAATGGAAGTGGGAGGATATTTCCATGGATTTCATAGTGGGACTACCCAGAACCATGAATGATTTTGATGCCATCTGGGTAATAGTCGACAGATTGACTAAGTCAGCTCACTTCTTAGATATCAGGATATCCTACTCCATGGAGCAGCTAGCTCAGTTATATCTCAAGGAGATCATCAGACTGCATGGAGTCCCACGGACCATCATTTCAGACAGAGATAGTAGATTCACATCACACTTCTGGGAGTGTGTGCAGTCAGCATTGGGTACCAAGTTAAAGTTTAGCACAAGCTTCCATCCTCAGACAGATGGTCAGACAGAGCGAGTAAATCGAGGATATGCTCCGAGCATGTGCCCTAGACTTCAAAGTTGGTGCAAATATCCGAGTTTAGCGAAATTTGCATACAACAATAGCTATCGTGCCACCATCGGCATGGCACCCTATGAGGCTCTCTACGGGCGGAGGTGTAGATCTCCAGTCCTGAATCGAGAGAACTAGATCTTGAGACGGATCTAGTAGCATACCACGCAAATCCGCCAGACGATAGAGACAGCTCGAGCCGCTATCTTGATACAGCACCCTAGAGTTTTCAGTTGGGGATACAGTATTCCTCAGAGTGGCTCCCATGAAGGGAGTAATGTATTTTGGGAAGAAGGGCAAACTAAGTCCCAGATATGTGGGACCATACCTTATCACTAAAAGAGTTGGCAAGGTAGCATATGAGCTAGAGCTACCCCAGGAGATGTCAACTATCCATAACGTATTTCATGTCTGTATGCTGAAGAAGCATATCCTAGATGCCACCCAGGTGATTGAGCCCCAGTCGGTACAAGTCCACGAAGACCTCAGCTATGACAGTCGGCCTATTCAGATAGTAGACCAAGCAGTTAAGAAATTGCGAAGTAAGGAGCTACCATTAGTAAAAGTCATTTGACAAAATCACACAACAGAAGAGGCAACTTGGGAGACAGAAGCTAGTATGAGGCAGAAATATCCAGAGTTATTCTAAGTTCGAGGATAAACTTTTTATAAAGTATGGGAGATTGTAACACCCGAAAATTCTCAAAGTTATTTTAGAAATATTCTATTATTTTTCTAGAATTTTAGGATATTTTTCTGAAATTTTTTGAATAGTCGAAGTAGCAAAAATAATGAAAACATAAAACAACTTAAACGAGGATCGAACCCGAGACCTATGGACTCTATGACATATAGGGTGATTCTAGTAACCAAGGGGCCCCAACAGGGGTGTGCTGAAAGAAGAGGAGAACAATTATATTTAAGGTTTAGTTGGGTGGTATTTATCACTTGATATAAATAGGGAATCTAAGTGGGAGATGTTATTTTTCTGAACGACACCTCTCCCTCACCCTCACCGCCGCCCCTCTCTTCTCCCACACCCTCTCGGCACGCCAACCTCAAGAAGACCTAGGGTTCAATCCCTAGGGTCGTAAGAACACTTTCCGACGATAACTCCGGCACAAGAACGTTCCTCTCCGCGAGAAGAACGCGTAGATGTGAGAAGATCGTCGAAGAGATCTTCTCCTCCGGAAACTCAGCGATCGGAATTGTAAGAAATCTAGCGCACGATGTAAGTAACCCCTCACCTGTAGTATAAATAGCTAATCGTATGTTTTTATTCCCTTAGTTCGCTTCTATGTCCTCAGTTTAGCCATATACAGAATTAGAGCACATTAAGTGCTCGATAAAATGCCTAGAATAGTTAAATGATACAGTAAGCATTTTAATAGCTCAGTTAAATGCCCTAGATGTACTTGCTTCAGTGATATGGGACTACGGTCCAATAGATGGGCTCCCATAGTCGCCTCTAGGTTTAGATAACCTAGCTCTAGGTTCAGATAACCTAGTAAAAGCAAGATATGATAAATCAGTTTATAGACAGTATTTTACTTTATCAATGGCACTGTACTGGACTTCAGTTGTCCTTGGGTTGGGCTCTCATAGTCGTCCCTAGGTTTAAATAACCTAGAACCCTACTAGATTCGGGACTTGCTACCTCGGGCCTAGTTAGGGATGCGCGCACAGCAAGTACAGTTGTCGGGCCCATCAACAGCATGTTTATTATTTTTACCTATTTATGAATTTAGTTTTCAAACTTCACGAAACAAATAGGTGATTACAACTTAGTTTCAGTTTAGTTCTTATTGTGATAACAATTAGCTTAGCTTATATATCAATTTAGTTTCTTGTTGATACACAAATAGCTATGTTTAGTAGTTGACTGTCATGTTTCAGCATTCTAGTATGATTCTCATCATGTTCATTAGCACAACATATTTTAAAAAGAAAGCATGATTTCGTTGAATGCATGTTTTTGTGAGTTAGATGGTTTCTTACTAAGCTCCCAAGCTTATAGTTTCATTTTCCTTATACTACAGATAAAGGTAAAGGGAAGATGGATTAGCGGAGGCTGGAGGACAATGTGACGAGATGTGTGTGAGAAGGAACTTGGAATAAAGACTCTTGGGAAATAGCCCACCAAAAGATTTAGTATTTATGTTTTTAGTTACTTTTCTGCACATTTAGGATGCTAAGTCTCATGATTTGTGAACCTAAGGGTTTTGCCATGCTTAGACTTCTAATTGTCTTGTTAATAGATAGTAAAATGTGAGTGATGTTATGGTTTAGAGATTTCTGGAAGTTCTGTATGAAGTCGGGTCTGATTTCTACAGAAATCAGAAACCCAATCGATCAGCCGATCCATTGAGCAGTCCTAAATCGATCAGCCGATCGATTGGATGAAGTCCCCGCATACAGAACACTATGGAATCGATCAGCTGATCAATTGAGGAGCCCTCGATCGATCAGCCGATCGATTGGGAAGCGATTTGCAGCATCCGATCGATCGGGAATTTAAATCCCGCGAACACAGAGCTCCTGAATCGATCTCCGGATCGATTGGCCAGACTGGATCGATCAGCCGATCGATCCAAACGGGACTTTCGTGCACAGTAGCACGTTGAATCGATCAATGGATCGATCAAACAACTCCAATCGATCAGTCGATCGATTGGAATGTCTAGTTTCAGCCGATCAAGTTTGGCTTCCCCTCTTAGTATGTGTACAACCTTAGAAAGGTACTCTGAACATAGAATTCCAGATTTGATAGCAAATAGCAAATAGCAAAGGGTTTTAAATTAGTTCAGCTTTCGCACCTTATAGTAAAGTATAGCACAACGATTGTAACCCCCGGCCTTACAGTCTAGTCAGTAGGAGGCGAGTCGTTACAAATCCAGGAAAAGACGCCTGTGCTGGTTTATGAGGAGAAGGAAGAAGTCCAGATTCAGACTGGGTGACCTGAGGCTACTACTTATGTTGCGGCTAACCTTGACCCCACTCTGAAAGCCGAACTGGTACAATGCCTAAAGAAGAATAATGATGTATTTGCCTGGACGCCCAAAGAGGTCTCAGGCGTTTCTCCTGCAGTTATGGAGCATTCTTTACATGTCTTCCCAGATGCCCGCCCGGTCATGCAAAGGAAGAGAAATTTTAGCGCAGAGCAGAACCAAATCATCAAAGAAGAAATAACTAAACTTATGGAGGCTGGTTACATCAGGGAGGTATAATTTCCTAGCTGGTTAGCTAATGTGGTTCTAGTCTCTAAGCCAGGAAACAAATGGCGAGTATGCATTGATTTCCGGGATCTCAACAAGGCTTGCCCAAAAGATTAGTATCCATTACCCAGGATCGATCAACTGGTAGACTCCACTACTGGGTGTGAGTACATCTCTATGCTAGACGCTTATCAAGGCTATCATCAGGTCCCCCTAGCTAAAGAGGATCAAGAAAAGGTCAGTTTTATAACATCTGAATGTACTTATTGTTATAATGTTATGCCCTTCGGACTGAAAAATGCAGGAGCAACTTATCAGAGGCTTATGAATAAGATCTTCCAGAAGCAGGTCGGAAGAAATATGGAAGTATATGTTGATGATATTTTAATTAAGTCTCTTCAAGCTGTTGATATGTACAGGGATGTAGAGGAGACTTGCAAGACATTTAGGCAATATGGGCTCAAGATGAACCCGAGCAAATGTTTATTTGGAGCAAAAGGGGGAAAATTCTTTGGATATATGGTGTTCGAGCGAGGAATAGAAGCCAACCCGAGCAAAGTCAAGGCGCTTCAGAACATGGAGCCTCCTCATAACATGAGGGAGGCTCAAAGACTTACTGGCCGGATTAGCCTTGTCTAGGTTCATTTCCAGGTCGGCCGATCGCAGTTTCCATTTCTTTAAAATACTCTGGAAGGCAAACAAATTTCAGTGGAACGAGGAATGTGATAAGGCCTTCTAAGAGTTAAAAGATTACTTGTCTACTCTTCCTGTATTAGCTAAGCCTATAGTAGAAGAGACCCTCTGGGTATATTTGTCGGCTAATGAAAACGCTATAGGCTCTGTATTAGTTAGACAAGAAGGAAAGGAACAACAACCTATATATTTCTCTAGCCATTTATTAAAAGGAGCTGAGTGTAGATATACTACACTAGAAAAATTGGCTTATGCATTAGTGTTGACTGCTCGGAGGTTGGCCCATATTTCTTAGCACATGAAATTATTGTATTAACCAACAGTACTCTCGGACGGGGTGCTACTCAACCCAGAGGCATCAGGTCGGCTGATCAAATGGACAACTGAACTTGGTGAATATGACATATAATATCAACCTCGCTCGGCCATCAAGGCACAAGCTCTAGCAGATTTCATTATAGAAGTTCAAGGCCCTGAGGAAGAAAACATCTGGAAAGTTTATGTGGATGACTCCTCAACCAGACAAGGTAGCGGAATTGGTGTTCTTCTCATATCTCCAAGGGAAGACAGACTCCAACTTTCTATCAGGTTGAACTATAGAGCCACTAACAATGAGGCAGAATATGAAGCATTGATAGCTGGATTGCAAACCGCTCGGCATATAGGAGCAGCTCAGGTCCTCATCTATTCTGATTCTCAATTAGCAGCCCAACTACTATCAGGCAATTTTGAAATTAATAATGACAGGCTCAAGTTATATGTTGAGGCATTTGATAAGTTGAAGTCCCAGTTTCAAGAAGTAAATATACAAAAAGTTCCTCGATCTGAGAATCAGGTGGCAGATGAATTAGCTAAGCTGACCTCCGCTATAACACCTTGGAATTTGGATCGGCCCATGGAGCAAACTCTGTTAATATCTTGTATCGAGAGACAAGCTGATGCAGAGATACACGGCGACTGGAGGGCCCAAATCATATTGTATCTACAGCAGGGTATTCTTCCAAGTAATGCAGAACAAGCAAGGATATTTAAGAAAAGAGCTGCTCAGTACACTATGATAGGAGAACAATTATATAAAAGAGCTTTTTCTAGACCTCTGCTCAAGTGTATTGGTACATAAGATAAACAATTTATTTTACAGGAGGTTCATCAAGGCTCATGTGGTAGTCATATAGGAGGAAGATCCCTGGCTCGTAAAATTTTACTAGCAGGATATTTCTGGCCTACTCTACACAAGGACACCAACAAGTTGGTAAGAACTTGTATTTCTTGTCAGAAACATCAAAATATCTTACATCATCCTACACAGTTATTGAGGACCTCTATAGTCTCATGTCCCTTCGATCAATAGGGTATGGACATAGTTGGCCCATTTCCTATGGCAGCTACACAAAGAAGGTTTTTATTGGTAGCAGTGGATTATTTTTCTAAATGAGTAGAAGCAGAACCGCTTGCCCGGATTACCGAAGATGCAGTTATTAAATTTCTGTGGAAAAATATCATATGTAGATTCAACATTCCTCATAAATTAGTCTCTGATAATGGAAGGCAATTTCAAGGGGATAGAATCTTAGACTGGTGCAAAAGTTATGGTATTATTCAGGCCTTCACCTCCGTAGCTTATCCGCAAAGTAATGGTCAAGCGGAAGTAACCAATAGAAAAATTATAAGGGGTTTAAAAACCAAACTGGATCATGTCGGAGGTAGCTGGGTATATGAGCTCCTCGAGAAGCTACAGGAATTACTCCCTTTCAATTAGTTTATGGAGGAGAAGCAATAATTCTCATTGAGGTGGGAGTAGAATCGATAAAAACAATTATATGATGGAACAATGAGGGATATGATGGAGTCGGATCGATAGAGGATAGAGATTAGAGATAAAGTCGACTATCGTCCATCGGATGAGGTAAAATTATAACAAAAGAGTCATCCCATTTTTTCCAAATAGGAGATCTAGTAGCGTATTAAACTGTCGGATGTTAGTAAGTTGGCACCACAATGGGGGACCTTACAAAGTCTGAAAATCGCATCGTGTCCATATTATCTCCAAGATCGAAGGAAGAATTCTTGAGCGTCCTTGGAGTACAAATCATTTACAACCTTAGCAACCTCGACAAGATCATACCACTCAAGAATACATCGAAGGAACAAATCATAATTATTTGAAGTAAGTTCCCGTGAGCGAGGACAAGTACGCTTAGTTAACGCTTAACTTATTTTCAATAAATGCAATGTAAGACAAATACCGCCAAAGAAATAAATGTGGTTCGCACAGATTGACAAGTATCACAGAACATAGTCACTCGGGAAATCTCATGAAATAACTCGGACGGGTCTTCATGGGAAGAACCGGAGACTTTAAACTATCACAGCACATAGTCGATCGGGAAATCTCATGAAGTAACTCGGACGGGTCTTCATGGGAGGACCCGGAGACTTTAAACTATCACAGAACATAGTCGATTGGGAAATCTCATGAAGTAACTAGGGCGGGTCTTCATGGGAGGAACCGGAGACTTTAAACTATCACAGAACATAGTTGATCGGGAAATCTCATGAAGTAACTCAGACGGGTCTTCATGGGAAGAACCGGAGACTTTAAACTATCACAGAACATAGTCGATTGGGAAATCTCATGAAGTAACTCGAACGGGTCTTCATGGGAGGAACCGGAGACTTTAAACTATCACAGAACATAGTTGATCGGGAAATCTCATAAAGTAACTCGGACGGGTCTTCATGGGAGGAATCGGAGACTTTAAACTATCACAGAACATAGTCGATCGGAAAATCTCATGAAGTAACTCGGACGGGTCTTCATGGGAGGAACCGGAGACTTTAAACTATCACAGAACATAGTCGATCGGGAAATCTCATGAAGTAACTCGGATGGGTCTTCATGGGAAGAACCGGAGACTTTAACCTATCACAGAACATAGTCGATCAGGAAATCTTATAAAGTAACTCGGACGGGTCTTCATGGGAGGAACTGGAGACTTTAAACTATCACAGAACATAGTCGATCGGGAAATCTCATGAAGTAACTCGGACGGGTCTTCATGGGAGGAACCAGAGACTTTAAACTATCACAGAAAATAGTCGATCGAGAAATCTCATGAAGTAACTCGGGCGGGTCTTAATGGGAGGAACCAGAGACTTTAAACTATCATAGAACATAGTCGATCGGGAAATCTCATGAAGTAACTCGGACGGGTCTTCATGGGAGAAACCGGAGACTTTAAACTATCATAGAACATAGTCGATCGGGAAATCTCATGAAGTAACTCGAACGGGTCTTCATTAGAGGAACCGGAGACTTTAAACTATCACAGAACATAGTCGATAGGGAAATCTCATGAAGTAACTCGGACAGGTCTTCATGGGAAGAACCAGAGACTTTAAACTATCACAGAACATAGTCGATCAGGAAATCTCATGAAGTAACTCGGACGGGTCTTCATGGGAGGAACCGGAGACTTTAAACTATCACAGAACATAGTCGATCGGGAAATCTCATGAAGTAACTCGGACGAGTCTTCATGGGAGGAACCGGAGACTTTAAACTATCATAGAACATAGTCGATCAGAAAATCTCATGAAGTAACTCGGATGGGTCTTCATGGGAGGAACCAGAGACTTTAAAAAAAATGTGGAACCGCCACATCAGCGGCCCCCCTAGAGCCAGTCCCACGGATATGGAGAGAGGTAAATGCAGGTACACAGGTGGAAAGTGCATGGCGGAGACGTTAACCCCAGGCAGTGACACCCCGGGGATCGACCCCTGGACTTTAAACTATCACAGAACATAGTCGATCGGGAAATCTCATGAAGTAACTCGGACGGGTCTTCATGGGAGGAACCGGAGACTTTAAACTATCATAGAACATAGTCGATCGGGAAATCTCATGAAATAACTCAGACGGATCTTTATGGGAGGAACCGGAGACTTTAAACTATCACAAAGCCTAATCGACCAGGATTATATTGGCATGGTAAATACAAAGTTATATGGATTTATTCACAAAAATCGGTTGACATTTTACACTGAATCGGAAGCCAGGGTTCAAGGGGGATTCTATGCATATGTCACATTTTCTATCTGGAGGTCCGTTTACATGGAGATCTTTATTTAGAATCGCCCGGAGTATTATACCCAGCTCGGAACTCAGGAGTTTTATACAGTTCCTTATGTAAAATCGCTCGGGATTATTCATTCTTTTGAAATATGAAGCATACTAGGCACATTTCTATCCAAGTGAAGCATAGAAAGATTACGGAAAATTCTACTGATTAAAGCCATGTGGTTATGAAAGATATTATCTACAAAGGAGTTTATTAAGACAAGGTTTAACTTCAAAAAGTAAGCAAGGAATTCTTGAATAAAACTTATACTCAATACCCGGAAGCATTTCAAAGGAGGCATTCTCAAATTAACACAAAAGAGAAACAGGTAAGTATCAAAACTTTCGCATATATCACGATCACTTAATTACAAAGTTTTTTGTTAAGTTCCTTTCACTACCAGTTTTTCCATTACAAGTTTTTTCATTGCTAATCTTTTTGGATGCATAGACATGATTAATTAAAATGACTTGTTAAATCTGCGGGTAGTTCTTTGTTAAGTCTGCGATGGCTTATGAAAGAAGAGGGAGGTTCCTTAGGTAGATAACCGCCCTCTCTCAATTGTTGGAGAATTCCCGACACAGAATGATTTAGGACACCCACTATTCGACGGACAAATTCTTGAACAAACGCCAGAGACTTTAGATAAGCTAGGCGCCACTCTTCCCATCGGTTCTTCTCCTGCTCCTTATAACTCTGAAAATCAGCTTGTAGTTTAGTGTTTTGATCTTTTAAAGCATCTTTCTCCAATTTAAGTTGTTCCAATTCCTTCTGGAGCAGTGATAGCTCGGCATCTTGAGCCTTTCTTTGCTCTTGTTCCTGTAGGATAGCGAAATCATGAGAGGCTAGGTCTTGAGCCTGTTCAGAAAGATAGACATTATGAAGCTTCTCTACTTTCTCTAAAACAAGGCTTTTATGAGAAGCGTCTAAGAGAACTTTCTCCTTTAAAGCAATTTCCAGTCGAAAACCAGAGTGTAATCGGTCCACCTGTAGCTCTAAGGTTCTCCTTGCAAGCTCTTTGTCTTTCAATAATTATTGTGATTCCTGTAACTCCTGCCCCAATACCCTTAGTTGTTGATCTTGCAAGACCACTTTCTCTTGCAACTGAGTCAGGTCATCATGAGAAGGAGGTAGAGTAGCTTTCAATGTCTCTATTTGAGCTTTTAGCTTATTGTTCTCTCGGTCCCGAGCCATAAGTAGCTGGTCGATGTGCAGACTCGAGGCAAGGAACTAAACAAAATGATGATACAGTTAAAGATAAGGATACGAAGTTAACAACATATAACCAAGAATACTTACAGCTACTGCCTGATGACTATGGTGGTCGGCCCGATTTGAAAGACTAATGCCCCTTAGTTGTTCTTGGCCCTGTAGCCAAGATTCAGCTAATAGGCCTTGTAGTTGTAGGGAACCATAGCTGATCCGGCGATAAGAACAGGGGACCCCAGTTGGGGGGAGTCAACGCCACGTGGAGGTCAAAGGGTTGAATGACCGACCGGCCGACCGGGGTCTCAGCTGAATCAAAGACGACCCGACGGGACTTGGGGTTCCGACGCTCAGGGGAACAGAGTCGCCTGGCCGAGGCCACGCGAGCCGCAGTCAGAATACTATGAGCGGTCAGAGCACACGACAGAATCTCCGAGGACTAACACCTACGGCCGGAGCCTTCGACGAACAGAGAGGATAAAAGGGGGAAACATCTTTTCTCGGGCATGTTCTACGTCCGTGCCATACTCAAAATCTTACGGTATGATCAGTCCCATCGGAGCGAGTCGGCTGTATGCAGCGAGATGGTGTCGTGTAAGCTTCCAAGCCCATACTACGTATGGAAAGGACACGTACACCTATGTGTGCACTCGCCTCCACATCCCATATATAAAGCCTCCTCACATGGCGTAATTCTCTATATTGAGAGCCACTTCTTTGTTGTCCACTTGCCCGACTTGAGCGCGGGTCGTCCGGAACCCCTTCCGGCCCAACCTCCATGTCCGAGGTGGGTCCATCGCAGCGAAGATCCACGCCGCCGGAGAGCGCCACGTCCCGCCGCCGCTGATTGCTCGGCAGGATCAATTTGGCGTCGTCTGTGGGGGCTCCGCATCCGACCGGAAGCAATGGGACGAAAGAGGCGGTGTCTTGATACTCTCCACGAGGAGCTCCGGATCGAGATCTGACGGCTAAGCCAGGAACAACAAAGGCAAAGTTGCAAGCCGCGGATTGACAAATGAGCAACATCAAGTCGAGGGAGGCCGAGGCGGAGCGCCGCTTGACCAGTTCCATTCATCGCCCTATTCCGCACTCCTCGCCGCAGTTAATCGTGATTGAGGATCTTCATCGATGAAGTACCAAGACCAGACAAAAGCAAGGCCCCCAGCGGACGCCTCACCCGAGCGGTCAATCGTCAATTCTCAGGAGGCCATCCTGCGACCCTCCGCCAGCGCACTACGTCGCCCCAGCGATCGGCGAATACAACGGAACCGACCGACCAGACGATCATTTGGGTAAGTTCGACAACACTGCCTACCTTCATCAATACGATGGAGTGAAGTGTTGGGTTTTCCTTACCACCCTATCGGGATCGGCTCAACGGTGTTTCAGCAGGTCGGACGGATCCATCGAAAGTTTCAAAGACTTCCGTGACCTTCCTCCACCATTTTTGCAAGCGGCATACTGTAAGACTAAGCGCCACTATTCGCCATCAAGAAAGAGCCCAGAGTCGCTTAGAGCTTATATCCGAGACGGTGGCCATGGACATTCCAAGCCACCTCCGAGACAATGATGAACGATTCGCAAGGCCTCGTGGGACGGGACTTCTTCCGCCGCTTATTACACCCGAGACTACGACCATATGCTATACCGGCCAACGAATACATCAATGTGGAGGAAGCTCGCGGCCAAGGAAGGAAACTCCAACCGAGCGGGCTCCCATTGCCGCCCAGAGGACCGCGAGCTGAAGCAACTCGCCCCCTGCAACATGTAAGATCCCACACCATTCAAGAAGTGTCTGCCGAGCGGCCCAAGCCTAAAAAGAAATAGACCCCTATGTTCTGCTCATTCCACTGGACGGACACGCACAATACAAGAGATTGCCGAAGCCTTCCCCTAATTGCTCACCTTGTTCCCAGGAGTAGTGGCCGTCGATCGCCATCATCCGACAGGCGACAAAGACCTCGGGAAGCCGATCGGATGATATCCGACAGGCGACAAAGACAGACTCCCGAGCGGCACCATACTCCGAGGCGTGAGGACAATCCCCGGAGGTCTAGGGAGCAGCCTAGGTCGTCGGCTCTGGAAGAAGAAAATAGAAACAACACCTCCCAAGGTGAAATCAACATTATTGCTGGCGGGCCGACCGGAGGCGACTCCAACAGGGCAAGGAAGGTGAGCGTCAGACAGCTGCAGATCCATGCGGTCAGCTGCAGCCAGGAAAGGGCGAGCGGACCCGAAATCAGCTTCGGGCCCCGGGATTTGGAGGGAGTCGAAGTGCCACATGACGACGCTCTCCTCATCAAAGCGGTAATAGCCAACTATTCACCTTGTAAATCTTTTTATGCGATTATAGTGATTGCCCAGAGTAAACGTTCAACGAGCGTGGACCTTGGAGTAGGAATTGCCCAAGGCTTCGAACCAAGTAAAATCTTGGTGTGCTTTTGTATTTTGTTTTATTCCGCTGTGCTTAATTCTCGATCGTTTTACGAATCCGAAATGCATGAAAGTCATGAGCGTTATTCACCCTCCTCTAGCGCGGTCTCGATCGAACAGTATCTACCTACTGCCAAAAGATTAAATTCCTGGCCGACGACCGGGTGGGAGAAGTCAAAAGCGACCAGCTGGTCGCTCGACGATGCTACGTCGAGATGGTCGAGTCTGAAGCAAAAGTCGATTTGAAGAATCCGCGTCTGGAGGTAAAAGCTATCACTGAGAAGCCTCCCACTCTAGTATACAAAGAAAAAAAGGAAGTTCAGGTACATCCCAGCTAAACGGAGGCAACCACTGTAGCCACCGACCTAGAGGATGAGGAAGGAAGGTAGCTCAAACGACCATGGAATGCCAATCATCTTTAAATGCAGGATAAGGCGCGCGAGTAAATAACAATATATTTGTACGTCCTCTTTGAATGCAGGATAAAAGAATAAAAACAAGGTTTCTAGACTTTGAGTCGAACGACACGTCAAATCATCGAGCGAAGACGTTAAGCCCTAGTCGTCATCAACGGTCGTGGGATGACATTAAACCCTAATCTACGGCAACAAGTGGAGGTGTGCATAGATTTTCGGGATCTTAACAAGCGTGCTCGAAGGTTTTATCCTCTTGCCTCGGATCGATCAGCTGGTGGACTCACACGGTGGAGGCGCCAGAGTTGATATCGTGCTCGGCCTGTGAGGCTACCACCGTCCTTGAAAGATCAAAGAGGTTAGCTTCGGTAAGCCGGCACTGCACATTCTGGTGATGTCGTTCGGATTGAAGAAACTGGAGCAACCTACCAGCGATGAACAAAGTGTTCAAGGAGCAGATCGTGGAAGTATACGTGGGCGATATTCTCATCAAATCCGTCCGGTCGGTAGGGTCTCTTTAAAGACATGGATGCTTTCCGAGGCCGGGAGGTATGGAGTTAAGCTCAACCCTCGAGGAAGTGTGCCCGAGCAAAGGGCAGGCGTTCTTGGGCTACATGGTGGCCAGGCGGGCATCGGCGTCAGGCAGGTGAAGGTGACTCTGAGATGTCAGCCGCCCCAGAAATTTGCGAGGATTCAGGCGCTTGATCGGAATAATAGCATTGTCTAGATTCATCTCGAAGGCGGCCGAGGCAAGTCTCCATTTTCAAAATTTTAGCAAGGCCACCAGGTTTCATTGGGATGAAGAATGCAGATCTCCGTTCGGTGAGTGAAGAATATCTGAACTCTCAGTATGCTAGCCAAGCTAGAGGTGAGCAGCTGTGTTACTTATCTTCAGCGGAGCAGCCTGAGCTCGGCATTAGTAAGGCGACCCGGAGATGAACAGTGTATTTCTTAAGCCACGTATTTTAAAAGGCAGATCTAGCTACATGGGCTAGAAACTAGCTTTTGCCTTGGTCCTTAGCTCGGAGACTTAGCCCCTATTTCTTGGCGCATCTTATCATCGTCCGGACGAATAGCCCTTTGGGAAGAGTCTTGTTGAATCCAGAAGTGTCAGGACGGCTCATCGAATGGACAGGTTGAGCAAATTTGACATTCATACCCGACCTTGCGATAAGCGCAATCCTTGGCGGATTTATCAAAGTCTGTGCAAAACCTTAGAAGCTATGTAGAAAATATTTGTGGATGGATCGTCCACTGCTCGAAGCGGGATTGGCGTACTTTTACTCTCCTCAGAAGAAAAGATGCACATCCGGTTTGGATTATAGAGCTACAAATAACGAGGCGAGTATGAGGCCCTTATGCTGCGTGTGCCGGGGTAACCCCTGATTCACCTTGTTGCCCGGCCTGGTGCCAGGATTCAGCTCAAACTCTGCTGAAGCCTTGAAAGCTCAAGGCCAACTTGGAGAGTCATTATCGAGAAGATACCCCGAGTGAAAACCCGATGAGATGGGTTAGCCTTGCTGCCGGTTCAATATGGCAAGTGCGTCAAATCGGTGACCAGTTGAGCAGAAATATCTTTGGTGGCACACGTCGTGGATGGATGACCTCTGCGTTTAGGCGATTGGAGAACCGTCATTGAATTTACGGCAGCACCATTTTCTGTACCAGATGGGGAGAATAAGGAGAGGAGGCCAGGGTCCGGTTCACGCTGATTGAGACCAACTCTACAGGCTTTCTCCCGAGTCCTTGGTGAAATGTGAGCTCAAGGGGCGGCCTTGTCCTCCAAGAAGTGCATCAAGGATCGTGCGGAGGGCATCCCGTGACGATCGTTGGCTAGGAAGATTTTGGATAACTACCCAACTCACCAGTGTGGCTGGACCCTTTACTGCGGCGTGCCTTTCTGCAATCTCACTTCTCCCACCGGCCGACGAGAGGAAATGAAGGCTACAGTATCATCAGTTCGAGCCCGATTGGGAATGGATATTGTGGGCCATTTCCTATGGCGGCCGGTCGATGATTTAGTGGCGGTCGACTATTTTACCAAATGGGTGGAGGTCGCTAGCCAAGATCATAGGCGGATGGTCCAAAATTTATTTGGCGACATATAATTTGTCGAGTTCCCGTGAAAGCCGGCTAGTCGAGACCAGCATTTGTAACGCGTGCCAGGTTCATAGCGGCTCACTCAAAGCGATTAGCCGGAAGTAACCAATGAGAAATCCTAGAATTCTTCCAAGTGTACAAATGGGAGGAACAAGCCTAGCGGAAGGACGAGTGGTGGACGGCGCTTCGCATCGCATTGACCCCAAAGGGAGTGGGTGAATGTTGGACAGCCCTATAAATTACAAGTTATCACGCATTGATCAATGAAGTGGACGGGACGACATCGGCGACGTGATCCGGTAATCCACCGAATAGGCGAGGCCGGGAGGAACAGAACATGGATGGTGGAGTCGGACTTGATCGTGAAGCCGAAAAGGGCCCATCGGGCTGATGGCTATAATGCAATGCAAAACCTCTCGTAATCCGTGAGCATTCTAGCGATGTCTTGAAGGAAAGTTGCGACCTTAAAGCCCGGTAAACCTTATGCAGCGGGTCGGCTCGGCGCTGGTGCGTGCGCGCTCATGGGCGGGCGCCCCTTCATAGTCAATCCACTTATTCTGATGAAGAACTATGAGGTAGTACGTTCAGCCGTCACGCACCACGGAGCCAGACGGTAATTTTATGGATAGTTGGGTCCATGATGTAATCGGAGGTGCGCTATATATTAATTTTAATTTAATGCAAAAAGTGATCGATGCGACTCTCGAAAGGCGTCAGACGCGCAATCTTGAACTAAGGTTCGAGTTCATAATCATCGAGGAGCAGGACTCGAAGCACCGCCGAGACGCGTTAAAAATCGAGAGTGGCAGGCATGAGCTCAGCCTAGGGAAGACCGCCCGATCAGCTGACCGTTAAAATCGACGCGGCAAATCTATAAACCCATCGAAGAAGCGGAGGCCGCTGGACCGCCCGACGCGAAAAAATCAGTCGCGATCAAAGAGTCTAGAGGAAGTTCGACCGACCCGTTGCAGCACCGTCGAGCTCGTGCGTTAAAATACGAGGCCGTTTCTACATAAATCATCGAGAGACCGTCGGCGACGAGAGAGCGGCCGATCATCCGGCGAAGACCGTCGTTAAAAAAAGTCGAGGCGGGCGAGTCGGCGCTGATAAACCCTCACGGTAGACGACGAAAGGCTAGAGGCGGGCTTTCGACCCATCGACGGCGACGATCCGAGGAAGAACCGTCGAGGTTAAAATGCTAAAGTCGAGCCGATAGACCGTCAGGCCGGCGACGAAGAGCATAGACATCGGAAGGAAGGCCAGGAGTTCCGAGCGAGGTTAGAGCGCGCGAAACCTGCTTATCGCGAGAGTAGAGGCCCTACAGCCATCCGGTCTCTATTAAGGGTCGAGAGGCGCAGGCGGCGCTCCATAAATCATCCATCGAGAGGACCGGCGAACGTTAAAAATTAAAAGACAAGGGGCCGCGGGTTACCGTAGGCCATAAAAACTCCCGAACGTGCAGGCCGAGAAAAACCGAGGCAGGCAGAGCTCTCTAAATCATCGCCGGAAGCTCCGAGGCAAACCGCCCGCTGCTCTCCAGAGCAGGCTCCAGAAGGTTGAGAGACTCCAGCCGGCAGGACCGGAGCTCCGCCGCGGGCAGACCGCTGTGGCTATAAAATCGAGATCGAGTGTCCTGGAAAAATCCCGAGAAGAAGGCAGAGTCGACTCCAAGGTTAAAAATCGAGGAGAGGGCCAGCGTCCTATATGTCCGGGCGTGGAAGACCGACCAGTAAGAGTTCACGTTAAAATTCGAGGACCGGCCTATCTCATTATCCAGGTACGGATCGACCAGCGAGGGACGCTTGTCACCCGAACGCGGAACGACAGGCAATAGACTTGTAGTACCCGAGTTAGGGTATTCGCGTCGTGTATTGTCTACCGTTAGGCCGCTCGTTCACTTCTCGGCGCCGCCCACTCCGGCCCGGTACTCCAAAGTGCCCAAAGTTCATCAACATCGACATTACAACTCTGTCCTAAAAGTAGGACATCCGCCGAGGCCAGTAACGCATACTAAAATATCAATCAACTCTTATCACCTTTGAAAGAGAGTGATAATAGTAACATATTGACAAGCAAAGGATATCATATTAAAGAACTAAGGTGTAGCCGATTGACGGTACCGGCAGACCATATCAGACTTCATACTTTACTACCAGATAGTCGTAAGGTCTTTCGGGATGTTGTGGGGCGCGCACTGATCCTGCGGTGCCGGGATGAGGTAGAGGCCTAGAGCCTGAGAGTAGAGAAGACCTTTGGACTTCAAATATGTGTGTGGTGGTAATATATAGCATGTCACGGTGTATCCGTTATGGACTTTCTGTCCCGCAGAGACGGATGTAGTTTTAGTGTTTGAGGCTGAGGTCGCGTGAGAAATTACCACGATGCGACTCCTTGATATTCTTTTTGAAAGCCACTTGGGAGGCGGCGAGGGACTCTTGCAAAGTTTGCAGTTCATCTTTATGCTTGGTTGCATCCGACCCACTCTCATCGGCTTCTCCATCGAAATCGAAATCGGTTTCATCTCCCCAACCGATGCATCCTATTTACGGAAGATACTTCCTTCTGTCCGGAGAGTCTGGGTAATCGGTCTTCGACGCCTTTCTTGCTCACGGTATATCTGTAATCTGATCTGCCTGATCAACATCTGGAGCTCCTACAGGCGCTATTCGGAGCGAGCCTGAAGAAATCGACTCCGTATTTACGACGCCTTAACCGCCTCAGCCATGTGCGATTGAGACAAGAAGTGAGCCGTCATGGAGCATCTTCTCTGAAAAAAATAGGTCGATGAGGTCGGAAAGAACCGCGAAGAAGAAAGCGACACATGGCATTAGCCACATCTATACCCCCCGTCAGCTATGAGCTAAATTCGCTCTTGATGTGTGCGAGCGGGCCCGTTGGGGCCCCTTTGGCGGTTGGACCAGATAAAGAAGCTTGCGCCCCTGCATGCCGAGGAAGCGACGGCGCCGACGGGTGTCAGGCGAAGCCGAGAAGGATCGACCGGGATAAAATTGTAAGTCTTGACTGGCGCGACTTGCGAAGCGGTAAGGATGGACCGACGTGGTTCCTGCAGCGGCCGTGGTCGCAAACGGAGATCTCGTCTCTCACTGCAGGCTGGGATCGAGCCGAACGATCGGAGTGGGGTGGAGCGACGTCTCTGGAGCTTATCACGGGCCTCCGACCCGCCGGATCTCTTGAGCGCGAAGGTCCCTGAGTCAAGCCTCTGCGCACGCTATGCGCTCCACGTCGGTTCTGCTTAGGCTGTTTGCGCGACCGACTTGCACTGGAGGCCTGACGAGTCGCGCTCATTAGAATCAGGATCCGGATGGCTGCCGTATCATCCCCTTACGTTTTGACCTACATGCCGAGCATTACTTTCGTCGTCGACGGGCCTCGAGCGTCTTCTTCTTCGTGATCTACGATCCGTATACCTCCATTCATTCGTCGAAAAAGGTTAGCAAAGGCAAATGTAAGAAATTTTCACCGGCACGCCGCCTCAAGTGTGTTAGGGTTCGGACCGCCATGTAACTTGTAACGAAGGAATTTGTTTGTCCGACATATCATCAAGACGGGCCAAACATGTGCGGGTGTGAGATCGATAGGTGTCTTGAATCTTTTCGAGTTCAGGAAAGAGGATGGTCAACACCACGCCATTGGTTCTCGAGTCGAACCCGCTCTAAGCCCGCTCGGGCCGAGGCTATATAAAATAGATTTCTCTTCCAATGCTTATTGGAAGAAGGTAGTTTATTGAAGACCATGCCTCACAGCCCGCCGAAGTGCCCACAAGCCACAATCGGGGCCCTTGACTGCTGTTATGGATATAGGACCTCACTCGGGATGGATATAATTTTTGAATAGATGACACCATAAAATAAAAGGGAGAAAGTGTTGGGACCTGAGTCTCGAGCAATGCGAATGTGTGAAAAGGCAAACTTCTTCTGAAGGAATGGGAAATCGGAATCTGGGCCGGCAGAACGGTTGTGGTGGTGCCGCATGGTGGAAAACACAAAAACTGAGCGTTACTGTTCCGTGTGTGCGGCGGAGGAATCATAGGTAGGATGATTTCAAGGTGAGGGTATGTCAAACCATTCTAGTGGCTGGTCGGCGCCTCCGGCGCCAGGAAGGTTCCGATCCGAATCGGCACTCCATGGTAAAGTACCATGGGCCGAGGGTTTGTTCGGGTTGAGAAGAATGGGCCATTGTCCGAACGGACGACAAAGACAAGAAGAAAAAGGATAAAGAAGAAGGCAACGGCAGCTAAAGGCGAGAGCCAGCGAACCTTGGACTTAGGGGATGATGCAAGAAAACGCTTAGAACCAGAGAAGAAACTTACAACAATAAGGAGGGAGAAGGATTCAAGGAAGAACACCAAGATGCTCGGGCCGAGATCTGGATGGTCGGAGCGAGTGGGAGCGAGAAGAATCGGAAGCGTTATGGGGAAGGCGGGGAAATGAAGCTTTATGGGTGGAGCCCGAGCCCGGGCACACCCAAAGTGGTCGCGGCACGCATCATCCCGTTCATTTGGAGACCATGTCGGTATCCCAATCTCGCCCCGGCTGGCAAATCGATGGACACCTTGGCCGCAACGTTAATAGTCCGTGCTCGACTTAATGATGGAGATCAGTGAAACTTCAGAGAGAGCCTGAGAGAATGTGTTGGCGGTTAGCGGATGGATAGCCGCAAAGATGGCCAGATCGTGATGGTTGTCCCTAATCGCTCCAATTATCAAGGGAGGCAATGGTCCTGAGGGAGGTGATGAAACGGGGGACGGCTAGTAGGTGTTGGGGGTAGGCCGAGGTTGAATGACGACCCGCCGACCGTGAGAAGATGTCTGGACCCACCGTCAGTGCCAAGGGTCTTCGAATCAAAGACGCACCGACGACTCCGAGCAGCCTTCGCCGGGGACAGTCGCTGCCGGAGCCAGGCGAGCGGCGTAAATATAAGGCGGGAATACCGCTACGGATCAGAATCTCCGCGACTCAACACCCTGGCCCTTTGCACGCAGAGAGGATAAAAGGGGGAAACATCTTTTCTACGACGGTGCATGTTTCTTCGGGCGTACCAAAATCTCACAGCATCCACGGTCGTCAGAAAGTGATCAGAAGCGGGTGAATGGCTTCGGCTCTAAGCCAAGCATACGTCAAGACCCATACGGTAGGGAAAGGACACGCGTGGTACACTCTGTGTGTGTGTACTTTCATGTTCGCCACTCCACTGATCTGACCCATATATATAATTTCGCAGATGGAGAGGATTGATACGATGATATCAGACCGCTTGTTGTCCTTGCCTTGCTTGACAGCCGGTGAGCGTCGTCACCTTGAACGGACGAGGGTTCGCCATGCCAGGTCCGTGACGAATAGTGATCCGGACCCAAGAGTTCCACTGCTCCGCACGTGATTCACATTCACATCTGTCCGCCACATCCCAGTCCCAGATTGATCATCCATTGGTCATGTTACACGGGATTGGAGTACTCATTGTTTGAGAAAGCGGACCCATAGCTGTTTGAATAAAGGGCGGAGGAGGAAGCGGAGGAAGGAGGAGGTAGGAGTAGGATGGCATGCGGGTGGGAAACAGGCATGTGGCGGTAAGAGCGCGATGGAATAGAGGAAGGGTGGAATGGAGGTGTGCAAGGCACACTGCTGTCGGTCGTGAGCAGTGTGTGAGGGGCATCTCGATCTCCTAAGGTATTTGCCCCGCAAGCCAAAGGCCAAGGCCAATGCAAGAGGGAGAAGACATAGAAGGGATAATGGCCATCTCGGAAGCGAAGGAGGTGAAATAGTAGCACAAGAAGAGGGGATGAGTAGACCCGGTCTCATCATCCTAAAAGTAGGATTAGAGATAACATGGGTAGGAGTCATGATGCGCCGGAACAAGCAGGCAAGGATGCACACAGTATCGAAGCATCCTCGAGTTTGGCTTTTTGATTAAGGCAATGAAAAGCATTCTTCTTCTCCATGCTATGGCGACTTTTGCTTGTTGCTCTTCTTATAGCAAGCCGGTAGAGGAATTAGGATTAGTGAACTCAACTCTCCAAGATTATTCACAAAGGACTTAGTCATAGTAGGGTTCTTGTACATGAGAAAGGAAAGAGCATCGGCTAAAACACGGAGTTAAGCACCATTATAAAGGAGATATATCAATCAATAAATATAGGGCAAAATATCTATACATACCAGCTGTCATCACTTACTAATGCTGATTTCCATCGCTTTATCTCCTCGAAACTGAGATCCAAATTAAATTTAGGGATCAAGAATAAAGGTCTGAGTCATTGAGGAGATAACATAGGAGGGAGGGAAAGGAGGAGAAGAGAAGACAAGAAGGTTTATGGCGTCGTGATCCATGAGGGGGAGCAGAGCCTTAGAGATTGAAACAAGACACCATATCTATGCAATGAGAAGTGATGAAAAGACGAGGGGATAAAGGAAAGTCTAGAAGCTTAGATACTCCAATGAAACCCATGAGAATAGAAAAGATTGAGGATAAGTCGTTGAGGGAATGTTGAAGTATACACTAACATCGAGAAAAAAAGGATGAAGAGATCGGAACCTTGTGGGACTTGGTCCGGAAGATAAATATACCCTAAAGAAGAAGATGTGGACTATCCAAAGAAATATAAGAAGGAAAACCATAAAAGTCCAAGTTCACCTCTTACATCTCGATGAATCGAGCAAGCACAAGGGAACCACGGAGGGAAGTAGCCATGGTGGAACAGTAGAATGAAGATGAATCGAGGGAGATGAAGAGAAAAGTTGAAAAGCATAAAAGAACTTAAAACCTTGGTTTTCCTTCCAGGCTTGTGCTAAAACCCCCAAATAAAGATAGTAGAAGAAACAGGAAAAGAAAAAGTACTCGGAATTCCAATCGTCATAAATGGGTGATGACATTAAAGGATAAAATCAAATTCCAAAAAGGGGAATGAATCCCAAGAAAGAGAGGTTGAGTTAAGTAATCTTCCTCGTCAAATTAAATAGATATATAATTTTAATTTTAAGAGTCCATTTCTTTTTTATTATTTGTTTATATAAGACATCATTAATAAATGAGCAAAAGAAGTTAGGGAGGCTATAGAGGTATTGGTAGAGACTTGGTTCGAGGATCTGCAAAATGATACCATAAATATAAGTATAAATCGGTCGGTCATAGTAGACCGACCGAGATAAATACTATGCTAATATGTCGAGCAGAGGTTTGTAATGGTAAGCCAGGTAACATCCACCATATGAAATTTGGTCAAAATATAATACATAAGATGATACAAGTATAAATTGGTCGAGTATAACAAATCTACCAATATCGAAAATACTGCAAGAATCATCACTGCATAAATGAAACAAGTCGACGAAATTTATACAATATAAAATAGCAATATAGCATTGTGATAAATGTAAATAAAGAATATTATAAGAGGTTGGGCGAAGTTTTATGATAGCCGGCCAAGTGACATTCAATATATTTAAACAAAACAAACAATCATCATGAGGAAGGATAGATTTGACAATGAAAGAGGGAAGATCAACTTTATATAAGTTTACTAGATTGTCATCACAAAGTTTGGGTCACCCTTACAAGGATTCAAATTTAAGTAAGAAAGTCATCCTAAGGTCAGCTGAGGAAATAGATCAGGAGGCCTATTATCAATAAGTTTGCGATGATTTAGGAAGTGGGGAGGGGGATCACGAGATAAGTAGTTTTCCTCTCGTAATTGTTGAACTGCCCCTTCAGCTCTCGCAGTGAAGGCTACTAGGATCGACTTCACGATCGGCCTATTGAATTCAGTGGATTCAATCATGATAGTGGCCCTTTCTTTGTAGCGAGTGTCTTCATTTGCTTTGTATACCACCAAAGCCGTCTGGGAAGTCTTCAATTTGTTTTCTTTGATAGAGACCTTGGTTTTAGCTGAATTTAGGGAGGCGTTCAAAGAAGTTATTTCATCATCCTTCAGCTGCAAGGACTTAAGTTTTTCAGCCAATGCCGATTCATAATCAACCTTTAATTCGCCAAGCTTGGAAGTTAATTCTTGGTTAAGATCTGTAGCTGATCTGAGCTGTGTTTGAAGACTTTCAATTTGAACTTCAAGTTGTTTCTTGGAAGCAGTGGAAAATATGGCAGAAGATAACTCAATAACTTGTTATTTCAGCTTGTCATTCTCGGATCTCAACTTCTTGTTCTCATTGTGTAAAAGATGCATTAGCCAATACAAGCCCATATTTTCTATCCATCGCTAGAGATATAATAATGGATTACGACATAGTCATCAATGAATAATAAATAGACATTAGTAAACATACCTGATTCTCACTATGGGAAAAACGATCAATTGTTTCGGAAGTAGTAAGTTCTTCAAAAATGGGACGAACTTTATCCCAAGCATTAGCAAAGGAACCTCCTAGCAATATAGGGAGGACGGGAATAGTAGAAGAACCAGCAGAGAAGGAGGAAGTAGGAATAGATGGAGGAGCAAAGACTAAATAAGAAGAAGGTGAGGAGGGTAAAGATCTGGATGCTGGAATAGACAATGGAAAGGTGAAAGAAACATCACCAGAAGCACTGGCATTGGAAAAAGGTGAGGCAGGAAAACTAAGAGAAGGGTAAAGTTCAGCCAACGTAGGCTCATCAGAAGGAAGGTCAGCAGGAACAAAACCTTCTGAAACCAATTCGTCAGCAGGAAGGATAAGCCTCCTTTTTGACGGAGGAACCCTGGTAAGTTTGCGCCCCGGGCGTTTGCCGGTAGCAACTTCAGCTATCGATTTACCAGAGCTACCAGGAGACGTGAGTTCAATGATAGGAAGAGGGGCGGATGATGAGGTAGCAGCAGCCACTGGTGAAGCAACAGCGGTTAAAGAAACAACAAGGATTTCTGTATGAAGACCTTCGGGAGCCTCAAGAACTGCCGAAGAGCTGGGTACCTCAGCTAAAGGAGTCGGCTCTTCGATTGGTGGCGGCGGAGTAATAATAGCCAGAAGCTCTTTTTCTTTGGCACGAATTGCGTCCTCCGCCAGACGCAGTTCTTCATCGATCAAAGTAGAATAAAAGCTCTTCACTACATAGAGAAGAAAAATAGTTTAGTTAGTTAAAATCAACAAAAAAGAACAGGGTTTTACCTAAAGAGCCTTGTGTATCAGGCTAGATGGGGCTTAGGCCGAATAAGTATAGAAGATCGACTCTCAGCCACTTGGGAATAGAAAGTCGACGATTTAACAACTTTTCACAATAAATAGGAAAAGAATGATGGAGATGAAACTCCCTGACATCGGGCAAGGGGGTAAGGAGGATTTCCAAGCATAAGACCAAGGAATGGGTCCTGGAAACTTTATGAAGAAGAAGCGGGATTTCCAAACTTTAAGAAATGAAGGCATATCCTCAAAAAGAACCATTTTAGTCCGGGACTGGAACAAGAAAACACCAGGTTCTAAACACTTGGGGTAAGAAAATATGAAGAAATTTTGATGAGTAGGAGGGATATCTAGCAGACGAAACAGCATGTAAGTACCACATAAATAACAAAAAGCGTTAGGGGCAAACTATTGCAAAGGAATATCAAAATACTGGCTTATTTTGATCAGGAAAGGAGGAATGGGAAACCTTAAACCTCCTATCAACTGATCCTTGAAAAAAGTCACACAATTAGCAGGGGGACGATGAGGACGATCATCTGGTTTCGGGATTAAGATGCTATACTCCCTGGGGATTTCATATTGACGACGGATTTGGACATACCAAGGAGCAATTGCTTCCTCAGTCATAGACAAGAGTAAAGGCTAGCAGAACAACAGATTACTTACTGAAAGCAAGAAAAGAGATCGCCGAGAAACGGTGAGCACGAAGTTTGATCGAAAACTGCAGCAAGAAAAGAACATTAAGGTAAGAAAAGAAGGGACAAAGTTGAAAAGAAGACAAAGGGTTTAGGGTTTGAAAAACACATAGTCGTCGTCAGATCAAAACATTTTTATCTCAGTAGACGCTGAGGGTTACAGGAAAAAGGGCAAAGGCTTATATGACGTAGCAAAGAGAGAAAGTATGTGTCACATAATCATAAAGAAACATTTATGCTGAATGCGACAGATCGGATCACGCTGGGGTTGGTAACACCTCGTTATACGCTTCCAACATTCTCTTACCAGAGGAAAAGTCAATCACAAACCAGGAAGTTTTGAAAGAAGACATAGTTTACTAGGCATAATAAAGGGAGAGGGACTGAGTTTGACTAAGCCCAGGTTAAGGACAAGAAAAATTAAGGAGAGCTATTTAGGCGTATAACATATTTTAAATTAATGTCATTACAAAATGTAAATCACCATTGATCGAGATAATTTTATTTGTATCGACTGACACAACTATGATAGATAAGTCAAAGTAACTTTGTTTATGATACACAAAAGAATATCAGTTAGTGTAGTGACTAGCCGCAATAGATAAGTACAGCAGGGACCAAAACAACCTTGTCTGTAATAGAACAAGGGAATATTAGTCGAAATAACCATGCTTATGATATACGGGTGAATATTGAGCACAGCATCACGTCCGTTCTTACAAATTAGAAAGGTTCAATAGAGTTGTCTGATTTAATATAAAAGAGTGTCTGAATTTACATTTAGAAGCTGATCAAATACATAACATTACATTTCCCCTCAAAACATTAAGCCTCGAAAGGTCAATAATAGTTACAAACATAAGTTCTCAGGATACTTAGAAAATTTCAAGCCCACCGGAGTCAAACTTACCATGAAGCAGAAGTGGGAATATATTACCCGGTAGGAAGAAGGAATCTCGGGGAGTTAGAAGACTTTAATCCCGCTGGAGTCAAGTTTGTCAAGGCGCATAAGTGGAAATAATTTTCCCGAGACGAAGAAAACTATGAATCAACAAACTCAAGGGCAAGGTAGCGACATCCCTGGGCTATTTGGTTGGTCCTCCGTGAGTAAGAAGAATTCCTCTAAAGCTCGTTGAGTCTCTAGAGCAGTTGCGCCTTCGGTTGGAGAATCTAAACCTCGAGAAACGTCATTTTTTGGGAAGGTTTCTTGAACCCTAGAGTTAGCCGAAGTAAAAACTTGAATAAATTCATACATAGATCTCGCCTTGTCCAACAAGAATTGCCCCCAATGAGGGGGATTCCAGACCATACTCTTAGCAGGAAGAGTTAGCAAGGAAGGAGAAAAACTAGGATGGGTGATGAACGAAGAGAGGATTATAGCCCTATTTAAAGGATCAAAGGATCCAAGGAATCACTGTATTAAGGTTCACGGGATAACTGTACTCAGGCTCACAAGATAGCTGTACACAAAATTTGTAAGATCACGTCAGTACCTATGACAAAGTCACGAGTAGGGAAAAAAAACAAAATCAAACTTGTGTCTAGTCAGTCGTCTACACCTCCTTCGACTAGAGTTGAAGGGAAGGCTAGTGATATGGGTTAGGTTTCATGGATCCCCGATAAGGAAGGGAAAGGAGATAACCAAATAGAGAAGATAGATCAATATCGGTCGGGATATGTCTTAAAGGAGGTAGGCTAATATCAACCGGGATATACTTCTAAATAAACAGGCCAGTACCGATCAAGATATACCCTCAAGGAGGAAGGCTCATATCGGTCAGGATATATCTCAAAGGAGGTAGGCCAATATCGGTCGGGATATACCTTAAAAGAGGTAGGCCAATATTGATAAGCATATGCCTCAAAGGAGGTAGACCAATATCGAGCGAGATATACCTTCAGAAAGGAAGGCCAATATCGGTCGGGATATGTCTTCAAGGAGACAGACTCATATCGATCAGCATATATCTCAAAGAAGGTAGACCAGTATCGACTGAGACATGCCTTTAAGAAGGAAAGCCAATGTCGGCCGGGATATACTTCCTAGTGAATAGACCAGTATCGACCGAAACATGCCTTTAAGAAGGAAAGCCAATATCGGCCGGGCTGACTAATACCTTGAAAAGATACTTGATAAAATATAGCCAGTGCTAGCTAGAATAATAAACATAAAGGAGCCCGGACGGGCACTGCCCTAGGAGCCTCATGAGAGGTAATAATAATTGATCAAACCTAGTTAAGCCCAGCTCCGACTGATATAATAAACATTGGTACATTAAGCTATCTATGATATAGCAAAAACAGGAGGGGCAAGTAAGAACGATAGAAACACTTTAAAGGACCTGTGAAACAGGATAGAGGTAAATATTTTAAATAAAATAGTTGATGAAGATATTTGCAGTATATGATTGTATAACAGGTGTTATATGTTTTGGCGGGAAATGTGTTTTTAGACTATTTTGCAGGTACTAGACAACAAAAAAGTTACATCTGGGGTACAAAAAAGATTCCTTAAAAGTCATTTACCACAAGTACGCAGCTTACGTCATCTCATAACAAACTCTAATAAACTGGGATCCACTTCATGACTACGGAGGTTATATGAAGTGGTATAAAAAGGGGAATCCTCTCCGTTGGCAAGGTAAGTTCACATCATTGTGCACATTAATAACCTTAACTTTCAACTATTGTTCATCTCCTTCTTCTTCTTCTTCTTCCTTCTTCCACACCAAGAGAGATCACTAACTTGAGCGTCGGAGGACCTAGCCAAGGATTCCCACCCCGATCTTAGGTCACTGATGATAGTGTTGGCTGGTCTCTTGTGCGCAGGAAGCCTTGGAAGCTCCGAATCTAGGTTCTCTTCGGTCGGATTTCTCTCTCATCATTAGATCTTCGCGCAAGGAGGGCATTCAGTGACTCTAATCTTCTCGATTCGCTTTGGGTTTCTCGGATTGGTATTCTACAGGTATTTTTCTCCACCAGCGGTAGATTTTTTCTCCCGGCTCTCCGTTTTGTCAAGCTTCTCAGACAGGATCAATAATGATGGTAAGAAGATTCAAGAAACTTTGTAAATCTAGATCTATTAACCATCCGCAGGGGAAAAAGAAAAGGACGATCTACTGCTACCACTGCGACAAAGAAAGGCACATCAAGGATAACTGCCCCAAGCTGAAGAACAAGGACAAGTAGAAGGGTAAGAAGCATATCCAAAAGCGAAAGGCCCTAAAAGTGATGTGGGACGATACGTCGTCGGAGTCGGAAGTCGAGGCATTCTCCGGACTTGCACTAATGGCAAGTCATCAAGACAACGATTCTAAGTCAAGCTCTTCCGAAATGAGCATCGAGAGCATCGATGAAGGGGGAGCCACGTCGAAAGAAAGCAGCAGTTCAGGGGGAGAAACGGACAATGAGATCGACAAGGTAAGTGAGGTACGATCACTTCTTCCCGATAAACTCTTTAAGTTTGTTAAACTATTAACAAAAGACTGTTGCAAATTAGAAAAGGAGATTAAAAATTTTAAAATAATTTGGCTAAATCTTGTCCCTTAGAAGAATTAGACAAATCAAAATTAGAAAATGAGAAATTGAAATCAGAAAATAAAGATCTGAAAATTCAAGTAGATAATTTGAAAAACCATGCATGCTCATCTAATTTTAGAAAATTTAAAAATTTAAATTGGTATTATAGATATCACCAGGGACAAATTAGGAATATTTCAAGAAAATATGTACCTAAGAAATATTTAGTTAATCCAGTAGGTTGAAACCTATATTGGGTTCCTAAATCTTGCTTAGTCTAAATTTTAAATGAAATTAATGCTTTCAGTGATAAAATTAAACAGTGAATTTTTCTATGAGATTTTGTCTAAGGAAGTGGTTGTTGCTCCAATAACCAAGAAGACCTAGTGCCTCATCATGACCTGGAAGCCAAAATATTGAAATAAATGTTTAATTAACTTTCGGTCAAAGCATTAAAATTAGAATTAATTAATGCTTTTAAAGTTTTTCAAACATTTTTTTAAAAAAATATTTTTATACTTAGGAAAATACTTTTACGTGAAATTTTTACTTAGAAAATTCTACTTTAGTATTTTTTTTTGTATTTTCTTTCAAAAATAATTTTTTTTAAAGACTTAAATTTTTTTTCAAAAATAATTTTTTTTACTTAGAAATTTTTTTTTGAGTATTTTTTCCTTAGAAAAATTCTCTTTTATATTTAGAAAAATTTTCAAAAAAATGTTTTTGCAAAGTTGTCTAAGTTAGAATTTTTTTCTTATAATGTCACTTAGAAAATTTTCTTCAAATTTTACTTAAAAATTTTTTTACAGAGACTGTTTATTATTGCAAAAAAATTTTTAAGGATCTCAAAATTTTCTAAGTTTTTACCCTTAGATTTTTTTTCTAGGAACCCCAATTTTTATGTGATCAAAGGGGGAGAAGGAAAAGTATAAGTCTAGGGGGAGGTAGACCCAAATTTAACTAGTTTTATTTTTGCACTTACTTGCAAATTTAGTTAAGTTTATTTTATGTCTATTTTTACCCTAGCTTAACTTGGGTTGCTCACACCAAAAAGGGAGAGATTGTTGGAACCCCAAGGTTGTTTTTGGTGTGATCAACAAGTTAAGTTAGGTCTTGTGTGTTTCTAACCTCGTGTCTAAATGTGCAGGAGCTTAAGAGCACAGGTAGTCGAGTGGAAGATGCAACTAGAGAGAAGGACGGCACGCGGTGCGTCTGAGGGACGAGGCACTGCAGAAGAGTACACCGACGACGAGAAGGAAGTGTGCAGTGGTTCCGAGGGATGAAAGCCAGAGTAGAAAACTGCTCGAGGAGCAAGAGACGCAGCTAGTGAGAAGGACGACACGCGGTGCGTCCGAGGGACGAAGACTGCGGATGAGTACGCCGGCGGACGAGAAGAAAACATGCGACGATTCCGAGGGACGAGAAGCCGGAGCGGAAGCCCACTCGAGAAGACCGGAAGTTGGGTTCGGGTGAGCCCTTTTCCAGATGGCCGAGATCACCCAAGCGAGCGAATCCGGAGTTGAAGACCCGAACCAAGGCGACCAGAGCCGGAGTAGAGGACTTGGACCAAAAAAGTCAACCAAAGTTGACTTTTGGGTCCGGGGCGCCCGTTGCGTACCGGGGCGCCCGGAAGTCCATCTTTGACCAGATCG
Source organism: Zingiber officinale (assembly GCF_018446385.1). NCBI lineage: Eukaryota > Viridiplantae > Streptophyta > Magnoliopsida > Zingiberales > Zingiberaceae > Zingiber > Zingiber officinale. The sequence continues at coordinate 19,597,451 of NC_055987.1, read as the reverse complement.
AGTCTTTCACGATCTGAACGTTGGAGGATAAAGTTTTATCCCCTCTAGGGCGCCCGGAACTCTTCCAGGCGCCCCAACCAAGGCTATAAATATAGCCTTGGTCCAGAAGCTTTTAACAACTCAGAGCAATTCATTTCCAACGCTTGTACGCTTTAGTTTTAGATTAGCTTCTTTGTTTTGCGCTTTCACTGCTGTAAGAGGCTTCTCCGCCCGAAGGAGATATTAGTGCAACTTTCCTTGGATTAACAATCTCCCCGATTGTAACCAAGTAAATCTTTTTGCCTCTTCCTCTCTTTAGTTTCTGTTCAATTTATTTTATGCAAGTGTTTTGTTGAAAGTTCGAGAAGGGTGTTTTTGTTTTTGCTTTACAGGGCTATTCAACCCCCCTTCTAGCTGACCGCAACGGTCTTACAGAAGCAAGTCAACTTACTTAGATGTCTTTATCCATATCGCTTTCCTTTATTCTTGATTTGGTTTTTAACAACAACAGCACTAGCCTCCTTTCCTTTTCCCTTTCCTTTCTTAAACCATCTTTTCTTATTCTTGGAACCAGAACCTTCAATTACAAAAGCTTGACCGGAAATCCTTATGGATTCAATCCTCTCCGCCTCAAATTCAACATGGCGTGAGACATCGGTGAAAGTCTTGATACTCTCACAATGGGTCAGATTCTATTTCATCGTTTCCCAAGAATCAGGAAGGGAACGGATAACTGCTTGAACCTATTGTTCATCGGTCAACGCATAACCAACAGTCTTAAGCTCTCGAATCATGTTACCCATCTCCTTGAGATGTTGGGCCATGGCAACATTCGAGCACTTTTTACAGCTATCAAACTTGATAGTTAGCTGACGGAGCTTATTCAGACTGACTCCACTGTACTTCTCTCTATGGGCTACCCAGACGGCATGAGCAGATGGTAATGGATTATACTCAAATACCAGGTCATCCACCATTGAACTAATCAATATACCCTTAGTAATGGAGTCATTCCTTTTCCATGCTTTATAGGCATCAAGGTCACGACTGTGCTGTGCTGTAGAACCATCAGCTGGTTCTTCTATGATTTGATTTACAGCCTCTAAAACTTCTTGTTCCTCAAGAACGTATTGTATCTTGAGGTGCCAGATTTTGTAGTTATCCCCATATAATTTCTCACCCTTATTGAGTTCAGTTATGATGTTTTTAGTTGTCATGATTTACATAAATAAACACATTATTTATTATTTCAGTGTACTTCATATATGTGCAATTATTTATTGACTCAGTGTAAATTAGAGTTAGTTTACAAAATCAAGTGATAATTGTTAGAATGTATACTAAAAGCCTAGCTTTTTGTATAAATATTTATTTAGAAATAAGAATCACATTGGTCAAATGTCTACATTTATATGCTAAGTGTAGTTGTTCATTTAATTTATATTGTAGATAACATGGTGTGTGGTGTCACACACAGAAAATCATGTTATCAGTTCCTTATAAATTATAAATAGTAGCTCACGACTAAGATGGATAGGAACAAACCATTGGAATAGTCGTAGTGTAATTTGGTATTAGTTTATCTTGACTATAAAATTACACTAGTACACTCAGAGTGTATTGAGCCGGACCATTTAAGGTAGTTTCTTTTTATACTGACTGCATAAAAGAACAAAACCTTTGTTATTATGGAAGTGTATGTTCTTAATCTTGATATAATAACAAGCATATATATCTAGTATTTATTTCTTTGACTTATCAATGGGTGAGATTTAGCTCGATAAATCAAGAGGCCCGATAAGTTAGGAAATGATATTATTTATAGTGTGTGTTGTTGATTATAGAAGGAAACTGTGTCCTAGGAATCTAGGTTGATGATGTCCCCAAGAGGAGCTCATAAGGATTGTCATGTTAAACCCTACAGATGAACTTAGTCTGACATGACATGTAAGATCTTGGAAAAATATAATTAATAGGGTTATTTGGAAAATAGCCTTATAGAATTTTTTCGGAATTTTTAGAAATTTTCTGTGAATTTTTCAGAGCTCGTACGGAGGGTTTTGAGGGGATCGATCGGCGGGCACGGATAAAGCTTGTTTGGGATACTTGTTTAAGTGAGGAAAAGTTTTAAATATAAATACTTTTCTTTTTCTTATTCTTTTCCCTAAACCAATCGCCGATCCCATTCCTCTCCTCATCCGAGCTCCTTCCCTTTCTTCCTCTGTTCTCTCTCTCGCGGGCAGGCGGCGCCGAAGAGATTAGGGTTTCCAGCTCCGGCGATCGCCGATCTTCCTCTACTGGCATCAGCGGCCGTTGAGCTCAGATTCGGGCGGCGCTATTCCTCTCCGGATCGCAGACACGAAGTTGCGTCTCCTCTAGCCGACTGCCGAACCTTTTCTTCCTTGAGTGACACCATTGGGTCGAGCCTTTGCCATCCGATCGTCGATGGGAAGAGACCATTAGGGCCTTGAGGGTAAGCGACCGATCAATCCTCTTTTCTGTTCTCTGATTCCTGCCCTAGTTCGAGTCTTCTTTTCCGATTCTTTCTCGCTTCCTCGCTGATTGTGGGCGATCTCAAGTTAGGTCATGGATTCCTTCATTCTTGTTGTTGATTGAGGGTTAGAGGAATCCTTGGTACACAGAATCGAATCGGGCGACACCTTCTGGAGACAATTGGTTGAGGTGAGGTTAGGGTATTGTTTTGATCTATGGTTTCCATGGTGTGATCTACTCTGTTCTAAGGTTGATTTAGGATATTGAGATGATTGTGTGACCGAGTCTTCCTTTCCCTTGCTCACCAGAGGTATCGGGTTGGTGGACAGCAGCTACATTAGGGCTGTGAGGTTATGTTATGTTCTTGTTGTAGTGTTTCCGTGCCAGCAGCAATCTCATCTAACAGATTGCTTGGTTTCAGCAATCCACAGTAGCTTGATTTGAGGTAAGGTGTAGGATTAGGGATTTTGATACTTGTTGTGTGTTGAATTAGGTATGATCAGTGGTTGTTTGTGATTAGATAGATCTATTTGCTTAGATTAGTCTAATGGAATGATTAGGTTAAGCGTGATTAATTAGTTATTTATGTGTAGGTTTGATTGGAGGTTGTAATTGGTTAGTTGATTGTGATTAGATATAATTGTTTGAATTAATCTAATGGGGTAATTAGGGTTAGGGTAATTAATCCTAATTAACTGTTATATTTAAATTAGGTAGGTTGAGATGATTTGATTAGGGTTTTGCCCTAATTTGTTATTAGGGATTTTATTTAGCTATTCTTTTGGATTTAGCTAAATAAAATATATATATTGTTTGACACAGGACTCTGATTCGAGACAGGCGTCTCGACGTTGGATTTGGCGTGATACTACCTGCTATTTGAGGCGGGTACCCTCTGACTTATCTTTTGATAATGTCTTATGATATGTGTAGCTTATATATACTTACTAGTGGTAGATAGTAGATTATTCTCTCTCTTGGTCTTAGCTAGTTGATACCTATCACATGCTTCATCTGCTAATTGCTTTACTTCAGGATTGGATATTTTATCTCTTGCCATGTGTATATATGTTCATAGAGATGCATATCTATAATGCTCTACTCTACTGGATTAGTTGCTTTACATGTGTGATACATGCTCTTGGATTCATGATACTTACATCATTGTTATATGTGATGTCTTTGGATTTATGCTGTTTATATGATGGTTATATATATGCGTTTACCTTTTGGGCACACACATATATGGAGGAGGTTGTGTTCAGGTATGACATACTGTAGCATCATGCACCATCCTGCATGATTGCATGCTGGGCGATTGACGACTCTATTATTATTGAGCTCGTCGGCCGGCTACATAGGCCTGCACACAACGTGTTTCACTGCATGGGTAGTGGCACAGCACAGTAGGGTGTGTATGGCAGTAGCTCTGTAGTGCTCCGCTGGTCCACTCATGGGTAGTGTGACTGCAGCGTGGTAGCAGACAGGGATCCCTCCCCGTCATTGCGTACCGGGAGTTGAGAGCGTTACGCTCCCTCACTATGTTTGAGGTAGGAGGATAGGTGTACTCCGACAGCATCCCGTCCATTCGGTCACTCATCAGGGGTAGTGACGACAGAGTGCACGGTGTCACAGCCCTACCTACTCGGTCTCGCCATCGCGTGTGAGACGGCTGACTAGCGTCAGGGGTGACCATGTCATATTGCATCATATGCACATATTGCATTTATTATGATTGTTGCATATTGGATAATGCACTTGGGTGACTGCATATGATTGACATGCATACAGGATACATGCTTATTTGCTCTGACTATCTTTGTTTGTGTATGTCCACAGTCATTTGCCCAAGCCTCGCAGGTGAGTACAGTTTATTACAGTTATGCATTTTCTTATTATTCTTGCTATAGATTGTGCTTTATGCCTATTGTTGGTTATTACAGTTTATTTCAGCTCTGCATATCTGTTGAACTATTAGTAGACTATACCGTAGGTTGTATGGTTAGAGCACTGTACTATTGATCCTATGGTTTAGGAGACTGTACCTTAGGTTATTACTGGTGGATATATATTGATGTACATGTCTATTGGTTTACCTGCTGAGTTCTTTGAACTCACCCCGTTGTTACTATTTTTCAGGTTGAGATCGTCAGGAGAGATTCCAGTCGCTAGCCCCTTGGTCGCGAGGATTTCTAGATATCGTTTTCTGTATTCGCTTTTATACGTATACTTGTGATGTGGGTTTGTATTGTGGACTTTATATCGAACATTCGTGTTTGTTACTTTGTTTTCGCTGCGAATATTTCATTACTTCGTGGATTTCGTTTCTTCGTTGTAGTGAAGTATGATGTGTACGTATATCTTCGTTGATTTCTATATCATCTTTTCTTTATATAACTGCGTGGATTGTTCATATTATATCTGTGTAGAAATGTTGAATATAACTGCGTGGTTTGTTTACTTTTGATTGTATTGTTCCGGCCGTGTGTGGCCGAGGTATAGATATATGTATACTGAGATTCATATTGTCCGTTGTACAGGGGAGATGCTGCCGAAATTTCTTCTGGCAGAGTCTACCTGGGGCGTGACAATTTATTTGGTATCAGAGCTAGGCTCCGATTTTGGATTTTTGTGTCCTGGAGTTTGTTAGCGTATCTGGATTTTTGGGATTTTATCTGATACCAATTTATTTGGTATCAGAGCTATTTAGTATCAGAGCGGTTCTGATACTAGTTCTTACGAGTTTATCTGGGTATTTTCATATTTGTACGGATTCCGTCGATTTTCTCGTTTCGGAATTCTGAGGTATTTTGACGAGATTCTATTTTGTGGGGCTAAGCAGCGACAGGACATCTCCAGACGGTAAACAGGTAAAATTAGGTAATTTTATAGTTTTTATACCTGTAGAGATATCTGTGCAACATTTTGTTACAGATATGACACATACACGTGTTCCGGTACTTAGACGTGGTCGCACACGTAAGAGGCCATTAGATTCTCCTGAGACAGAGTCTTCAGAGAGGTGTCAGTGGGTTGAGCCCGTCGAGCGGACTCCTCAGTCATTGTATGGGTAGGTGCTTATCGGACCTCGATAGCTCGAACTTCGAGGTACCTACCTTGTATTACACCAGTGGTACCACCGTCAGCATATTCAAGACCTCCCAGTGAGAGTACCCGCGATATACGCCAGCCCCCTCTGCGCACTGCACACCTTGCTTGCTACTACCGTCTAGCACCCCTACATTCAGATCCGCAACGCACGCACACAGTGATCCCTCTATCGACACCCCGTACCTCCAATCGCCCCTACTTATGCCTACTCAGGTTCCACCGCAACCACCCACGGTTATGCGGCGGCACTGGTACCTCTTCCGCCTATCCCTCACCACCCATAGGATCGGCTCGGTGATTCTACCTAGTTCACCGCCAATTCCTCTGATATAGTTGCGGGACGGATCTCGGCTTTAGCAGTCGGTGAAGAGCCGATTCACATTGTTCCGTGGGGAGACCGATCCGAGCATAGCTCGATCTGGATTGAGACTATGGGCGGACATTCTTTTACATGGCTTGCTCCGAGTGGGAGAAGGCCGAGCTAGTGCTTACCACCTGCGAGATGGGGCCGAGATCCGGTGGGACACACAGCGCTCATCATAGGCGACCAGCATATTACCGGACGAGATTTAGGGAGGCATTCGAGTCGAGATATTTTCCCAAGCATATCGATGGCTCTTCAGGAGTTTTCTTTGTCTTCGACGTAAATAACCGCGATGATGGATTATAATGCCGAATTTAATCGTCTCGGTTGAGTTAGTTCACATGATCTCGATATGCTTGATTTGTCCGGGACGGGCATCTTCGAAGATGTCTAGTTTTGTACTTCATCATACACCGAGACCTTGGATAGAGCTCTCATGATTGAGTCTACTCATCGAGAGTAAATCGATAAGAAGAGAAAGTAGATCGACGGATCGTGAGGTGCAAGCAGCACATGGAATCTGCCGGCTAGACCAGGAACTTCGCACGGCTCGTACTTGGGTCATCCACCGACCAGCGCTTGAACGGTCCGACCGTTCCTTTCCCTTTCGAGAATGGAAGCGATCCCTGGTGACTCTTCGCACGATGAGGATCTCGAGATCACATCACCTCTGCGTGCGCCTTAGGATAGTCGGCGCTATTATTGCACACCGCCTGGCACTTGAGAGATTGTCATGAAGGCTCTCAAGATCTGATCTCGGGATCTGTCCGGGAGGACAGTCGATCGGGAGGACTCAGCCGAGAGGCGCGAGCCCAATCTTCACACCGTCGTCAGAGGAGCCCGCGACTTGCGATATGGCATGCACGGTCGGAGCATTCCAAAGATACGATGGAGTCCGAGGTTCTATTTCGGACCTCGAGTGCTACCATCGGCATCGAACCAGACCCATGATTCTGCGCATTCCATAGCACCTCCTTCGCCAACCATTCTAGCCCCGCTGGTTCAAGACCATGGCGACTTCGAACTCGTCTGACGACCGGCGGACCTTTGGCGATTACCGCCTACCACCGTCGGATCTCGGACGAGTTCATGCGGTCACCGAGAGGATGCACACCGCGGATCGATCCGTTTCCGCCAGATGCGGTTTTACTTTATGCATTTCTGCTGATATGCTAATTGATACGGGTAGTTCACATTCTTTTATATCTTGTGCATTTATGAGAGAGATTGGTAGACTACCTTCTCATAGACCGCGGCGACTGACTTTCTCCTTACCATCCGGTGATACTTGGATGTCACCAGGAGGTCGAGGTTGTCCGTTAGATTTTGGTAGCATTATACTCACTGTAGATTTGTTAGTACTGGAGATGGTCGAGTTCGATATTATCACAGGTATGGATTGGTTGCTTATCATGCCACGTTGATTGCGAAGAGGGTGGTTACGTTTCGACGTCCAGAACCAACCCTCTTGGGATTTCACCGCATCGGAGACGACGGGATATCAACCATTTCTGCGATACAGGCAGTGGATGTCTATTCTATTATCCTTGATTAATACCGATGCAGGTTCTCAGCCTCTCGAGACGTCCGTGGTCCGAGTATCCGACATTTTCAGACGAGTTACGGGTTTACCTTCCAAGGCAAGTGGCGTTGCTATTGAGTGATTCGGGGACTACACCAACATCGAAAGCTCCTTATCGTATGGCACAAAGAGTTGGACGAACTAAAGGTCCAACTCCGAGTTATTGGATAGGGATTTATTGCCTAGTGTATCTCCGTGGGGTCTCATTATTCAAGAAGAAGGATGGTACTACGAGGTTGTGCATCGATTATAGGCGGTGAATGCGGTGACTATCGAAATAAGTACCCTTGCCACGGATTGAGGATTTATTTGATCAGCTCGAGATACATTAGTGTATTCTAAGATTGATCTGCGATGCGGATATCATCAATGAGAGTTAGAGATTCGATATTCAAAGACAGATTTCGCACCAGTACGGACATTACGAGTTTTTGGTAAAGTCATTTGGGCTTACCAATGCTCCACAGATTATGGATTTGATGAACCGTATCTTTTGGAGTATCTGGATCGGTTTGTGATTGTATTTATCGATGACATATTAATCTATTCACGTTCCGAGGAGCATCCACAACACTTTGCATAGTCTTGGAGACTCTTCAACGACATTATCTATGCGAAGTTCAGCAAGTGTGCATTTTGGCTTTCCTCGGTTGGTTTTCTAGGACATGTGGTTTCTAGCCGAGGTATTTCGAAAGATCCTCGGAAGATCGAGGCTATCACTAGAGCAGGTCAAGTCGATCCGAGATCCGCAGTTTCTTGGGACCGGCCGGATATTACTGACGCTCGTTGAGGGTTTCTCGGATTGCTATGCCATTGACACGTCGACTAGGAAAGGCGTGAAGTTCACGTGGTCGAGGCTTGCAGACCGGCTTCCGGAGGTCGGAGATTAGTATCGACCACAGTTTGGTTTTACCTTGGTGATGACGGATTAACTTTTATCTGACGCATCTCTTGAGGGGTTGGGTGTTGATTGGCAAGGTAGTCTCTTATGCTTCTCGTCGGTTGAAGGGCGTGAGAAGAACTACCAGTACATGATTTAGAGCTAGCCGCTATTATCTTTGCTTTGAAGATTTGGCGACATCATCTTTATGGTATTACTTTTGAGATTCTTGATCATAAGAGTCTCAAATATATTTTCACTCAGAAGGAACTCCGCCAGAGGAGATGGATGGAGTTCTAAAGGATTATGATTGTACTATTAGCTACCATCCGGGTAAAGCTAATGTGGTCACCGATGCACTTAGCGGGAAGTCCAGGAGGACTTTAGCTTGTCATCGAGTTTTAGTCACGGACTTGATTCGGGGATTCTCCGAGCTCGGCCTTGAGGCGAGCAGGGACGAGGCGAGTATTCGTTACCATGGTTGCTCGACGTCGATCGGGATGAGGATTCGAGAGGCCCAGCCGGAGATCAACACTTATAGTTCATTAGCGCGATAGCCGGACGACAGCGATTTGACCGGATAGATAGCGGTATTATTTATTTTCGAGGCAGATTATGTGTGCCTCAGTCTCACCCGGTCATGGAGGAGTTACTTCAGGAGGCTCATCGCTCTAGATTTGCTAACCACCCAGGCGGGACCTGTATGTATCGGGATTTGAGGCGTTCCTATTGGTGGAACGGTATGAAGAAGGACATCGCGGAGTTTGTTGCTAGATGTCTTATCTGTCAGCAGGTGAAGGCTGAGCACCAGAGACCTGCTGGGTTACTTCAGAGGATCCCTATTCCAGAGTGGAAGTGGGAGCATATTACTATGGATTTCGTGGTAGGATTGCCTAGGACTCGACGAGGCCATGATGCGATTTGGGTAATCATTGACCGATTAACCAAATCCGTACACTTTTTAGTGATCCGAAAGACTGATTCTCTGGATCGATTAGCAGAGTTATATTGTCAAGAGGTTATTCAAGAGGTTATCAGATTGCATGGTGTTCCGTTGAGTATTATATCAGATAGAGACCCACGATTCACGTCCCGGTTCTGGCAGAGTCTGCAGCAGGCTTTGGGCACATAGCTCCATTTCAGTACGGCATTCCATCCACAGACAGATGGACAGTCAGAGCGGACCATTCAGACTTTTGGAGGACTTGCTGAGGTCTTGCGTTATGGATTTCGGAGGCAGTTGGGAGGACCACCTGCCATTAGTGGAGTTCGCCTACAACAACAGCTATCATTCTGCTATCCAGATGGCACCGTTTGAGGCGTTGTATGGTAGGCCTTGTCGAACAACCATCCTCTGGGAAGAGGTTGGGGAGGCCCAGTTGGTAGGACCTCAGAGAGCTCAGCAGGATGCAGAGTTAGTTCGTACTATCAGACGGAGGATGTCAGAGGCTCAGGACCGTCAGAAGAGTTATGCTGATCAGAGACGGAGACCCCTGGAGTTCTCCATTGGTGATCATGTATTTCTTAGAGTTTCACCCACGAAAGGGGTGAAGAGATTTGGTCTCCGAGGTAAGCTAGCTCCCCGATATAATGGGCCATTCCAGATCTTGAAGAGGATTGGAGCAGTAGCTTATCGTCTGGCGCTACTACCATCTCTAGTTGGCATTCACGATGTATTCCATGTATCTATGCTGAGGAGATACGTATCCGATCCGGCACATGTTCTGTCAGATATATATATTCCTATTCAGCCTGATGTTACTTACGAGGAGGTTCCAGTGCGGATTCTGGACCATAGAGAGCGTCAGCTGCGAAACAAGACTGTCCGACTGGTTAAAGTCGGATGGCAGCATCATTCTGACGAGGAGGCTACATGGGAGCTCAAGGATACAATCCGAGCTCGATACCCTCATCTTTTTGCTTGAGGTATGTGGGTTAGAGTTTCTTTCAGCATTTATACTGTTTGGTTATATTATAGTGTTTGCTGCTGGTTATAGCGAAATTTGGAGACCAAATTTTTATTAGTAGGGGAGGATGTAAGATCTTGGAAAAATATAATTAATAGGGTTATTTGGAAAATAGCCTTATAGAATTTTTCCGGAATTTTTAGAAATTTTCTGGGAATTTTTCAGAGCTCGTACGGAGGGTTTTGAGGGGATCGATCGGCGGGCACGGATAAAGCTTGTTTGGGATACTTGTTTAAGTGAGGAAAAGTTTTAAATATAAATACTTTTCTTTTTCTTATTCTTTTCCCTAAACCAATCGCCGATCCCATTCCTCTCCTCATCCAAGCTCCTTCCCTTTCTTCCTCTGTTCTCTCTCTCGCGGGCAGGCGGCGCCGAAGAGATTAGGGTTTCCAGCTCCGGCGATCGCCGATCTTCCTCTACTGGCATCAGCGGTCGTTGAGCTCAGATTCGGGCGGCGCTATTCCTCTCCGGATCGCAGACACGAAGTTGCGTCTCCTCTAGCCGACTGTCGAACCTTTTCTTCCTTGAGTGACGCCATTGGGTCGAGCCTTTGCCATCCGATCGTCGACGGGAAGAGACCATTAGGGCCTTGAGGGTAAGCGACCGATCAATCCTCTTTTCTGTTCTCTGATTCCTGCCCTAGTTCGAGTCTTCTTTTCCGATTCTTGCTCGCTTCCTCGCTGATTGTGGGCGATCTCAGGTTAGGTCATGGATTCCTTCATTCTTGTTGTTGATTGAGGGTTAGAGGAATCCTTGGTACACAGAATCGAATCGGGCGACACCTTCTGGAGACAATTGGTTGAGGTGAGGTTAGGGTATTGTTTTGATCTATGGTTTCCATGGTGTGATCTACTCTATTCTAAGGTTGATTTAGGATATTGAGATGATTGTGTGACCGATTCTTCCTTTCCCTTGCTCACCAGAGGTATCGGGTTGGTGGACAGCAGCTACATTAGGGCTATGAGGTTATGTTCTGTTCTTGTTGTAGTGTTTCCATGCCAGCAGCAATCTCATCTAACAGATTGCTTGGTTTCAGCAATCCACAGTAGCTTGATTTGAGGTAAGGTGTAGGATTAGGGATTTTGATACTTGTTGTGTGTTGAATTAGGTATGATCAGTGGTTGTTTGTGATTAGATAGATCTATTTGCTTAGATTAGTCTAATGGAATGATTAGGTTAAGCGTGATTGATTAGTTATTTATGTGTAGGTTTGATTGGAGGTTGTAATTGGTTAGTTGATTGTGATTAGATATAATTGTTTGAATTAATCTAATGGGGTAATTAGGGTTAGGGTAATTAATCCTAATTAACTGTTATATTTAAATTAGGTAGGTTGAGATGATTTGATTAGGGTTTTGCCCTAATTTGTTATTAGGGATTTTATTTAGCTATTCTTTTGGATTTATCTAAATAAAATATATATATTATTTGACACAGGACTCTGATTCGAGACAGGCGTCTCGACGTTGGATTTGGCGTGATACTACCTGCTATTTGAGGCGGGTACCCTCTGACTTATCTTTTGATAATGTCTTATGATATGTGTAGCTTATATATACTTACTAGTGGTAGATAGTAGATTATTCTCTCTCTTGGTCTTAGCTAGTTGATACCTATCACATGCTTCATCTGTTAGTTGCTTTACTTCAGGATTGGATATTTTATCTCTTACCATGTGTATATATGTTCATAGAGATGCATATCTATAGTGCTATACTCTACTGGATTAGTTGTTTTACATGTGTGATACATGCTCTTGGATTCATGATACTTACATCATTGTTATATGTGATGTCTTTGGATTTATGCTGTTTATATGATGGTTATATATATGCGTTTACCTTTTGGGCACACACATATATGGAGGAGGTCAGTGTTCGGTATGACATCAGTAGCATCATGCACCATCCTGCATGATTGCATCTTGGGGCGATTGCGACTCCATTATTGTTGAGCTCGTCGGCCACATAGGCTGCACGACAACGTGTTTCACGCATGGGTAGTGGCCATAACGTGAGGGGTGTGTATGGCGGTAGCTCTGTGAGTGCTCCAGGTCCGCTCATGGGTAGTGTCGGTATAGTGAGCGGACAGGATCCTCCCGTCATTGCGCATCGGAGTTGAGCGTTACGCCCCTCACTATGTTTGAGGTAGGAGGATAGGTGTACTCCAAGGCATCCCGTCCATTCGGTCACTCATCAGGGGTAGTGACGACAGAGTGCACGGTGTCACAGCCCTACCTACTCGGTCTCGCCATCGCGTGTGAGACGGCTGACTAGCGTCAGGGGTGACCATGTCATATTGCATCATATGCACATATTGCATTTATTGTAATTGTTTCATATTGGATGATGCACTTGGGTGACTGCATATGATTGACATGCATACAGGATACATGCTTATTTGCTCTGACTATCTTTGTTTGTGTATGTCCACAGTCATTTGTCCAAGCCTCGCAGGTGAGTACAGTTTATTACAGTTATGCATTTTCTTATTATTCTTGCTATAGATTGTGCTTTATGCCTATTGTTGGTTATTACAGTTTATTTCAGCTCTACATATCTGTTGAACTGTTAGGAGACTATACCGTAGGTTGTATGGTTAGAGCACTGTACTATTGATCCTATGGTTTAGGGGACTGTACCTTAGGTTATTACTGGTGAATATATATTGCTGTACATGTCTATTGGTTTACCTGCTGAGTTCTTTGAACTCACCCCGTTGTTACTATTTTTCAGGTTGAGGCCGTCAGGAGAGATTCCAGTCGCTAGTCCCTTGGTCGCGAGGATTTCTAGATATCGTTTTCTGTATTCTCTTTTATAGGTTTGTATTGTGTACTTTATATCGAACATTCGGGTTTGTTACTTTGTTTTCGCTGCGAATATTTCATTACTTCGTGGATTTCGTTTCTTCGTTGTAGTGGAGTAGAATGTGTATGTATATCTTCGTTGATTTCTATATCATCTTTTCTTTATATAACTGCGTGGATTGTTCATATTATATCTGTGTAGAAATGTTGAATATAACTGCGTAGTTTGTTTACTTTATTATTCCGGCCTTGTGTGGCCGAGGTATAGATATATGTATCTGAGATTCATATTGTCCGACAGTGCAGGGAGATCTTGAGAAATTTCTTCCTGTGGTACACCAGGGTGATATGACAGGTTGATTGGTACTAATCTTAAAGCTAGATATTAATTAAGTAGTTGTCAGTAACTCATTTAATTAGTGGGCATTCGATATCTTAAACACAGGGAGATTAACACACTTATGATAAGAAGGAGCCTATATAGTAATATGAGATTGTGCGGTAGTTCAATAATAACTCTTTAGTAGTATGAGTTATTATTGATGAACTCGAGTTGGGTGTTCAAGGCGAACACGGGAAGCTCAAGTTCATCGGGAGACCAAAACCAATTCCTCCTCTTGGTCCCTGTCGTAGCCACTTATTTATAAAGTGTTATACCCACCTTCTTACCCATCCTAAGGTAGCCGGTCAAGCCAAGCTTGGAGCCCAAGCAAGGGTCGGCGAAGATCAAGCCTTGATGGAGCAAGTAGGTGGCTCTCAACCCAAGTTGCTACAAATAAAATAAAAAGGATTTTTATTTTTTAAAATATTTCCTTATGTAGAAGTCATGATTTAAAAGAGAATTTAAAAATTAAATCTTTCCTTTTATAGTCTCTATAAAAGATTAAGAGAAAGGTTTGATATCTTTCCTTATTTGCAGTTAAAAGGAAGATTTTAATTTTTTGATAAAACTTTCCTTTTTTTGTAACCATCATCATGGTTTTAAAAAAGACTTTTAAAAAATTATAAATCTTTCCTTTTATAGCTTTCTACAAAAGATTAAAAGAAAGATTTGATATCTTTCCTTATTTGTAAATTGAAAAGAAAGATTTTAATTTTGAGAAAATTTTTCTTTTTGTAATTATCCACATGTTTTAAATGAGAGATTTTAATTTATAAAAGTTTCATTTTATAACCAACCATGAAGGGAATTTTTTAAAGAAAAATTTTTATTTTAAAATTTTCAGAAACAAATTAGAAAGTTTTAATTTTTGTTTAAAACTTTCCTTGTTTGGAGGACAATGAGGTGGCCGGCCATTAGAGGTTTAATAAGGAAATTTTAATTAAATTTTCCTTCTTAAACATTGGCAAGGAATATAAGGAAGTTTTATTTATAAAACTTTCCTTATTTGCCAAGACCAATGAATATAAAAGAGAGGGTAGAGGTGCTCAGGTGCCTCACCTCACAACTACATATCATCTATTATTTCCTCTCCTCTCTTCCTTGGTGTGGCCGACCCTCATCCTCTCCTCCTTTTCTTCTTCTTTGGCCAGCGGCATTAACTCTCTAGGAGACTCTTGGTGGCTGGATTTTGCTTGGAGAAGAAGTAGAGAAAGGAGGCTTTGTTTCTTTGCATCCCTTGGAGCTTGGTTGGTGGCCGAAGACCTTCATCTCTAGGAGATTCTTGGTGGTCGAAACTTGCAAAGAGAAGGAGTCTTGGGTGGATTCTCGTCTCGGTAGATCGTCGCTCACACAACGTCCGAGATAAGAAGAGGAATACGTCAGAAGATCGTGAGGTATATAAGCTATAAAATGTATAACTAGTTATAAGTTTTCGTATCATAACTAGTTCATCCTTTTGTTTAGATCTTGAAATACCAAACACAAGAGGCTAGTGATTCTAGGTTTCGGATTTGTGATTCGAATTTATATTTCTTTTGGTTTTTTCGATCTTGTGATTCGATTGTTCTTAATGGTTAAACCTAGGGTTACTATAAGAAGACGGAATATTGAATTCCTTTGAAAGGCTTTGTCGAGGCAATGGTGGATGATCTCATACCTAAGAAGGCCTAATGTCTCACCATGTTTGACCTAGGAGTCGATCTCAGAAATAAATATTTAATCAAATTTGTAACATGGGTGGATTTGGATCAATAATGTTAAGCATCATTTATGATCCAAGTCTAAACCTCTAAGAACAGATAAGTTAAATTTGGAATCAATAATGTTATGTTCTATTTGCGATTCCAAGTTTAATTTCTAAAGAACACAAATAGGTTGTTAGGAAAGGTTCAGGACTTGTTCAAAATTTTTGTACAGGGGAACCAGTACGATATTCCGAATAGCAACCAACAATAACATTGTTTCCGCTCATCATTTGTATGTTCTAATCTAATCAACATTGATCAATCATATTACACATATCCCATCTAATGAACGAATCATTATTAAAATGAACTAATCATTTTTCATATGAACTAATCATTTTTCATATGAACTAATCATATGGATATATGAATGAATCATATTCACATGAACTAATCATGTCATGAAATGAACTAATCATTTCTAAGTTTGTTAACATATAACATAACTTTTCATTATATAATTTGTTCGTATATAACAACATAAATTATTACATGACTCAAAAACTGCATAAGCTAACACTGTTCGTACATAACGAAAGTAAATAGAACACTAGTAACATAGATAAGCTAGCACTAGTGGGTAATTGCATCCCGTTTGCCCCGGATTCTATGATGGGTGGTTCAACCTCAGATGTATCCATCAAATCCATTTCTGGATCTTCTACACATTCTTGAGGATCCTTCTCTGATTCTTCGGGATCCATCTCTATATCCTCCTCGGGATCCATCTCTGGATCCTCCTCAAAATCTTCAGGATCCATTTCTAAATCCTCTTCAAATTCTTTGAAGTTCATCTCCGGATCATCCTCAGATTCTGCGGGATTTGGATCCTCCTCTAAATCTTCAGAATCCATTTCTGGATCCTCTTCAGATTCTTCGAGGTCCATTTCTTCGGGATCTGGATCCTCTTCAGATTCTAAAGGACCCCATTATAAATGAAGTAACTCCCTACACATCTCTGAATATAAGATGTGCCCATCAGAATCATCCCAAAGTTGGAATGTTATCTGCCTTAGATGTTCCGATAATGAATAAACCAGAGACCATCTTCTTTCCTTTTCCTAGACTGGATACCCTTCTCGCTCGAGATTCTAGAACAACCAATCGAGCCGACCAATAAGTCTACTGACTCTGTGATTCGGGTCATATTCCAGCTTCTTGATCTCCTCCCATAGCTCATGTTGTCGTTCATAGCGACCAGTCATCGTGTATATCGTTCTTTGTATCTAGAATTGAAAATCATGATGTCAGTACAAAATCGACAGACTAGTAACAAAAACCGGTCTATTTCAATTCCCACATATAGAACAAAATATACAGAATGCACAGGCAATTAAGAAAAACAAATTTCCTTATTTTGGGGAGTCTCATGTGACTGACACATTGGACCGATCGATCAGGAATCCGGATCTTAAGCTTAATCTATTGTCCTCATTAGAACTAATCTAATTGGACAGGGATTTCTGACCTATATTCTGTTATTGTTTAAGCTCATTTGAGTCAATCTCAGACTTATTGATCAAACTTAGGTTCATTTGATTAGTCCAATTACTCATTGAATTAAGTCTGACCCATTAGAACAAATCTAATCTTTTTGATCAAATCTGATACAACAGAACTAATTTTGTCATATTTGATCAACCCAACTTCTGTAATCAAGATCACCCCAATTGATTCAATAATAAATCGAACTGGTTAAACCAACAAATAATTTGAACCAGCTTTAGGTATCATTGAATCAAACTGGTCTACTTAAATCAACTAATAATTTAAACCAGACCTGAGTTTGATTGGACAAATTGGTATGGTTCCATTTTTAATAAATTGGACCATAACTTAATTAAATATTTATTTATTAATTAATAAATATATTTCTTTATGTATTTAATTCATTAATAAATATATTTAATTAAATTTTATATCACTGTTCATGTACGTGAAAAAAAAATAAAACGATGCATGCACTTTGTTTTTTTTTTTCATTTACACGTTTTTTTTTCTTCGTCACCGTCAAAAGCATTGTACATCTTTTTTTTTTCAATCTCAATCAATTCATGAATTGATTCGTTGTTTTATTTTTTTTTCACTCTTGTATTGATTTATGAATCGATTCAAGTGTGTCTCCTCAGGGCGGTGCGATGGTTAAGACATAGGGTGTTGCCACATGAGGTCTTGAGGTCGAAACTCGATGTGACCGAGCATAACTTCCTCCATGTCTTAGCCATTTGCACTAATGGCTAATAGTCACCCGTGATTTACCTCCTCCGTGTTAGCCTAGGAACGGGTTGGCGGGGGCACTGAGGGCGAGCGAATCACCTTTTGCCACATGAATCGATTCAAGTGCACGGTGCTTCGTCAAAATAGCACTGTTCATCCTTTTCTCTCTTCAATCGATTCAAGAATCGATTAAATTACTGTACGCAATTTTGAATCGGTTGAAAAAAAATTTCAATTGATGAACAGTGCTCACTGTTCATCTTCTTCTTCGCGACAGAAGAAGAAAAAATGCGAGATTTTTCGCGTCGATTTTCATGCTTTCAAATCTATGCTCTGATACCATTGTTGGTTCTTTTGAGAGCATGAAACAAAACGAAATTAAAGCGGTAACGACTCACAGTGATATCCCGAAGAAATCGCCGAAGAATCGTCGAAGAAGTCGCTACTACTGTCGTCGAGAAGATCACCACTCGGAACCTCCTCGAACTTTTCCACGAACCAAATCCCAGCCTCTGGACGTTCTCTAGCGCTCTCTGATCACCTCACACAATTTCGCTTGCGCTCTCTAATCACCTTCACAAACCTTCTGCTGTGATCATCTAATCTCTTCTCAAAGGCTTGGACACACCTTTATAAGAAGACTAAGGAAGATGAAGGGGAAAGGACGTCCCTTCGTCTCCTTGGCGTTTACAGCAGTTTGCAGCAACGAGAGAGACGAAAGGACTCTGTTTCCCTTCGTCTCCTGTAACGCCCAACATCAATGAGCCCTCGTGTTTCAAAAGATGATATCCTTCACTACAAAACAGTTCAATATCACTTCTGTAAAAAAAATTGAAATCTGGCAGCCCCGTGAGTGTCCATACTTATTCAATTCTATAAACATGATAATTAAAAAAATGATAAATTCAGTTAGTATTTTTAATTATTCTTATGACCGGTCCGATTCTATAAAATATTTTTATCAGTATTAGGATAAATTAGGAAACACGTACAACGAACAATCTAAAAGTTCAGCATCATTTAATTACGCACCTCATTTACGCTTTGTTTGAGAGAATGAAAAAAATAAATTTTTTTATGTAAAGGAAAAGAAAGTGAGGGAAGAGAGTTTTTCCCTTTCATAATATGAAAGGAAATGAAAGAAAAATTTTGTTAAAAAAAAATATTAATTTTTATTCCAAATAATTTCCTTTCTTTCCTTTCCTCAGCTCTCAAATAAAACAACACATCATTTCTTTCCTCTCCCTTTCTCTCTCCTTTCTTTCTTTTCTTTTCCCTTCCAACTTCCAAATTAAGTCTTAGAGAAAAAATTTATATAATATCTCATCACGATACTATAGTCCTGAGGACATAATCATCATAATTAATACAGCTGATGATTAATACCGCTCCAGATTGAGGGCACAATAACAGACGAAGCATCTTAAATTAAAGTGAAACAAGCGGACCGCAGTGTTCACGAATCTCAAAAATGAATAAAAAGTTACAGAAAAAGATCTTTATAAAACCACCCCAAATTCCTAGGGTAGGAGTTCGGTGTTATTGGGCCAATTGGGCCTAGCTGCCACAATTTCCAAGAATCCATAAATTTGTGTTCGCCGAACTAATTGAAATAATTCCCACTAAATTTGTGTTATGGATTTAGTTTATTAATTGAAAATTGTCTAAAAAATGCACTAATAATAATAATTCACACTAAATTTCTAATCTTCTAAACATAACTTGTATTGTAAATCAATTTAGAGTTAAATTTATTTTTTGCAGGTCAAAATTAAATTTAATTGATAATCTTTAAATTTTTATTAGTTTTAGTAAGTAATTTTTAATTTTTTTTATTGATTGTAGTTGGATTTGATCAATAATTTTTTATTTTTAGTGATCAAAATTAGGTTTAATAAATATTTTTTAAATTTTTTACTAGATAAAATTAAATTTGATTAATAATATTAATTTTTTAATATTAAAGTTAGATTTGACTCGTAATTTATATTTTTTACTGTCAAAATTTTGTTAATATTTTTTAATTTTTTATTAATCAAAATTTGATTTACTTGTCAAAATTGGGTTTATCTAATAAACTAAAAATATTTATTAGTTATAGTTATATTTATTAGTAAAAGCCCTATTATTAGGATCAAATATTTAATAAAGTATTTTATTTAATAAGATATTATAAAATATTTGATGGATCTCACTTAGGGGTGTTAATTCAATTAATTTGATACTAATTTAATATAATTTTTTATTTCTTAAATCAATCTGGTTAATTAGGTGTTAATCGAAATAATCAATTTTTAATTTAATTTAATTAATTCGATTTTAATAAAATTTTCATCCGATTCGATTACTCAATATTAAATTAATATAATTGAAATGAATTTTACCGTTTCAATATCATTTCATAAAACAAAAAGTCACGACACATATATCTAAAATACTAAACAATTAATAATAAGAATAAATAATATATATATATAACAATAATAATTAAAATTAATATAAATTTAATCTAATTAAATTTATTTAGAATAATAATAATATAAATAATAGTTAATACAAAAAATTATATGATTATATAGATTTTTTAAAAAATTTAAAATTATTTTTATTATATTTTATAATATTATATATTAAACTGATTATATTTTTAGAAAATGAATTTTATTTATTAAAATATAAGTTCTAAATTTCCATTAACCTGCTTCTTCTCTGTCTTCTCTCACGTTTCGCGCCTCACACGTCGAAACCCTAAATCGCCGCCCCCGCCGCCGCCTTCTTCGACAGCACGCCAGCTTGCCGATCAGGCCACGCCGGAGCGTCTCCGACGTCGTTGTTCGATTAATCCGGAGGGTCTCGAATCTCAGGTACTTCTTCAGTTCTTCTCTTCTCTCCGTCCAGCCTGTTGAGTTCGCCTCTCTTTCCGCCCCGCCCCCGCCCCCGCCCCCGCCCCCTGCGGCCTGCTCCTGCGGTGCGCTCGGCCGCGGGAGGCTCCATCGCTTGTTCCCACTGATTCAGCTTTTTTTTCGTGTTTTTTTTAGGACTCCGACGGGCATCTTACCAGATACTAGTTCATTCTAAAGCAAATCGAGCAACTAGATAGACAGAAAAAGAAAAAATGAACCCATTGACGCTGGTGAAGCGTACTCAGAAGATTAATTTGACTGAGGCGGCGCTAGGTATTTCGGATGGGGCCTCTTGGCACGCTAAGTACAAGGACTCTGCCTACATCTTTATTGGTGGCATTTCCTTCGACCTCACGGAAGGCGACCTTCTTGCAGTCTTTGCACAGTAGGTCCTCTCTCTCGTTAATATTATTATGATAATTGTTTGCTTACTCTTCTCTACTGCAAACTGCACTTAAATGTCAAAGTTGAACTTTTTTTCTTTAGATTATTATACATCGCTGTTCTTGGATTTGGGTTGGTGCCTGCATAGCCATGGCTATCAGTGTTGTTATATTGTTTCCTAATTTCCAGTAGCCTAAAAATTCTTAAAAAATAATGAATAAACTACTGATCTATCAAATGCTAGCTTTTATTACGCAAGCAATTCATGTTCTTCACATATTCAATTTATATAAAAAGGGGCAGCTGTGAAGCTCCCGCTAGTGCGGAGTCTTGGGGAAGGGTTGGACCACAGTGGATCTATTGTATGCAGACTTATCTTATATTTTGCAAGAGATTGTTTTGGCGACTCGAGCCCATGATCTCAAGGTCACATGACAACAACTTTACCGTTGCGCTAAGACTTCCCTTCAGTTTGTAATTTCTCTTAAATAAGTCCATGATGAACTGATTTTGGTTAAAATTCAGTGAAATCATGGACGAGTCCAATATGCATTGGTAACTACTAAGGCCTGCATCACGTTGTTTAAGCAGTTATAATTGAATATCATGTTCGGTTTAGTAGTCAAACTTGAAATAAATATGTCACATTATTATTGAATTATTTTCCGGAAAAGCATGGCATATTCAATTTTAATGTTGTAGCTTTTGTTTCTACAACTAGTAGAGCAATCAGTTGTTGGCCTAGGGACGGGTTGGCGGGGGCGCTGGGGCGAGCGAATCGCCTTTTGCCGCATGAAGTAAAAAAAATTAAATTGTCATTATCACTTAGGAGATTCAA
This sequence comes from Zingiber officinale, assembly GCF_018446385.1. Taxonomy (NCBI): domain Eukaryota; kingdom Viridiplantae; phylum Streptophyta; class Magnoliopsida; order Zingiberales; family Zingiberaceae; genus Zingiber; species Zingiber officinale. The sequence goes on along the minus strand of NC_055987.1, from coordinate 19,575,800 downwards.
GAGAGATTCATAAGATCTGTAATTGGTCTTAGCTAATAGAAGTTCATCAAAGTTTTCCAAAGAATATCCATCGCAACTAAAATTCTTATGATTAACTTGGATGAAATTAACTTATTAGGTCCATCTGTTAATCGAAAATGTTCCAGCTCTAGTTGATAGTAGACCACTCATCTAAGCTTATAAGACTTCTTTATTGGCTCACAACTCACCATGTGAACTAAGCTAGGACATTGCAATCTCCCTCACTTAAGGATTGACATCCCTTTAGAACACTAAGGGCAACTCATAGCTTAGAATCATCCCTAATTAGCATGCCTAATCAATGGCATGTAAGGCTCAATGATGCCTATACCATCACATATGTAGCCTTCCAATGCCTCTCCAAGCATAAGATTAGGATGCCAATTTTTAAAGTCCGCTTAGAGGAAATAAGTGACCCATTAACTCGCTAGATCCAACCTCCGACCCAAATGCCTAAGCTCTATATGATAGTAGCTCACTTATGTAACCTCCTTATTAATTTACTACTTTGCATACGAGGCTAAACTGGTTGTCACAAGAATCCAGAAAAATAATCTTGAAACTATGGCAAGGGAATGCCTCAAATCTTTGCAATAACATACTACTAAAACCAAAGATCCCTTACCATTTCTTTTAGTTTTGATAATAGGTGAGCAAAATAATGGTGAAATATTATACATCAACAAAGAAGTGTTTTTATAGGTTACTGGAAATCTAGCATATGCTAAATTACCCTTTATGCAACGTAAGAGCACTTTAGTTGAACTAGGTAACCTTCCTGCTCTGTTGGTTCCTTGTTTGCTCAATTCCAACATTGATTCAATCACGCCTATATTTGATGTAAACCTTGCTGTTAGTCATGAGATGCCTGATCCTAGCTGGTTAACTAAGATTGTTAGCAACTCTCTTTGCACACTTAGGTTGTTCTAATCAAATGAAAACTAAAACTCCCATATTGATGTATTTTTCGCCTAACCAAAATCTTGTTCTTTGTAATGATTGTAGAATTTCTTGATCCTTTTGAGGGTGACACACCTCAGTCAAAGTACTTTTTTTTCATCTTAAAACTGCAATCGATGATTTTGATAACTCTGCATCGGCTTTATATTTACTGAGTACACTCTTATACAAATGTCAGGTATGGAGAGGTTGTTGATGTTAATCTTGTGAGAGACAAGGCTACTGGTAAGTCGAAAGGTTTTGCCTTCCTTGCATACGAAGATCAAAGGAGTACTATCCTGGCTGTAGGTGTGTTGTTTGTATCTCTATTTACTCTCTGTATATATTGCCACTCACATGTAAATGACAATTACAAATTTTGTGTTTGTATTTCCTTTTGCAGATAATTTAAATGGGGCTAAGATCCTTGGTCGAATTGTGAGAGTTGATCATGTTAGTAATTATAAGAAAAAGGAAGAAGAAGAAGAAGATGAGGAGGAGCGGCAAAAGAAGAGAGAGGCACGAGGTGTATGTCGTGCCTTTCAAAGAGGTGAATGCAAGTGGGGTGATGCATGCAAATTTTCTCATGATGAACAGGTATGATTTTTTTGATAGTTGAAACACATCAGTGTTAAAGTCATTACTTTCTCTAGTTGGAAATTTGAGAAAATATTAGCAATGGCACCAGTTTGAATCATTTTGGTTTCATTAGTTTGAGCTAAATCCCTTTTATATTTTTGCACCGTCTAGTATGATTCTTGTTAGGTTGAATTTAAGTACATTAATGCATATAGATTTGCCTAGTTTGGAGAGTCAATTGGTCTTAATTTATGCAAGGAGATCCTAATGCAGAACGAAGGATAATTCCTGCATAAAATGTACAAATCACTGCCATCACTTTGATTAGCAATGAGTCGTAAGAGTCATATATGGGAATAGCTGTCAAATGACAGTGTACAAGTATGTTTCTTTTGAGTTAGTTACTTTGAAGAACTTAGTTTCCAATTACCATAGCAGATGCTCCTTTTTGATAAAAATATAACATTTTTTTTGACAGATGATTCTCATTGCTTTTATATGTTTTTGCATTCTGAATTTTTTTTCCCTTTTTTCTTTGTAGGCTCATTACATGTTTTACTCTGTAATTGAATTGTTTGTGGCCATATATGATTGACTTGTGTTTATTTGGCAGAGATGTGCAAACACAGGCTGGGGAGCCAAGGACCGCGAGCCAAGATGGAATCATGACAAATATGATGAGCCTCCTAAGAGTCGAAAAAATATCTCACAACGGACGTCAGATCATAACGAGTATCATCACAAGGCAAGGGAGGGCGATGACGAGGACATACATCACAGGAAGTCAAAGAGGGACAACTACTCAGAGAGGTGGAGATTGAAAGGAGATCATGAGGAGAAGCGTCATAGGCACGAGAGAGAACGCTCCACCCGCCACCGGAGTAGGGAAGATGAAGAATCTCAAAGGAGAACTCGCACATAGGGACTTTTACTTTAGTGTGGTCCATGATGTACACTTTGATGATCCATATTGTGGACCATAATTTCTACAAATGTAAAGAACATGGTAATTTATTTTCAACCAACTTGAGGGCAACTGTAATGGGGGTTTATAACTAGGGTTTATGCTATAAACCCCTCATTATAAACCTCACCCTCCATTGCATGAATGAGGTTTGTAATTTTTTTTTTATAAATCGGTCCTAAAATCTTGAGACTGGTTTATAAAAAAAGTTGTAAAAAGTGTTTATATTTTTTCTCTTAATCCCGTTGAATGCCCTTTGTATGTCCACTACATGCCCTTTGCATGTTCACTGAATGTTAGAGGGTAGACAAATTTATAATAATGGAGAGGTTTCAAAACAAGTGAAGTTTTTAACTTTTGATGTGATAATGATGTGGTGGGATATAAATCTTTGTACAGAGTTTACGACTGCGGGTGTTCTAATGGTATCATTTTTAGAAGTTCTTAACCCTTATTTACATAAATATATGTCATCATATTGAGTGAGACCGTTTAGAAGTACTAAAGTTTTGAAACCAAACAGTAGTTAATAACTAGTTAATAGAAGTGTGAATAACTTGGAGGTTCGTTATTAAATTCAATTTTGCTTCCATTTGAATATGTTATCAATGATATTGAACAGGTTCAAATGGATTTAAAATTTTACATTTGGTATTAGAGTTAGGTTTGACCATGTTTTAGTTTTATTTAATTGTGTTTGGAATTTACTGTTTATATGCTAATTTTGTAAATTTATGTTAACTAATTTGAGCATAATAAAATTAATTCTTAAGTAACTCTGGTAAGCTTAGCTTCATATTGAATTTTTGTTTGTATAATCTATTGTTTATTTATTTTATACAAGCAATGCAATGTTTAATTAAATAATATGAGCACATTCTAAATTAAATTTATATTTCTTAAGATTTTATGCAATAATATGAAGTTCAGAAAATAATTGATGTTTAGTGATCATATAATTTTAATTAATTTAGGGGTTGCCTCTCCTTAATTGATTAAAATTATACAATAAAATTTATTTAAGATCATATATAGAAAATAAACATTAATAGTAATGCATCATATGTAATAATAGATCTTATTCCACATAAATTTTTATTATATTTTGTATGATTAATTAGGATAACGATCAAATTATATTTTTTAATTTATCCAATAGAATTAGAAAAGGCAATATGATTTGATAGATTTATCGTTAGATTAAAATGAATCTAATTGAATTAGAACTTTAGCTCATAGGTAAATTTTATGTCACTAGATCTAAATTTTATTTGATTTTATATTGATAAAACATGTGACAAAAGATGAAATTATTCACTCTCAGGGCTCTCGTCGCACTCGATCCCAGACCATCACAAGGTAAAACATGTTCTATGGTTTGTTGCCCCCACGGGCGGGATCAGCCGGTTATGACATGGTATTCTTGCATCATGAGTCGGGAGGTCGAGGGTCTGCGGCAGCAATTGCGATAACATCAATATCTGTCCGTGCTAAACACCTAAGACCGCCATGTCATAGCTGGGCCCGTATTCACCGTGATTTACTCCCTCTCATACTTGTGGGGCCGGGGTGAGGGGGCCGTTGGGTTGGCGGTTCCAACCTTGCATCATGTTCTATGGTTTGTTAACTTCAAATTTTAATGACGAGCAAATTTGTTAAATTAATTCAGCAAATTAACATATTAATTCGCTAATATGAAATATGATGTTCCTGAGCTCAAAGGAGATAATTATAAAGTTTGTAAGGAGAGGATTCCTGTGCTATTAAAAAGGACGAACCTCTTGTTATAACTGAAAGCAGCTATCAAGATGCAATTGATTTTTATGAAAAGTGAGAGTGATTTGATCGCCTCTCTATCATGTTTATAAAGATCAAAATATCTATTCGAATATGGGGGTCGTTAAGTCAATTTGACAATGTTCGAATTTTGCTTAAGGCCATTGATGATTAATTTATGACTTTAGATAAGGTAATGGCTATCACTCTAATAATATAGTTCTCATCCCTAAAAGCTCACCAGTGTTAAGCATATGCATTAGCATATCATGCGCATGAGGAATATAACAACTCAACTCAAAGTATTAGAAGTTGAGATGTTAGAATCCTTTTTGGTTCACTACATCATTTATAGGCTACCTCTACAATATGACCCATTTAAGATATCCTATAACACACATTAAAAAAAAAAAAAAAAAGGTCTATTAAGAAGTTGATGACCATGTGTGTTTAGGAAGAGAGTAGATTGTTTATAGAAGAATGTGAAAAAGTGAATTTAATTATTCTAAGAAAGTTGTAGAGGTATTAGCTCAATGAGAAAGGAAAAAATTATTCCTCAAAAAGGATATTAAGAAGGAGATTGTGTTTTTCTTTTGTCATAAATGTTGGGACACTTCAGAGCTTTGAAAGAGGGGGTTAATAACTTCTCACGCTTTGTCGATGATGATGTGTAGTGGATAAACTCGATACAAAACTCCACAATACTAACAATATGGATTTACTTAGTATCCACCTCAAGAAGAGGTGACTAATCCAAGGATATGTCCCTTATACACACTCTCCACTATGAAACACTCCTTCTCGATGTTGGTGCAATTCCCTTAGGTCAAGGTTGATCAAGTTGACTAAGTTTGAATTGACTCAAGCTTGAGCCATAATGTGTGAGTTTCGATGTTTGACAATATATGAAGATTGTTTTGACAATGTATGAAGATTGCAGGAGCAATCGTTCTTTTGGGGAGATTGATCAAGGTTGACCAGGTTAACAAGAAGAAGAGTCAAGCAGATCAAGGTTGACTAGATACTTGACTGGAAAAGTTCTAACTAGAAGTTAGGCAAGATAAGTCCATCAGGAAGATTGGTAGAAGAGGGAAATCCAAGTCGGTCACTGTTGACCGGACACTTGGTGTTGAAAGCTCTGGTGAGTAAAGCCAAGGAGAAGGAAAGTCCTGGTGAGTGAAGCCAGATAGTGAGTGAAGCCAGGTGAAAGACCTAATGAGTGAAGTTAGACAGATGAAAATCCTGGTGAGTGAAGCTAGGTGAAAGCCCTAGTGAGTGAAGCTAGGCAGTAAGATATCCTGGTGAGTGAAACCAGACAATGGAAATCCAAGTGGGTCAAGGATGACCGGACATCTGGTGATTGGAAGTCCAAGTAAGTCAAATAATTGACCGGATACTTGACACAAGGAGAAAAGTCCAAGTGGGTCAAGGGATTGACCGGACACTTGGTGAAGAAGTCCCAGTAGGTCAAGGTTGACCGGATGCTAGACAATGAGGAGTCCCAACAGGTCAAGGTTGACTGGATGTTGGATTTGGGAACTCTAGACTTGAGTTAGGCAAGTTAGGATTGGTTAATCGATCAGGTGATCAATTGAACCAGAGCCTAATCGATCAATCGATTGATTGGGAGTGTGCTGTGAGTGAAAGTAGCCTATTTATCAGCCGATCGATTGGGGAGACCTTCTCACGAGCATAGAGAGGTTCCCAATCGATCAGCCGATCGATTAAGCCATGCCAATCGATTAAGATTCCTTCCCTCTGGATCTTGGAGATAATAAGAGCCGGAAGCAAGCTTCTATATAACTTTGTATGGTCCTCCCCATTGAGGTGCCAATTTGGTAACATCTCCTACAAGCTTGACACGCTTCCACACTAAATCCCCTACTTGAAAGAATCAGGGGATAACCCTTCTGTGGTAATTTTGTCTCATTCGTTGTCGATAAGATGTAAGACGAGTTGATGCCTTATCTAGGGCTTCTTCAATAAGATCAAGTTCCATAAGCCGCCTATCGTCATTATCATCATCATAAAGTCGTCTACGATTAGATTCTATCCCCACTTCAATGGGGACTACTGCTTCTCCTCCATATAGTAGCTGAAATGGGGGTTATCCTTGTGGCCTCTCGAGGAGTAGTGTGGTAAGCCCAAAGCACACTGGGTAACTCATCTACCCAACTGCCACCAACATGATCTAGTTTAGTCTTAAGTCCTCGAATGATTTCTCTGTTGGTCACCTCTACTTGCCCATTACTTTGTGAATATGCTATAGAGGTGAATGCCTGGGTGATACCGTATCCTGCACACCACTCTCTAATTCTCTGTCCCTGAAATTATCTTCCATTGTCAGAGACTAATTTATGCAGGATACCAAATCTGTAGATAAGGTGTTGCCATAAGAATTTGATGACTGCATTCTCAGTAATTCTTGCTAACGGTTCAGCTTCCACCCACTTTGAGAAATAATCTATAGCTACTAATAGAAACCTTCTTTGAGCGGTGGCTAGGGGGAATGGGCCTACTATATCCATACCCCATTGATCAAAAGGGCAAGAAACGATGGAAGTCTTCAACAGTTGGGTAGGATGATGTGGGATATTCTGATGTCTTTGACAAGATAGGCATGTCCTTACGAGCTGAGCCGTATTTTCCTGTAGAGTAGGACAGAAATATCCGGCCAATAAAATTTTACGCGCTAGAGATCTGCCTCCAATATGACTACCGCATGAACCCTGATGAACCTCTTGTAAGATGTATTTCATATCTTCTGGTCCAATGCATTTGAGCAGGGGGCTAAAAAAGGCCCTTTTGTAAAGCTGACCCCCTATCAGAGTATACCTGATGGCTTTCTTCTTAAAGACTCTTGCTTGTTCGACATCACCCGGCAAGGTACCTTGTTGCAAAAAGGATATGATCGGTGCTCTCCAATCTCCTTGTATCTCGATGTTAGCTTGTCTTTCAATACAAGACACTAATACTGTTTGCTCTATTGGTCGATCTAAGTTCCAAGGTACCACAGCTGACGCAAGCTTTGCCAGTTCATCGACCGCTCGATTTTCTGATTGGGGAATTTTCTGTATATTTACCTCTTGGAATGTAACTTTCAATTTATCAAAAGTCTCTGCATATAATTTAAGCCGACCACTACTGATCTCAAACTTGCCTGACAATTGTTGTGATGCCAGCTGAGAATTAGAGTAAATCCATACCCGCGCCGCTCCTACATGCTGATCTGCTTGCAAACCAGCTATTAATGCTTGATATTCTGCTTCATTGTTGGTGACTCTATAATTTAGCTGGACAGAAAGTTGAACCCGATCTTCCCTGGGAGATATGAGAAGAATACCAATACCACTATCCTATCTGGTAGAAGACCTGTTTATATAAATCTTCCAAATCCCTTCTTCTTCGTGGCCCTACACTTCTATTATAAAATCTGCCAAAGCTTGCGCTTTAATCGCTGAACGAGGTTGATATTGTATGTCGTATTCACTGAGTTCGGTCGTCCATTTGATCAATCGCCTAGATGCTTCTGGATTGAGGAGCACTCGACCGAGAGTGCTATTGGTTAGCACTGAGATTGTGTGAGATAAGAAGTAAGGGTGCAATCTTCTAGACGCTAAAACCAAAGCATATGCTAATTTCTCGAGTGTAGTATATCTACACTTGACTCCTTTCAATAGATGACTTGAAAAATACACTAGTTGCTGTTCTTTACCCTCATGCCTAACCAGCACTGACCCTATAGCATGCGTGTTTGCCGAAAGATACACCCATAAGGTTTCCCCTACTACAGGCTTAGCTAGCACAGGTAGGGTCGACAAGTAATCTTTCAGCTCTCGAAACACGTTGTCACATTCTTCATCCCACTGGAATTTATTGGCCTTTCGAAATATCTTGAAGAAATGAAAACTTCGATCGGCTGATCGGGAGATGAAGCGGGATAACGCGGTAATTCGCCTGGTTAGCCTTTGGGCTTCTCTCATATTGCGTGGGGGTTCCATATCTTGGATTGCTCGAACTTTGTTGAGATTTGCTTCTATCCCTCGCTCTGTCACCATATATCCCAGGAACTTGCCACTTTTGGCCCCGAATAGACATTTGCCAAGGTTGAGCTTGAGCCCATATTGTCGCAGGGTTCTGCAGGTTTCTTCTATATCTCTACACAAATCATCAGCTTGAAGTAATTTAATTAATATGTCATCTACATAAACCTCCATATTTCCAATTTGTTTTCGGAAAACTTTATTCATGAGCCTCTGATAAGTTGTTCCTACATTCTTTAGTCCGAAAGGCATAACATTATAACAATAAGTACCTTTGGCTATAATAAAACAAACATTTTCCTAATCATCTTTGGTAAGAGGTACTTGATGATAACCTTGATAGGCATCCAGCATACAAATATATTCGCATCCAGCCGTAGAGTCCACTACTTGATCAATGCGAGGCAAGGGATAGTAATCCTTTGGGCAAACGTTGTTGAGGTCACGAAAGTCAATACATACTCTCTACTTGTTCCCTGGTTTAGGCACTAAAATGACATTAGCCAACCAGCTGAGAAATTGTACTTCTCGGATATATCCGGCCTCCAGTAGCTTATCTACTTCTTCCTTGATGATCTGGTTTTGGTCAGCCCCAAAATCTCTTTTCTTTTGTTTGACAGACCTAGCATCAAGATAAACATGTAATAAATATTCCATTATTAAAGGAGATATACCTGTGACTTCCTCAGGAGTCCATGCGAACACATCATTATTCTTGCTCAAACATTGTATCAACTCAATTTTGAGTGGAAGGTCTAAATCGACTGCCACATAGGTTACAGCTTCTGACCATCCAGCCTATATTTGTACCTCCTCCTTTTCTTCGTATACCAGATCGGGTGATTTCTCCTGGATAGCATTAACCTCCATTCTCTGAACTTTGCGGGCCACATTAGCCTCCGTGCGAATGATCTCCACATAGCACTTTCGTGCGAGTAATTGATCTCCTCAGACTTCTCCTACTTGGTCATCGACGGGGAACTTAACCTTCTGGCAGAAGGTAGAAACGATCGCTCGAAACTTGTTCAAGGTCAACCGACCCAATATGACGTTATACGCAGAAGGTGCATCCACCACCATGAAGTAAGACCTCCTAGTTCTCATGAGGGGCTCTTCCCCTATAGAGATGACCAGTTTTATCTGGCCGAGCAGTTGAATTTCATTGCCCGTGAAACCATAAAGGGGAGTCGCAATGGGCTGTAGTTCACTCAGGTCTATCTGCAACTGATCAAAAGCTTTCTTGAAAATAATATTGACAGAACTACCGGTATCAATGAAAGTATGAGAAATATTGTAGTTAGCTATGACTGCTTTTATTATAAGAGCATCATCGTGGGGTACTTCCACTCATTCCAGATCTCCGAGACCAAAACTGATTTCTGGTCGTGCTGCATCCGAGTGCATGGATCTGTAACCGCCGAGCGTGTGCCTTTTTTGCACGGTTAGAGTCACCATCGGTAGGTCCGCCCGTTATCATATTGATATTGCCTTGGGTTGCATTGCTCTGATTCTCTTCCTGTCGGGCAATCGCTATCTCAGGTTGCGCTAGTTCATGTGTCCGAGATGGTCCGCCCGACACCTGTAAAGTACCCTGTTGTGTCTCAGTTGCTCGATATTCCTGATTGGGAGGACTGTTATGCCTCTGGTAGGGTTGTCGATTGGGAGATCGCCGCTGATAGCGATTGTTGTTGGTTCTTTGGTTTCTTAAGGCAAAGCAATTTTCTGTATAGTGCGTACCCAACATGTGATAGGTACACCACCTTCGAGGGGCTTCTTGCAGCATTTCTATGTGCTGAATTGCTTGTGGTCTTTGCTCAGGCTGACGAGGTGGAGGGCGAACTCCACGAGTCCCCCTTGGCGGATGCACAGGGGCTACAACTCCCTCATGAACTGTGGTTGAGATCGATACTATACATTCCTTCTTGCGAGCTGCTTGAGCTTCTTCAACATTAATGAATTTGGTGGCTCGCTCAATCAACAAATCAAAATTAGTTAGGGGATTGCGTACTAAGTCTTTGAAAAAATCATTATCGTTGAGGTCTTGAGAGAAAGCACTCACCAGTATCTCAGTAGTAGCATTAGGGACATCGATAGCTACCTGATTAAACCTCTTGATATATGCTCTGATGCTTTCCTTAGGCCCCTGTTTGATGGAGAAAAGGCTCCAAGGGGGCTTGTGATATCTTCGATTGCTAGAAAAATGATATAAAAATACTTTACGAAAATCCCTGAAGCGTCGAATAGAGCCCTCTGTTAAGCGTTTAAACCATCTTTGAGCTGCTCCACCAGGAGTGGTGAGGAACATTCGACACTTGACCCCATCAGAAAATTATTGTAGCAGAGAGGCGTTCTCAAATTTGGCCAGGTGATCCTCTGGGTCTGTAATCCCAGAATATTCCCTAACATTCAAATTCTAATAACGCTTTGGCAATGGGTGTAAGATATGCGAATTTACTTTAGGGCTATCATAGAATATCCTTGCTAAAGTTTTCAGAAATTATAGAATTTTTCTGGATTTTTCTGGAGGTCGTATGGCTAATTTCACGGGGATAGGAGTGGGGGCCTGGTTGTAAATACGCGAGTGAGAGTCTAATTAAGGAGGAGTACTTAGGGTTTAATTCCCTTAACCCTAAGTTACTATTAATAGCCTCATTTCCTCACCCGAGCTCTCAAACCCACCCGATCCTTTTCTTCCTCTTTCTCTCTCGCGTGAGCTTCCCGACGCCTACCTCAGCGATCGCCGGTTCTCCCCTTTCCTCTCTCGGTGTCGCCGGCGAGGAGCAAATCTTGGAGCGTGGGAGGAAAAGGTTAGCTATATCCCAACCCTTCTTCTTTCCGACCTTTCCCCTTCTCTGATCTCGGCGAACAACAGGTTTGGACCCCCGAATCCGTCGATCTCGCTTGCGGTTGGGAGAGAATCGAGCGTGCCGGTGTTGGATCAGGCCAGCATCGCTTGTGTGGAGGAAGTAACAACCATTGTCCCTTCCCGATCTCTTCTTTGTTCGTCGGCAAGCACAGATCGAGCCCTAGCTGTGATTCCTGGAGGTAGGCAGTTGGTTTGGGTCTTGAAATCGATTCTCTGATCTTCTTTCTGATGTGATTCGGGTAGGTGTTGGTTGTGCATTAGGGTTTCCGATCTCTCCTCTGTTCGTTAGCAAGAACAAGACCGAGCCCTAATCGGGGTATTGGAGGTAAGGGTTGGTTTCTATCCTGAATTTGGGTTCTGATCCTCCTTCTGGTATTGATTCGAACGGTTTTGATTCTGAAAACAGAGGTGCTGTGGTGATTCCGGCCACCACAGATTGGTTGGATTAGTTCTTCCACCGGAGTTGTGATAATCTCCGACGATAGAAGAAGCAGAGGTAAGGACATCAGCTTGTTGTTGTTGTTAACAGATTGTTTGATGATTTCTGGCTGCTCTTCCTTCTTGTTCTGGTTGGTGGAGATATAATAGGTAGTCCTCTATGTAGGGGATTGATGCATTGTTTAAATCATATTTTCTTGACCAATCCGTGTATCCAATAGATTGTTAACACTAAATCCTTATAGTCCATGATCTAGATCACTAGCAGAAGTAACCGGATTTGGTGTGTTTAGGTTTTAGAAGCTCCTTTTATGTGCTATCTCAGTGGAACTAACTACTGTGGATTGTGTGGAGCAATATTGGTTAACAGTGGTAAGTGTGATTATGTTGGATAATTAAATGTTATACATGTAGATTAACCTAGATCTGAAGTCAAGTCCATAATGTTAAGGTTAGCTTCTCGTTAGGTGATAATGGAAAGTAGTAATTACAGCTGGCTATTATTTTAGAATTGGTTATTTATTCATAGGTGATTCATTTATGTGTAGTATATGTATATGTATATTACATGAACTGTATGTGTGATACAGGACCTTGATCTAGACGAGCAGCGAGACGTGGGGTGGTTCGGTTGATACTGGATATATCGAGGAGGGTATTTCTTTCCTTTTTCCTATTTAGTTCTTCGAACTATAAAGCATGGTTATTATTGGAAACTTAGGTTGCATTACCTTAATTCTTTATTTTGTTCCTGCTTGTTACCTTCTGTTCTGAGCTTTGTTATGATCTCGTTTACCTCGATACTGTCTCACCCTTGATATCGGAACTCTGCGATTATGCATAAGTAGAGTTTGCATCATAGATATGTCCGGTTTGTACGGTTAGTATATGTATCATGCATATTGATGTCGAGTATACACGTGACAGGTATATGTTATTGGAGTTGCATGGTTAGTTGACCTTGGGGTAGGTGGGAGTATGTGTATACATTTGTGACGTTTATTAGGGGGGTGTGTTGGGATACGGGTCGGATGATGATCTTTATAGTGTGACTATTCACATCATGTCATCATTCATTGCATACTGACGACTGTTGTCTCCCTTATGGTGAGAGAGTCGTCGGTTGTTTATAGCTGTCCATTCGGCCAGTCCTGTCGTGCTCATTCAGCCGCTCAGTGTTCTGTCAGCCTCGACCACTCTGGAGCAGTGGGTCTTGAGGGTACAGTAGTCAGAGGGCTTGAGTTGTGAGTAGTCAGGGACCCTTAGCTATGTAGTTATATAACTACTTAGCTGACCGTCCGCTTCGGCCGCCTATAGCGGTGCATGTACTGGAGGCTTGTATGGTTTGTCACAGACCCAAGCCTCTCGGCCATACAGGGGTCGTGGTGTCTAGAGAGGTGTCGGGGGTGACCATGGAGCATGCATGCACTTTTGCATATGATGCGCGGTGCATCTGAGGAGATATTTTTGCATACATGCCTACTAGATATTAGTTGCATGTGATTGTGTATTGTTGCATTTGTCTGAGCTATGGATGTTGCATATGGATGCCATGTCGCATACATGTCATTTACTTTACATATATTTGTAGTCGTATATGTATTGCACAGGTGTCAGGAGTACGTTGTTGCCCCAGTGAGTTTACTGATCATGATATCATGGTATTGATTCTTTTCGGGTATGTACATTTATGTTATGTGCATTTATTATGTCAGGTTCATTCATATACCGTTGTTGTATTAGATACAGTTAGATGTGCTATACTTTGGACAACATGATTCTATTCTTTACATATGGAGACTGTATTCTTTGATTCATATATTATTATGTAATCCATGCTTTATTCTGTCTATACCCGCTGAGTTCCCTGTACTCACCACCCCGTCTATACTATATTGGTTTCAGGCAGTAGGTAGACGATATGGAGATGCTTGGAGTATGTTGCTGGCCGGTCCCACTTCCCACGTCATATCCGAAGACCCTTTCCGGTTTTGTTTCTCTTTTTCCCACACTTCGACTTTGTTGGATTTAGAGTTGTGAAAACGAATTATGTTTGATACGTGTATTGTGGACTTATACCTGTGGTGTGTTTTGTGGTCTTTCGCATTTGTGGGTTCCTTATTCATTTTTCCGCTGTGTTTTTGATATAGCCGTGTGGGCTAGATATTTAACTGCGTGGTTGTGGTTATTATTTTTTTTATGCACATATATCCCAGCCGCATGTGGCTGACGTATTTTGCATGTATGAGAGGTTCAGATTGTCACCAGTACAAGGGAGGTGCTGCCAAAATTTTTTGGGAGGTACTTCCCCGGGGCGTGACAATGGGTCATCGAGAGCTCTCTGAGAGAACGGAGTAACAATTCTTTCAGGGGAGCTATCATTGGCCACCAATTTTCCTTTGCGCTTTTCCCTTACTGGTGCCTCATCAGAGGATTCTTGCAATACCGGCTTTCACCCTCCTTGTTCCAGGGGAGTGGAGAAAAATGCCCGAGGGTGTCTAGTGGGGGAAACGGGGGCAGCGGTTATATAAGCCATATCGTCTTCTTCGATACCTTTGTTTTTACGATGATCCGTAGTCGAGATCACCGGATTTATTGCTACTGGCAAGGTACCTCCAGTATTGGCTTGCTGCTGCTGCTGTTGTTGTTGTAATGCTTTCTGGACTCTGGAATTGATAAGCAACTCCAGATCTTCTTGTGTGAGAGTAATAGTGTTGGGCTTTCCAGCATCTTCCATCACGTAGTCTCAGATTCAGGTAAGAGATTCCTACAAACGACGCCAAATTTAATCCTGTCTAAGAGCTTACGAGATGGAGCACTGGACGATGATGGGTGACAACAGATTCTGGCGTTGATGAGCAAGAGTGGATCCGAGAAAATCACAGCGGACCTCACTAACACTTGAAAACTGGATGATCGATCTGAGAAGATCAAAGCGGATCGTATGAATGATATCTTACTGAAGAGAACTCCAGTGAGATGGCTTCGAGGATTAGCGGAAATTTTACAACCTAGTGAATGAGATGATCTCGTCTCCCTGCACACAATGAGACCAACTGACAAAGCGTTAGCAACCTAAGACCGGGGTGGGAATCCCTGGCTAGGTCCTCCGACGCTCAAGTTAGTCTCCGGCAAGAGGTAGACAAAGAAGAAGGTGTTGGTTGCTACTCAGAATATCATACCGGTTCCCCTGTACAAAAATTTTGTACAAGTCCTGAACCTTTCCTAACAACCTAATGTGTTCTTTAGAAATTAAGTTTGAAATCACAAACAGAACTTAACATTATTGATTCTAAATTTAACTTATCTGTTCTTATAGGTTTAGATTTGGATCGCAAACGATACTTAACATTATTGATCCAAATCCACCCATGTTACAAATTCGATTAAATATTTATTTCAGAAATTGGCTTCCAGGTTAAACATGGTGAGGCACTAGGCCTTCTTGGGTATGGGATCATCCACCACTTCCTAGACAAAGGCTTTCAATGAAATTCAATATTTAATCTCCTTATAGTAACCCTAGATTTAACCAATAAGAACAATCGAATCACAAGATTGAAAAACAAAAGAAACACAAATCGAATCATAAATCCAAAACCTAGAATCATTAGCCTCTTGTGTTTGATATTTCAAGATCTAAACAAAAGGATAAACTAGTTTAATGCGGAAACTAATAACTAGTTATACCTTTTGTAGCTTATAGACCTCACGATCTTCTATCATGTTCCTCTTCTTATCTTGGACGTCGTGTGGGAGACGATATACCGAGACGAGAATCCACCCAAGCTTCCTTCTTCTCCTTGCAAGTTTCGGCCAACAACAATCTCCTTGAGATGAAGAACTTCGACCACTAACCAAGCTCCAAGAGATGCTAAGAAATAATGCCTCCTATCTCTCCTTCTTCCTCTAACAAGACATGACCACCAACCAAGCTCCTTGAGATGAGATGTCGCTGGCCACCAAGGAAGAAGAATAGGGGAAGATGAAGGATGAGGGTCGACCACCACCAAGGAAGAGTGTTGGGGTTGCAAGGTTGCAAACATAGTCCCATATTGGAAACACATGGGAAAGATCATGGGTTTATAAGAGAAAAGATATCTCCATTGGTATGAGACCTTTTGGGGAGAGCCCGAGAGCAAAGCCATGAGGGCTTAGGCCCAAAGTGGACAATATCATGCTATTGTGGAGATATCTAAATTCTTTTCAATCCTACAATTGGTATCAGAGCCCGGACTGCTAGAAGGTTTAACCACCGACTGTGCACAAGAGCTATGGTCTGATTGAGCTATGTGGGTACAATATTAACCTCGAACAAAGAAAGTGGGGGCTCCTATGTTCGGATCAAGAGGACCAGACACTAGGCAGGAAGTCCTAGTAGGTCGGGTGGACCGAGGGGCAGGAAGACCTGGTAGGTCGAGGATCGGACGTGGGAAGCCTATGACCCTTTGTTTGAGGGAGGGATTGCAAGGTTGCAAACATAGTCCCATATTGGAAACACATGGGAAAGATCATGGGTTTATAAGAGAAAAGATATCTCCATTGGTATGAGGTCTTTTGGGGAGAGCCCAAGAGCAAAACCATGAGGGCTTAGGCCCAAAGTGGACAATATCATGCTATTGTGGAGATATTTAAATTCTTTTCGATCCTACAAAGAGAAGAGAGGAATAATAGATGTGTTGTTGTGAGGTGAGGTACCTCTACCCTCTCTTTTATATTCCTTGGTCTTGGCAAATAAAGAAAGTTTTAAACATAATTAAAATTTCCTTATATTCCTTGCCAATTACTAAAAAGGAAAGTTTTAAAATAAAAATAAAAATCTCCTTTTCTCCTTCAATGTGGTCGACCCCTACAAGACCTCCAAATAAGGAAAGTTTTAAACACAAAATTAAAACTTCCTAATTTGTTTCTGAAAATTTTCAAAATAAAAAATTCTCTTTTAAAATTCCCTTCATGGTTGGTTATAAAAGGAAAATTTTATAAATTAAAATCTCTCTTTTAAAACATGTGGATGATTACAAAAAAGGAAAATTTTCTCTACAATTAAAATCTTCCTTTTAACTGCAAATAAGGAAAGGTATCAAACTTTTCTCTTAACCCTTTGTAGAAATTATAAAAGGAAAGATTTTATTTTAAAACTCTCTTTTAAATCATGGCTTCCGCATAAGGAAAGATTTTAAAATTAAAAATCCTTTTATTTTTAGTTGTGGCCGGCCACCTAAGCTTGGGTTCAAGCTAGGGTCGGCCACCACTTGACCCATCAAGCCTTGGTTTGGCCGACCCTAGCTTGGGCTCCAAGCTAGGCTTGGCCGACCACCTTAAGGTGGGTAAGAAGTTGGATTTAGGTTGGTATAAGACTTTATAAATAAGAGGCTACGATAGTGACCGAGAGGAGGAATTGGTTTTGGTCTCCCGATGAACTTGAGCTTCCCGTGTTCACCCCGAACACCCAACTCGAGTTCATCAATAATAACTCATACCACTAAAGAGTTATTATTGAACTACCGTATTAATCCCATATTACTATATGAGCTCCTTCTTATCATAAGTGTGTTAATCTCCCTGTGTTTAAGATATCGAATGTCCACTAATTAAATGAGTTACTGACAATTCACTTAATTAATATCTAACTCCAAGAGTAGTACCACTCAACCTTATTGTCATGTCAAATTAAGTCCAGCTGCAGGGTTTACATGACAATCCTTATGAGCTCCTCTTGGGGACATCATCAACCTAGATCACTAGGACACAGTTTCCTTCTATACACACTATAAATAATATCATTTCTCAACTTATTTGGCCTCTTGATTTAACAAGCTAAATCTCACCCATTGATAAGTCAAAGAAATAAATATTAAATATAAGCATTTGTTATTATATCAGGATTAAGAGCACACACTTCCATAATAACAAAGGTCTTGTTCTTTTATGCAATTAGTATAAAAAAACTACCTTAAATGGTTCTGTTCAATACACTCAGAGTGTACTAATGTAATTTTATAGTCAAGATAAACTAATACCAAATTACACTACGACTATTCCAATAGTTTGTCCTATCCATCTTAGTCGTGAGCTACTTTTTATAATTTATAAGGAACTGATAACATGATCTTCTGTGTGTGACACCACACACCATGTTATCTACAATTAATTGAACAACTACACTTAGCATATAAATATAGACTTTTGACCAATGTGATTCTTTATTTCAAAATAATTGTTTACAAAAAGATAGGCTTTTAGTATACACTCTAACAATCTCCCACTTATACTAAAAGACTATGCTGTCATAAACGCTGTCATACATCTGATTCTCATTCCTTCAACATGCCGATAGAAAGCTTTCGTCGGAAGGGCCTTAGTGAAAGGATCTGCCAGGTTATCTACTGATGCAATCTTGGTGACAACAACTTCTTCTCACTTTACGATGTCTCATTTCAGGTAGTACTTGCGCTCTATGTATTTACTCGCCTTATGGGCTCGTGGTTCCTTCGAATTTGCTACTGCACCGCTATTATCACAATAAATTGTGATGATTTTGGGCAAACTAGGAATCACATCTAAGTCCATTAGGAAGTTCCTAAGTCATACAACTTCTTTGACTGCCTCAAAGGCTATACGACTCATGATTGAAGTCCGAAACGTATTTTAACACTCCTCCATGATGGCTCCACCTCCTAAAGTAAACATATATCGATGTAGACTTACTATTGTCCCTTCGAAGTCGAATCCGTAAACCCAAGGAGCAAACATCGCTTGGTAAACTAGTATATAGTCTCTAGTCCTTCTCGTGTACTTTAATATATGCTTCTGTATATCCAATATCCGTCAAATATCCTTGACGATGTCACTAACGCCCACTGCCTGAAACATGTTGGGACCGAAAATAGCTAGAGGGGGTGAATAGTTCTCGTAGCTTGGTGTGCTGCGTTGCTTGTTTCTTCAAAGATGCGCAACGAAAATACAAGAAACAAACTACACAACGCTAACAAGGTTGGTTTACTTGGTATCCACCTCACAAGAGGTGACTAGTCCAAGGATCCACACCTACTCACGCACCCTCCACTAATAAAACCCTCCTTTTCGGTAACTACCGAAGGCGGAGAAGCCCTACAAGTTCACACTGCAAGAGGAAGGGGAAAGGATACAAAATACAAGCACAAAGCTTACAATGAGTACAAGAAAACCCTAACCCTAGCTTTCTTCCTCTTGCAATAGATCCGCCTCTTGACTTGGAAGAACCTCCAAGAACTTCAAGAACTGGCGTGGAGAGCTCTGTGGAGTCGCTGGTGAAGATCTGAGATGAATCGGTGAGTTCTTTTGCAGCCATCGCACGCCTGCAGCTCAAATACGACGCAACGGTCGGATCCCGATCGATTCGAAAGCTCCCAATCGATCGGGGAGGCTTTGGATAGATCCACGGATCGATCCAGAGCGCCTCTTTGCTCTGGGAAAATGCCTGGATCGATTCAAGGATCCATCCAGCGCTTATCGCGCGAACCAGCAGCGTCCCAATCGATCAGCTGATCGATTGGGACCTCTGGATCGATCCATTGATCGATCCAGAGGCTCTCTATTCGCTGGGAAAGGCCTGGATCGATCCACTGATCGATCCAGAGCCTTTCTGTTCGCTGGAGAAAAGCCTGGATCGATCCAGCTCTTGGTTTTTGCCCAAAACCAAGTCCCAAGCCTCTCAAATCAACATTCGGTCAACCTTGACCTGTTGGTACATCATGCCTAGCATCTGGTCACTCCCTTGACCTGCTAGGACTCCCTCACCAAGTGTCCAGTCAATCCCTTTAACCCACTTGGACTTTTCTCCTCTTGCCAAGTATCCTGTCAAATCCTTTGACCTACTTGGACTTTCCTTCATCATGCCAAGTATCCGGTTACTCCCTTGACCTACTTGGACTTTCACCAGATGTCTGGTCAATCTTGACCCATCTGGATTTCCCCATGCCTGGCTTCACTCACCAGGACTTCCAATCTGCCTAGCTTCACTCACTAGGACTTCTCTTCTGCCTGGCTTCACTCACCAGGTCTTTCACCTAGCTTCACTCATTAGGATTTTCACCTGGCTTTACTCACCAGGATTTTCACCTAGCTTCACTCACTAGGATTTTCACTTGGCTTCACTCACCAGGACTTTCACCTAGCTTCACTTACTAGGATTTTCCTCACTGCCTAGCTTCACTCACTAGATCTTTCCTTCTGCCTAACATCCCAGTTAGGACTTCCCAGTCAAGTATCCGGTCATCCTTGACCTACTTGACTCTTCTTCGATCAGCCTTGCATTGTCAAACATCGAAACCCAAACCAAGACTCAAGCTTGGTCAACCTTGACCTGAAGGATGTTGCACCAACAATCTCCCCCTTTTTGATGTTTGACAATACCAACACTATCACTTACAATACTACATGTAAGTTAGGCTAATCTCATAGCCTAAACCTGCTTCATGCCACTGGGCAATGAATACATAAGTTAAGCTCTTCATTCTCCCCCTAAGAGGGCAAACTCCCTCTAGGTAATGAAATCCTAACTTACTCCCTTTCATTCTCCCCCTATTGGCACACATCAAACCATGCCCCATTTTTGGGCACACATCAACAAATTCACTTGTTGAAAACTCTCCCCCTGAAGAGTTGCTCATCATTGTTCACAACTTCACTCGTTGTGATCAACACGATAATGAAGGTCTCATACCCTTCATTATCCTTAACCCTACATTCTCCCCCAATGTAGGCAAATGCCCATCCTTGAGCATTATCCACTTGAAGCCACTTGAACAATGAGGATATCCACTCCCCATTAAAGTTCAAACGCTCAACCTTGAGCATGTTCTTAACGGAAGGTTAACCACCTTCCAAGGTTCATGAAAAATAATTTTCATGTCTTTAAAGAGTCCCTCCCCCTAAAGACATGGTGGTAACATCTGTCATTGCACCAACAATGACTTGGAATCCCTAAAACTTTAGGAAACCCAATTTTAGAAGTTTTGAGGTTCAAATATTCAAAATTTGAAACAAACCTCAACCTAAACTTCAACTTAGCCTTCCTTAACCAATCCATTCTTGTTTTCCACACGAAAACTCCCTTTTTATGTATACAAATGTGTTTTGAGGGGTTTGGAATGGTTACCTTGTCACGCCCCAGGTAGTCCCTGTCCGAAGAAATTTCGGCAGCATCTCCCCTGTACGGCGGACAATATGAATCTCAGTATACATATATCAATACCTCGGCCACACTCGGCCGGAATAATACAATACAATTAAGAAACAACCCCCCGCAGTTTATATCCACATTCCACACAGATATAATATATGATCAATCCACGCAGTTTAATAAGGAAAGACGATATAGAAATCAACGAAGATATACGTACACCAGCCTACTCCACTACAACGAAGAAAACAAATCCACGAAGTAATGAAAATACAACCGCAGCGGAAAACAAAAGTAGCAAACCCGAATGTTCAATGTAAAGTCCACAATACAAACCCACAATACAAGTATATAAGATGCAAAAGCAAAATATAATCCGACAAAGAAAATCCTCGTGATAATGGGGCTAGCGACTGGAATATCTCCAGACGGCCTCAACCTGAAAAATAGTAATAACGGGGTGAGTTCAAAGAACTCAACAGGTAATCCAATAGATATGTACAGCAACATATAACTACCAGTAATATCCTAAGGTACAGTCTCCTAAACCATAGGACCTACAGTACAGTCTCCTAACAATATAACAGGTATGCATAGCTGAATAAACTGTAATGAGTAACCAGAAGCATGTAATACAGTTTACAGCAAGAATAATAAGAAAAGCATAGCTGAAATAAACTATACTCACCTGCGAGGCTTGGGCGAATGACTGTGGACATACACAGATAAAGATAGTCAGAACAAATATGCATGTATCCTGTATGCATGTCAATCATATGCAGTCACCCAAGTGCATCATCCAATATGCAACAATCACAATAAATGCAATCTATGCATATGATGCAATATGACATGGTCACCCCCGACGTCAATATCTCAC
The DNA here is from genome assembly GCF_018446385.1 of Zingiber officinale. Taxonomy (NCBI): domain Eukaryota; kingdom Viridiplantae; phylum Streptophyta; class Magnoliopsida; order Zingiberales; family Zingiberaceae; genus Zingiber; species Zingiber officinale. The sequence goes on along the minus strand of NC_055987.1, from coordinate 19,554,131 downwards.
ACACAATGGTGAGACCGCGTGGGTAGGGTTGTGACACGTGCACTCTGCCGTCACTACCCCCGAAGAGTGACCAAGTGGACGGGATCTTGTCGGAGTACACCTATCCTCTTACCTCAAACATAGTGAGGGCGCTGATGCTCTCAACTCCGTGCAGATGATGGGGAGGATCCCGCCCTTGCGATCGTGCTACCCATGAGCATCCGGCGGTGCACCAAGCAACCTGCCATACACACCACGAGTCTTTGTGCCACTACCCATGCGATGAACACGGTTGTGTGCGAGGCCCTCATGTAGCCGCCGACGAGCTCAACAATAATGGAGTCGTCCATCGCCCACATGCAATCATGCGGTATGGTGCATCACGCAAAGATGTCATACCGGCGTATCCTCCTCCATATCGTGAGGTGCGAAAAGGTACGCAGATATATAACAGAGATATAAACAACATGAATCCAACAATATATAACAAGTATCTCCAGTATCTAATCATGGGTAGATAAGCACTATAAGTAATCATAACCACGAACACATATACACATGGTAAGAGATAAAAGTAACCCAGACCAAGGTAAAACATCTAACAGTAGAAGCATGTGATAGGTATCAACTAAGCTAAGACCAGGGAAGAAATAAATCTACCATCTATCACTAGTAACTATATATAAACTATACATATCATAAGACAGTATCAAAAGATAAGTCAAAGGGTACCCGCCTCAAATAGAAGGTACAATCCCAATCCGAAGTCGAGACGCCCGTCTCGAATCAGAGTCCTGTGTCAAACAAACACATGTACATTTTATTTAGCTAAATTCAAATGAAATAGCTAAATAAAATTCCTAAAACTAAATTAGGGCAAAACCCTAATCCACATAATCACAACTTACTTAACTAAATCTAATGGTCGATTAGGATTTGTTACCTAATCCCTAATCACTCATTAGATTAGGAAATCCTATCAACACATAAACCTAATTCATATAGTAATACAATTTAACCCTAAACCAATACATCACGTATCAATTAATACAACCATAATCCACATCTAAGTAGCTCACAGGGAATAGAACTCACCTCACTGATCTGAAGCCTCTGCCGACAGCACAATGAGAGGAATTTCCTTGCTGGATCAAATGGTTATTCCTATCGGAACCAAGATCACCTTCCCAGATCCTCACTGGTTTCCACAGAACATAATCCTCCTGAAATCCTTCCCTATTCAATTGGGTTCAAGGTGAGATCAAGAACACCAACAGTACACAACCTCATCACCTGCTGGAAATAACTGGATCACGAAGGAATCAAACAAAGACCACAGATCAACAAGAAATGGAGAACTATAATCCAACAATACCTAATTCCAACCAGAACCTACCTCCAACCGGGACCTCATTCAATAGCCAGGAAGAGGAGGTCCACTGATCCGATGCTCTCCTCCTAGTCCAAAACCAAAAGACGATCATGAATCCAGCAAGAAGATCAACACAAAAAGAGAGCCCTAACCTCTGAGATCGGCAACACCCAGAAAAGAAAAGAAGGGATCAGGCGCTCACCTTCGAATACAGCTAAGGCATACCTTTGCCTTCGCGACGACCGATCGGAGCTGACAAAAGGGATCTAGGGCAAGGGATCTAGGGCACGGTTGCACAAGGAAAAGGGAAGAAGAATCGAAGCTAGTCCCCCACCTCTGTGCTCCGAGCCCTAATCTGCACCGGCAATCAATGATGGCACAATCGATCAAGGGCAGAGGGAATCGGCCGCTGGTAGCAAGGGAACCTGACGTTGGTGAGGCTCCGGAGAGGGAAATGCCAGCCGTCGCTAAGCTCAATCGGAGACGATGCCGGGGAAGAAAAGTCACCGGAGCTGGAGCATCCCTCGCGTCGGCGTCGCTTGTTCGCGAGAGAGGCAGAGCAGAGTCGGGGGAAGGAGAGGGTTTGGGCAATCGGCGTTTTAGGAGAGGAAATAAGGAAAAAGAATTTATATAATAAAAACATTTCCTCACTTAAACGGGTATCTCAAACAGACTTTATTTGTACCCGGAATTGATCCCCTCAAAACTCGTCATACGAGCTCCGAAAAATTCCCAGAAAATTTCTAAAAATTTCGGAAAAATTCTATAAGGCTATTTCTCAATTAACCCTATTAATTAAATTTTCCGAGATCTCACATACCTAGACTAAAATAGGTTCAATATGCTGAAAACAAGCTTTTACAGTCAAAATTAGCATCTTCGATCGATTGGAGTTGGGTTCCAATCGATTGAACCCTGCTGAATCGATCCACTGATCGATTCAGTCTTCTTGGATCGATCGGCTGATCGATCCAGCGAGCTTCTGCTCACGAGAAATGCCTTCTCAATCGATCGGCTAATCGATTGAGGCACTCCAATCGATCCACGGATCGATTGAAGGCCTGTAATTGCTGAAATTCAATTTCAGCCAATTTCGGAAACCCCTAGAAAATTCTACAAAATTCCCAAAATCGTAAAAATTGGTGTAGACATTATTTAGGATATAATTTATCATGGAAAAATAGTTTTCTATGAAAATACATCATATTTTCAAAGATTGACACAAACTTGAGAACTTGCAAAAAAACTTTAGTGTTTTCTTTAAGTTTGTGTCTAACTATTCAATGGTGATTACTATCAAAAGATAGCCTTCACCAAAGTTTTCCAAAATTATTTTAAAAATATTTTCAAAACCAATATCCCACCATATTCCTTGGGCTTAATGCACATTACTTGTACATTAGCTTTCCCAATGATGGGAAAACACATAACTCTATGTTTTGATGAACTTAAACCTCAAAAGAATGCACTAAATCAACATCTTGAGTTTTGTTCATCATCCTAACATCTCACTTATATCTAATGTGCACTAAAACACATACAAGTCATCTTATTGGCCTTTGTGAGATATAAAGTTTGGTTTTGCCCTAATCTAGGGATCATGCATATCTATCTAGGCATTTTGTGGATATTGAACATCCACTTAGGATGTTACTTGCTAATACCACTTGTTGAAAACACTTGTTGATAAATGCCATTTGTCCTTGCTTTTAAGGAATTAAACATAATGCATGATAATGTTATGGCATACATCAAAATGAAATAGCTTTCAAAAGAATATATCCTATAACTACATGATGTATGAATGTCATGACATGGTATTTTTGGATTTTTCATAATAAAACATGAATGCAAAAATAGACATGATGTCATGGCATATGATGGACAAACAATCATGGCAAGGTTTAGCATGAATAAAATATACCTAGATTACCTATCTAAGTATCCTTAACCACTTAGCTAACTCAAAATATACCACTTGTTTTAGCTTAAAACGTTAAACCTAGATTGCCCTAAATGCTTCAAAGAAATGCCAAAACCTAAATTGACATTTCTATTTCTCTTGATTTGTTTATGCCATTTAAAAATTAAGCATATCCTCAAATGTTGACATATTCCATTTTTCCTCAAGAGTAATCACATAAATCAAGGCCCGGATTGCCTTAATGTCTAAGAGAATACCAAAATCCCAACTTGGTATTTCTCTAGGTTTTCCAATTTATGTCATTTTAAGATAAAATCAATTTTTCCACCATTAGGCACATTTTACTCTTTCAAGGAGTAAATAATAATTTCATTTTATTTTCAAAGGTTAACAAAAACCTTGAAAATGCTCCTTGAGTGTCAATTTCCTCAAAGTTGGGTTAATTACCCTTCTAATCGGAGTTGACACTCTCTAACCCATCTATGGGGTAGAGAAGATGCTCCTAGGAACCCAACACCTATTGGTGCTCCTTGGATGCTCTAGGTATTTACTAGGGATAACTTCCCTAGATACCTTCCTAGTGACCTTGTTTGGCTTCTTGGAAACCTTGGTCACATTTTCTAGGTCAACTCTAGGGATAGTCTCCCTTGTGACCTTGTTTGTGACTTTCTTAGACTTCTTAGAAGCCTTAGTCACATTTATTGCAAAAATACTCTTAGGGATGACTTCCCTAGTATTCTTGACTTGACCACTAGACCAAGGGTTAGTTCCATAACTATATGGAACCCTATGGTACGAAATTTTATCCTTCTTAGCCTTAGGTTTGTATCTCAAACCTCTATGGCCATTGGATGACTTTGATACTCCTAGTCCTAGATTTTTACCCTTAGACCCTTGTGTCATATTTGTGATTTTTCTAAGGGTCTTCTCTAATTTATCAAGTCTTGACCTCAAGATTTGATTTTCCTTCCATAATCCCTCAACCATAGATTTTTCACTAAAATCATGATTTTTCTTCTTCTTAGGTACATACCTAGAATCCTTAGGGTTCTTACCTAAGTTTTTATCTACCTTTCTAACCCTAGATTGAGAGGTTTTGGCATGATAAGCTACATGATTTTCCTTAACTCTATCATGCTTCCTTTTTTCATGGTAAATAGCATTAAAATGATATAAATTTGACCTAGCATGCTTTTTACCATTTTGCAAGGAAATAGGCTCAATAAAAGATACCTTCTTTTTTACCTTGGAGGCTCTCCCTTGAGTTGAGCTTCCTCCATGAGCCTTGACCACCTTCTTCCCATTAGGGCATTGACTTCGGTAATGCCCCTTTTGATTGCAAGAGAAGCACACAATATGCTCCTTGCTCTTCTTTGTTCCAGGGATGGTCTCCTTGCCCTTTAATGCCACTTGGCCCTTCTTCTTGGCCAATTTGGGGCATTTGCTCTTGTAATGCCCATGTTCCCTACACTCAAAACATATTATATGATTTTTATTTTTAATTGAAACATTTATACCTTCTTGTGTAGGGATGACACTTGCTCCTCCATTTGATATTTCTTGAATTTTGAAGGTGGCACCATCTTCTTCTTCTTCACTTGACCCGGATGTGGAGGCCTCTTCTTGCTCCGGGTTCATTGATCTACACTCCCCCTCAATCCTAGAGGTGGAGGCTTCATCATCTTGCATATGGAACAAGGAGTATGCTCCCTCCTTGTTCTCTTCATTGCACTCCCTTGAAGATGAAGCTTCTTCTTGGACTTCTTCTTCGGAGGTTGAGCATCTCTCAACCTCGGAGTCCTCCTCTTGGTCTTGCTCCAAAGAGTCACCCTCTCTGGATTTTTCTTGCTCTTGTACAGTGGAGGGGACCTCTTCATGAAGCTTGGCCAATTTACTCCATAATTCCTTTGCATCCTCAAATTTTCCAATTTTGCAAAGGATGGTGCTTGGCAATAAATTGACGAAAAGCTTGGTCACTTTGTCATTGGCCTCTCACCTTTGGACTTGCTCTTGGCTCCACTTGCTCCTCTTGAGAACTTTGCCCTTTGAGTTTGTTGGAGTCTTGAAGCTTTCCATAAGAGCAAACCATTGCTCTATCTCCATCATAAGAAAATTTTTGATTCTTGATTTCCAAGAATCGAAGCTTGTGGATGTGTACGGTGGAGCCACCCTCGTGTCGAATCCGAGTCCATCTCGGAATTCCATTTGAAGTTGAGCTTTCACCCTCTAGCTTTGCTTGTTTTGTTTGCCCCTTCCGGCGATGATTCCGGTGAAGAGCGACCTCGCTCTGATACCACTTGTTGGGACCGAAAAGTAGCTAGAGGGGGGGGGTGAATAGCTCGTCGCGTGCTAGGTGCTCGTCGTTGCTTGTTTCTTCAAAGATGCGCAGCGAAAATACAAGAAACAAATCACACAACGCTAACAAGGTTGGTTTACTTGGTATCCACCTCACAAGAGGTGACTAGTCCAAGGATCCACACCTACTCACGCACCCTCCACTAATAAAACCCTCCTTTTCGGTAACTACCGAAGGCGGAGAAGCCCTACAAGTTCACACTGCAAGAGGAAGGGGAAAGGATACAAAATACAAGCACAAAGCTTACAATAAGTACAAGAAAACCCTAACCCTAGCTTTCTTCCTCTTGCAATAGATCCACCTCTTGACTTGGAAGAACCTCCAAGAACTTCAAGAACTGGCGTGGAGAGCTCTGTGGAGTCGTTGGTGAAGATCTGAGATGTGTCGTGGAAGCGATACCGAAGGATCGCATGCCACGGCTAAAACCTGCGCCACGATCGATTCAGCTCCCAATCGATCGAAGGCTTTAGATCGATCCACGGATCGATCCAGCGCCTCCGTGTTTAGGAAGCGCTGGATCGATCCAAGAATCGATCCGACGATTCTAAGGCAGTCCCAATCGATCGGTGATCGATTGAGACCTCTGGATCGATCCACCGATCGATCTAGAGGCTCTCATACCGGAAGGCTCGGATCAATCCACGATCTATCGAGCCTTTACGGAGAAAGCTGGATCGATCCTGGATCGATCCGACTCCACGATCGATCCGACTCTTGGTTTTGCCCAAAACCAAGTCCCAAGCTCTCAAACCAACATTCGTCAACCTGACTGTTGGTACATCATGCCTAGCATCCGGTCACTCCCTTGACCTGCTAGGACTCCCTCACCAAGTGTCCGGTCAATCCCTTTGACCCACTTGGACTTTTCTCCTCTTGCCAAGTATCCTGTCAAATCCTTTGACCTACTTGGACTTTCCTTCATCATGCCAAGTATCCGGTCACTCCCTTGACCTACTTGGACTTTCACCAGATGTCTGGTCAATCTTGACCCATCTGGATTTCCCATGCCTCGCTTCACTCACCACGACTTCCTCAGCTTCACTAGGACTTCTCCTACAGCTTCACTCACTCAGGTCTTTCACCTAGCTTCACTCACTAGGATTTTCACCGCTTCACTCACGTGATTTTTCTAGCTTCACTCACTAGGATTTTCACCTGGCTTCACGCACCAGGACTTTCACCTAGCTTCACTTACTAGGATTTTCCTCACTGCCTAGCTTCACTCACTAGGTCTTTCCTTCTGCCTAACATCCCAGTTAGGACTTCCCAGTCAAGTATCCGGTCATCCTTGACCTACTTGACTCTTCTTCAATCAGCCTTGCATTGTCAAACATCAAAACTCAAACCAAGACTCAAGCTTGGTCAACCAGGTCAACCTTGACCTGAAGGATGTTGCACCAACAAAACAGATATTCGATCTCATACACAACATTGCATACATTAGGCTTCCAACAACCGAAGCATAAGGAACTGCCTTCATGTCCTCTATCTCCTTTGATGTCTTTGGAGACATATCTTTAGATAAAGCTACTTCATACCTGAAAGGTAGAAAACCTTTCTTAGAGTCTTGCATGCTAAAACAAGCTAGGATTGTATCGATATATGAAGTTTGGGATAAGCACAACATTCTTTTCTTGCGGTCCCTTATTACTTTGATCCCGAGAATATGTGCACATTCTCCCAAGTCCTTCATATCGAATTGCTTGGACAACCATACTCTTACTTCCGACAACACTTTGATATTGTTTCCAATTAACAAAATATCATCTATGTATAGTACAAAAAATATCACCACATTTTCATCACACTTCTTATATACACAAGACTCATCCAAACACTGAATAAATCCATATGACTGGATTACTTCATTAAATCGGATGTTCCAAGATCTTGAAGCTTGCTTCAGTCCATAAATCGACCGATTGAGCTTGCACACTAGATACTCTTTGCCCTTTGCAATAAACCCCTCTAGTTGCTTCATATGGATGTTTTCTTCAAGACTTCCGTTAAGGAAAGTTGTCTTGACATCCATTTGCCAAACCTCATAATCCATATGAGCGGCAATAGATAAGAGTATCTGGATAGACTTAAGCATAACTACTAGAGAAAAGGTTTCCTCATAATCGATTCTCTCTTTCTAAGTATACCCCTTCGCAACAAGCCTTGCTTTGAAGGTTTCCACCTTCCCATCTATCCCTCTTTTCCTTTTGTAGATCCACTTACATCCAATGGCTTTTACACCATTTGGTGGTTCTACAAACTCCCAGACTTTATTAGAATACATAGATTCTATTTCAGAATTAATTGCTCTTTGCCAAGATACTGCATCTTTATCTTAGAGTGCTTCGTCATATGTCCGGGAATCAGGTTCATGTTCACCAGGGATCAAGTCCGAAGACTCTCCCAAAAACATGAATCTCTCAGGTTGCCTCACAACTGTAACGACCCGACCCCTTGGGCTGCCCAACTGGCGGCCCCTTATGTCGTCGACCGACAACCCTTGGCTGTGCCGTTACTCACTAAGTCTTCCCACCCCTGGCCAGTGGATTTTTGCCTTCCCCAGTATTCGAACTCTAGACCTCCAGGCTAAGTACTAGAGTTTATAAATCCTGGTAGCCAAGTGAGTGTGTCACGCCCTAGGTAGTCCATGCCCGAATAAAATTTTGGCAGCATCTCCCTTGTACGGGTGACAATCTGAAAGTTTATACATTGCCCTCAGGGCCACATATACCTCGGCCAACATGGCCGGAACAATAACAATAATAAAAATGCAACAACCAAGCATCCACGTAGTTTAATAGTAAACAAACTAAAGCAATGATAAGAAAACTCAAAAACAACCCTACTCAACTACACTCATAAAGCTCAAAACATGACGAAACAAAATCCACTCACCTCTTATGCCATCCAGGCAGCCATGTAGTAAAACAAGTCCACATAAACTCATCGACAATATCCATAAAGTAAACTAATACAAGTCCAGATAGTGCAATAAGAAAATAAGAATCAAAGTCCAAAAACAACACATCCTTACGACCTGCATGGGACTAGCGACTAGAACTCTCCAGACATCCTCAACCTAAAATGTAATAATAATCACGGGGTGAGTCAACTCCTCAGTGGGTAATATTGACATGCATAATAAGAAAATAATAACTAGCAGTAATCATAAGTACAGTCTCCTGATATAAGAAAGATATAATACAACTGAATAAATAGAAAAAAACTGTACTAACTAGGACCTGGGTATAAGTATAACAAGGTCGTCAGACCGATAGTGTCATAAATCCTGTATGCATGTCAATCATATGCACCCATACAAATGCAGCAAATAAATGCAGCAAACACAAGCAATAAATGCATCAATGCGTATGATGCCAATGACATGTCTTGGTCACCCCTGATGCCAGTCAGCCATCTCACACACGATGGTGAGATCGAGTGGGTAGGGTTGTGACAACCGTGCACTCTGCCATCACTGCTCCTGATGAGTGACCGAGTGGACGGGATGCTGTCGGAGTACACCTATCCTCCTACCCCAAATCATAAGTGGGGGAGCTCAATGCTCTCATCTCCCTGAGCCAGTCTAGAGAAGGGATCCCTGATGTGCTACCACGCTGTGTCACGCTACCCATGAGTGTGCCAGCGGAGCACCGACAGATCACCTGCTGCAACACACCCTGCCTGAATATACCACTAACCCATGAGTGGTGGTGTGTATAGATCCATGCAACTGGCGATGTGCTCAACAATAATGGAGCCGACTATCGCACAGCATGCAATCATGCGAAATGGTGCATGACACTAAGCATAGAAAATATCCTGAACCTATCCATATATATAATGTGTACCCTAAAACAAATTGACCAAATCAATGGTCAAGGTACACAAGTCAGATAAGGTATCAAAACCTAGGTCCTGAATATAATAAAAACATGGTTGTGTCACTACCCCTATAAGCATGTATAATCAGGTAGGTACTAACATGAAGTGCATAACAAGTAAACAAAATAAGCATGTAACAGATCGGGTAGTGACCAATCGAAGCAGATAAGAAACATAATCATTGCTATTTGTTAAAAACACTACTATGCATATCAAATGACATAAAGTCAAAGTACCCGCCTTCAATCGAAAAGTCCAATCCGATCCAAATCCGACGTCGAGATACTCGTCTCACGTCAAAGTCCTGTAGTACATAGTATCCAAATTTAGCTAATTACATATAAATAAATTAGCTAAATCAAATCCTCGAGAAGCTAACATAAATCCAAATCCAATTATATACCCTAATTGGATCATCTAACTCCTCAATCGATTCTAACTAATCTAGTCGAATTAGGACTTGCAATAAGCATAATCAATCATAGCATCTTACCCAATTTAGCCTTAATTCAACACATATATCAAATCCTTATGCCTTACCTCAAATCACAACAGGGATGCTGCTGCCGGAGAAAGGTAGCCACTAGAAAACCAAGAAGTACCTTACGTTTCACTGTCCAGATCAAAGAGATCAAGAAGTCAACCAAGAAATCTTTTCACCACTACAATCCAGCTAATCAAGGTCAGAGCTTACCCTATTCGGCCATTGCCTCTCCACGCTGGATCCCTAGTAGCGGTATACAACAGTGACAATAGTGAGCAGGAGGGGTTGATTATCTGCTCACAGTGAAATTTCTGACAACAAGCTGCTATGGACGTCTCACTTCAGTTTCAATGGAAATAAAAGAACTTGTAACAGGGAATTAGACGAAGCTATGAAATCTCACCGTGGATGATCATAATAGGGAGGGGTTGCCGGCGGCGATCAACAAGACAGCGCACAAGGGCAAATTAGGGCACGGACCTTTGCCCCTGGTTGAAGCCCAACTCGTGTAGAGGTGGCACCTTAGATGGGGAAAACAACAATCATCGACGGTGGACCGAGAGCTATGGCAGAGGAAAAATTAGCCGGCACTAGGGCTGAGGAGGAGCGACAACCGGCACTGCTTAGCGGGAGTGGAGTTCGTGTCGGCGGCGTCGGCAGACGCCAGGGTGTGTGCGCAACCCAGATCAGGGCAGAGGAAGAGGAAGTGGCGTCGGAACGACGGTGGCGCGCGTGAGGAGCAAGGTGGCCGACGCTCGTGTTGACGCCAGAGGAGAAGAGAAAGGAAGAGCAGAGGGAAAAATGGTCGGCCAGTGGCGAGACTTGGCCGAGGTCTTTTGTACGTAGGGGGGAAAGAAGTGCGAAGTGGCGCCGGTTGGGGGAGCAGTTAGGGCACGGCGTGGGTGCGTGGGTTCGACGGGGGAAAAAGGAAACGAAGGAATAAGAAAAAGGAATTAAGAAATAAACATTCCCTCGCTAAAATAGGGTTGCCCAAACAGGCTTTCCCGGGATCCAAATTTTATCCCCGTAACCGAAGTCATACGGTTTCTGAAAAATTCCCGAAAAATTTCTAAAAATTCTAAAAAATTCTCTTATGATTATTTGCCCATTTTCGGTATTTTATAATAACCCTTCCACTACGATGAGACACTGTCTGTGATTGTGTATCATTTATGATACGTGTTGCAGTTTCTTGTGATATTTCATCTTGTACTGTTGGTACTAGACTAGACGTGTCTGATGTGCGTAGATCTTATGATCATTTATACATGTTTGGACGCACATCTACTTGTATTTGATTAGCATATTCTATGTTTATTGTATCATATTTCTTTATAATGTCATACACCCATTATATTTGTTCGGGGATTTGCTCTTTGCTTGTTTTGATTGATAGGACATGATTTGGAGCAAAAACGAAGCCTACATGAAGTCTAGAGCTTCCAGAGTGTCACGGGCAAGTGAAGACTAAGTTTTCTTCATGTTCTGGCCGTGTGGGGGGCGTGTTGAGACCGTGTGAATGCCACACGGCCGTGTGAAGGCCATGTGGAATTTCCAACACTATAGACCAAACGTAAAATGACCATAACTTTCTTTTTGGTTGGAGTTATAAGACATTCCAGATATCAAAATGTAGATAACTTTAATATCTACAACTCTTATGAAGACTTCAACCATAGAAAACCAAGTATTGAAGGTCTAAAGTTCGTTTCTATGAGACATGGCCTTGGCACATGACCGTGTCAAATCCTGCACTACACACCAAGATAAAACAAGCATAACATTGTGGTCCGTTGGATTTTTGGTTTGTTATTTATACTAAATTGTAGCTAACTTCAAGATCTACAACTTTCATGAAGACCACATCTCAAGAATACCACGTTAAGAGGAACTAAAATGACTTACAAGTGCAGCATGACCTTGATGCACGACCGTGACAAATTCGCACGGCCGTGCGGTGTATCCAGAGCAGAAGATGTACACGGCCGTGTCAACTTGCAGAGTCGTGCCACTTAACCAGTGTAGAAGAGATGTACACGGCCATGTCAACTCGCACGGTCGTGCCACTCGACCAGTGCAGAAGATGTACACGGCCGTGTCAACTCACACGGTCGTGGCGCGGGCCATGCGGCGCCCGTACCCTAGCTTATAAAAGGGTTAAGAAACCTACTTTTGGGGGAATCTTTGGTTCGGGGACTTCGCCCCTCTCCTTGGGGAAATAGTTTTCTCCTTCGAGGGAAACTCTAAAGCTTCATCCACCGCCGTCCCTTGACGTTCCGTCCATCTCCAGAGCAAGGAGGCATCCCCAAGACATCGGAAATCTCGGCAAGCATCGCTTCTTCCCTTCCTTCTCATATCAAGGGTTGTAAGTATATTTTTCTTTATGTTTTGGAATTGTTCTTCCCCCACAATGGAGTAGACATCCTCTTCTAGGATTAGGAAATATTTGTAATATGATGGAGATGCATAACTATGTAGATTCGCTATATTTCTATTCAATGACTTGTTAATGCCTTGTTCATGCTTGATGAGTTGTGAATGTGGCATGTTTATATTTCTATGCTTTGATTGATTGATGTGGAGGATTGTTGATCCTGCAAGGGGATGCCTTAGAGCGTATTGACCAAGGTACCCTAGTGACAAGGGTAACCCTTTCCAGACGTCTAAGACGTTCCCTAAAAGGAGAAACAATCCCTTAGGAACTACTGCTTTCGTAGAGAGAGTGCTCTAGATCGTATACCCGAGGCGCCCTAGTGACAAGGGTAACCCATTCATGGACATCTAGGACATTCTCTTGAAAGGAGAGGCAATTCCTCCATAAGGAAGTAGGTAACCGTACTAAACCTCTACCCTTATCCTTATTGTTATTTACTAGATGTGTATCTCAGTGATCTACCGAGGCGCCCTCGTGACAGGGGGTTAATCGTTATAGGATTTCACAGGAATCGTCTCTACATGATACTTAGGGATACCGACCAACTTAACTTCCTGTAAGAGCATGGACATAGAGGATAGAAACTAAGCAATCCATGTAGTATCTCCTTGTTGGTTGCTACTCGGAAAACCTAATGGTTCCACTGTACAAAAATTTTGTACAAAGGTCTGAACCTTTTCCTAGCTACCATGTGTTCTTTTAAATTAAACTTGGATCGCCTGCGGAACTTAACACGTTTGATCCAAAATTTAATCTATTTGTTCTTTTAGGTTTAGACTTGGATCTCCTGCGGAACTTAACACGTTCGATCCAAATCACCTAGGTTATTAATTTCATTAAATATTAATTTCCAAAATCGGCTTCCAGGACTGCATGGCGAGGCACATGACCTTCTTGGATATGGGAACAACCACCACCGCCTAGACAAAGCCTTTTAAGGAAAGCTAATATTTAATTTCCTTAAATAACTTTAGGTCAACCGAAAAGAACAATCAAATCACAAGGAAAAGAAAAACAAAAGAACACAACATCGAAAACAAATTTTAAATACTAGAATTGCATGCCTCTTGTATTTGGTATTTTTACATGAAGATAAAACTAGTATGATGCGGAAATAAAATACTAGTATACCTTTTCTTTTGCAAACTTTAACGACCTCTTGATCTTCTATCATATTCCTCTTCTAACCTCGGACGTTGTGTGGGCAACGATCTTCCGAGATGAGAACCACCAAGCACCTTCTTCTTCCTTGCAAGTTTCGGCCATCAAAACTTTTCCTAGGATGAAGAGGTTCGGTCACTACCATCATGCTCCAAGGGATGCTAGAAACAAAGCTTTCTTTCTCTCCTTCTTCTTCTTCTTCTCTAAACTTGATCCGGCCACCATATTAATCTCCACAAGAAGGATGAGGTTCGGCCATCAAAGAGAAGAGAGGAGGAGAGGATGGCCGACCACACCAAGGAAGAAAAAGAGGGAGAAAATAGAATAGAGTTATTGTCATGAAGGCACCTCTACCCCCTCTTTTATAATCCTTGGTCTTGGCAGATAAGGAAATTTTAATAAAAACTTCCTTAATTCCTTTGCCATGAAAAATAAATTTAATTGGTATAAAATCAATTATTAATCAACATGGCCGGCCATAATAATCTAAGCAAAGGAAATTTAATTCAATCAAGAATTAAAACCTTCCTAATTTGTTTCCGGAAATTTTAAAAATATAATTTCTCTAACAATTTATCCCTTCATGATGATTTGTAAAAAGGAAACTTATAAATTAAAATCTCTCTTTAAACATGTGGATGATTTATAAACAATGATAATTTTTTATCAAAATTAAAATCTTCCTTAAAAAATATCTCCACAACAAGAAAGATTAAAACTTATTCTCCTCTTAATTCCATGTGACACATCAACAAAGTTTCTCACGTTGATATAATTTGCAAGCAAAAAAAACATGAGTTGATTTAAAACTTCTCATGTTGACTTAGTTGTCAAGCACTTCTCACATTGATTCAATTTGCAAGCAAGCTAAAAACGTGAGGCAACTTGGAGTTGCTGTTCTAGTTTTAAACAAACGGCATCTCACAGCAATCCAAGAATGAACTTGTTATTCACGTTGATCAGAACAACATGAAACGCCCTTGGATAGCAACGCCAACAACACGGACTAGAAGATGAACTTAGATGGATATAAGACTTTATATATATATAGAGGTTACGATAGGGACCGAGAGGAGGAATTGGTTTTGGTCTCCCGATGAAATTAAGCATCCCGTATTCGCCCCGAACACACAACTTAATTTCATCAATAATAATTCATTTCACTAAAGAACTATTATTGAACTACCGCACTAATCCCAAATTACGTTATGGGCTCCTTCTTATTATGAGTGTGTTAGTCTCCCTATGTTTAAGATATCGGATGCCCATTAATTAAATGAGCTACTGACACTCACTTAATTAATATCTTATTCCAAGAATAGTACCACTCAACCTTATTGTCATGTCGGACTAAGTCCACCTGCAGGGTTTAATATGACAATCCTTTTGAGCTCCTCTTGGGGACATTCTCAACCTAGATTACTAGGACACAATTTCCTTCTATAATCAATAACACACACTATAAGTGATGTCATTTCCCAACTTATCGAGCTTATTGATTTATCGAACTAAATCTCACCCATTGATAAATTAAAGAAATAAATATCAAATATATATGCTTGTTATTATATTATGATTAAGAGCACACACTTCCATAATAACTGAGGTCTTTGTTCCTTTATAAAGTCAGTATAAAAGAAACGACCTCTAATGGTCCTACTCAATACACTCTAAGTGTACTAGTGTAATTATATAGTTAAGACAAACTAATACCTAATTACACTACAACCTTCCAATGGTTTGTTCCTTTCCATCTTGGTCGTGAGCCACTGTTTATAATTTATAAAGTACTGATAACATGATCCTCTGTGTGTGACACCACATACCATGTTATCTACAATATAAATTAATTGAACAACTACATTTATCATAAATGTAGACATTTGACCAATGTGATTCTATTTCTAGATAAATGTTTATACCAAAAGCTAGACTTTTAGTATACATCCTAACAATCTCCCAGTTATACTAAAAGACTAAGCTGCCATATCTACTGTCATACATCTGATTCCTAACCCTTCAACATGCCCATCAAAAGCTCTTGCCTTAAGGGCCTTAGTGAAAAGATCTATAGGTCATCATCTGATGCAATTTAGGCAGCAACAACTTCTCCTCGTTTATACGATTTCTCGTATTGGGTGGTACTTGCGCTCTATTGTGTTTACTTGCCTTATAGACTCATGGTTTCTTCGAGTTTGCTACTGCACCACTATTATTACAATAAATTGTAATAATCTTTGGACAAACTAGAAATCATATCTAAGTCTATCTTGAGGTTATTGAATCATTCATCTTTTATGACTACCTCAGGGGCTTGCCATATACTCAGCTTCTATGGTGGAGTCCAGAAAAACACCTATGCTTATCACCTTCCATAGTTATGACTTTACCTCCTAAAGTAAACACAAAACCCCGAGGTTGACTTACTATTGTCCCTATCCAATTGGAAGTCAAAATCTGTGTAACCCACAGGGACCAAATCAACTGCCTTGTAAGCTAGCATATAATTTCTAGTGCCTCTAAGGTACTTCAATATATGCTTTACTGCAGTCCAATGTCCTTGTCAAGGGTTACTTTGATATCTGCTATCAATGCCCTTGGCAAAACAGATTTTTGATCTCATGCATAACATACATTAGGCTTCTGACAGCTGAAGCATAAAGAACTGCCTTCATTTCCTTTATCTCCTTTGATGTCCTTTGAGACATCTCTTTAGATACAGGTACTCCATGCCTAAAAGGTAAGAAAATTTTCTTGGAGTTTTGCATGCTTAAAATGAGCAAGGATTATTTCGATATATGAAGCTTAGGATAAGTAAAATATTCTTTTCTTGCAATCCCTTTGATCCCAAGAATATATACATTCTCCCAAGTCCTTCATATCGAATTGTTTGGACAACCATACCCTTACTTCTGACAACACTTTGATATTGTTTCCAACTACCAAAAATACTATCTATGTATAGTACAAGAAATACCACCACGTTTCCATCACACCTTTTGTATACACAAGACTTATCCGGTTACTAAATAAATCCATAGGTCTGGATTACTTTGATAAACCGGATGTTCCAAGACCTTGAAGCTTTGCCTCAGTCCATAGATTGATTGAGCTTGCACACAAGATGCTCTTTGCCCTTTGCAATGAACCCTTCTGGTTGCTTTATATGGATGCTTTTTCAAGACTTCCAATTAAGGAATGCTGTCTTGACATCCACTTGCCAAATAGATAAAAGAATCCGAATAGACTTAAGTATGACTATCAGTGAAAAAGTTTCCTTTTTCATCAAGCCTTACTTTGAAAGTTTCTACCTTCCTATCTATCCATCTTTTCCTATTGTAGACTTATTTTCACCGAATGACTTTTACACCATCTGGTGATTCTACAAGCTTCCAGATTTTATTAG
This sequence comes from Zingiber officinale, assembly GCF_018446385.1. Lineage (NCBI taxonomy): Eukaryota > Viridiplantae > Streptophyta > Magnoliopsida > Zingiberales > Zingiberaceae > Zingiber > Zingiber officinale. Next base: position 19,537,130 of record NC_055987.1, on the reverse strand, counting down.
AGTACATATATTCTAATTCTGCATTCATTGCTCTTTGCCAAGATGCTACATCTTTATCTTGGAGTGCTTCATCACATGTCCGGGATCAGGCTCATGTTTATTTGGGATCAAGTCCAAAAGACTCTCCCAAAACATGAATCTTTTAGGTTTTTTTTTGACAACCCTCCCACTACGATTAGGCACTGTCTATAATTGTGTATCAATTGTGATACGTGTTGTAGTTTCTTGTGATATTTCATCTTGTACAGTTGATACTAGATTAGACATGTCCTTTATTATTTCCTTAAGAACAAATTTACTTATGGGCACGTGGTTTATTACATATCCTTTTCTAAAAATCGGTCATTGATGCTAACAATGACCTTCTGATTTTTAAGACTATAAACCTACTTTCATTTCTCTAGGATAACCCATAAACAAGTGAATTCCTGTCCAACTTTATCAGTGTTTCTCATATGCTAGACCACCCAAATCTGAATATGCTTCAGACTAGACTTACACCCAATCTGCAATTCTATGGGACTAGAGAGTTCTGACTTAGAAGGTATTATGTTCACTTCCGTTTCCAGTGTATATCCTTAAAACAAATTTGATAATGACTCATCATCGATCTAATTATTCCATAAGAGCCTTATACCTTCTTTTTACTACACCATTCTGTTGGGATGTACCAGGTGCAGTTAGTTGGGATTGAATCCCTACTTTTGATAAGTAACTCATAAATTGTCCCAAGAGGTACTTGCCACTACGATCTTACCATAGTGACTTGATACTTTTATTTTAACGTTTTTCCGCATCAGCCTTGTACTCTTTGAACTAATCAAAGTACTTAGTCTTGCGGCACATTAAGTAAATATATTTGTATCTTGTCTATTCGATACTACCTCTTGCCTGGATAGTCATAGGATCACACAAATCAGAATGAACCAATTCCAACATATCTTTGGCTTCATTCCCCTTAGACTTAAAAGCTTCTTGGTTATTTTTCCTTCCAAGTAAGACTCGCAGGTTGGAAAGATTTCCACTACTAATGAACCCAAAAGTTCATCAGCTACCAATGAATCCTACTTAAGTTAATATAACCTAGCCTTAGATGCCAAAGATATAATTGGTTCATTTCCGAAGGTTGCTTTCTCTTAAAGTTAGAAGATGTGTTACTAATTTCCATTTGTTGCATCGTGGGAGTTATTGGATTATAAATTGTCAACCAACATACCAGAATAGATAACTTCCCTATTTTTCTTGATAACAACTTTGTTATCAAAATAGACACAATATCTATTCTGTAATAGTTCAGAAACTGAAATCAGGTTCTTTCTAATGTAAAGACAATTTCTAATAATCCAAATTTTATTCCTATTAGAGAATAAACCTCTCCCACTGCAACAGCTGCTACTTTTGCAGTAGTGCCCATGTGGACGGTGTTTTTTATTTTCATTTAGTTGTCAGGTTTCCTGGAACCTGCAATGAATTGTAGACATGATTAAAGGCATCTGTATCTACACTCCAGGTTCTGGTAGATAACACCACTAGACATGTTTCAACTAATGAATTAAATATACCTAAATTGTTCTTAGTTCTAAGAAGACAGTCTACCTTAATGTCCAAGTCCTATTTCCAATCATTACAATTGGGACTACTAAGTCTTTTCTATAGTATAACAACTAGGGGTTTGACAAACATTTTAAATCCTAAGAATCACAAAAATATTTGGTCAAGATCAATTCTTTAAAATCCCTATGAATTTTGTATGCCACGATCGTGTGGACGTATACAAAATCAAAGAGGAGATTTTATCCATTAATTTTATTATCTCGTCAACTTTACTTTATGACGAATAAAATTAATAGTTGATCTTTCTTTGATCAAATATTTAGTCAAAACTTTTGAATTTAAAATAACATTGATTCCTCAAACAATATTATTTAAATTCACCAACACCTCAAACACCGTGAATTTTGCATGCCACGATGGTGTGGACGTATACAAAATTTAAACATTTGTAAGAGGAGGATTTTACCCATTAATTATCTTGTCAATAAATCTTTATGACAAAATAAAATTACCTCAAACACCATGAATTTTGTATGTCATGATAGTGTGGACGTATACAAAATCAAACATTTGTAGAGGAGTTTTTAATTTTATTATCTTGTCAACCTATTTATTTGACAAATTAATAGTTGGTTTTCTTCGGTCACATAAATAATAACAGTGACTCCGATGGGGAGGATAGTATTAGACGTGCCTAAGTGTATACCATTACTTGACACTAAGTCCATTAATAAGATTGTGCCCCTTCCGATGGGGAAGATCACACGCTCTTAATTAACTTCCTATAGTCATCCAAAATGGAAGTTTAAGCTAGTGATCCGCAAACAAGCTCATCCGATATGGAGGAAGGCACTCAGAGCCAACGCGCAAGCTTGTTGCATCACTTATAAACCAGTAATGGAGACCGTGGAATTTATTTAAAATAAATCCCTCTCCCACTTAGTTATTTAAAGTGAGGAATTTTGACTATGCTAGCCTACTTAGCATGCATACTAACAAGCACACACAACACAACATAAAAAGCAATAAATAGAAAAACTAATTTTCAACTATTATGGCTTTTATCTATTTCTGTCCTCCATGTGTCACCAACCCTAGCTGCTGCCATCTTTGGCCACCGCCACCGGGTCTAGTTGTCGCATCCATCTTGCTCCTTGTTTCGCTGCACCTCTGGTCCTCAAAAGGTTCCATGCCTTGCAAGATTCGATCCGCGACATAAATAGAATTTTACATTTTTCGATCCTATATTCCTCGAAGGAATGTACATGTAAACTAGATCGAACATAAAATAAAATTTACATCCATTGATCCTATATTCCATAAAAGGAATGTACATGTAACTAGATCAAAAAAAAAATAAAATCCTAATAAAACTAAACAACTCTTGCTGTATTTTATAATACAATCATGCACACACAATAAAATACCCTTGACATGTCCAAGGGTCCAATCACACACATAATAACTATAAGTCATAATAGTTGGATCCTGCATCCACAAAGTTAGCACATCCTACTATTAACCTGCCTAAATTATGTATGACATGTGCATAATTAAACTAATACCAAATACACAGAGGCAAAACCCTAGCTCTGATACCAATTGTTGGTTGCTACTCGGAAAACCTAATGGTTCCACTATACAAAAATTTTGTACAAAGGTCGGAACCTTTTCCTAGCTACCATGTGTTCTTTTAAATTAAACTTGGATCGCCTGCGGAACTTAACACGTTTGATCCAAAATTTAATCTATTTGTTCTTTTAGGTTTAGACTTGGATCTCCTGCGGAACTTAACACGTTCGATCCAAATCACCTAGGTTATTAATTTCATTAAATATTAATTTCCAAAATCGGCTTCCAGGACTGCATGGCGAGGCACATGACCTTCTTGGATATGGGAACAACCACCACCACCTAGACAAAGCCTTTTAAGGAAAGCTAATATTTAATTTCCTTAAATAACTTTAGGTCAACCGAAAAGAACAATCAAATCACAAGGAAAAGAAAAACAAAAGAACACAACATCGAAAACAAATTCGAAATACTAGAATCGCATGCCTCTTGTATTTGGTATTTTTACATGAAGATAAAACTAGTATGATACGGAAATAAAATACTAGTATACCTTTTCTTTTGCAAACTTTAACGACCTCTTGATCTTCTATCGTATTCCTCTTCTAACCTCGGACGTTGTGTGGGCAACGATCTTCCGAGATGAGAACCACCAAGCACCTTCTTCTTCCTTACAAGTTTCGACCATCAAAACTTCTCCTAGGATGAAGAGGTTCGGCCACTACCACCACGCTCCAAGGGATGCTAGAAACAAAGCTTTCTTTCTCTCCTTCTTCTTCTTCTTCTCTAAACTTGATCCGGCCACCATATGAATCTCCACAAGAAGGATGAGGTTCGGCCATCAAAGAGAAGAGAGGAGGAGAGGATGGCCGGCCACACCAAGGAATAAAAAGAGGGAGAAAATATAATAGAGTTATTGTCATGAAGGCACCTCTACCCCCTCTTTTATAATCCTTGGTCTTGGCAAATAAGGAAATTTTAATAAAAACTTCCTTAATTCCTTTGCCATGAAAAATAAATTTAATTGATATAAAATCAATTTCTCTTTTATTAATCAACATGGCCGGCCATAATAATCTAAGTAAAGGAAATTTAATTCAATCAAGAATTAAAACCTTCCTAATTTGTTTTCGGAAATTTTAAAAATAAAATTTCTCTAACAATTTATCCCTTCATGATGATTTGTAAAAAGGAACCTTATAAATTAAAATCTCTCTTTAAACATGTGGATGATTTATAATCAAGAATAATTTTTTATTAAAATTAAAATCTTCCTTAAAAAATATCTCCACAACAAGAAAGATTAAAACTTATTCTCCTCTTAATTCCATGTGACACATCAGCAAAGTTTCTCACGTTGATATAATTTGCAAGCAAAAAAAAACATGAGTTGGTTTAAAACTTCTCATGTTGACTTAGTTGTCAAGCACTTCTCACGTTGATTCAATTTGCAAGCAAGCTAAAAACGTGAGGCAACTTGGAGTTGTTGTTCTTGTTTTAAACAAACGACATCTCACAGCAATCCAAGAATGAACTTGTTATTCACGTTGATCAGAACAACATGAAACACCCTTGGATAGCAACACCAACAACACGGACTAGAAGATGGACTTAGATGGATATAAGACTTTATATATATATAGAGGCTACGATAGGGACCGAGAGGAGGAATTAGTTTTGGTCTCCCCCGTATTCGCCCCAAACACACAACTTAATTTCATCAATAATAATTCATTCCACTAAAGAACTATTATTCAACTACCGCACCAATCCCAAATTACGTTATGGGCTCCTTCTTATTATGAGTGTGTTAGTCTCCCTATGTTTAAGATATCGGATGCCCATTAATTAAATGAGCTGCTGACACTCACTTAATTAATATCTTATTCCAAGAATAGTACCACTCAACCTTATTGTCATGTCGGACTAAGTCCACCTGCATGGTTTAACATGACAATCCTTTTGAGCTCCTCTTGGGGACATTCTCAACCTAGATTACTAGGACACAATTTCCTTCTATAATCAACAACACACACTATAAGTGATATCATTTCCCAACTTATTCTTATTGATTGATTCAACTACTAAATCTCACCCATTGATAAATTAAAGAAATAAATATCAAATATATATGCTTGTTATTATATTAGGATTAAGAACACACACTTCCATAATAACTGAGGTCTTTGTTCCTTTATAAAGTCAGTATAAAAGAAACGACCTCTAATGGTCCTACTCAATACACTCTAAGTGTACTAGTGTAATTATATAGTTAAGACAAACTAATACTTAATTACACTACGACCTTCCAATGGTTTGTTCCTTTCCATCTTGGTCGTGAGCCACTGTTTATAATTTATAAGGTACTGATAACATGATCCTCTGTGTGTGACACCACATACCATGTTATCTACAATATAAATTAATTGAACAACTACATTTATCATAAATGTAGACATTTGACCAATGTGATTCTTATTTCTAGATAAATGTTTATACCAAAAGTTAGGTTTTTAGTATACATCCTAACACTCCTAGTATTATAATGAAACCGAAATCCTAGAGTCCCTTTTTCGAAGCTCAATTCCCTCAAAGGTTAATTCTCTCTCTCCTCTTTCTTCTTCTAAACCTTCTCCTTTTCTCTTAAATCACTCTCGTTAGTTTGCAAGCGCTAAAGTCAACTTTCGACCATCTAGATAACTCACTTTGCGACATCTCTAGTGCTTAATCAACAGTCCCCGTATATTCGACAAATCTTATATATTACTGACGACGAAACCGTACACTTGCGGTTGCGTAACAAGTTTTTGGCGTTGTTACCAAAGACTGTTCGCATTAACATTAGTAGATTAGCAATTTAGTTAACCTAGACTTGTGAATAGTTTATGTTTTTCTATTTTATATTGCAATTTATTTTCCGTATACATAATAAAAAAAACACTGCATTTTTTTCTTCTTCTTGCAATTTAAATTCTACATTGTCTTTCTTGTTTTTCATAAAACATTTTATTTCTTGTCTTTAATTCTTTATTTTATTTTTTCTCATAATTTTTTCAGATATCCATGAGCACTAAAATGTCAAGCAGGGTCTTAAGAGGTTTCTTTGCGCCCATTTCTATAACATTTTTATCTCCCATTGTGCAGCCTCATATTGAAGCAGAAAATTTCCAACTGAACCTAGAGTTAATTTCCATGATACAAAGTCATAAATTTGGAGGAGAAGTATCAGAAAGTCCTTATCTGCATCTTGAGACATTTCTAGAGCTTTGTGATATGGTGAATTGTGAAGGAGTATCAGCAGATGGAGTTCGGTTGATGGCATTTCCTTTTAGCATCAAGGATAAAGTAAGGACTTGATTATATTCTCTCCATCCTCAAAGCATCACAAGTTGGGAACAATTGGAGCAGCAATTTTTGAATTATTTTTTCCCTCCAAGCAGAATAATCTACATGAGGAGTTGCATCACAAATTTTGTTCAGGTGTATGGAGAATCATTATTTGAAGCATGGGGTAGATTCAAGAGTCTACAAAGACAGTGCCCTCATCATGGTTTGGAGAAATGGCTGATTCTATACATATTCTATAGGGGGATTTCTTTTTCAAATAAGTGTCTGTTAGATTCATCAACTGGAGGTTCTTTTATGGACAAGAGTATAGAAGAAGCTTATACATTAATTGATCAAGTGGCATTGAACCTCCATGGATAGTCGAGCAAAAGTTGGATGGAATCTCCCCCAGAAATTCAAGAAGTACATGCCATATATACAAGAGAGCATGTCAAACAAAATGCAGTTCAACCACCTAAGAATGATGAAATTCAGAAGTCACAGAATGAGGAGTTCAAACATTTGCGGGCAAGGATTAAGAGCATAGTTTCAAAATGGTTTAAAGAAGACTTTCCTCCTACATAGACAAGATCTAGTGTAAATGATAATGATCTTAAGTTGAGGTGGCAAGAATCTTTGGTTCCTAGAAGTATCTAGGGAAGTTATCTCTAGAAGTATCTTTGTAGAAACCAACGTGACTAAGACTTTTAATAAGTAAAAAAAAGTCACTAAAGAGGTCACAAGGGAAGTTATCCCTAGAGTTGACCTAGAGGAGGTGACCAAGGCATCAAAGAAGCCTAGAAAGGTCATTAGGAAGGTGTCTAGGGAAGTTATCCCTAGCGAGTACCTAGAACATCCAAGGAGCACCAATAGGTGTTGGTTCCTAGGAGCATATTATCTACACCCTAGATGGGTTAGAGAGTGTCAACTCTAATTAGAAGGCTAGTTAACCCAACCTTGATGAAGTTGACACTTGAGAACATTTTCAAGGTTTTTGTTAACCTTTGAAAATGAAGTGGATTAATTGATTACTTTGGAAAAAGTAGAATGTGTTAAAATTTGAAGATATGGACTTAATTTTAAATTGACACAACAAATCAAGAGTAAAAGAAATGCCAAGTTGGATTTTGGCATTTTCTTGAAGAAGGTGGGGGACAATCTAGATTTAAATGCTAAGTTTAGCTAAGAATTAAGGATACTTAGATAGTTAATTTAGGTATACATTATTAAAGCTAATTTTTTATGATTGTTTGTCCATCATATGCCATAACATCATATTTTGCATTCATGTTTATTATGAAAAACAAATAAAAATATCATATCATGTCATACATACATCATGTAGATATAGTAAGTTTTCTTTTGAAAATCATTTATGTTGATGTATGTCATTAATCATCATGCATTATTTTAAACTCCTTATATTTAAGGACAATGGCATTTACAAACAAGTGACATCCTAGGTGGATGTTCATATCTTAAAATACCTAGATAGATATGCATGATTCCTAGTTTAGTGCAAAACTAAAATCTACATCTCACAAAGACTATAAGTTGACTTGTATGTGATTTAGTACACATTAGATACAAGTGAGATGTTAGGATGATGAACAAAACTCAAGATGTTGACTTAGTGCATCTTGTTGAGTTTTGATTTCATCAAAACACATAGTTTTATGTTTGTCAATCATTGGGAAAGCTAATGTACAAGTCATGTACATTTAGCCCAAAGAACATGATTGGAAATTGATTTTAAAAATCATTTTAAATATACTTTGGAAAACCTTGGTGAAAGCTATCATTTGATAGTAATCACAATTGTATAGTTAGACACAAACTTGGAAGAAACATTGAAGTTTTTATAAGTTTTCAATTTTATGTCAATCTTTGAAAATAAGATGTATTTTTTTAGAAAATTATTTTTCCATGATAGTACATGCCTTAAATAATGTCTACATAAATTTTCATAATTTTTAAAATTTTGTATAATTTCTAGGACATTTCTGAATTTCATCTAAAATTGAATTTCATAAATTCAGAAGCCCAATAGATCAGTCGATCGATTGGGAGGTCTCAATCGATCAGCCGATCAATTGGGAGGTCTCAATTGATCAGCCGATCGATTGAGAAGGGATTTTCCACGAATAGAGCGTCGCGGAATCAATCAGCTGATCAATTGCCCAAGTCTGGATCGATCGGCCGATCGATTCAAAGGTAATTTCCGTAAACAGAAGCTTGCGGAATCGATCAATGGATCGATTCAATGACTTCAATCGACTGAGCCCTAACTCCAATCGATTGAAAAAGACTGATTTTAATTGTAAAAGTTTGATTTCAGCTTGTTAAACCATTTTTAGTCATGTTAACCATTCCTAACCCTTTGAAATACATTTATACACACTTAGGGAGAGTTTTCATGATGAAAACAAGAATGAAATGGTTAGGAAAGACTATGTTGAAGTTTAAGTTGAGGTTTGCATTCAAATATTGATTTTTGAACCTCAATACTTCAAATTTTGGGTTTCCTAAAGGTTTAGGGATTTCAAGTCATTATTGGTGCAATGATAGAAGTGTGGAGCATGTCTTTAGAAGGAGTCACTCTTTAGAGACATGGAAATATTTTTTCCAAAGCTTTAGAAGGGAGTATAACCTTCGGTTAAGTGTATGCTCAAGGATGAGCATTGAGTACGATGAAGGGTATGGGATTTTCATTGTAGTGTTGTGAATAACAAGTGAGGTTGTGAACAACGTGAAGATAACTCTTATAGAGAAGAGTTTTTGATGTGTGCCAATGGGGAGAAATGTAGGGTTAAGTTAGACCTTTATTACCTAAAAAGGGAGTTTGCCTTCTAAGAAAGAGAGAGAATGAAGGAAACCCTTATTCATACTTTGGCATGAAAAGAAGTTAAGGCTATGGGATTAGCCTAACTTAAAGTTATTGTCAAACATCCAAAATGGGGAGATTGTTGGTGCAATATCCTTGGGTCAAGGTTGGCCAGGTTAACTAAGCTTGAGTTGGCTCAAGTTTGAATCGTGATGTTTGGGTTTCGATATTTGATAATAAATGGAGATTGCTGGTGCAATAGCCCGATTGTGGAGACTGTTGGTACAATTCTCCTCTGATTAAGGTTTGACCATTTTGGTGTGAAGAAAAGTCAAGTATGTCAAGGTTGATTGGATACTTAACTGGGAAAGTCCTAACTAGAGGTTAGGCAGAGGCAAGTCCAATAGGAAGGTTGGTAGAAGTGGAAATCCAAGTGGGCAGTGTTGACCGGACACTTGGTGTGAAAGACCTGGTAAGTGAAGTCAGGCAGATGGAAATCCTAGTGAGTGAAGACAAGTGAAAGTTTTAGTGAGTGAAGCTAGGAAGATGGAACTCCTGGTGAGTGAAGCCAGGTGAAAGTCCTAGTAAGTGAAGTTAGGCGGTTGAAAATCTTGGTGAGTGAAGCTAGCAGATGGAAATCCTGGTGAGTGAAGCCAGGTGAAAGTCCTAGTGAGTGAAGCTAGGTGAATGAAAATCTTAGTGAGTGAAGCCAGGTGAAAGATCTAGTGAGTGAAGCTAGGCAGATCGAATGTTGGTGCGGGAAGCATCCGACGATCGAACCTGAGTTTTGATAATAGTAAAAGATTCAAAGGTAAGGTTATTTGTGATCTAATGTGCTTGAATAAGTTTGCAGGAAAAAGTCCTAAGGTATCTTAAGCAAAAGTCCTAGCTGCGGTTAGGCAGGCAGAAAACTCTAGGGGGTGATAACCCTAGGTCCTAGGGGGTGGTAATCCTAGGCAGAAAGCCTTGGCGAGTCGAGGTCTTCGGGCAAAAGTCCTAGAGTCGGAAACTCTAGGTGAAAATCCCGATGTCACGGATCGGGTGGAAAGTCTGGGCGGGTCGTGGAGCGGGCGTCCAGCGGAAAGACCTGAAGACTCGGGCGCTGAGCAAAAGCCCAGTCGATCTGGAGGATCGAATTGGCAACAGGTATACTCTCCTGAGTGAAGTAGGTGAGGACGCATTCCCCGCTGAGGGAATAGTAGGTGTCGGTTTGACCTAGGGTTTCCAGACAGGAATCCGAAGTCAGAACTAGACAGTCTGGTGACTGTCAGACATTTACATTTATGTTATTATTATGTGCTAACTTTGTATTACAGGGTATGCTTGGTATTTTGGGACTAACATATCTTGCAGGGATAAAAGAGCAAGTTTTACCTCGGATGAACAGTACCCGAGGTGCCCTCCATGGAGCATGGAGGCGCCTCGAGTGCAAGGGCTGAGGATTCTAAGTAGGGGAGCTGGAGGCGCCTCGGACGGCCTTGGAGGCGCCCTCAAGGGCATTGGAAGCGCCCTCAAGAGGATAAGCTGCGGGAGTTGCGGATCTTGTCCACGCTGTGAATCCGCCGGTGATGGAGGCACCCTCAAGGGCCTTGAAGGTGCCATCAACGACTTATATCAGCCAGTCTCGACCAGCAGCTTGAGACAACACATTCTAAGCAATCCTTTAGCTATGCACTGCTAACGAGACGATCCGGCTGAGCTATAACAAGACCCCGACGACCCGAAAATGTGAAGTTTCAATTTCTTATTGTCGGTATAGTTTTTTAGAATAGTTGTATTGTAATAATCTCTTGTAATATTTGTGAGCTTATAGTTGTTGCACAAAGTAAACGCTCAACGAGCGTGGGCCTTAGAGTAGGAGTCGCCACAGGCTCTGAACCAAGTAAATCCCTGTGTTTGCTTGTGTCTATGTATTTTGATTTCCGCTGCATTTATTCTAAGATTTCCGAAATGAAAAGTGAAAGCCATGAACGATATTCACCCCTGCCCCCCTCTAGCATTTTTCGATTCAACAATTGGTATCAGAGTGGGGTCGCTTCGATTTGGTGCAACCACCAATCAAGCATTTTTTTGTAGTGATTTTCAATTTTTCGGAGTCGATCGGAATCGGTATTATTGCCGCCTTCTGATCTAGTTTTTTCGTAATCAAATTTTTCCTCGAAGTTGGTGCAACACCACTTGAGTTCGAGTGTTTATTTTTTTTTTAACCCGCACTACTAAATCCAAGACCTAGTCTTGGAATCTTTGTTGTTTTCTGTGTGCGAGATTCATTTCTCAAATGGCCCATCAAGAATACTATAGCACAGTCTGACCACCGCTCTTCACCAGCGAAGATTTTGGCTACTGGAAAGGCCGAATAGAGTCATACATCCAGACCCAGTTCAAGATGTGGATGATCATCAAGACTGGGATCTCACTTCCACTCGACGGCTCAGGAAAACCAGTTTCATGCGAGAACTGGGACGCAAGTGTAATAAAAAAGGTCAAAGCCAACGCCAAAGCGACTTGCACCCTCCAATGTGGATTAACGAAGGAGGAGCTGAACCGCGTCGGCCCGTTCTCGAGCGCCAAAGAATTGTGGGAAAAATTGATCGAGTTGCACGAGGGCACGTCAGACACAAAGGTAAGTAAGTGTGACTTACTGTTTAATAAATTATATAATATTAAAATACAGGAAGGTGAGACGGCTAGCCAGCTTCATGCCCGTATACAAGATCTACTCAACGGACTCCACGTAATCGGACAGAAAGTTGAGAACCGCGACGTCCTAAGGTATACCCTAAATGTCTTTCCGAGGAATACCTTGTGGGCATCCATGGTAGATGCTTACAAGGTATCCAAGGATTTATCTTTAATTAAACTTGATGAATTATTTTCTGAATTTGAATTACATGAACAAATTAATGCTCATCCGGCCGAGAAGAGTATAGCTTTGATTGCAGGTACAAGCAGAGCGCGTGAACCAAAAGCAAGACGCAGAACCAAACCGGAGTCAGAAGAAGAACCGGACTCAGACGATGATGACGACGAGATCACAGCCGAACTTGTCAACTTGGTAAGAAAGCTCTACAAAAAGAAGAAGGGCTTCAACAAGGACATCAAGAAGGTGATCCAGTCCAAGGAGGTTCAACCAAGTTCAAAGTAACCTGCTACGGCTGCAACCAAAAGGAGCATATCAAAGCCAACTGTCCGAATCAAAAGGATGAAAAGAAGCAAAGAAAGAATAAAGCTCTGAAGGCAACTTGGGATGAGTCCTCATCAGAAGAGTCCGATGAAGAGCTTGAACAAACGAGCCTCCTTGCACTGACGGCTCGGGACCAAATCAATGAATCCAAAAGCGAGAACGAATCAGAAGTAGAATCAGAGAGAAGCCACAGATCTGTATCCGTTTCTGAAGAGCCCAACCCCGCTGTAAGTATTTCTCGATTGCATAACCTAATTAATTATCTTATGTGTAAATTAGCTAAATCTAACGTTAGGATCAAATCACTTCTAAAGGATGTAACAACCCTTAAAGAAGTGACTAACTCCGAATCCTTGACTGACCCTATTCAGACTGAAACCTCAACTCAAGTCCAAAATCTTGAGGAAGAGAATTCTAGCCTGAAAACTCAAGTCAAGGATTTGAAGATCACGTTGGAACAGTTTTCACTGGGTTCCAAGAATCTTGATTTGATTCTTGGAAAACAAAAGGTTGTATGCAATCGATCCAGACTAGAATTTAGGATAAAAAAGAAATATCATTTATATCTATCTCTTTTTAATAGAACAAACAAAAAACTAGTCCAAGCATGGGTCCCCAAGTCAAACTTGGTTAATCAAGTTGGACCTGGTCAATATTAGATCCCCAAGGATCAAGTCCATTACCTTGATAGACCATATTGAGGCTATAATCCAGGGGGAGCTAATAGAAAGACCATTGTTAGAATTATTTGATAAATGCTTTGTTTCTTCTGCTTTCATTATATGCTTAGATTAAGATAGATTAAGGACCCAGGCGTAATTTACACTTGATTAGTTAGTCCTAGGAGTTTCAAAAAGAAAAATTAAATATATAATTTTTTTGAAAGGCTTTGTCTATAAGTGGTGGATGATCCCATACCCAAGAAGACCTAATGTCTCACCACAGTCTGGAAGACAATCTTTGAAATGTGTATTTAATTGACTAATTGAAAAACTTAAGTCTAACTCAAATGTAAATTAGTCCTTAGACATAATCTAATACTTAAAGATAAAATTAACCATCTCACAACAACTTATAAGATTCCCTGATTGACAACTTATAATCGGGTGAGATGGACCTAGGATGAACCTAATTAGAATTTAAAATTAACTAACTTTACCCAATTAATTAACTTAATCAAATTAACTAACTTTACCTAATTAATTAACTTAATCAAATTCACTAACTTACCCTTAATTTAATTTAATAAATTTAACTTAACTAATTTTAATCGTAATTAATTTAACAAATTTTATCTTAATCTAAACTTAACACAAAAAAAGGAAAAAAAAAACAAAAGAGGGGAAACAAAAAATGCCTCGGCAAGGCGCCTCTCGAAGGCGTCTCCAACACAAAGGAGGCACCCTTGAGAGCGGGGGAAATTTCCCGCCAACCCGTCTTAGGGCGCCTCTGACCGAATACGTCCCATACACCCTTGAGGGCACCTTCAAGGGCAGTGAAGGCGCCCTCAACACACGAATTTTCAACGAACAGAGGCTTCTCTGTTCGCTGTTTTCTCACAAATCAACCACACTGAGGCACCTTCAACTCGAGTTTCTCCCCTCTAAACCTCATCAAAGCCTCACAATGCCTCCTAGGTATACCACAATCCATCTTAAATGATTTTTTTTGTGCATTTTTGTTGTTATATCTATGTGTGTTAAAAATTAGGAAACAATGTAATATTACGTCTACTTCCGGTAGTGCCTCATCTACCGATCCTAAGTTCCCCATTGAGCGACATAGGATTGAGTTTCTTGAGCATACATTTTCTCTAATTAAATGTAGATATTTGAATAGAATATTTTTTCTAGATATTGGCAGCCTGTGGTCCAGATGATTGAGTACTTTCAGCTTGGTAAGCTGGTTTACTGCAGTAATGCAGTAAATCAAGACTTATGTGCTCATTGAGAGGGTTGATGACCTGACCTATTCCACCAGAGTTGGTGGAAAGGATCTTCAGTTTACCCCTGCCTTGATATGTACTAGTCTAGGTCTTAGACCCTCTACATGCCTCTTTTTATGCTACCCTAGTAGGGATCTACCATTTGGCGAGCCCTACTCCCACATTACATTAGATACACTCTATATGTATTTTTATGGGGAGGAGAGACCACCTGTAGTTTCTAACTTCAGGTCACTCTCTCTTAGGGTCCAGGACTACATTATATATCGAGTCCTGACTACATGCATTTTGTCAATCACATCTCGGGACGTCCCGAAGATGCGTCCTTCTCATTCCTTCTTTTTGTATATCTTATGTCAGCATTTAGATATAGACATAGTATTACATATGTTTCATAACATCATTCATGCGGCTAGTCTCGTTACGTCCCTTGTAGTCCACATGCATTATTGTCATGTCTTGACATATATCTTCTCGACTTTAGGGATAGATACGACCCAGGGGACAGTTACCTCCCTTAGATCTTATGACGAGCTCGGCCAGCATCACCTTAGGTTAGCTCATATAGACATCACCGCTCAGGGGTCCTCCCATGGAGAGGTGGGCCACCGCCAGCTGATCCAACCGAGGATGAGGTTGTTGCTCCAGCCGAGGGTGTTGCTCCAGCCAAGGGCGCTGCTCCAGCCGAGGGGTTCGTCCTAGCCGGAGATGAGTATTTTTATCCAGCCGAGGGAGAGGAGGTGTTAGAGTTCACGCATACTGAGATGTTTGGGGATTCTCTCTCCAGCACAACCCACGACGTCAGTCCAACCCTCAAGTTCACTATCTGTCAAAGATCGACTTGAGGAGTCTTCCGCGCAGATACAGCAGACTGTCATAGATGGCTTTAGCTCGCTCCGAGGAGAGTTGACTGCTTTCCGAAGTGACTTCACTGCTTTCAAAGATGGCTTGACCACCAGGCTTGAGAAGTTCTTCCAGACTTCACGAGCCCCTAAGTGATCTCCACCGCCACCTGAGGATGATTGATTAAGACTATCCACTGTATATTATAGATAGTCTATATTTGGTACATTTCATCTTTATGCATTATTGCCTAGGACTTCTTTTATGCCTCACTTATTCTATTTTTTTTAAAGATTGGGTTATGTTGTTTTGCTTAGTTTTTTAAATCCCAAGAAACATTTTTTTTTTAAATTCAAATTAGTTTTTAAAATTTGGACTTAGCCTAGGAATTTACCCCCAAGAAAGCATGTACCCCTAGTTTTCAGCTAGAGCATCTCACAAGCACACTAGGATTACCTTGTTTGTGTATGAAAACACTTAGACTGGTGTGAGATGCCTAGGGTACTGTCTAGACTTCAGAATGCTTATATCTGTGTATCACAGTAAGTCTGGGTAATAAATACCAAATTTACATTAATCAAGTTAAGTTATCCTGTCTTAGTCAAATCTAACTGGATCATTGATTTAACTTGACTAACCAAGTGAAAGTTATTGCCTTTTAGGTAAGCAGCTAGTAGCTAATGGTTAGACATTTGGCTAAGAAAACTAAGTATTTAGTTTGAATTTTTAATTACTCATGCTTGGACTTTAGGACTTTGGAAAAGAAAACTAAAATTTTCTTTTAACAAAATTGTCTTACTCTTTTTGGTTCTAAGTGAAAATGGACTTAGCTAAAGGTTATACAAATTGATACTATTTAAGCCAAGTACTTTTCAAATTTTAACTAAGTAAAATTGCTGTTTGAAACCCTAAAGTGTTTCTTTTTGAAAAATTCCTTTTTAAAAAATATTCTTAAAGTTTTATCAAAATTTTTTTAACTCAAATTTAGCTAAGTTATTTTTCAAAGTCAATAAACTTTCCCTTAGCTAAACTACTTTTCAAACTTAGTTTTTGAACAAAACATTTTTCTTTAAGGAAAATAATTTTTAACGTTAGGTACTGATTTTTTTAATCTATTCATTTACTTAGCTAAAAATTCTTACAAGAAAATTTGTTCTAAAAGCTAAGTGTTTATCAAAATATTTTAAGTATTTATTCAACCTCCTATTAAACTAAATTAGTTTTAGCTAAAGTTTCTTTTCTCATATTTTTAAAAAGCTAAGTTCTTATAAGCTAAATTCTTATCACTCTTAAAATTTGGTCTTTATCAATTTGTTGACAAATCAAATTTTTTTAAAGTGTTGTCAAACAACATTTTCTTACTCCTTCCCTCACAAAGTTTTTTTTTGATATATGGCAAAGGGGGAGAGTATAAGAAAATTCAAATCTAAAAGTCAAGTATAAAGAAAAATCTAAAGAGGGGAGCTTTTATTAAGGGCGAGTTTTTCACTTAAATTTATTTATACTTGCGCTATTATTTAAATTCAATTATGCTTGCGCTGTTCTTAAATTCTTTATAGCGTTATTCTTTTTTCTTTATGTCTTTTTACTTAACTTTGAATGTTTGTTGCCATAATAAAAAAGGAGGAGATTGTTGGTGCGGGAAGCATCTGATGATCGAACCTAAGTTTTGATAATGCCAAAGGATTCAAAGTTAAGGTTATTTGTGATCTAATGTGCTTGAATGAATTTACAGGAAAAGTCCTAAGGTATCTTAGGCAAAAGTTCTAGCTGCGATTAGGTAGGCAGAAAACCCTAGGGGATGGGAACCCTAGGTCCTAGGGGATAGTAACCCTAGGTGGAAAGACTTGGCAGGTCGAGGTCTTCGGGCAAAAGTCCTAGAGTCGGAAACTCTAGGTGAAAATCCTGGTGTCGCTGATCGGGTGGAATGTATGGGCGGGTTGTAGAGCGAACGTCCAGCGGAAAGACCTGAAGACTCGGACGCTGAGCAAAAGCCCAGTCAATCTGGAGGATCGAACTGGCAACAGGTATACTCTCCTGAGTGGAGTAGGTGAAGATGCGTTCCCCGTTGAGGGAACAGCAGGCGTCGGTTCGACCTAGGGTTTCCGGACGGGAATATGAAGTTAGATCCGGACAGTTCGGTGACTGTCAGACATTTACATTTATGTTATTATTATGTGCTAACTTTGTATTGCAGGGTATGCTTGGTATTTTGGGACTAACATATCTTGCTAGGACAAAAGAGCAAGTTTTGCTTCAGATGAACAGTACCCAAGGCGTCCTCTATGGAGCTTGAAGGCGCCTCGGGTGCAAGGGCTGAGGATTCTATGCAGCGGAGCTGGAGGCGCCCTCCAAAGGAGCTGGAGGCGCCTCAGACGACCTTGGAGGCGCCCTGAAGGGCATTGGAGGTGCCCTTAAGAGGATAAGCTGCGGGAGTTGCGGATCTTATCCGCGTTGTGAATCCGCCAGTAATGGAGGCGCCCTTAAGGGCCTTGAAGGTGCCATCAATGGCTTATATCAGCCAGTCTCGACCAGCAGCTTGAGACAACACATTTTAAGCAAACCTTCAGTTGTGCACTGTTAACGAGACGATCCGGCTGAGCTATAACAAGACCCTGACGACCGAAAGCTGTGAAGTTTCAATTACTTGTTGTCGGTATAGTTTTTCAGTACAATTTTATTGTAATAATCTCTTGTAATATTTGCGAGCTTATAGTTGTTGCCCAAAGTAAACGCTGAACGAGCGTAGGCCTTGGAGTAGGAGTCGCCACAGGCTCCGAACCAAGTAAATCCCTGTGTTTGCTTGTGTCTTTGTGTTTTGATTTCTGCTGCGTTTATTCTAAGATTTTCGAAACGAAAAGTGAAAGCCACGAGCGTTATTCACCTCCCCCCTCCCTCTAGTGCTTTTCGATCCAACATGGAAGTCCTGATGAGTGAAGCCAGGCAGTGGAAATCCAAGTCGGTTAAGGATGACCGAATATCTAGTAATTGTAAGTCCAAGTGGGTCAAGGTTGACTGGACACTTGACACGAGACCGAAAGTCCAAGTAGGTCAAAGGGTTGACCAGATACTTGGCACGAAGAGAAAAATTCAAGTGGGTTAAAGGGATTGAGCGGGCATTTGGTGAAGAAGTCCTAGCAGGTCAAAGTTGACCGGATCCTAAGCATGAGGACTTCCAACCATAGTTTGTAGAATCACGATCCTACGCAGGATCGATTTAGGGTCAGGATCGGATCGGTCAGGATCGGATCGTAGAATCGTACGATCCTACCAAAACCCCTTAAAATCTTATCATACATGATTAATAATTAGAAAAAATACCTAAAAATATCATTTACATATAAATAAATAACTAATTTTGTATATATATGCAATCATTTACACTCAACACCTCAAATTATATTACTACATGTACAAATTTAAATTAATTTGTAATTCAACTAACATTCTCTTATAGTAATAATATTTATATTTTCATATCATAAAATGAAAAAAATATAAAATTTCTATTAATACAATAATAATAACACATTCAATGTAATAAATATTTCCTTTGTTTATAAGATAATTCAATTTACAGGCCAACAAAGCACCTAACGTATATAATAGAAGCTATTGAATCCTTTGATTCAAATATGAACACCGGAAATAATCTTCTAAAGACTGGTTGATGTCACACAATACTAGATAATAGGCATCCAAAAACTTATTATTTTGAGGAAAATAAATGACAGAATATTATTGATAAAAAACTAACTCAAAAATAGTTAAACATATGTTTAAATAATTTAAACCCCTAATAAGATGAGAAAAAGATAATAAAAAAAAAAGATAAAATCTCCTAGACATCTGAAAAGGATTTAAATGATATTTTTTTGCTTTGAAATAGGGTGGTTAAGGATAAATTTTGAAATTTATTAAAGATCTCTGAACGAGCTTTGATTTGATATATTATAGGCCCCATGGTTCAATCCGAGTCAAAAGTTATATGACCTCTCAAAGCTTCCACCGATCCTGCTCCGATTCTACTCCGATCCTACCGATTCTGTTCCGATCCTACCGATCCTGCTGTGATTCTGCTGCAAAACTCAATTCTGCACGATCCTGGATCGATTTTGGGTTTCCGGATCGTAGAATCGTACGATCCTACGATCCGGATCGCGATTTTGCAAACTATGCTTCCAACATATCACAGTTGACCGGATGTTGGGTTTGGGAACCTTGGACTTGGTTTAGGCAAGTCAAGGTTGGTCAATCGATCAGCTGATCGATTAGACCATAGCTCAATCGATCATCCAATCGTTTGGGAGTGTGCCGCGAGTGGAGGCTGGCCCAATCGATCAGCCGATCGATTGGGAAGCATTATCGCGAGCACAGACAGGTCCCTAATCGATCAGCTGATCGATTAGGCACCGCCAATCGATCCGCTGATTGATTGGGGTTGATTTATTGCGAAAACACGAGGAAGGCTGAATCAATCAGCCGATCGATTCAGGCCTTTTTCAATAAGAGCACAGAGGCGCTCTGAATCGATCGGTCGATCAATTCAAGCCTCCTCAATCGATCGGCCGATTAATTAAGATGTGACCGTTACGTAGGATGCAGGTTTTGGACTGCTGAGATCGTTGGGATCTGACGTGGCAATCGATTGGAAGCATGCCCAATCGATTGGGAGCCTTAGGAACGTAGATGTAAAGGCAATGACGAGTTCAAACGTTGTAGCGCTTTCTCCCGATTCTTGTACGAGATTTCTCTATTACTCATAGACTGACTTCATGCTTGGAAGAGAAGTGTTGTTGCACTTTCCAGAGTGTCTAGAGGCGTCTTCATCAACAAGAGAATCAAGTAAGAAGAGGTTTTAGTTTGTATTCTTGTATTTACTTCTTGCTTAGTGTTGTAACTTGTTGTGTGAGTTTGTATGAGATTTCTCCACCTCCGATAGTTAGCACCAAATGGCCCTAATAGGTCTTAGTGAACTATGACATGAAGTTTCTACATTGAGGTGGTTTATTTGCTGATGCAATCTGAATAGTTACAACAATCTGTCTATTACTTGAAATGGTCAACCAAACTTCTACTGAGCAGTTGTTTACTGAAGAAGGTCCCCATGAATACATAGCCAATAAGATGACACCAACAATATAAAACCACACAAGAAGATGATATATGAACATCAACAATATGAAACCAGACTACAAAATCATTAACATAACACCAATAGGCTAAAACCGAGTTGGAAATATTATAGAGGAACATCAACAATGTTCAATCAACAACATAGAAACAACAAATTTCACCAAGAACATAACATAAATTTCACAAAACTTTGAGAAATCAAGTCCAGTTTGATAGCTTGGGTACAAATTCAATAGTACATCAACAATTGGTTTCTTGATTCACAAACCTACAAAACTCCCAGCTAACATAGGATACAAATTCAAACATCAAAAAGATAAACTATGCTAAAAAGAGAAACAATTACATTACAAGTAGAATAACAATGCTAATAGCAATTTAACAGTGCTAATAGCAATTCCATGTTCTTCTAAAAGTCCATTTCAACTTTAGAACCAACATATATATGCATCACATACCTTCTTTCGGGTCTTTGCAAGTGATTTATTCACAATTTGTTCAACCTTAGGTTGTTTCCTCTTTGTGGGTGGACGACCTTTGGTTCTTACTTTCAATGGAGAGTGTATCGCTTTTGCCCAAGATGTAGATGCTTCTTCAAGTTGTTTAGCCCTTGCTTACCCATTCTCCATAGCAATAATAAGTTTTTCCTTAGTGTTTTTCATGATTTCTACCAAAACAGAACAAATCTCGCCACTTTCGACTCCAAATTGTTGAACCTCTTGCATCAATGGGGTGAGAGTATTATACCAAGTCTTTTTCCACTATAATCATAATCATCATATATGTTACTGATGCTTTGATACCCACGCTTAATATCTTTGCGTCATCGGTCCATAATATAACTCTTAGAAACCTCAATAACTTTCATTCTCATTAACACTTTGATCACACGCCTACATAAAATTCCTCGGAACTCAAACAGACAACACACACACTTCAATTGACAATCTAACTCGGTATAATATACCCTAAAGGAAACTTCTCTTCCAGGTTGTCCATTCTTTCCCAACATATTTTCTACTACTTCAAATATTAAAGTTGTCCCTTCTTCCCTCAACAAAGAGGCATCGCAAAACATCAACCTTCTTATTTCATTTTGGAACAACTTAAATATGTTGTTAGTGTAAGCATTTTGGAATTGTCTTTCAATAGAATGATCAAGAATAACTGGCATGATAGAATTAAAAGAAACAAAATCTAACTTTTTTTTCATTCTCAATATTCTTCTTCAATGCACTATCATACTGCTCAATAAATTGCTTCAAAGATGTTTTAGAATGAACATAGTCATCAAAAAATGTATTCATACTTTCACTTCTTTAAGTTATGGACATATCATCCCAAAAGTGATCTTTAACATACACAGGTATCCATCTATTTCATTCCTCATACAAAAATTTCAACCAATCATTATTCTCCAACTTAAACTTCTCAATCATTTTTAACTAGTTCTCATCACACTCATCAATTGTAAGCGAGTTATAAATAATGGTCTTTAATTGTTTCTTTATCGTTTTGTATTGAACATGACCACCTAACTTCACTGGTAGTTTTTTCATAATATGCCAAAGATATAAACGATGATGAGAATTCGTAAATACCTCTTCAATTACGATTGCTATTGAATGGCATTGGTCCATAATTATAGCCTTTGGAGCATATCTATGCATACATGTCAACCACGAGTTGAACAACCATGTGAATATTACTAAGTTTTCACTTGATATTAACCCACATCCCAACAAAATAGATTGCCTATGATGATTCACCCCAACAAATGGAGCAAAAGACATGTTATAACTATTAGTTAAATAGATTGTATCAAAAGTCATGACATCACAAAAGTAATCATACGCAACCCTACATCTTGCATCTGCCCAAAAAATATTTTTTATTCGAGATTCACCATCCAAATCCAGCACATAAAAAAAAGTTCGAGTTCCTACTGTGCATGCGGTAAAAATAATTACTCAAAGCTTCAGCATCTCCTTCCCCTAACCTCAACCTTCTAACTTCTGAAATATAATTTATACATTTTCTCTCATCAAATGATAAATTCTCATAACCTCTAGCCTCAACTACATAAGAGTGAAAATTTTTGCTTAAAATTATTCCAGCTTGATCATTTAATTCCAATTTTCTCTTCGTAACTTAATACAATACTTTATTACATATAAAATGCCGTGACTTTCCAGAACTCAAGATATGATTATGTTCAACATCTACACTAGTTATCACAAAGTTCCCATCATTTCGAAGAGCTACATTAATCTTAACTTTGCAATTTATCTTACTAGAAGGTCGAGGGTGTAAAACATTTTTAGCTTGAGATACTTTCTTATGATTTTTGGCACATCCAATAGAAAAATATTTTTATTTTCCATCATCTCCATTCCTACAACCTAATTTCAAAATACCGAAACCAACATTGGTAGCATAGGAATTATAAAATGTACGAACTTCTTCTTCAGAGGAAAATATCATTCCAATCTCAGGTAGCTTGACTTCTTCGACGGTAGATAGAGATGGGTCTTGATCCGCATGGTTGGTGTTATCCTTCATCTCATTCGAATCAATTTTTTTTTCTTTCATGACACTTTCTTCACCTACATTTATTAAGAGAAAAGTTAATAACATAAACCAGCAAAGAAACAGAGAACAAACCTTGAAAAGTGATCAATATGTCTGCACGAAATTATTTGTATCTGTATGTACAACTTCCACACATTTCAGAAAGAGTCATGCTAGATACTTTTTTTACAAGCTCTCTTATCAACATTCTTTCTAAACACTTACAGATACATATATGTACAGTATAATTACAACGATTCTGTCTAAACATGAGCCAAAAATAAAAATATATATATATAAAAGGCATGATTTTGCAAATCAATAGGGTGTAAACTGCTCACACCTTGTTGCTGCTTGATTCTGAACGAGAAAGAGAAATTATGGCTGAGAGTCGCGGAGGGAGGTCGGTCAGTGGAGGAGGAAGGATGAGGTCGTCGATTACTCTTGGGCTCAGAAATTAATAGCCCTCCAGCTGGGTCTCAACCCTAATTTTGTGAAGAAGAGAGAGACGGTGAAGGAGAGCTTGTAAGTCACGAAGGAAGAATTTTGTCGTGAAGGAGAAGAATCAGTAGGTATCATCGGTTGCTCTGAGTCTCGTTCTTAATTTTGTGAAGGAGAGAGAGGCGAAGAAGAAGAAGAAGAAGAAGAGTAGAGGTAAATATAATTTATGTCAACTTGGTCTCATTCATATGAATCACCAGTTGGATCACAGACACGAGTCATGGAAAAAAAATAAAGACAAGTATCAATTTTTCTTCACTCTTGTCACACAGTCTATCGTACCCATCCAATTATGTCCCTGGAGTCTTGACATGACATTGTTTTTATGGTAAGAAGAAGAGACTAGTATACTCTAGAGAGAGAACAAATAGGACTTTTAAAATAAATTTCTACACGTTTAAAGTTTTCACATGAATTTTTCTCTTCGCACAAACAATAGTAGGTTAAAAAAAAAAAATCCACACCGCTCCGAATTAATTAATGTCTGATTATTACTCGGCCATGAATTATGATTTTGAGATTTGGCGCTTGGCCGGAACAGTGCCGTCGGTCCCTGCGAGCATCCCATACTTATCCTTTCTGGTGAGGCTCGTGCATTCGAACCCCAATGCCGACCCGATCGACCGCTGCACGTAATTGGCTACCTCGATAGCCGACTTCCCGCCGGCGCAAGTGAGCTTCTGCGGGAGCTGTTCCAGGAACGTTACCTCGTACGTTGGCCGTGGATTCATGAAGAAGAAGTAGGGGTCGAACGCCTTCCACCCCCGCGCCGACGTACCGTGGAATATCCCCTGCCTCGTGTTCACCGCCACCGGCACGATCCGGTCGGTGAGCTCCGCGAAGAGTGCGCTGAAGCGCAGCACAAATGGCTCTCGGCACGTCGTCCCCTCGGGGCAGATCACCAGGTCGCCCTCCGCCAGCAACTGCCGGATGCGCTCCGCGTCCTGTTCCCGATCGCGCGTCAAAGCCACGGCCTTGATGGGCGAGATCAACTCCGAAAGCTTGCTGATGCTGTAGGTGACGCAGCTGACCTTGCGGCCGAGGGCCACGGCGGCCATCACTGGGTCGAGCATCGTGCGGTGGTTGCACACAAGGAGGACACCCGGGTGTCCCGGCTTCGGCGGCGGCGGCGGGGTACCTCGGACGACCAACTTGTTGCCGAGGAACTTGTAGGTGTAGAAGACGACGCGCTCTGGCAGGGGGATGTTGACGTAGATTCGGAGGACGGCGAGTGCGAACCCGAGCGGCATCCAGAGGAAGGTCAGCAGAGCCACCACGGGAGTCGGCCGCTGGGCCAACCGCCCATCGTGTAGGATCACAGGGCGGAGGAGTTGCCCCTGCTCCGCCGGCTTGTTCTTGGTGCTCCGCCGCACCATATACCCTTCCTGCCACCACTTGGTTAACCATATCACAATTTTGTGAACAAGTAAGAGAAAAATAAAAAATCAGAATCGTGACAGTAAAACCTTGCAAAGTGACAGGAAATGGCGATCATCCTCTGCATCGCCAATGCCCAAATCCGGCAAGTTACCATCTCCCAACTCCTCCACTGCCTTTCCCTTCATACTACCAGCGACAACACCCGGTTTCGCGACGAACCCAGTCGCCCTCCCTGACTTGTTCACCTCCAACTCCGTCCCCATCACTATCTCGACCCCGAGAAAACCCTTCGCGAACGGCTCCACCATCATTCGGGGTGCCTCGGTCACGATAATCCTCTTCCCGAAGCACTTAAACACGCGCCAAGTCTCCTGGTGCACGTCGTCGGAGAAGAACCTCGGCAGCACGGCTCGCGCCACCATCTCCACGTCCCTCAATTTGAGCCCCGCCACGGCGACGAAGACGAGTAACTTCGTCGCTGACGATTCGGAGAAGCAGCTCAAGATGAAGGCTACGGGGTAGCACGCGAGGAGGAGGACCCCTCGGAAAAAGCTGCCGGCTTCAATGGCGACGAGCATGTAGTAAGCGAAGAAGCTGCGAGAGCAGAGGAGAGTGCCGACGAGGTCGGCGGCCGCGGTCTGGTTGGACCGGTCGTCCTCCGTGCTGCATTTCTCGATCGACTTGAAGCGGTCGAATCCCATTTTTCCAGTTACCTTGAATCTTTCGAGAGCTAACAATGATCCTTGTTGATCGATCACGTAGAGATGAAATGTGTGATTTATACGGTTGATTTCGTGAACTCACGCCAAAGGTTTCATTAATTTCTTACCAAATTTGTCTACGTGGTTCTGTAAGTTAACCAGGTTTAACTCATCAAGAAAGATGTGGAATTGGATTTGTTGTGGCCCAAATAATAATCTGTTCGACTAAATTAATCCCGTGGGTTGATCTGGTTTAGTGCGACACTCTGGGTTTACTTGTGTGATGGGAGGACAAATGATGCTTATTGGTAACTCATGAAAAAAAACAATAATTATAATGCGAAAGGTTGTATATACAATTACAGGTTGTTGGTTGGGTGGATATTATTTTGTCTTTATTATTTACAATAATCTCAATATTTTCTTTGAATTTAAGCAAAATCCTCACCTACACTAACTTCTCGATCAAAATAAAAAAGGGCGAAGTGCTAAATGTTGGACAATCTTATGCTCGGAGATTATAAATTACAGAAAAATTTGTTGAATTGAAATTATAAATTCAACTTATCTATTGAACCATCTTGAGCTGATTGTCGGCCTTGAATGTTAGACCGAGCTACTAGTTGTCCTCACACGAGAGGGGCTTCTCTAGTTGCAGTCAAGTTCTACCGAGTACCTCGTCAATCGAGTACTTTGAGTGCTGAGTACTCCAAGTGCAAATCGCCGAGTAGTCTCGAGTGCTGAGTCACCGAGTACTTTGCTCGAGTGCTGAGTCATCGAGTACTTTGAGTGCCGAGTCAGAAGAGATGTCGCTCGTCTACTGAGTAGATTATCAAACGACGAATCAAGAGAGAAGTCGCACGACTGCCGAGTAGATTGCCAAATGCTGAGTCAGAAGAGAAGTTGCTTAACTACCAAGTAGATTGTCAAATGCCGAGTAGATTGTCAAATGCCGAGTAGATCATCAAATACTAAGTCATGATAGAAGTCGTTTGAATATCGAGTTTTGCCCGAGTGCCAAGTACTCAAGCGTGGAGATCAAATGCTCGGGAAAGTAGTTTCGAGTGGATTTCAAAGTGATTAGGAACTGGGAAGCCTGGTTAGGAACAAAATTGCCAAATGCTCAGGAAATATTCTCGAGTTCGAGTTGGAGAACCAGAAGTTGAGGTCTACATTGGACGAATTGTCATTAAAGCATATTCACCCTTCCTTCGGCGGTGCTTTGAGGTCGTTGTGGGTCGTGTGTTCCTTAGGATATAATGACACACAATAAATCTCCACTAAGCACTGGTTATCGCGGTGAACTGAGTTCGTACCAAAATACTCTCTCAATGATTTTGTCATTTGGAACTGCACGGTAGAGAAGGAAGGTTGGGGAACGAAGGAGGAATAATTTCTATTGCTAATGGCCTCCTTATAAGGAGCTCAACCTTTGGCGGTAGTAAATAACCGAATAAAGATTATTCAATGTCTTTATTCGCCAACCTTGAAACGCTAGCCGCTCGTCGGTTGTTTCAATCGACAATTATTGATTCTCATTAATCATATTTAATGTATCCGTTACATTTAAGCAAAAATAATAATTTATACAGATGACAAAATATTAGTTGATTCACTTGAAAAAACTATACTCTGGCTGGTTTGACATTCGACATGCATAGGTCATGCTCACACATGAGTTGACTTACTTTACTACAATCCGGATCTTGGATTTACATCCCTGCTCACCCACTCATGAGAGAGAACATTTTCCCATGTATTTGTTCACAACTTACTTGCTGGTGCAATAATATAAACCAACAACCTTGGATTGAAACTTCTAATGTGAGACAAATTCTCATACGCAATGAAATTCTCTCTATCCACCTTTTTATTTATATTTATATTTTCAACAATCTCCCACGTGAATGAAAAAAATATATGATAGCATTCAACAGTTAAGTCTAATATAAGACAGGTAGGTTTTATCCTTTGAATATTCCCTTGTGAAGATATTTTACTTACTGCTGACAATAGACATGATTTTCTTAAACTGTTCTGTCATCTATATAAACATTAGAATATCTCACCTAAGACTCTTCCTAATATAACTCAGTTCTCACGAGTATATTTGTCCTTGCCACTACAAAAAAAAAAAAAAAAAAAAAAAAAAAACTGAAAGACAACGCTTTTTATGCGTTGTCTATATGGTTGAAAAAATATTGTTAAAAGTACTATAGCTAAAAGACTACTCAAAGACAACACATAAAAAGTGTTGTCATTTTTTACAAAGACAATACTTTTACAATACTTAAAAAGTATCATCGTTTTTAGCAAAAACAACGCTTATACAACCGAATAAAAACATTGTCTTTTTTTAACAAAGAAAACATTTTTTAATGGATAAAAAAATGTTATCGAAAACTGTTGTTTGTATAAAAGTCATTTGTTTTTCTATTTACAAAATCATTGTCTATTATATTTATATCACCAATTACTTAATTAAACCCTTATAACACCAATTAAAATACTATGAAAATACAACAAATCAATCTTCTTACTATTGAACTAGAAACGTATCATACAATTCAAACAAAAAATATGTAGACATATTCCACAAACTTTGAATCCATGTTAAGTCTATATAAAAGTAAAAAACCCTATATACTAGACATGCATATTAGTTCCAACATATCTTACCTCTTGGATTGAATCTTTTTGATAATATTGCATCTTTTCATAAATATATGAGTATCCTTCTTGGAGAAACAAAACCCCACTTTTAATTTCTTTTCATATTCATCTGTGAGGAAGAAAATTATTACATTATAATTAAGATGAAACAACTCACATAATCAATACATTAAATTATTATATTATAATTAATATGAAGCAACTCACATAATCAATACATTAAATTATTACATTATAATTAAGATGAAGCAACTCACATAATCAATACATTAAACCCAATGAATATATTTGACAAAGACAATAAGCTCACAATAGATACAACATCTATATATTAAACTCAAGACAATAAGCAAACCCACATAATTAATACATTAAACTCAATGAACAGATTCTACACTTTCCAACATAATCAATACAGTAAACTCAACCAATGAAATCCAGAGTGAGCAGAAAAGTAAAGCCATTCTCAAGACAGGCATGACTACTGATCCATGGCATGGGAAATCAAAAGCAGCAGCAAAGAAAAGTTATTCTCATATATTAATTTGAATGAAATATTCACCAAATTTATGCAAAATTTATAGTAAATGCATAATGGAAGCAGCTAGGGGAAGGATAACAATGAACAACAAAGTTTAACAAGAAGCAGCTAGGGGAAGGATAACAAAACTAAGGTTTCTGATACTTACAGCCATTACGGATCTGAATTTCTAGACCGTCATCACCTCTTGTAGGATATTGAGGACTCGCCGCACGATAGAATTGTCGATCCAGCCAAGGCGACAAGACATATCAACTGCCATCACCTATTTATCCATTCATTGATTGAAACTTTTAGAAACAAAATACATATGAATAAACAAACTCACTATTTTAAAATACATACAACAACAACTAACCTTATCCCACTAGATGGAGTCGACTACTATTTTAAAATACATATGAATAAGGACATATGTAACAATAAGTATCAAGTAAGAAAATCTACAAGAAACAAACAGAAGACAAGAATAAAACGTGCAAACTCAAGACTCACATGTCCAAATGTATGCCCAAAGTTCAGGGTTGCTCGGATACCTCTTTCTTTCTCATCTAAGGAAACAACCTTAGCTTTGTTCTCACAAGATTGATAGCATATGCTAGGGCAGTGGATCTCTGAACAGTATAAAAAAGGATAAGACTCGCTCATACAAGCTAAAGTTTAGAATAAGCATAGAATACAGAGCAATGCAAGGCAAAATGTAAAAAAGATAAAAATGATAAAGTGTAGATCTACAAGATGGCAGTTCATTCTTAATGCAACAAAAGAGATATCTCAAATTATTTAACAAGTTGCAAACAAGCAAGAAATATTTTTTTAATACTGGCATTTGAATGGAGAATAAACATCAGTATCTAGATTCTTTCACTAGTTTAGAAACTTGAATTCAAGTGGCATTTCATCATTTCTTTCCGTTAATAGAGTTATGCTTTCTTTACCGATTCAACAAAAAGCAACCTTGACAAGTGTCTCATGTAAGGAACAGAACATTCAACCATTTTCCAGCAAACAACATGAACATTCAACAACAAAGGTTCCACCTTTTGCATTGATTGGATTTGTATTTTTAGGAGATGGCAAATATCTAGATTCATCTCCATGGGAACCAGACAATGAATGATTCAGTGAAAAATCATAATGCATGCTCAATGAATCAGTCCCAGTGCTAGCATTACTTAGGGTTGCCATACCATTCTACATCACAAGCGATGAGGAATCGATGTTAACACCAAACAAGTGATGGCTCTGGGTCACAACGTTACCATCTTGATCCACCATGCACTCCCTTCCAGGAAATGGTGGCAATGCAACAGAATGCTGAGAAAGGCTAGTTTGTGTCACACCTAATTGTTCTACCCGAGGCATGATAGATTGATCTCCAACAGGGAGTGGTAGCATTGACTCACTTGACCAAGCAGTGTCTAGCACAGTTAGCGATGCTCAATGACATTCATTTACATCGAAGGATTAATAGCAAAAAATTGGAACGGGAACTTAGACCACCAATGATGACAAATTATTATAATTATTGATTAAGTACAACAAATTGTATATATAGCTTGATACGGTGAACATTTCAAGCTATAATCAACAAAAAATCCATATAACTCACCATCTTGTTGCTGATTTCCAAGACCTGATGGTGAGAGTTTCATCTTCTTATTTAATGGAGAGACTGCAACACAGGAACCAAAAAATTACACCTCTAGCCTTGAAGTTCCACACTTTGGTCTAAGAAAGAAAAAACATTTTTGTGAAAAGGAACTTGAATAGAAAGAATTTTCTTTCTCTTTCACACAACAAAACATCTCTATGATTATATTCAACTCTGTAAAATATCATCACTATCATTCTTTCATCATCACCAAATATTTTTAATTGGCATGGAATCTACCGAGCTGAGACTATTTAGAATAGAAACAAATCAAAATAGAATGGCAAGCTCAATCTTCTGGGGAGAGGGAATGAGAAATTTTTTCCAAAGCCAATCCAAGTTCCAAAAAAGTTCTAATTCAACATTTTTAGTCCAACAATTAACTATGTAAGCCCTCGCTAAAAGATTTGCAATTTCTTAGCAAGAAACATGTTTTTATTTTTCAAGAGATCCTGCGCCTCTCAGCTCAACAAAGTTGCAAGTAAAAAACCATTCTTTATTGCCCAATCAACGTAAAAAAAAAAAAAAATCGTCCAAGTTCTCAGACGACAGAACAAGGTCAATGAACCATAAAACAAGCAAATGAAAAATCGCAATAGATAACTCAACCAATCAAATCAATCTGAACCCTACCAACGAAGAATTAGAGAATGAAAAGCATCAACAAGAAACCTACCATCGAGCTTCAGAAAGGAAAGAAACTCTAAAAAAAATATCAAAAGCCAGCTAAGAATCCGAAGGGGGAGGGAGGACATCGGCAGAAAAGTACTAACTACAAGCCACCTTAGATCTCACCTCAGGAACTCCCTTCTCGACCCGAACCAGCACCAATAGCTACCCAAGCACCAAAAGGAGCTCCTTTCGTTCACCTAACATCAACGTCGGCCCCGATCTCGACCTCAGACCTCCCAAACAAGTTGACAGCTAAAACGAGGAGAACCTAGAGCAATCTCCACCTCCCAAAAAGGCTTCATTTTGAACCCCAGGTAGCTCAGCGCCCCAATGCCGCTAACCAACGCCGCACTCCTGGATCTCAGGCGCAGGACGAGTATTTAGGAAGCGGCTTTATCAAGGTAGAGTGGTTCGATTGTAGTATTAGTCACCACTAAAATGCTCTTTCTAATACATTCAAGAAAAAGTGCAGCACACAGCCAGCGTATCCGGTTACCAGGCCGCCATTGATACATGTCATCGGAGGTGATGGGCCAATTTTAATATGTATATATAATATATATTATATATAATTAAATTATTTTAATAAAAATTAGAAAAATATTTTTATTAAATTATTTTTGTAAAGGTCATCATTCGTATAAATCTTTGTTTTCACTCTCTAATTAATTATATTTACCTATTTACTTATGATATTTTTAGATATAAAAAATTTAAAAATCAGTATAATTCCTTTTAAATTCAGTACATTAAATTTTCTATCAAATTGAGCACGATTCTTTTTCACCTTAATTGAATGAAAAATATACTAGATTTTTTTTAAATGGTACGTACTGAATTGAATGAAAAATATACTATATTTTCTTTAAATGGTAATGGTGTTGAATTTAGGAGAAATTTTATTAAGCAGGAAAAGTCGTGCTCAATTTAATACTGAATTTAATAGGAATTATACTCGTTTTATACTATTTCTACCTAAAAATATGAGGGTTAATTTTAATGGAAAATATACTCGATTCTAATATAAAGTACTGACTTTAAAAGAAATTATACTTTTTTAGTATATTTTCTATGAAATTGAGTACGATTCTTTTTCCACATTGGATAAAAAAATATATTAGATTTTCTTTAAATGATACTCAATTGAGTGAAAATATATCAGATTTTCTTTAAATGATACTGAATTTAGGAGTAATTATATTAAATAGGAAAAAATCGTGCTCAATTTAATAGAAAATATACTCGATTCTAGTCCGCCCTAGCATAAAGGCATTTAAAGGCTAAATGTCTCTCTAGTGAAAATTGAGTATATATGCTCGGTCGGGAAAAGTCCGCCCGAGCATAAAGGTATTTAGTCGTATATATGATTTTCAACAAATTATCGGTCGACCTCAAGCCAAGCGAGCACCCACGTGCTCATATATACTCGGCCGGGAAAAGTCCACCTGAGCATAAAGGTATTTAGCCTTATATATGATTTTCAGCATATTATCAGTCAACCGCAGTCAACCGCACAAAGGCATTTATCCTTATATATGATTTTCAACATATTACCGGTCGACCGCAGGCCGCGCGAGCACCCACATGCTCATATATACTTGACCAAGAAAAGTCTGTCCGAGCATAAAGGCATTTAGCCTTATATATGATTCTCAACATATTATCGATCGATCGTAGGCCGAGCGAACACCCACGTGCTCATATATGCTCGGTTGGGAAAAGTCCGCCCGAGCATAAAGGCACTTAGCCTTATATATGGTTCTCAACATATTACGGGCCAACTGCAAGCCAAGCGAGCACCAACGTGCTCATATATATACTCTGCCAGGAAAAGCTCGTCCGAGCATAAAGACATTTAGCCTTATATATGGTTCTCAATATATTACCGGCCGACTACAGGCCGAGCGAGCATCCACGTGCTCACATATGCTTGGTCGGGCAAAGCCCGCCCTGGTAGAGTGTATACTAAAAGCCTAGCTTTTTGTAAACATTTATTTTGAAATAAAGAATCACAATGGTTAAATGTCTACATTTGTATGCGAAGTGTAGTTGTTCAATTAATTTATATTGTAGATAACATAGTGTGTAGTGTCACACACAGAAGATCATGTTATCAATTCCTTATAAATTATAGACAGTAGCTCACGACTAAGATGGAAAGGAACAAACCATTGGAATAGTCGTAGTGTAATTTGATATTAGTTTATCTTAACTATAAAATTACACTAGTATACTCTGAGTGTATTGAGCAGGATCATTTAAGGTAAGTTCTTTTTATACTAACTGAATAAAAGAACAAGACATTTATTATTATGGAAGTGTCTGCTCTTAATCCTGATATAATAACAAGCACATATATCTAGTATTTATTTCTTTGACTTATCAATGGGTGAGATTTAGTTCAATAGATCAAGAGATCCGATAAGTTGGGAAATGATATTATTTATAGCGTGTGTTATTGATTATAGAAGGAAACTGTGTCCTAGTAATCTAGGTTGATAATGCCCCCAAGAGGAGCTCATAAGGGTTGTCATATAAACCCTGCAAGTGGACTTAATCCGACATGACGATGAAGTTGAGTGGTACTACTCTTGGAGCTAGATATTAATTAAATGAGTTGTCAGTAACTCATTTAATTAGTGGACATTTTATATCTTAAATACAAGGAGACTAACACACTCATGATAAGAAGAAGTTCATATAGTAATATGGGATTGGTGAGGTAGTTCAATAATAACTCTTTAGTGGAATTAGATATTATTGATGAACTCGAGTTGGGTGTTCAGGGCGAACACGGGAAGCTCAAGTTCATCAGGAGACCAAAACCAATTCCTCCTCTCGGTCCCTGTCGTAACCACTTATTTATAAAGTGTTATACCACCCATACCCACCTTCTTTCCCACCTTAAGGTGGCTGACCAAGCCTAGCTTGGAGCCCAATCTAGGGTCGGCTAAACCAAGGTGAGATGGTTTAAAAAGGTGGTCGGCCCTAGCTTGAACCCAAGATTGGTATGGCCGGCCACATTAAAATAAAAGGATTTTATTTTTTTAAAATCTTTTCTTATGTGGAAGCCATGGTTTTAAAAGAGAGTTTAAAATTTAAATCTTTCCTTTTATTGTTTTTTACAAAAGATTAAGAAAAAGGTTTGATACCTTTCCTTATTTGTAGTTAAAAGGAAGATTTTAATTTTTGATAAAACTTTCCTTTTTTGTAACCATCCTCATGATTTTAAAAAGAGAATTTTAAAATTAAATTTTTCCTTTTATAGTTTCTACAAAAGATTAAGAGAAAAGATTTGATATCTTTCCTCATTTGTAAATTGAAAGGAAGATTTTAATTTTGAGAAAACTTTCCTTTTTGAAATCATTCACATGTTTTAATAGAGAGATTTTAATTTATAAAAGTTTCCTTTTATAACCAACCATGAAGGTAATTTTTAAAAGAGAAATTTTTATTTAAAAATTTCTGGAAACAAATTAAGAAGTTTTAATTTTGTGTTTAAAACTTTCCTTCCTTGGAGGATTAGATATGGCCGCCCACTTTAATAGAGAAAAGGATTTTTAATTAGTTAAATTTTCCTTTACAATGGCAAGAAAAATAAGGAAGTTTTTATTAAAACTTTCCTTATTTGCCAAGACCAAGAAATATAAAAGAGAGGGTAGAGGTGCCTCACCTTATAACAATACTTCTATTATTCCTCTCCTCCTTGGTGATGGGCGGCCCTCATCCTTCTTCATCTCCTTTTCTTCTTCTTTGGTGGCCGGCGGCATCAACTCTTGGGGAGTCCTTGGTAGCCGGATTTTGCTTGGAGAAGAAGTAGAGAAAGGAGGCTTTGTTTCTAGCATCCCTTGAAACTTGGTGGTGGTGGCCGAACCTCATCTTCTCTTGGAGTTCTTGCGGTGGCCGAAACTTACTTGGAGAAGAAGGAAGCTTGGGTGGATTCTCATCTCGGTAGATCGTCGTCCCACACGACGTCCGAGATAAGAAGAGAAATACGACAGAAGATCATGAGGTCTATAAGATATAAAAGGTATAACTAGTTATTAATTTTCACATCATAACTAGTTCATCCTTTTATTTAGATCTTGAAATACCAAACACAAGAGGTTAATGAATGTAGGTTATCGAATTTATGTTTTTGATTTTGTGTTTCTTTTGTTTTTCAAATTTATGATTCGATTGTTCTTTTTGATTAATCCTAGGGCTACTATAAGGAAATTAAATATTAAATTTCGTTGAAAGGCTTTGACTAGAAAGTAGTGGATGCTCCCATACCCAAGAAGGCCTAGTGCCTCGTCATGTTTAACCTGGAAGCCAATATCTGAAATTAATATTTAATTGAATTTGTAACATGGGTGGATTTGGATCAATAATGTTAAGCATCGTTTACGATCCAAGTCTAAACTACTAAGAACAGATAAGTTGAATTTGGAATCAATAATGTTAAGTTCCGTTTACGATTCCAAATTTAATTTCTAAAGAACACAATAGGTTGTTAGGAATGGTTCAGGACTTGTAAAAAATTTGTATACAGGAGAACCGGTTCGATATTCCCAGTAGCAACCAACACGCCCAAGCATAAACACATGCTCAATAGAAGGTATTCCTAATATATATACGGTCGGCTTGAACGATCGGTCGAGACAGATTCAACAGAAGGTATTTTCAATATACTGTCGGCTTGACCAACCGACCAAGATAGGCCCAACATAATATTTGGTTGGAAATATTAGCACTCTAAATGAGTGATTGTCGAAGTTGGAGTATTTCTTTATTTTCTTCTGGCGAATTGGGTTTCCTCCACATTAACATACTTGTCTGCTTGGCCCAAGAAGCTATCAAAATTTGTCAAAGGATTCTTCACTAGGGACTGAAAGAAATCCTCTTCCACCAACCCCTGGGAGAAAGTGTTGACTAGTACTTTTGAAATAGTCTAGCGAACGTCTAAAGTGACTTTATTAAATCATTGAATATATTCTTTCAAGGTTTCCTTCGGCTTCTGCTTAAGGGTGAACAAGTTAAGTGGGGGTTTATGGTACCTTCTGCTATTGGCGAAATGATGTAAGAAAGTAATCTTCAAATCTTCGAAAGACCAAATGGAGGAAGCAAGTAGTCAATTGAATCATTTTTGAGCTGAGATAGAAAGTATTATCGAGAAGACTCAATACTTAATGTCATCAGTATACTGATGCAACAAAGCTGTATTTTTTAATCTACACAAGTGATCTTTTGAGTTGGTTAATCCTATGTACTCATTGAACTAAAACGATCGAAAATGATGTGACAATTCATCTTCAAGGACATTCTTGGAAAAGGAAGTACCTCCAAAGTTTTTCACTTTAGTTGTGGCAGGTCCTTTACCTCGAAGAGGGTCTCGAGGAGGCGTTTCTCCTGCCAAAGACTCAAGAGACTACTTGTGTCTCATGGACGTTATAGTGGGAGTTGGGATCAGAGCTTGAGGGATTTCAGTCGATCGTAATGGCCTCCTGTTAGGAGCTCGAGGCACATCGGCTAATGCCGTGGGTATCTTTGAAGGTGAAGGGTTTGACATTTGCTGCTTCCACAATGCCTCTTGTACCTTGGCTATAACTATTAAAGTCCTATGTCATGGTGATGACGGAAGGTCTTTCAATGTCATCCATTTCAACGTCTCAATTCAAGTCTTAACTCAGTATTCCCACAAACGACATTAATTTATTCTTGTTTGAGATCGTTTATGAATGTGCCACTAGTGAGTTGTCCTCTATATTGACGAAGTCGTCGAACGTCAAGAAGGACCAATCGCTAGGGAGTGTCCACAAAGGTTGAGAGAAAGAGAGACAAGGAGAGAGAAGGAGTGGGTTAGCACACATACAAACTTTTGATCAATCATCGCATCTCACTATTCTAATAATGTTCAACTTCTCACCCTTCCTCTTCATATACTTACTTGAGTGTTGGAGTGGATGAACTAGGATACTCCAACCTCCATTCTAACACTCTCCTCTCTCCTTGTCTCTCTTTCTCTTAGGTTTCATGGGCACTCCCTGGCAACTGGTCTTCCTTGTCGTTTGACAACTTCATCAATATAGAAGATAACTTACTAATGGCTCGTTCATTGGCAATCTTAGGCAAGAATAGCATACCTTAGTTTAGCCTCTCAAATACTCAAGTCAAGTTAGATAAAAGGAAAAGAGTAAAAGATTAAGAAAAGCGAGATCTGGGGATGGACTTGGGAGGATCAATCCAACTTAATCTGAGTTCACCTTGAGTTAAACAAGCTTGACTAGGATATATATATATATACACACACATCATTACCCTACATAATCCTGGGCGCTCCTCACATGTCTGAGCGCCCGGATGCCCACCTGAGCTTCCTGACTCACTTTATGAGAACTATTCCGCTGCGGAACAGTTATTGCGGAACGCTACAAACTTGTTTGCGTAATTTTTTTTTTCTAAAATCAAAATTTTCTCACCGCGTCATTGTTTTCCTTTTTATTTTTGTACAAGGAACTTTTCCTCGCTGAATCCATCCTCATCGCGCGACGCCAGACTCCTGCCCGCGCGCCTCGTGCCTGCCTGCCACCGGATGCCCATCTGCCGCAGGATGCTTGCCCGCTCAGGGCCTGGCCGGCTTGTCGCCTGTCCACCACTAGCTGTCTTCGGCCGCCTGGCCCAACCTAAACTATAGCCTGGGGAAAGGTGAACGTAGGGGAGATCACAGCTAGATTTCAGTCATAATCTGATGCGATCACGATCAGAATTCGGTCGTTGCTGAACCCCGGTTGATTCACAGTCGGATTGCAGTCGGAATCTGACCGCAATTGACCACGATCCAATTGTGATGCTAGTGGCCACGATCCGGCCGCGACACTAGCAGCCATGATTGCGGCCGGATTCTGGCTGATATTTTGGCTGCCATTTGGTAAGAATCCAATGATCCGATTGGGGTCCGGTTTGGGGTGATCTGTCGGTATCCAGTGAAAACCTATTATAGTCTTTAAGTAATTAAGCAGCTTCAAACGAACAATTTCAGAAAAAACAATTTTAAATCACGTCTAATTATTGGTCTCGAGAGTAGATTATCATTATCTCATCCTTCGAATGTGATACGAAGCCACCGTCGGTCAACGCCGTTGTTTTGACGTTAGGAATGACATTTAGTCCGTTCAAAACGAGGACAGTAAGTAACACTGACTCCGTTCGATCTTAAAACATTAATCAGTTACTCGTATGTAAACTTGCCGAATGTGCAGAGTCAGGTTCAGCCAGATTGACAGAATTTGACAATTTTCATTACTATTTGAGAAATCCCATCGGCTCTATATATTCTCCTCAATGCGCAAACAGCCAACAAAACTTCCTTCATTCGTCTTCTGTCCCAAGAAGTTATTGTAACATCGACACAATTTTCGATCAATGAGCCAATGAAATGCGATTGCACGATGAAGCACGGAACTTAAACTCTGATTTTGCTTCAAAGGAAAAAGATTGTTTGTCGTTAGCCCGCACCGGGAAGTCATTGAATCCTATTCCAG
This sequence comes from Zingiber officinale, assembly GCF_018446385.1. Lineage (NCBI taxonomy): Eukaryota > Viridiplantae > Streptophyta > Magnoliopsida > Zingiberales > Zingiberaceae > Zingiber > Zingiber officinale. The sequence goes on along the minus strand of NC_055987.1, from coordinate 19,498,529 downwards.
ACGTAGACAGCCAAAGAGGAAATCGATACTTTCCGGAAAGAGAGAGAACGATCGGACTTCAGATATGATTCTGCTAAGCATTATTCTATTCTTATTCCTTTCAATTATAGTTGAATAGTTTACGTTTTAAATAAATACAATACTGACGTGGGATCAAAATCGGAGGACACTCTTTCGTCCCATTTATTTATCTCGCGAAGAAAAATTGGAGTGAAACTAACAAAAAAAAATATAAAAAAGAGACTGAAATCCAAACTCCTCGAATCTAGAAGGTCTGACTTCTGACCAACTCAATTAAATTTAGATTGGTCATCGGTGGAAATCGTTCGAGATCAAATTGATCTGAAGCGGAGTCGAAATTTCCACCCCTCTACCTTCCCTTCAAGTTGGAAGACTGGCTGGTTTAAGATGTCACCTCTCGCTTTCTTTGACCACACAGTACACAAAGAACATACGGACGTAGAATCCTTTTTTTTTTTTTTGACTGAAGGCCAAGATTTGGCCTTAATTAATTAGTTTTTTTTAATCTTTGTCCGATTTCAAATTAATTTGACACGGTTAAGCTTTGCTCGTCAATGGCTACCTAATTAGTGTTAATTTGATTCATATTCTGGAGGAATTAGAAACTTATTACGACGACTGTAGAAATTTTTAATTTCTAATTCTTGTGGGTTGTTTATTTCAAAGCAATACCTTCTTTTCCTTTCTCTATTTTTACCAACAAAAATATCATAGTTATACCATCGGAGTGGACCTAATCGATCGAAGCGAATTAAACCGGACCCAACTCAATTATATGAAAGGATCATATGTGCATGTGATCTAGATAATCAATTGCTTAACGGGTTATAAATTGAGATAACTTTATTAAATGCTTAAGAAATATTTTATTTTAAATATCCACTATCTAACCTTCCCTATCTTACCTTCTGGTATCTCACCATTTAATTGTATAGTTGAATTCTATTGTGAAAGTACATCTAGAAATAAATAATTGATACACAAAATAAATAGAATATGATCGAATTAACTCTATTAACCTGGAGCATGAACGAGTCAATGGAAAACAACCGACAGGAAGAGAAATGGCGGAAGCAAGCAGCGGCCTAAATGCGAGGCTTGAGAACTAATTATATAAACGGCGTGGGTTGTCAACAAAGCGTCGAATCTAGCTCGTCCTCTCTGTTCCACCTCAACGCCGTCCCAAGTTTCCTGCAGGTGATGAGAGGAGGTGGCAGCGGCGTCGGCAGCGGCGGAGGCAGTCCTCTGCTCCCCTCCTCCGGTGTCGGCGGCCGGAGAGCGCCACTCAAGTTCCGTCAGACAAAGTTCCGGGCGTTCCCTTCATGGACCCTCTCCTTCTTCCTCTTCGTCCTCCTGCTGCTCTTTGTCGTCGCTGGCCAGAGGCGCCGACTCCCCCGCTACGAAACGTCGCCGCCGCCTTCCGGGTGCGTTCTAATCTCCGAAACTTCAATCGCTATTAAATTTATTTATTTTTCAAGTTGAAGCTGTTAAACTTAAATTTGATACTTCTAATCCTCTCTGATTCTTATTTAATCTTTAAATACAAATTTTATCATTATTTTTCAATGTATTCGATCTATCGGTGATCACAAATGCTTTTCCTTCCTTCTCACATGATTCGTTGAACAAAAGAAAGCAAAGCGTTAATTAATTCTATACGTAAAAAAAAAACAGAGCTTTTTTTTTCTGACCATGTGCTCTTGTTCAATAAGTGTATTTTAAACCTTCCATGACACATCCAAAGTTGTGGAATAATCCAAAGATCGTACCATTTGAAATTAAAGCGCATACCTAATTCTGAATATTTTCTAAAATTTTTTTGTCCAACATGCTTGATTATATCTGTTACTACCTAGACGTTGGTCGGATCATTTATTGAATGTAAATGAACAAAGATTATTTGACAAAAAATTTAATCTTTGTTCATGTCGCTCGCAGTTTCTCTTCCTAATCAAGGCTAAAAAACCAGAGACGGAAGAATTTCTCAAAATTTTAAGCTACATACTCTGTTTTATAAATGCAAAATTACATACGGTGTTCCAGAGCAGGGCAAGAAAAATTTTTCCCAAAAAAAAAACTTAAAAGAGAGATAGAACTCATCCCTATTAAACCATTTCTTTTTACAGGAGTGGCTACACTGTTTTGATCAACACTTGGAAAAGAAATGACCTCCTCAAGCAATCTGTGAGTCACTATTCCTCCTGCGACGGCGTGGAATCCATCCACATCGTGTGGAGCGAGCCCGATCGGCCTTCGGATTCTCTGCGCGAGTCGCTGCGCCAAGCGGCGCAGCAGAATTCCAAGAACTGCGATGGGGCCGTCGATCTCAAGTTCGATCTGAACGAGGCAGATAGCTTGAACAACAGGTTCAGGGACATCAAGGACTTGAAGACTGACGCTGTCTTTTCCATCGACGACGACGTCCTCTTTCCTTGCGCTTCCATGGACTTGGCTTTCAGCGTCTGGCAGAGCGCCCCCACCGCCATGGTTGGCTTCGTTCCCCGGATGCATTGGCTGGACAATGAGATGGTACCACTTCTTTAACTCACCCATGCCTATTCGTTTTCTGATCCACCAGACTCATCTGTTTATCGGCGCAGAGGAACCGCGACAGAGAGTATTACAAGTACGGAGGGTGGTGGTCAGTGTGGTGGACCGGCACTTACAGCATGGTGCTCTCCAAGGCTGCATTCTTCCACAAGAAGTACCTTGATCTTTACACAAACCACATGCCTGAATCCATCAGACAGTATGTCACCAAATACAGGTCAGAAACATAAAATTGCTACTTGTTCTTATGGTACCCAAGGTCTGTGTTAAATATCTTGACTGATAAAATTGCAGAAACTGTGAAGACATTGCAATGTCATTTCTATCTGCAAACGCAACGGGTGCTCCGCCAATATGGGTGAAAGGTGAGGAGCAAGGTTGATGATGAAGTTATTTCTTTATTTAATTTACAGTATTTGATGGATAAGTCTATGCTTTTGCAGGGAGAATATTTGAGATTGGATCGAGTGGCATTAGCAGTTTGGGAGGACATAGCCAGAGAAGAACTCATTGTCTCAATTTGTTTGCTAAAATTTACGGGGAGATGCCTTTGGTGGCTACAAATATGAAGGTTGTAGATAGTAGGCATAGTTGGTTTTGGTGATGAGGTAGGCATACTTGGCTTTGCTGATGTATATCGTTTAGGACTTTATTTATTTATTTTTCCTTCTTATTCCATGATATTTGTATAGAAAAAAATGGGATATTTTGAGTAAAGTTTAGGTAAGAGTATTGAGGGAAATTTCTTCCATTATTTTTGTTTGATAAGTTAAACCTATTTAAACTTGTGTAACTTGTATAATATACTAAAACAAATTTAAGTGATTGTGTTTGGTAGTGTGAAGTGTTTGGTAGTGTGAAATAAAATGGCATGGAGATAATTTAATTTCATTTTTTTTAATGAAAATGACTCATTTCTCTAAATAAGTAGTTTTAAGAAATGACATTTTGTTTAGCTGCGATAGATTTCATATTACTTCTATCAAATATAATATTACAGTTAGAAATGTGAATGGAAATGTAGAAAGGGATAACGGGATTTTATTGTATATAATTTATCAAAAGATGTACTCAGATTTATAAATTGATCAAAAAATGTACTATATTTTGATATTTATCAAATGACGCACTTATTTTTCCACTCTTTCCATTCTACCCCTTAATCATTTGTCTCTTCTCTTTCCTCTTTCTCATGCATACAATTTCTTTTCTCTTTCCTCTCTACCATGCACGTATCCTTTCTTTTCTTTCCTCTCTCTCTTTACGATACATGCATGCAAGCATAATATGAACTTGATATGATTCCATATCAGACCCATGGGGTTAGAGTTTAACGTATGCCTTTCGATAACATTTTAGAACTTTCGGAGAAATTGAAATATGCAATGGACGACATGGTTGAACTCTATGCAATCTAAAAAATCCATAGAATCTGAAATGGTCCAATCTAAGGTCTCTAAGTCTATCAATGAATTTTGACTAAAATCCATTGATGGACCTAGAGATCTCAGATTAGACTCATTTCAGAGTTCATTGCATATTTCAGCTACTTCAGAAGTGTTGAAATATTGTTAAAAGAATCAGCTAAAATAGCCCAATGTGGGTCTGATATGAACCATAGGCCTAATATGGTTCATATTAGGCCCACGTTGGGCATGATTTATCTCATGGTGGAGGTTATCTTTTAGATAATTCTTGTTTTTTTTAAAGTTTAGTTAAGATTGTTGTATCATATTTTGTCAACTTTAGTGGATATGATGTAATAGAGGTTTAACGGGGAGCAATAAAACAAGCAAGAGAGTCGAAAGGACAAGAAACAAGATCAGAGCAGACTCACTATGCCATTCTACAAATTGTTCTCCTTCATAGACTCCACAAATTACGTCTTGATGTTGTTGGGTTCGCTTGGTGTAGCAGGGAATGAAGTTTCTCTATCACTTATGATGGTGCTCTTCAAAAATTTGATCCAATCCTTTGGAGGAGCTTTAAACGGACAAGATGTGCTTCATCAAGTCTCCAAGGTATGTACATTATGATCACCTTTTTAGCATTCTATTCCACGATTGGTTCCTCAAAAATATTTAATAGTTAAAGAATGAAGTTTGTTGGAAAAAGAATATTGATAGCCATAGATCTGATTGCATACAGGTAGCACTGGAATCTTTCTACCTAACAATTAGAGCAGACATTAGATCTTTTCTTGGTACGAATATTTACTTGACTCCCCATTAAACCTCTGTTACATCATATCCACTAAAGTTGACAAAATATGGTATAATAATCTCAACCAAACTTAAAAGAAAATAAGAATTATTAAAAGATAATCTCCACCATGGGATAAATCAAGCCCAATGTGGGCCTAATATGGAATCATATCAGGCCCACGGTTCATATCAGTGCCATGTTAGGTTGTTTTAGCAGATTTTTTTATAATATTTTTGTTGGTACCCAAGGTAGTTTTGATGTGATCAAATAAGTTAAGTTATGTCATATTGTGTTTAACCTTGTGTCTAAGTGTGCAGGAACTTAGGGGCACAGGAAGTCGAGCAAAAGACGCAGCTAGCGAGAAGGATGACATGGGAGAGAGCCGATGGGCTCGGTGCGTCTGAGGGATGAGGTGCTGCGGAAGAGTATGTGGACGGACGAGAAGAGAGCGTGTAGTGTTTTCGAGGGACGAGAAGCCGGAGCGGAATATTGCTCGAGGAGCAAAAGACACAACTAGCGAGAAAGTTGGCACGGGAGAAAGCAGACGGGATCGGTGCGTTCGAGGGACGAAAAGATGTGGAAGAGTACGCTAGTGGACAAGAAGGAAGCATGCTGCAATTCCGAGGGACGAGAAGCCGGAGCGGAAGATTGCTCGAGGAGAAGACCGGAAGTTGGGTTTGGGTAAGCCCTATTCTGGATGGCCGAAATCACCCAAGCGAGTGGAGCCAGAGCGGAAGACCTGGACTGAGGTGAGCGGAACCGAAGAAGGAGGCCTTGACCAAAAGTTAACAAAAGGCTGACTTCTGGGGCTCGGGGTGCCCTAACCAGTCTGGGGCGCCCAAAATCTGAAACTTAGCCAAATTCAACGTGGCACGTACCGTTGCATCAGGGATAAAATATTATCCCATTCCAGTCGTGTGGAACCATTCCAGACACTCCGAGCAAGGCTATATAAGCAGTCCTGCTCCCAGAAGCTAACAATAACCAAAAAAAAAAAAAAAAAAGAGAAACAACACTTGTGCTCGTTCAGTTTTCTGTTTAGCTTTCTGTTTTTGTGCGTTCATTGCTGTAAAGAGGCTTCTCCGCCTGAAGGAGAAATTAGTGTGACTTCGCCTTGGATTAACAACTTCCCTGGTTTTAATCAAGTAAACCTACTGTGTCGCTTTTCTTTTTAGTCTCTTTTATTATTCTTATGCAAGTGTTCTTTTAATTCAGGTATTTGTTCGAGAAATGTTTTCTTTTGCTTGATTTGTGTAGGGGCTATTCACCCTCCCTCTAATCGGTCGCTAAGGGTCCTAACAATTTTAACATCTCTAGAGAAGTTAAAATATGTAATGGACGGTATTGTTGGATTCCTTGCAGCCTCAGAAATCCATAGGACTTGAAATGGGTCCAATCTGAGTTCTCTAGGTCTATTAGTGGATTTTGACTGAAACCCACTGATGGATTTAGAGACCTCAAATTATACTAATTTTAGTTCCTATGGATTTATGAGATTGCAATGAGTTCAAATATGCTATCCATTGTTTATTTCAGCTTCTCCACGTTGGGCCTGATATGATCCTATATCAGGCCCAACGAGGAGATTTTTACATATTCTTTCTTATTATATTTTAACACCCCCGAGAAGTCGAAATAAATAATTGATAGCATATTTGAACTCCTTGCAATCTCATAAATCTATAAGAATTAAAATAGGTGTAATATGAGATATCTAGGTTTATCAGTGAGTTTTGACCGAAGCCCACTGATGGACCTAGACAGTTCTGATTGCATCTATTTTAGTTCCTGTAGATTTCTGAGATAGTAAGGAGTTCAAATATATTATCTATTATTTATTTTAGTTTCTCATATGTGTTAAAATATAATATTGAAGAATCGAAAAAAATCTTCATGTTGGGCTTGATATAGAATCACATCAAGCCTAACATTGGGCCTGATATGGAATCACATCAGGCCCAACGTGGAGATTTTTGTAGATTCTTCCTTATTATATTTTAGCAACTCTGAGAAGTTGAAATAAATAATAGATAATATATTTAAACTCCTTGCAACCTCATAAATCCACAAAAACTAAAATTGGTGCAATCTGAGGTCTCTAGGTTTATTAGTAGATTTTGATCAAAATCCACTGATAGACCTAGAGACCTTAGATTGGATCCATTTCAAGTTCTGTGGATTTCTGAGGCTGTAAGAAGTCCAACAGTGTCATCTATTGTATTATTTTAACTTCTTCGGAGGTGTTAAAATGTTATAGGAAAAATCAACTAAAACAACCTAACGTGGCCCTGATATGAACCATGTGCCTGATATGGTTCATATCAAGCCCACATTGGGCTTGATTTATCTCATGGTAGAGATTGTCTTTTAATAATTCTTATTTTCTTTTGAGTTTGGTTGAGATTGTGATACTATATTTTGTCAACTTTGGTGGATATGATGTAATAGAGGTCTAATGGGGAGTCAAGTAAATATTCGTACCAAGAAAAGATGCAATATATGCTCCAATTGCTAGGTAGAAAAATTCTAGTGCTACTTGTATGCAATCAGATCCATGACTATCAATATTCTTTTTGTAACAAACTTCATTCTTTAATTGTTAAGTATTTTTAAGGAACCAATCGTGGAATAGAATGCTAAAAACGTGATTGTAATGCACATACCTTGGAGACTCGATGAAGCACATCATGTTCGTTTGAAGCTCCTCCAAATGACTGGATCAAATTTACGAAGAGCACCATCATAAGTGATAGAGAAACTCCATTCCCTATGACACCAAGTGAACCCAACAACATCAAGACGTAATTTGTGGAGTCTACGAAGGAGAACAATTTATAGAAGGTCATAGTGAGCATGCTCTGATCTTGTTTCTTGTCCTTCTGACTCTCTTGCTTGTTTTGTTGATCCCCATTAAACCTCTGTTACATCATATCCACTAAAGTTGATAAAATATGGTATAACTGTTGGGACCGAAAAGTAGCTAGAGCGGGGGTGAATAGCTCATCGCGTGCTTCGTGGTTGGCATTGCTTGTTTCTTCAAAGATGTGCAGCGGAAATGTACAAGAAACATAATACAACGCTAACAAATAGATTTTACTTGGTATCCACCTCGCAAGAGGTGACTAATCCAAGGATCCACACACTCACGCACCCTCCATTATGAAACACACTCCTCTACGGTAACTACCGAAGGCGGAGAAGCCTTTACAAACTCTCAATACAAGAAGAAAGGAAATGATATGAAATACAAGCAAAAGCTTACAATAAACCCTAACCCTAACTTCTCTTCTTGCTTTTGATCCGCCTCTTGACTTGGAAGAACCTCCAAGAATCTTCAAGAACTGGCGATCTGAACTTGAGAGAGAGCTGTGGAGTCGCAGGTGAAGATCGGAGATGAATCGTGTGAGCTCTACTGAAGGAAACGCTCGCCTGTAGCTAAATACGACGTCAACGGTCGGATCCCGATCGATTGGATTGCTCCCAATCGATCGGGGAGGCTTTGGATCGATCAACCGATCGATCCAGAGTGCCTCTGTGCTCTTTGGAATAGCCTAGATCGATCGGTTGATCGATCCAGGGCTTATCGCGCACAAAAAGCAGCTCCCAATCGATCCACTGATCGATCCAGGGCTTATCGCGCACAAACAGCAGCTCCCAATCGATCCACTGATCGATTGGGACCTCTGGATCGATCCACGGATCGATCCAAAGGGGTTCTATTCGTGGAGACTCACTCGATCGATCAGTTGATCGATTGAGCATGATTCAATCGATCGGCTGATCGATCCAGATCTGCTGGATCGATCAGCTGATCGATCCAGATCTACTGGATCAATCGACTGATCAATCCAGATCTACTGGATCAATCGGCTGATCAATCGAGATATTGGTTTTTGCCCAAAAGCAAGTCCAAAACCCCCTAAACCAACATCCAGTTAACCATGACTTGTTGGTATATAAAACCTAGCATCCGGTCACCCTTGACCAGCTAGGACTCTCTCACCAAGTGTCTGGTCAATCCCTTTGACCCACTTGGACTTTTCTCCTCTTGCTAAGTATCCGGTCAATTCCATTGACCTACTTGGACTTTCACCAGATGTCTGGTCAACCTTGACCCATCTAGATTTCCCCGTGCCTGGCTTCACTCACCAAGACTTCCCTTCTGCCTAGCTTTACTCACTAGGACTTTCACTTGACTTCACTCACCAGGATTTCCCTTCTGCCTAGCTTCACTCACTAGGTCTTCTCATCTGCCTGGCTTCACTCACCAGGACTTCCTTCACAATCTCCCCACATGAACAATTGCACCTGCAATGTTCATGTGTTGTCTACAAGTATTGTCAAACATCGAAAACAAAACATCAAGACTCGAGCTTGACTCACTTCAAGCCTAGTCAAACAGGTCAACCTTGACCTAGGGAATATTGCACCAACAATCTCCCCCTTTTTGATGTTTGACAATACCACTTGTTAAGTTAGGAAATTAGGCTAATCCCATAGCCTCAACTCCCTTAATGCCAATATCTGAATGATGGTTCCCTCAATTTTTCTCCTTTTCTAGAGGGCAAACTCCCCCTTTAGGTACTGAAGGCCTAACTTAACCATGCATTCTCCCCCTATTGGCACACATCATAAACATGCCTCAATCTTTGGGCACACATCAACCACAACCTCTCCCCATAAAGAGTTGTTTATCGTTGTTCACAACTTCACTCGTTGTTATCAACACGATAATAAAGATCGTATACCCTTCATTATCATCAATGCTCACCCTTGAGCATTAACCACTTAAATAACCCAAATGAAGGTCTCATAACCTTCATTTTTTATCAAATGCTCATCCATGAGCAAACTCCACTTAAACAATGAGGATATCCACTCCCCATTAATTTCAATGCCCAACCTTGAGCATTTTCTCTAAAAGAAGGTTAACCACCTCCCAAGGTGTATGAAAAATAATTTTCATATCCTTAAAAAGTAACTCCCCCTAAAGACATTGTCGTACCTTCTGTCATTGCACCAACAATGACTTGGAATCCCTAAACCTTTAGGAGACCCAAAATTTAGAAGTTTTGAGGTTCAAAAATTTAATATTGAAACAAACCTCAACCTAAACTTCAATTTAGTCTTCCTTAACCAATCCATCCTTGTTTTTAGTACGAAAACACCCTTTTTATGTATACAAATATATTTTTAAGGGTGTGGAATGGTTACCTCGACTAACCATGGTTCAAAAATGCTGAAATCAGGCTTTACCAGCCCAAATCAGCAACTTCGATCGATTGGAGTTGGGTCCCAATCGATCGGACCATTCTGAATCGATCCACTAATCGATTCAGGGAGTGTTGGATCGATCGGTGGATCGATCTAGACGACTTCTGTTGCGAGAAGCTTGCTCTCAATCGATCGCCCGATCAATTGAGACCATTCAATCGATCGGGTGATCGATTGAGGTCCTGATATTTCTGAAATTCACTTTCAGTGAATTTCAGAAACCCCTAGAAAAATCTACAAAACTCCAAAAATCGTAAAAATTTGTGTAGACATTATTTAGGGTATACTTTATCATGGAAAAATAGTTTTCTAAGAAAATAATTCATATTTTCAAAGATTGACACAAACTTGAAAACTTGCAAAAACTTTAGTGTTTTCTTCAAGTTTGTGTCTAACTATTCAATGGTGATTACTATCAAAAGATAGCCTTCACCAATGTTTTCCAAAATCATTTTAAAAATATTTTCAAAACCAATATCCCACCATGTTCTTTGGGCTTAATGCACATGACTTGTACATTAGCTTTCCCAATGATGGAAAAACACATAACTATGTGTTTTGATGAATTTAAAACTTAAAAGAATGCACTAAATCAATATCTTGAGTTTTGTTTATCATCCTTACATCTCACTTGTATCTAATGTGCACTAAAACACATACAAGTCATCTTATAGGTCTTTGTGAGATGTAAATATTGGTTTTGCCCTAATCTAGGGATCATGCATATCTATTTAGGCATTTTGAGTGGTAAACATCCACCAAGGATGTTACTTGTTGATTCCACTTGTTTATAAATCTCATTTGTCCTTAATTTTAAGGAAATAAACATAATACATGAGAATGTTATGACAAACATCAAAACGAAATAGCTTTCAAAAGAAAAATTCCTATAACTACATGACGTATGTATGTCATGACATGGTATTTTTGTATTTTTTTTCATAGGAAGTCATGAATGCAAAATACAAAACTAAATATGATGTCATGGCATAAGATGAGCAAACAATCATGGCAAGATTTAGCATAAATAAAATACCTAGATTATCTATCTAAGTATCCCTAATCTTAGCTAATCCTAAAACTTAAACCCTAGATTGCCCAAAGTGCTTCAAGAAAGTGCCAAAACCTAAATTAGCATTTCTAATTCTCTTGATTAATTAATGTCAATTGAAATTAAGCATATTCCTCAAGTGTTGGCATATTTCATTTTTCCACAGGAGTAACACTTTAAATTAAGGCTCAAATTGTCTTTAATTTCCTAAGAACATACCAAAATCCCAACTTGGTAGTTCTTATGATTTTCCAATATGTGCCCTTTTAATATAAAACCACAACTTCTCAAATTTGACACATTTTACTCTTTCAAAGAGTAAATCATAAATCCATTTCATTTTTCAAAGGTTGATAATAACCTTGAAAATGCTCCTTGAGTGTCAATTTCTTCAAACTTGGGTTAACTACCCTTCTTTTTAGAGTTGACACTCTCTAACCCATCTATGGGGTAGAGAAGATGCTCCTAGGAACCCAAAACCTATTGGTGTTCCTTGGATGCTCTAGGTATTCACTAGGGATAACTTCCCTAGATACCTTCCTAGCTTAGTGACTTTGTTTGGCTTCTTAGAAGCCTTGGTCACCTTTTCTAGGTCAACTCTAGGGATTGCTTCCCTTGTGACCTTGTTTGTGACTTTCTTAGATTTCTTAGAAGTCTTAGTCACGTTTGTCGTTGCAAAGATACTTTTAGGGATGACCTCCCTAGTATTCTTTACTTGACTACTAGACCTAGGGTTTATTCCATAACTATATGGAACTCTATGATAAGTAGGTACATCCTTTTTGGTTTTAGGTTTGTATCCCAAACCTCTATGGCCCTTGGATGACCCTTGTTGTCCTAAACCTAGATTTTGACTCTTGGACCCTTGTGTCATATTTGTTATTTTTCGAAGAGTCCTCTCTAATTTGTCAAGTCTTGACCTCAAGACTTGATTTTCCTTCCATAATTCTTCCACCTTAGGTTTTTCACTAAAACCTTGATTTTTCTTCTTCTTAGGCAAATACCTAGAATCCTTAGGGTTCTTGCCTAAATTCCTATCTACCTTTCTAGGCCTAGGTTGAGAGGTTTTAGCATGATAAGCTACATGATTTTCCTTAATCTTATCATGCCTTCTATTTTCATGGTAAATAGCATTAAAATGATATAGATTAGAACTATCATGCTTTTTACCATTATTAAAGGGGGTAGGTTCAATGAACGATACCTTCCTTTTTACCTTGGAGGCTCCCCATTGAATTGTGCTTCCTCCTTAATCCTTGACCACCTTCTTCCCCTTAGGGCATTGACTTCGGTAATGCCCCTTTTGATTGCAAGAGAAGCACACAATGTGCTCCTTGCTCTTCTTTGTTCTGAGAGTGGTCTCCTTAGGCTTCTCCTTGCCCTTTTGTGCCACTTGACCCTTCTTCTTGACCAATTTAGGACATTTTCTCTTATAATGCCCATGTTCCCTACATTCAAAGCATATGATATGATTTTTATTATTAAATGAATTATTTATACCTTCTTGTGTAGGGGTGGCTTCTTCTCCTTTGGATCCGGATGCGGAGGCTTCCTCTTGATCCGATGATGATTCTCCTCCAATAGATATGTCTTGATTTGTGGAGGTGGAAGCTTCTTCATCCTCTTATCTTCTTGACCCGGATGTGGAGACTTCTCCTTCTACTTGATCCGGTGTCACCAAAAGTTGCTCCCCCTCAATCCTAGAGGTGGAGGTTTCTTCATCTTCATCTTGTACATGGAACAAGGAGTATGCTCCCTCCTTGCCCTCTTCATTGCATCCCTTTGAAGATGAAGCTTCTTCTTGGACTTCTTCTTCAGAAGTTGAGCATCTCTCAATTTCGGAGTCCTCCTCTTGGTCTTGATCCAATGAGTCGCCCTCTTTGGATTCCTCTTGATTCGGTACAGTGGAAGGGATCTCATGGATTGATGCCAATTTGCTCCAAAGCTCCTTGGCATCCTTGAACTCTCCAATTTTTCCAAGAATGTGGCTAGACAATAGATTGATCAAAAGCTTGGTCACTTTATCATTGGCCTCACATCTTTGGATTTGCTCTTGGCACCAATTGCTTTTCTTGAGGACTTTGCCCTTTGAATTTCTTGGAGTCTTGAAGCCTTCCATTAGAGCAAACCATTGCTCTATCTCCACCATTAAGAAGTTTTCAATCCTTGATTTCCAAAGATCAAAGCTAGTAGATGTGTACGGTGGAGCCACCCTTGTGTCAAATCCAAGTCCATCTTGGAATTGCATCTTGAAGTTGAGCTTCTTGAATTCTTTGACTTTGATGAATTTGCTCCAACTTCTTCACCCTTTAGCTTTGCTTGTTTTGTTTGCCCCTTTCGACGATGATTTCGGTGAAGAGTGGCCTCGCTCTGATACCACTTGTTGGGACCGAAAAGTAGCTAGAGGGGGGGGTGAATAGCTCGTCGCGTGCTTCGTGGTTGGCGTTGCTTGTTTCTTCAAAGATGTGCAGCGGAAATGTACAAGAAACACAATACAACGCTAACAAATAGATTTTACTTGGTATCCACCTCACAAGAGGCGACTAATCCAAGGATCCACACACTCACGCACCCTCCACTATGAAACACACTCCTCTACGGTAACTACCGAAGGTGGAGAAGCCTTTACAAACTCTCAATACAAGAAGAAAGGAAAGGATATAAAATACAAGCAAAAGCTTACAATAAACCCTAACCCTAACTTCTCTTCTTGCTTTTGATCCGCCTCTTGACTTGGAAGAACCTCCAAGAATCTTCAAGAACTGGCGATCTGAGCTGTTGAGTCGTGGGTGAAGATCGGAGATGAATCGTGTGAGCTCTCGGAAGTTCGATGCCAGTCGGATCCCGATCGATTGGATTGCTCCCAATCGATCGGGAGGCTTTGGATCGATCAACCGATCGATCCAGAGTGCCTCTGTGCTCTCTAGAATAGCTTGGATCGATCGGCAACAGCAGCTCCCAATCGATCCACCGATCGATTGGGACCTCTGAATCGATCCACGGATCGATCCAAAGGTGGACTCACCCGATCGATCAGCTGATCGATTGGGCATGATCCAATCGATCGACTGATCGATCTAGATCTGTTGGATAAATCGGCTGATCAATCCAGATCTGCTGGATCAATCGACTGATCAATCCAGATATTGGTTTTTGGCCAAAAGCAAGTCCAAAGCCCCCTAAACCAACATCCAGTTAACCATGACTTGTTGGTACATAAAACCTAGCATCCGGTCACCCTTGACCAGCTAGGACTCTCTCACCAAGTGTCTGGTCAATTCCTTTGACCCACTTGGACTTTTCTACTCTTGCCAAGTATCCGGTTAATCCCTTTGACCTACTTGGACTTTCACCAGATGTCTGGTCAACCTTGACCCATCTGGATTTCCCCGTGCCTGACTTCACTCACCAGGATTTCCCTTCTGCCTAGCTTCACTCACTAGGTCTTCTCATCTGCCTGGCTTCACTCACCAGGACTTTCCCCTAGCTTCACTCACTAGGATTTTCAGTCAAGTATCCAGTCAACCTTGACCTACTTGACTCTACTTCACAATCTCCCCACATGAACAATTGCACCTGCAATGTTCATGTGTTGTCTACAAGTATTGTCAAACATCGAAACCAAATCATCAAGACTCGAGCTTGACTCACTTCAAGCCTAGTCAAACAGGTCAACCTTGACCTAGGGAATATTGCACCAACAATCTCCCCCTTTTTGATGTTTGACAATACCACTTATTAAGTTAGGAAATTAGGCTAATCCCATAGCCTTAACTCTCTTCATGCCAATATCTGAATGATGGTTCCCTCAATTTTTCTCCTTTTCTAGAGGACAAACTCCCCCTTTAGGTACTGAAGGCCTAACTTAACCATGCATTCTCCCCCTATTGGCACACATCATAAACATGCCTCCATCTTTGGGCACACATCAACCACAACCTCTCCCCCTGAAGAGTTGCTTATCGTTGTTCACAACTTCACTCGTTGTGATCAACACGATAATAAAGATCACATACCATTCATTATCATCAATGCTCACCCTTGAGCATTAACCACTTGAATAACCCAAATGAAGGTCTCATACCCTTCATTTTTTTATCAAATGCTAATCCATGAGCAAACTCCACTTAAACAATGAGGCTATCCACTCCCCATTAATTTCAATGCCCAACCTTGAGCATTTTCTCTAAAAGAAGGTTAACCACCTCCCAAGGTGTATGAAAAATAATTTTCATGTCTTTAAAGAGTAACTCCCCCTAAAGACATGGTCGTACCTTCTGTCATTGCACCAACAATGACTTGGAATCCCTAAACCTTTAGGAGACCCAAAATTTAGAAGTTTTGAGGTTCAAAAATTTAATATTGAAACAAACCTCAACCTAAACTTCAATTTAGTCTTCCTTAACCAATCCATCCTTGTTTTCAATACGAAAACACCCTTTTTATGTATAGAAATGTATTTTTAATGGTTTGGAATGGTTACCTTGACTAACCATGGTTCAAAAATGCTGAAATCAGGCTTTACCAGCCCAAATCAGCAACTTCGATCGATTGGAGTTGGGTCCCAATCGATCGGACCATTCTGAATCGATCCACTAATCGATTCAGGAGTGTTGGATCGATCGGTGGATCGATCCAGATGGCTTCTATTGCGAGAATCTTTCTCTCAATTGATCGCCCGATCGATTGAGACCCTTTAATCGATCGGGTGATCGATTGAGGTCCTGATATTTCTGAAATTCACTTTCAGTGAATTTCAGAAACCCCTAGAAAAATCTACAAAATTCCAAAAATCATAAAAATTTGTGTAGACATTATTTAGGGTATACTTTATGATGGAAAAATAGTTTTCTAAGAAAATAATTCATATTTTCAAAGATTGACACAAACTTGAAAACTTGCAAAAACTTTAGTGTTTTCTTCAAGTTTGTGTCTAACTATTCAATGGTGATTACTATCAAAAGATAGCCTTCACCAAGGTTTTCCAAAATCATTTTCAAAACATTTTCAAAACCAATATCCCACCATGTTCCTTGGGCTTAATGCACATGACTTGTATATTAGCTTTCCCAATGATGGGAAAACACATAGCTATGTGTTTTGATGAATTTAAAACTCAAAAGAATGCACTAAATCAACATCTTGAGTTTTGTTCATTATCCTTACATCTCACTTGTATCTAATGTGCACTAAAACACATACAAGTCATCTTATAGGTCTTTGTGAGATGTAGATTTTGGTTTTGCCCTAATCTAGGGATCATGCATATCTATTTAGGCATTTTGAGTGGTAAACAACCACCAAGGATGTTTATTACACTTGTTTATAAATGTCATTTGTCCTTAATTTTAAGGAAATAAACATAATGCTTGAGAATATTATGACATACATCAAAATAAAATAGCTTTCAAAAGAAAAATTCCTATAACTACATGACGTATGTATGTCATGACATGGTATTTTTGTATTTTTTTTCATAGGAAGTCATGAATGCAAAATACAAAACTAAATATGATGTCATGGCATAAGATGAGCAAACAATCATGGCAAGATTTAGCATAAATAAAATACCTAGATTATCTATCTAAGTATCCTTAATCTTAGCTAATCCTAAAACTTAAACCCTAGATTGCCCAAAGTGCTTCAAGAAAGTGCCAAAACCTAAATTAGCATTTCTAATTCTCTTGATTAATTAATGCCAATTGAAATTAAGCATATTCCTCAAGTGTTGGCATATTTCATTTTTCCACAAGAGTAACACTTTAAATTAAGGCTCAAATTGCCTTTAATTTCCTAAGAACATACCAAAATCCCAACTTGGTAGTTCTTATGATTCTCCAATATGTGCCCTTTTAAAATAAAACCACAACTTCTCAAATTTGACACATTTTACTCTTTCAAAGAGTAAATCATAAATCCATTTCATTTTTCAAAGGTTGATAATAATCTTAAAAATGCTCCTTGAGTGTCAATTTCTTCAAAGTTGGGTTAACTACCCTTCTTCTTAGAGTTGACACTCTCTAACCCATCTATGGGATAGAGAAAATGCTCCTAGGAACCCAAAACCTATTGGTGTTCCTTGGATGCTCTAGGTATTCACTAGGGATAACTTCCCTAGATACCTTCCTAGCTTAGTGACCTTGTTTGGCTTCTTAGAAGCCTTGGTCACCTTTTCTAGGTCAACTCTAGGGATTGCTTCCTTTGTGACCTTGTTTGTGACTTTCTTAGATTTCTTAGAAGTCTTAGTCACGTTTGTCGTTGCAAAGATACTTTTAGGGATGACCTCCCTAGTATTCTTTACTTGACTACTAGACCTAGGGTTTGTTCCATAACTATATGGAACTCTATAATAAGTAGGTACATCCTTTTTGGTTTTAGGGTTGTATCCTAAACCTCTATGACCCTTGGATGACCCTTGTTATCCTAAACTTAGATTTTGACTCTTGGACCCTTGTGTCATATTTGTTATTTTTCGAAGAGTCCTCTCTAATTTGTCAAGTCTTGACCTCAAGACTTGATTTTCCTTCCATAATTCTTCACCTTTAGGTTTTTCACTAAAACCTTGATTTTTCTTCTTCTTAGGCAAATACCTAGAATCCTTAGGGTTCTTGCCTAAATTCCTATCTACCTTTCTAGGCCTAGGTTGAGAGGTTTTAGCATGATAAGCTACATGATTTTCCTTAATCTTATCATGCCTTCTATTTTCATGGTAAATAGCATTAAAATGATATAGATTAGAACTATCAAGCTTTTTACCATTATTAAAGGGGGTAGGTTTAATGAACGATACCTTCCTTTTTACCTTGGAGGCTCCCCATTGAATTGTGCTTCCTCCTTAATCCTTGACCACTTTCTTCCCCTTAGGGCATTGACTTCGGTAATGCCCCTTTTGATTGCAAGAGAAGCACACAATGTGCTCCTTGCTCTTCTTTGTTCTGAGAGTGGTCTCCTTAGGCTTCTCCTTGCCCTTTTGTGCCACTTGACCCTTCTTCTTGACCAATTAAGGACATTTGCTCTTGTAATGCCCATGTTCCCTACATTCAAAGCATATGATATGATTTTTATTATTAAATGAATTATTTATACCTTCTTGTGTAGGGGTGGCTTCTTCTCCTTTGGATCCAGATGCGGAGGCTTCCTCTTGATCCGATGATGCATATCTATTTAGGCATTTTGAGTGGTAAACAACCACCAAGTATGTTTATTACACTTGTTTATAAATGCCATTTGTCCTTAATTTTAAGGAAATAAACATAATGCTTGAGAATATTATGACATACATCAAAATGAAATAGCTTTCAAAAGAAAAATTCCTATAACTACATGACGTATGTATGTCATGACATGGTATTTTTGTATTTTTTTTTTCATAGGAAGTCATGAATGCAAAATACAAAACTAAATATGATGTCATGGCATAAGATGAGCAAACAATCATGGCAAGATTTAGCATAAATAAAATACCTAGATTATCTATCTAAGTATCCTTAATCTTAGCTAATCCTAAAACTTAAACCCTAGATTGCCCAAAGTGCTTCAAGAAAGTGACAAAACCTAAATTAGCATTTCTAATTCTCTTGATTAATTAATGCCAATTGAAATTAAGCATATTCCTCAAGTGTTGGCATATTTCATTTTTCCACAAGAGTAGCACTTTAAATTAAGGCTCAAATTGCCTTTAATTTCCTAAGAACATACCAAAATCCCAACTTGGTAGTTCTTATGATTTTCCAATATGTGCCCTTTTAAAATAAAACCACAACTTCTCAAATTTGACACATTTTACTCTTTCAAAGAGTAAATCATAAATCCATTTCATTTTTCAAAGGTTGATAATAACCTTAAAAATGCTCCTTGAGTGTCAATTTCTTCAAAGTTGGGTTAACTACCCTTCTTCTTAGAGTTGACACTCTCTAACCCATCTATGGGATAGAGAAAATGCTCCTAGGAACCCAAAACCTATTGGTGTTCCTTGGATGCTCTAGGTATTCACTAGGGATAACTTCCCTAGATACCTTCCTAGCTTAGTGACCTTGTTTGGCTTCTTAGAAGCCTTGGTCACCTTTTCTAGGTCAACTCTAGGGATTGCTTCCTTTGTGACCTTGTTTGTGACTTTCTTAGATTTCTTAGAAGTCTTAGTCACGTTTGTCGTTGCAAAGATACTTTTAGGGATGACCTCCATAGTATTCTTTACTTGACTACTAGACCTAGGGTTTGTTCCATAACTATATGGAACTCTATAATAAGTAGGTACATCCTTTTTGGTTTTAGGGTTGTATCCCAAACCTCTATGACCCTTGGATGGCCCTTGTTATCCTAAACTTAGATTTTGACTCTTGGACCCTTGTTATCCTACACTTGTTTATAAATGTCATTTGTCCTTAATTTTAAGGAAATAAACATAATGCTTGAGAAAATTATGACATACATCAAAATGAAATAGTTTTCAAAAGAAAAATTCCTATAACTACATGACGTATGTATGTCATGACATGGTATTTTTGTATTTTTTTTCATAGGAAGTCATGAATGCAAAATACAAAACTAAATATGATGTCATGGCATAAGATGAGCAAACAATCATGGCAAGATTTAGCATAAATAAAATACCTAGATTATCTATCTAAGTATCCTTAATCTTAGCTAATCCTAAAACTTAAACCCTAGATTGCCCAAAGTGCTTCAAGAAAGTGACAAAACCTAAATTAGCATTTCTAATTCTCTTGATTAATTAATGCCAATTGAAATTAAGCATATTCCTCAAGTGTTGGCATATTTCATTTTTCCACAAGAGTAGCACTTTAAATTAAGGCTCAAATTGCCTTTAATTTCCTAAGAACATACCAAAATCCCAACTTGGTAGTTCTTATGATTTTCCAATATGTGCCCTTTTAAAATAAAACCACAACTTCTCAAATTTGACACATTTTACTCTTTCAAAGAGTAAATCATAAATCCATTTCATTTTTCAAAGGTTGATAATAACCTTAAAAATGCTCCTTGAGTGTCAATTTCTTCAAAGTTGGGTTAACTACCCTTCTTCTTAGAGTTGACACTCTCTAACCCATCTATGGGATAGAGAAAATGCTCCTAGGAACCCAAAACCTATTGGTGTTCCTTGGATGCTCTAGGTATTCACTAGGGATAACTTCCCTAGATACCTTCCTAGCTTAGTGACCTTGTTTGGCTTCTTAGAAGCCTTGGTCACCTTTTCTAGGTCAACTCTAGGGATTGCTTCCTTTGTGACCTTGTTTGTGACTTTCTTAGATTTCTTAGAAGTCTTAGTCACGTTTGTCGTTGCAAAGATACTTTTAGGGATGACCTCCCCAGTATTCTTTACTTGACTACTAGACCTAGGGTTTGTTCCATAACTATATGGAACTCTATAATAAGTAGGTACATCCTTTTTGGTTTTAGGGTTGTATCCTAAACCTCTATGACCCTTGGATGACCCTTGTTATCCTAAACTTAGATTTTGACTCTTGGACCCTTGTGTCATATTTGTTATTTTTCGAAGAGTCCTCTCTAATTTGTCAAGTCTTGACCTCAATATTTGATTTTCCTTCCATAATTCTTCACCCTTAGGTTTTTCACTAAAACCTTGATTTTTCTTCTTCTTAGGCAAATACCTAGAATCCTTAGGGTTCTTGCCTAAATTCCTATCTACCTTTCTAGGCCTAGGTTGAGAGGTTTTAGCATGATAAGCTACATGATTTTCCTTAATCTTATCATGCCTTCTATTTTCATGGTAAATAGCATTAAAATGATATAGATTAGAACTATCAAGCTTTTTACCATTATTAAAGGGGGTAGGTTTAATGAACGATACCTTCCTTTTTACCTTGGAGGCTCCCCATTGAATTGTGCTTCCTCCTTAATCCTTGACCACCTTCTTCCCCTTAGGGCATTGACTTCGGTAATGCCCCTTTTGATTGCAAGAGAAGCACACAATGTGCTCCTTGCTCTTCTTTGTTCTGAGAGTGGTCTCCTTAGGCTTCTCCTTGCCCTTTTGTGCCACTTGACCCTTCTTCTTGACCAATTTAGGACATTTGCTCTTGTAATGCCCATGTTCCCTACATTCAAAGCATATGATATGATTTTTATTATTAAATGAATTATTTATACCTTCTTGTGTAGGGGCGGCTTCTTCTCCTTTGGATCCAGATGCGGAGGCTTCCTCTTGATCTGATGATGATTCTCCTCCAATAGATATGTCTTGATTTGTGGAGGTGGAAGCTTCTTCATCCTCTTCTCTTCTTGACCCGGATGTGGAGACTTCTCTTTCTGCTTGATTCGGTGTCACCAAAAGTTGCTCCCCCTCAATCCTAGAGGTGGAGGTTTCTTCATCTTCATCTTGTACATGGAATAAGGATTATGCTCCCTCCTTGCCCTCTTCATTGCATCCCTTTGAAGATGAAGCTTCTTCTTAGACTTCTTCTTCGGAAGTTGAGCATCTCTCAATTTCGGAGTCCTCCTCTTGGTCTTGATCCAATGAGTCGCCCTCTTTGGATTCCTCTTGATTCGGTACAGTGGAGGGGATCTCATGGATTGATGCCAATTTGCTCCAAAGCTCCTTGGCATCCTTGAACTCTCCAATTTTTCCAAGAATGTGGCTAGGCAATGGATTGACCAAAAGCTTGGTCACTTTATCATTGGCCTCACATCTTTGGATTTGCTCTTTGCTCCAATTGCTTTTCTTGAGGACTTTGCCCTTTGAATTTCTTGGAGTCTTGAAGCCTTCCATTAGAGCAAACCATTGCTCTATCTCCACCATTAAGAAGTTTTCGATCCTTGATTTTCAAAGATAAAAGCTAGTAGATGTGTACGGTGGAGCCACCCTTGTGTCAAATCCAAGTCCATCTTGGAATTGCATCTTGAAGTTGAGCTTCTTGAATTCTTTGACTTTGATGAATTTGCTCCAACTTCTTCACCCTTTAGCTTTGCTTGTTTTGTTTCGCGCAACGATGATTTCCGGAAGAAGCCTCCACCCTCGATACCACTTGTTGGGACCGAAAAGTAGCTAGAGGGGGGGGTGAATAGCTCGTCGCGTGCTTCGTGGTTGGCGTTGCTTGTTTCTTCAAAGATGTGCAGCGGAAATGTACAAGAAACACAATACAACGCTAACAAATAGATTTTACTTGGTATCCACCTCACAAGAGGTGACTAATCCAAGGATCCACACACTCACGCACCCTCCACTATGAAACACACTCCTCTACGGTAACTATCGAAGGCGGAGAAGCCTTTACAAACTCTCAATACAAGAAGAAAGGAAAGGATATGAGATACAAGCAAAAGCTTACAATAAACCCTAACCCTAACTTCTCTTCTTGCTTTTGATCCGCCTTTTGACTTGGAAGAACCTCCAAGAATCTTCAAGAACTGGCGATCTGAACTTGAGAGAGAGCTGTGGAGTCGCTGGTGAAGATCGGAGATGAATCGTGTGAGCTCTATCAGAAATGCTTAAATATCATCGGCCATCTAATGACAGATTCGATTGGATCTTTGGGGAATGGATAAGGTTTTATTTAAAAGACAAACAATAGGATTTTCCCCTCATCATTGGAAGAAGACTAAAAACAATTTGCTCCAACATACTTAACCCCTTTGTTCTCTTGAGTCTCCGACAACAAGCCCTAAACAACAATTTCCATTACAAAATTTGAAACAAAACCAAACCAAATTCCTCATAACAAACTCAAATCAAGACCTAGGTTAACCAACCCAACCCTGAGACTAATTGGGTTGTTCGACATTCAAGGGGTGTAGTCCGCTCAGTCTGGTCAGGTCGTGGCCATCGCATACGTTGATCCAATCGAGTCGGCCCTAGGTCGGCACCGGTGGTAGGTTCAGAGGCGACACTGGAGGTGTTAGTGGCGGGCGGGAGAGTAAGGGAGAAGGACGCGTTCTGGAAGGAACACCGCAGATCCATTTCGGATATCTAAGTCGAGATCGTGACTAGATTCCGGTCTCGGAAAGACGGAATCTAAGTCATACTCTTTTCTATTACTTTGTTGAACTTTAATTTTGCTAACAATCTGTTTTACAGGATATATATTTGTCTCGGACTAACCTTGTTTTGCAGGAAAGCTGTTTGCTGGAAAAAGGTGGTCCGAGCGCCCGGAGGTCCGGGCGCCCGGGAGGCAAAAATTATCCTGATCGCGTCGCCACTTGGAGCTCGCTGGTTGGACTTGCCACGTCTCACCAGGGCGCCCGGAAGGGATCCAGGGCGCCCCGAGCTTCATATAAAAGATGGGGCGGAGGCAAAGCTGAAAACATCAACTCAGAACTCTTAGACTGCTTGCTCTGCTGCTCTGCGCTCCGATGACGCTAACGAAGCTCCGACAACGTGATCTTTTCTTTGTAGCTTTCCTTCTGTCGGTATAGCTTTGTTTTACTGTTCATTAGCATTTCTTGTACTTCCTTTGTACTTATCTTATCGAATTGCTAGTAAATTATCCAACGAAAGTACTCACAGAGTACGGGCCTTCGAGTAGGAGTCGTCACAGGCTCCGAACGAAGTAAAAAACACCGTGTTCATTTGTCTTATTTTTTTTATTATTCTGCTGCGCTTAACTTTTTTTAACGCTCTTTTTTGAATCGATATTCACCCCCCCCTCTATCGACGTTTCACGATCCAACAAGTGGTATCAGAGTAGGTACCGCTCTGATTTAGTGCAACCACCAATCAAGCAAAGGGGGGTCGTTTTAAAGAAAAAAATTAGATATTGTTTGTCTTTTAAATAAAACCTTACGCGATTCCCCCAAAACGGTACGCGTAAGGTTTTATTTAAAAAATCTAGCTTCACTCACTAGGATTTTCAGTCAAGTATCCAGTCAATCTTGACCTACTTGACTCTCCTTCACAATCTCCCCACATGAACAATTGCACCTGCAATGTTCATGTGTTGTCTACAAGTATTGTCAAACATCGAAACCAAATCATCAAGACTCGAGCTTGACTCACTTCAAGCCTAGTCAAACAGGTCAACCTTGACCTAGGAAATATTGTACCAACAATAACAACCTCAACCAAACTCAAAAGAAAACAAGAATTATCTAAAAGACAACTTCCACAATGAGATAAATTAAGCCCAACGTGGGACTGATATGTACCATATCAGGCTCATGGTTCATATTAGGCTTACGTTGGGCTATTTTAGCTAATTCTTTCAACAATATTATAGCACCTTTAGAGAAATCAAAAAAATACAATGGATGACACCGTTAGACTCCTTGAAGCCTCATAAATTCACAGGACCTGAAATGAGTTCAATCTGAGGTCTCTGGTCCATTAGTGGATTTTGACCAAAATGTACTGATAGACCTAGAGACCTCAAATCGGACTCATTTCAGGTCCTGAGATGGCAAGAAGTTCAATGGCGCTATCCATTATATTTTTTGATTTATCTAAAGGTACTAAAATGTTATCAAAGAAATAAGTTAAACACTGACCTCGTGGGGCTGATTTGATTCCATATCAGACCCATATTATGCTCGGATGCATGCATGCATGTATCCTAAGGAGAGAGGAAAGAGAAGAGAGGGGAGGAAAGAAAAAAGAGGATGTGTGCATTGTAGAGAGGAAAGAGAAGAAAAATTACATGCATGAGAAAGAGGAAAGAAAAGAGACAAATAATTGAGGGGTAGAATGGGAAGAGTAGAAAATTAAGTGCGCCATTTGATAAATATCAAAGTAAAGTGTGCCTTTTGGTCAATTCACAAATCTAAATGCGTCTTTTGGTAGATTGTCGTAGACTTTTAGTTTCGTATTAGGAGTCTTTTAACCTTATGCTTGGTCTATATTGTTTCACATGCATTTATAATGTGAATAAATATATGGAAAGATGCTATCTCTCATAAAAAAAAATATAGAACCACCATATCAACGACCCCTAGAGCCGGTCTCATGAATATGGAGGAAGATAAATTTAGGTACGTAGGTGGAAAGCACATAAGAGGCTCTCTCTCTCATGAGTGGGTGCATAGGAGGTGCAAATCTATAGCTTGAATTGTATCGAACCAAGTTGATTTGTGTGCGAACATGACCTGCGTGCCCCCAATGTCGAATTGATCGGGACAAAATTTACGTAAGTAGAACAACCAACATTTTTCCACATGAATTCTTTTTTCTTGCTGCTTAAGGGGGTAACAAAAATATCAACTATTGTTAATGGCGATTTCATAATCTCTCAGATAGTAATGGTCAACCATTGATGATCGCAACTATTATTAAGCCTTGTGCATTGAATGGCCTTTACTTGACGTTCAATGCAGATGAGGGAAAGTGCTCCTATATAAAGAGACAATGGTCTTGAGCAGAACATAAAACACAAAAGTAAAAGCTATAGCAAATAAGAGAATCTTCATCCACCTTTGTTCCCCAAATCTTCTCTCCACCGTGCATTTTCGCTTGGTGGTTTGCCTGTGATAGTAATTGAGTGTTGGTCCCTTGCGGTCGGCAAGAGAGGGGTAAATTGCCCTGCCAAAGAAATAACAATAACCTTTCTCGACTTTTCAAACTAAATTAAGATACACTTGTTAATAGTAAACTAATTAAAAAGAAAGTAGAAGTAGAACTTTTACTTGGTTTGTAATCAAAAGATTACTAGTTCAAGACTTTGAAAGCTCACTATCAAATCTCCTTCTGACGGAGGAGCCTCTTACAATAGTTAAGCACTAGATCACAAATTAGAACCGAATGGAAGATTGTTTACAAGTGTTGTTTTGGCTACTAAGATTAAGATTGTATTTATAGCGCTGATCTGGGTGTCTGGAAGGGTTCATAGCACTTGGGTGTGGATAAAATTTTATCCATGACGCAACGGATCGTAACAGCTGGCATTTTGATAAGTTTTCTGGTCCAAACCCCTGGACCAGGTCTAGGTGCCCGGACCGGGCTGAACTAGCCCTCGACTAGGGCGTAAGCTCAGGGCACCCTGGCTACCTTAGGGGTCCGGGTGCTTGGACCAAGTCCAAGTACTCGGAGTCTGGGCGCTTAGAATAGCTTCGGGCTCCCAAACCAGAGTTAACTCCGTGTTGACTTTCAGTTCGGGTCTTCCGCTTATGCGCTACTCTGTCATCCAGAATAGAGCTCACCCGAACCCATTTTCCGGCCTTCTCCTCAAGCAAGATTCTACTCCGACTTCTTATCCTCCGAAAATACTGCCCGCCTCCTTCTCGTCCGCCAGCGTACTCTTCCATAGTGTCTCATTCCTCGGATGCACCAAGCTAATCGACTCTCTCCCATTAAAATATACCCTCCTCATACTTTCAACTCAATTAGTGTAATAGTGATAAATTAATAAAGCAGTACGAAAATATAGAAAGACAGAGAAGACCGGGAGTTAACCTGGTTACAACTAAGACAGTTGTTAATCTAGGGCGATGAAGAGCTCAGTAGAAAAATTCTCCTTCTCTAAAGGCGGAGAAGCCTTTTACACTTTGGAAGCTTAGAACTATTGCTAGGAATGGCTACACAATGATTGCTTGAGTTGTTGTTGAATTCCTAGCTCCAGGGGCCTTTAAATAGCCTCTAGAAATCTGATCTCGTAGCTCCAAGGCACCTCCAACGAGGGTCCAAGGCGTCTCTAAGCGAGTGATCGGATAGAACTCTATCTGAAGGCAAACAGTTGGATTGACTGGGTTGAAGGCGCCTTCAACCTAGCTAAAGGCGCCTTCAAGCTGGAGGTGCCTTCAACCTGGATGAAGGCACCTTCAAGCTGGAGGCGCCTTCAACCTGGCTGAAGGTGCCTTCAAGCTGGCAGCTCAGCTTCTTGGCTTTATTTCCAGCTTGCTTTGACTTCCAACGCTCCGATCTTTTGGGTGATTGCGGCCAACCAGAATAGGGCTCACCCGAACCCAATTCCCGGCCTTCTCCTCAAGCAGCCTTCCGTCCCGGCTTAACGTCCCTCAAACGCTGCGTACGCTCTTCACGCCGCGCACGCTCTTCACACCCATCGGAGTACTCTTCCGCAGCTCTCTCGTCCTTCGGACGCACCAAGCCCGTCGGCTCCCTTCCCGTGACGTCCTTCTCGCTAGCTGCGTCTTCCACTCGACTTCCTGTGCTCCTAAGCTCCTACACACTCAGACACAGGGATCAAACACAAAGCAGGACCTAACCAACTTGGTTGATCACATCAAAACACCACGGGGTCCAACAATCTCTCCCTTTTTGATGTGCATCAACCCAATTTCAAGTTAGGAAAAAATAGACATAAAAAGTAATTTTAAAGAAAAAATTACTAAACTAACCAGTTAAGCATAACTTTTGCAATAAATAAAATTGCAACACATTTTAAAAAAAAAGGTAAAATTTTAATTTTCCTAACTCCCCCTAAACTTGTACCTTTCTACTAAACTTGTACCTTTCTTTCCCCTTTGATCACAGCAAAAATGGGGTACCAATAAGAGAATACTAATCAAATTATTAAGGTAGAAAAAATTCTGAGCAAAAATAATTTTTAGAAAAAAAAATTCTAAGTTAAATTGAATTTTCAGAAAAATTTTCTAAGCAAAAGTAAATTTTTAGAATTTTACAAAAAAAATTTCTAAGTTAAACTTAATTTTTGAATGTTCCCAAAAAAAATCTAAGCCAAATAAAGTTTTCTAGAATTTTTTCTAGGAAAAAAAAGATTTCTAACAAAAACAATTTTAAGTTAGAATTTTCAAGAAAAATTTCTAAGTAAAAGAAATTTTTTATTTATTTAAAAAAAATGTTTGATAAACTTTCAAAGCATTATTTAATTCTTGTTTAATGCTTTTTAAGAAAGTTAATTAAACATTTTCTTTCAATATTTTAGCTTCCAGGTCGTGGCGAGGCACTAGACCTTCTTGGTTATTGGAGCAACAACCACTTCCTTAGACAAAGCTTCCATAAAGAATTTCAATATTTAATTTTCTCACTGTAAGCTTTTAACTAAAAGAGAAATTTAAATCAGCAAAGATTTTGGAACCCAATAAAGGTTCCTTCCTACAGGATTAGTCAAAAACTTAGGGGGTATATAATTCTCAGGAATTTTCCTAAGTTGGCCCTGATGCTTCCTTATATACCAGTTTAATTTTCCATAAATTTTAAGTTTTGATTTTGGAAAAACATTTATCTTTAAGCATGCATCAGATTTCAATTTTCAATTTCCAATTTCCAATTTTAAATTTTCATTTTTTGATTTCAAATTTTCATTTTCTAATTTATCTAATTCTTTAGAAAGAGCTTTAATAAATTTAAAAGATTGAGTCGGGGTTAGATTGCGTACCTTACTTACCTGATCTGGTGACGCTCCCCCTTCACTGCTGCTTTCCTCTTCTGATGAACCTCCCCCTTTATCCATGCTCATGTCTGAGCTTGAGTCTTCTTCCGGCTGATGGTTTGCCATTAGCGCTAACCCCGAAAATTCTTCGATGTCTGACTCAGAGGATGACGAATCTGACCAAGTAGCCTTCAGGTTCTTGTGCTTGGAGGGTTCTGGTTTTTTGTATTTTGACTTTTTCCCTTTCTTTCTCCTTTCTCTTTAGCTTTGGACAGTCATCTTTAATGTGCCCCTCTTCGTTGCAGTTGTAGCAGCGAACCGTCCTCTTCTTTCGATGATGCCTCTGCGATTTAAATTTATTAGTACTGAAAAACTTATTGAAGCGTCTTACCAGTAGTGCCGCTTTGGATCGTCGACCGAGGCTTCGGAGTCAGAACCGTTTACTTTTGCCTTTAGGGCAATGTTCTGACTCATTTTCTCTACTCCAGTGGGCTCTGCAACTCGAGATTCGTGAAGTTCAAAAGTCAAAAACAATTGTTCTAAAGTACTTACCTCGAAATCCTTAGAGATGTAGTACGCATCTACTAAGGAAGCCCAATCGGGAGTTCTCGGGAAGGTGTTGAGCGCGTACCGGATAGAGTTTCGGTTCGTTACCTCTTCTCCAAGATTGGTTAGTTGCGTGATCAGCTCTTTGATCCTTGCTTGGAGCTGCACTACCTTCTCACCTTGGTTCATCCGGAGCTTCGTCAACTGGTTCCGGTGGATGTCGCGCCTCGCTAGCTTCGCTTCGGAGGTACCTTCGTGAAGCTCCAGGAATTTTTCCCAGAGATCTTTTGCGGAGTCGTAGCTTCCGATCTGATTTACCTCCTGAGGCGGCAGAACGCTGAGTAGGTGGAACTCAGCCTTTCCGTTGGCGATGAAATCTGCTTGCTCCTTTTTCATCCAGGTATTTTCCTCCTTATCTTTCGGAACTGCATAGCCATATTTCATTATTAAAAGAATGTCAAATTTGGTTTTAAAAAATACCTCCATTTTGCGCTTCCATGTGGCGAAGTCTCCGTCGAACTTCGGGGGATGAATGCTCACTCTGGCCATCGTCTTGATCGTAGTGCTTCAATTGGCGGTTAGTCCTTCTGAGGCGATCAGGCTCTGATACCAATTGTAGGTGCAATGGAGGCCGGCAAGAGGGGGGTGAATTGCTGTAAACAAAAATTAAAATATACCCTCCTCGTACTTTCAACTCAATTAGTGTAATAGTGATAAATTAATAAAGCAGTACGAAAATATAGAAAGACAGAGATGACCGGGAGTTAACCTGGTTACAACCAAGACGGTTGTTAATCAGGGCGATGAAGAGCTCAGTAGAAAAATTCTCCTTCTCTGAAGGCGGAGAAGCCTTTTACACTTTGGAAGCTTAGAACTATTGTTAGGAATGACTACACAATGATTGCTTGAGTTGTTGTTGAATTCCTTTGAATTCCTAGCTCTAGGGGCCTTTAAATAGCCTCTGGAAATCTGATCTCGTAGCTCCAAGGTGCCTCCAACGAGGGTCCAAGGCGCCTCTAAACGAGTGATCGGATAGAACTCTATCCGAAGGCAAACAGTCGGATTGACTGGGTTGAAGGCGCCTTCAACCTGGAGGTGCCTTCAACCTGGCTGACTCAACATTCCAGCTTTTTCTTTGCTTCGCTTTGACTTCCAACGCCCGATCTTTTGGGTGATTGCGCCAACCGGAATAGGGCTCACCACCCATTCCCACCTTCTGAGTAGCCTTCCATCCCCGAAACGTCCCTCGAATCACGCCTCTTCACGCCACCCGGAGTACTCTTCAGCCTCTCGTCGCTGACGCACTGAGCCGGCTTGTCCCGCCCTCGTCGCGCCCTTCTCGCTAGCTACGTCTTCCGTTCGACTTCCTGTGCTCCTAAGCTCCTGCACACTCAGACACAGGGATCAAACACAAAGCAGGACCTAACCAACTTGGTTGATCACATCAAAACACCACGGGGTCCAACAACATCTTTCGCTCAATTTTCTATGCTCCTAAGTTCTTGTATACTTAGACACAAGACATCAAAAGACAACATGACCTAACTCTGACTTGGTTGATTACATCAAAACTATCACGGGGTACTTACAATCTCTCCCTTTTTGATATGAGCAACCCAAGTTAAGTTAGGGTAGCACAAAAACAAATAAGGTAACAAGTATAAATTTTCTAATAAAAAATGTATAAAAATCAAAATGTACCCTTTCCCTAGACTTAACTGTTAATTCTCCCCCTTTGATTACATTAAAATAGGGGATAGTATAAAAATAACTTGAAGTAAATTCAAAACAAAATCTAAGGGAAAAAAATATAATAACTATCATCCAGAAAAAGAAACCATTAAATTTCAAAAATCCAAATTTTCATAATTTATAAACCATTTTTTTAAAAAAAATATTTTTAAAAATATTTTTAATGATGAAAAGATAGTAAAATTTTTTATAATTATTAAATAGACATATTCAAAGCCGAAATAAAATTTTCACTAAAAATTAAAATTACTCTAAGCAATAATATTTTTTTTCTACATAAACATATATTTTTGTAAAAAATTTCTTAAAAATAGTTGTTAAGCTCAAAAATCTTGAAAATATTTTTGAGTATGTATTATAACATGTAGCTTTACAATTTTTTTTTTTAAATTTTCAAGAAATTTTAATACGATTTTATAGCACCTACGGATCAACACGGAGCCAAGAAAGAAAAATACACATGGACGAAGAAGGAGCAAGCCGACTTTGTGGCTAATGAAACAACATACATGGTAAGGAAATTCAAGAATTTTTTTAAAACAAATAAGTTTAATCAAGTGTAGGCAAAGAAGAGAAGAGAAACGAAGGTAAGATGCTATAAATGCAATGAAGAGGGGCACATTAAGGATGACTGCCCAAAGCTGAAGAAGGAAAACAAGAAAAGACCAACCACAACAAAGCACAAAACCCTAAAAGCAACGTGGGATGAGTCATCATTAGAGTCAGATCTGGAGGAGTACGCTGGACTTGCACTGATGGAAAGCCACCAGGAGGAGAGTATAAATGAAGGGGGAGGCTCCTCATAGGAAAATAGTAGAGAGGAGGAAGAAACAAACTTCAAAACAGATCTGCTAAGTGAGGTATGTTTACTACTCCCTAACCAGTTATATTTAGATATTATGTTGGGGACCGATGGTGGTCGACTATCGGAGGGTTTACTAGCACTGCACAAATTAAAACAAAATACCCTTCTCGAACTTTTAAAAGAACACTTGCATATAATTAAAAAAAGAAAGAAACTAAAAGAAGAGGCTCACGGATTTGACTTGTTTACAACCGGGGAGGTTGTTAATCCAAGGAATGAATCACACACTAAAGATCTCCTTCAAGTAGAGAAGCCTCTTATAGCAATGACGTACAAAAAATGAGAAACTAAACTAGACAAGAGAAGCGCACAAGTGTAGAATATGAAATTGCTTGTTCTTTATAGCTTTTGGACTAAAGCTGTATTTATAGCCTTGGTCGAGACGCTTAGAAGCGTTCCAGGCGCCTAGAAGGGGATAAGACTTTATCTCTTTCGCATAGAACGTGTTTGATCGCGTTCTGAATAAAATCCAGGTCCAGGCGCTCGGAAGGGTTCCGGGCGCCCTGGACTAGTCCGGGTGCCCGGAAGGGTTCCAGGCGCCCCAGACTGGTCCAGACCCTCTGTTCTTGTTAAGCTTGCCTCGGTTCGGGTCTTCTGCTCTGACTCGACTCGCTTGGATGATTTCGGCCAACCGAAATAAGGCTCACCCGAATCCAATATCAGCCTTCTCAAGCAACCTTCCACTTCGGATTCTTGTCCCTCGGAAACGCCGCACACTTCCTTCTTGTATGCCCGTGTACTCTTCCGCATCACTTCGTCCCTAGGACGCACCGAGCCCGTTGGCTCTCTCCCTTGCCATCCTTCTCACTAGCTGCGTCTTTTGCTCGACTTCCTATACTCCTAAGCTCCTAAGGTCCTGCACACTTAGACACAAGGTTAAAATACCACAGGGCTTAACCTAACTTGTTTGATCACATCAAAATAACCTTGGGGTTCTAACAATCTCCCCCTTTTTTATGTGAGCAACCCAAGTTAAGTTAGGGTAAAAAAACATAAAATTATAATAATAAATTCAGCAATAAAGTGCAAAAAATAAAAAAATTGAATCTACCTCCCCCTAGACTTAATCTTTTCCTTCTTCTCCTTTGATCACGTAAAAATGGGATACCAAGAAAAATCTAAGGGTAGAAAATTTTGAAATACCTTTATCAGATTTTGATAATACTGAAAAAATTTCTAAGTAAAAAATTTCAAGCAAACAAATATTTTTGACTAACTATTTTAAAAAAATTTTGAGAAATTTTGTTAAGTTTTTGCAAGTAAAATATTTTTAAGAAAAAAAATCTAAGTTAGACATTTCCAAGTAGAAAATATTTGAAAATTTTTTTAAAGCATTAACTGATCCTAATTTAATGCTTTATTAGTTAGTCAATTAAACATTTTATTTCAACATTTTGACTTCCAGGCTATGGCGAGGCACTAGACCTTCTTGGTTATTGGATCATCAACCACTTCTAGACAAAACCTCATAAAAAAATTAAACATTTAAAGAACTCTCTGAAAGCCCTAAATTTAAATTAAGGTTCAAGTTAAACACGACTTTGGAACCCAATATAGGTTCCATCCAACTAGGTTAATTAGGTATTTCTTAGGGGCATATTTCCTTGAAATATTTTTAATTTATCCCTTGTGATATCTAAAATACAAAGTTAGATTATTGAATTTTCTAAAACTTGTATTCGATAAGCATGCAAGATTTTTTAAATTATTTATTTCTTTTTACAAAATATCATTTTCTAATTTTACTTTGTCAAACTCTTCTAACGGGTAAGATTTAGCTAAAATTAATTTCAAATTTTTAATCTCTTTTTCTAATTTGTAGCAATCTTTAGTTAATATTTTAACAAACTTAAATAATTTATCGGGAGGAAGAGATTGTATCTGACTTACCTTGTCGATTTCGTTATCCATGGCTCCCCCTAAACTGCTGCTTTCTTTCAACGTAGCTCCCCCTTCATCAATGCTCTCGATGCTCATTTCAGAGAAGCTTGAATCGTAGTCCTTGTCTTGATGACTTGCCATTAATGCAAGTCGGGAGAAGGTCTCGATTTCTAATTCGGACGACGTATTGTCCCACGTCGCTTTTAGTGTCTTGAACCTTTTTGTTTGGACATGCTTCTTTCCTTTGTCCTTGTCCTTGTTCCTTAGTTTGGGGCAGTTGTCTTTGACGTGCTCTTCTTCATTACAGTGGTAGCATCTGATCGTCCTTTTCTTTCTATCCTACAGATGATTAGTTTTACTTGAATTAAACAACTTTTTAAAGCGCCTTACCATCATTACCATTTCCTCGTCGCTGAGAGAAGATTTTGACTTATGTTCATCTCTCGCTACCTTGAGGGAGATGTTGTGTTTCGGCTCCTTCGTACCTGCACATCTCGATTCATGCACTTCAAATGTAGAAAATAATTCTTCTAAGGTAATATTTTCTATGTCCTTAGAGATATAAAAAGCATCTACTAGTGAAGTTCATTTCGTATTCCTAGGGAATGCATTTAACACGTACCTTAGCAAATCTTGATTACTTACCTTTTCTCCGAGATTCGATAGTCCGGTGATGAGCTCCTTAATCCTTGCGTGGAGATGCACAATTGTTTCGTCTTCTTCAAGCTGTAGGTTGGTCAGCTAGTTAAGAAGTAAGTCCCGTCTCGCGAGCTTGGCTTCGGACGCCCCTTTGTGTAGCTCAAGGAACTTCTCCCAAAGCTCCTTTGTTGAATCATAGTTGCCAATCCAGTTGACTTCTTGTGGTAGAAGGATGCTCAGCAAATGGAACTCTGCTTTTCCATTTGCCACGTAGTCGGCCTGTTCCTTTTTCGTCCACTAGTATTTTTCCTTACCTTCCGGTGCTATAAAACCGAATTCCATTATTAGAAGTAAATCGAAATTAGTTTTAAAAAATACCTACATTCACTTTTTCCAGCTAACGAACTCCCCCTCGAACTTCGGCGAGTATATGCTTGGTCCGACCATCATCTTTGTTTTGATTGGCGGTTAGTCCTCTTAAAGCGTCCTGGCTTTGATACCACTTGTTGGGGACCGATGGTGGCCGAATATTGGAGGGTTTACTAGCACTGCACAAATTAAAATAAAATGCCTTTCTCAAACTTTTAAAAGAACACTTGTATATGATTAAATAAAGAAAGAAACTAAAAGAAAAGGCTCACGGATTTGACTTGGTTACAACCGGGGAGGTTGTTAATCCAAGGAATGAATCATACACTAAAGATCTCCTTCAAGCGGAGAAGCCTCTTACAGCAATGATGTACAAAAAATGAGAAGCTAAACTAGACAAGAGAAGCGCACAAGTGTAGAATATGCAATTGCTTGTTCTTTATAGCTTCTGGGCCAAGGCTGTATTTATAGCCTTGGTCGGGGCGCCTGGAAGTGTTCTATGTGCCTAGAAGGGGATAAAATTTTATCCCTTTCGCATAGAACGCGTTTGACCGCGTTTTGGATAAAATCCAGGTCTGGGTACTCGGACCAAAAAAGTCAACAATGTTGACTTTTTTTGGGCTGGGCCCTCTGCTCCGGTTAAGCTCGCCTCGGTCTGGGTCTTCCGCTCCGGCTCTGCTCGCTTGGGTGATTTCGGACAATCGAAATAAGACTTACCTGAACCCAATATTGGCCTTTTCGAGCAACCTTCTGCTCTGGCTTCTCGTCCCTCGGAAACGCCGCGCGCTTCCTTCTCGTTCGCCCACGTACTCTTCTGTAGCACCTCGTCCCTCGGACGCACCAAGCCTATCGGCTCTCTCTTGTACCGTCCTTTTCTCTAGCTACGTCTTTTGTTTGACTTCCTATGCTTCTAAGCTCCTACACACTTAGACATAAGGTTAAAACACCATAGGACCTAACCTAACTTGGTTGATCACATCAAAACAACCTTGGTTTCAACATATTAAATCCATGACCAAACCCCTATGTAAACTAAAAATAAAAAATATTAATTTGAAAAAGGAAGTTTTGGAATTAAGAATAATCCTAGCAAATACATGCTCCCTAGAAATGTATGATAAATTAAAAGATGAAAATGAAAAATTGAAGGATCAAATTAAAAAATCAAGAAACTTTGCAAAAGATAATCAAAATACCTGAAAAAATTATAGAAATCTAAATTGATATCTTAAATATCATAAGGGCCAAATTAGAAAAATATCATAGAAGTATGTTCCTAGAAAGTTTTTGATAAATCTGGTTGGAAGGAATCTGTTTTGGGTTCCAAAATTATACTTAAATTAAAATTATCTTTTGATGCATGACCTATTAGACCTAGGGCTTGCAAAAATAAAATAAAATATTTAAATTTTTTAAGAGGCTTTGCCTAGAAGTGGTTGATGCTCCAATAACCAAGAAGGCCTAATGCCTCGCCATAGACTGGAAGCCAATTACTGAATTGAATGTTGAATTGACTTACTGTGAAGCATGTAACCAATGCTTTAAATTTCTTATCAAAATTTCTCTTAGAAAATTTTCTATGAATTATCTATCAAAATGCAAGTTTGTTTTGTGTGAAATTTTTTCCCAAAATTCAAATTTTTACCCTTGTTAAATCTTTTTAACATTTAAAGTTTTTTTAAAAACTTGTTAATAAAACTAGAGTTTTTGAAGCTTAACCATTTTTTTTTTTCCTTAGACTCTATGTTTACTTTTTCCAAAGTCATTTTTAAAAGTACCCCATTTTTAATGTGATCAAAAGGGGGGGTAATGAAGATTAAAGTCTAGGGGGAGGATAGTTAGTACATATTGTTAATTTTTTTTTACTTACATTGCAAAATTTTTTCTTTAAAAAATTATAACTGTTATTTTTGAGGTTTACCCTAACTTAACTTGGATTTGCTCACATCAAAAAGGAGAAGATTGTTAGTACATCAAGATAGTTTTGATGTGATCAACCAAGTCAGATTAGGTCCTATTAGTATTTAACCCCTGTGTCTAAGTGTGCAAGGACATAGGAGCACACGAATCGAGCGAAATATGTAGCTAGCGACAAGGACAACACAGAAGAGAGCCGACGAACTCAGTGTGTCTGAAGGATGAGGTGCTACGAAAGAGTACGCATGCGAACGAGAAGGAGGTGCGCGACGTTTCCGAGGGATGAGAAGTTAGAGCGGAAGATTGCTCGAAGGCCGGAAGTTGAGTTCGGGTGAGCCCTATTCCGGATGGCCAAGATCACCCAAGTGAGAAGAGCCAAAGCGGAAGACTCGGACCCAAGTGAGCGGAATTGGACCAGAAGACCCAGACCAAAAAGTCAACAGAGGCTGACTTTTTTGTTTGGGGGTACCCGGACCTGGTCCAGGCGCTCGGAGTTGAAAACTTAGCCAAACTCTATGTGGTGCAAGCCATCGTGACGGGGATAAAATCTTATCCCCTCCAAGCACCTGGAACCCTTCCAGGCACCCTGAACAGGGTTATAAATATAGCCCTGATCCTAGTAGTCTAGAATAACTTGTATACGAGTTTCTTTAAGTGTTCTACGACTGTGTGTGCTTCTAACGCTTGTAAGAAGCTTCTCCGCCTACGACAAAAGGAAAATTTGAGTAGTGCTTCAGAGTCTTGGATTAACAACCTTCTCAGTTGTAACCAAGTAAAAAATCGGTAGTCTCTTTCTTTTTAGTTTATCAATTCTTTTTATACAAGTATCTTATTATTTCAAAAGATCGAGAAAGGTTTTTTTTCGTTATTATTGTGCAAGTAATTAACCCCTCTTGTCGATTGCACCGATCCTAACAAAGATTCTTCCTTTATACCTCATCCATGATGCTTTTGCCATCATCGTCAACCTTGTCATTGGCGGTAGAATTAGGGCTCCAGAGTTGGGCGGAGCTCATCTAGGGTGTCTTATCCTTGCAATTTGCTTCAAGCTTCATCCCATTTCCACCCTCCACTTTGCGATCTCTCTGAAGGGATATGAATTCCTTGAAGCTATGCCTGAGTCGCTCTCCTGAGTAGCATTCGAGCTCCTTCCGGAGGAGTGGCGGAGGAGGCTAGTGCGGGCGGCGGAGGAGGGTTTTGGCGAAGATGTGTTTTTCATGGACTTTTGGTGGAGATAGCTTTGGAGGCTAGGTTTTCGTGTAATTTCGAGGGAGGGGAATTGTTGTTATATATATTAAAAATATGATCATAGACAACATTTATTTTGAAAAGTGATGTCTTTAACCCAAAAAAACACCAATAAACAATGGTTAGGTAAAAAAGCGTTGTCTTTAATAAGAAATATAAAACATAGACAATGCTTTTAACTAAAAGTGTTGTAAAAAAACAAGATAATGCTTTTTAAAAAAATGTTGTCTTTTATGTGTTGTTAAATCCCAATTTTCTTATAGTGTTATATGTTTGATTGTCTTAAACTCATTTAATGAATGTCCATAATACAATTTATAGCATGAGAGAAATTGTGATTTAATCACAACTATTGATTATCTCTACATGTGCAGTTATGAACGTATTAGAATTTTTCTAGTCATCAAATTGATGCATTCGGACATCATCAATTCTGTAAGACAAGCATGAGTTATACTCCTTGGTTCGCCAAGTAGTTGTTTTCTCACTAGCTGGAAACATTGGGATGTCAAGAGTTAAACGTGAATGATATTTATGGTAACTAGTTCATTTGAATGACTCGCTGTAAGACTTCATATGATTATCTATATATATGGATATATATCTGTGAAGCTCTTACTATAGTTCAAGTGTAAGTTTCCTTCAACTTGAGGTATACAAGTCATCTTGGTTATAGAGATTTATACTTTGACATCTTAATAAAGCACCTCATTGAGGTGTGGACTGATAACCATGATTTTACTATACTATTCTCATTCATATAATCATGGTTTGATGTAGTTTTCATATATAGAACCCATATTTACATTACATTTTTATACATTGTATCAATTTTGGACTAAATTGCAAATTATGTTATTATGGCTTAATTTGATGCTAATATTTGATCCTTATTTTATAGGCATCAAAAGGGTCATGGACCCGATCAGATCAGGCTACATTTGGGCTCAAATCAAGGGCTAATCAAGTCGATCAAGCCTCGGAGCATTATAGGTCGTTCATCCAAGATTGAGCAGATCTGAGCCATCTGTTGAAGATATGGCCGATCCAACTTAATGGGGAGCAGATCTGAGCTATTTATGAAGATCTAGAAGTTTTGATCCAGATCTGAGTTCATCTAGCCATTGATCCAGCCGGATTAATCTGGACCGTTCATTGAAGACTGTTCGGATCTGGACCATCCAGTGATGATCTGATCGATCTGACCTACAGGAGAGTAGATCCAGACCCTAGATCAACATCAGTACCTTCAGATCATATTTTGGATGACTTTTCACCGTTGATTTAGCCCGGAATCATCTCAGCCGTCCGATCAGATCCAGATCTGATTTAAATCTGAGAAGCTACAGTGCAGAAGACGGGCTCAGCTTCGCGATTTCTTGCTACAGTGTCGTCTTCTTCGCGCGACGGCCGGCGCTCCCATTCCCTCATTCCAGATCCGTGAGCTAGCCTTTTTCACCGACGACGATCTAGGAGCTGACGGCGATCATCGACCGAGGTCACAGAAGCAGCAGGGGCGTTCTCCAGTCCGCGCAGTTGGTTTCTGTCCATTTCACAATCCGGATGCAGGGGCGTTCTCCGATCCGCGATTTCCATCATCACCGGAGCTGTACGGGCGTTCTCTGAGGTTCCGATCACACTTGCGTTCTCCATTCCATCAGCAACTCCGGAATCGGTCTGATCAATCGATTGGAGTTTGCGCATCTTCAGATTCCGGCGCTGTTTCCTTGTGCCTTCTGAATTCCACTCGGGTGTGAGCCGTATGGGCGTTCTCTGAGGCTGAGATCATCCGGTGGATTAGTTGGAAGCTCGAGATCTGCTGCCGATTGTCGTATGGGCGTTCTCTGAGGCAATTCTGTTGACAGCAGGATGATGAAGGTTTTGCAGTAAGGATTTGGATGTGGAATGCTTTAGGGTTTAGTTTTCTTTATTTCTTAATCTTTGAATTGTCCACGAACATGCTCAGATCTTGTGATCTGATTACAATTCTTTGCCATGTTGTTTTGTTTGAGATTTTCTTATGCAATTCTATTTTGTTTTCTTTACTTGAAACCCCAGTTCTGATATTGTTTAGTTGGATCTTGATAAACTTCTTAATTTGTCCGCTAACTAGTTTGTGTTTTGAATTAGAAGCTTTAATTCACATTAGTTTGTTTAGTTTTGATGATTTAGTTAGTTAGATTTTAATATCTGTATAGGATTTCCTTTTGTTGCTGTGATCAAATGTAATTTGTGAATGCTTAATTGGAGGAATTGTTTGTTTACCTCTATTCAATATTTTCGTGAATGAGCTTTAGAGTGTAATTGTGGATTAGATTGCAATTGAGGATTGAATGCTAATTCGGTTTCTAAAAGTAATTGAGTTGAGTTTAATTACTACTGTAATTGTAGTTGAAGAGATTGAATCATTGACATGCACACACATTCTATTGGAACTACTTCTAGAATTTACACACATTCACTAGTATACCTTGGAAAAATACGACTTGGGACTCCATAGTACATCTCTTATTTTTAGTTTTGAAATGTTCCAATATTAATTAATTTGATGCACCACGTGACATGTAATATGGTTGACACCAAATTTTGGCACCGTTGCCGGGGAAATAACTAGCAATGTGTGTTAATTTTAGATTGATCATTGTGTGATTTTAATTGGTTAGCATTTTTCTTGGTTGATTTGATTGCTTATTCTTTTTGTATTTTCATGTTGGTTTATTCTTAAATTTTTAAGTGCCTTTACTGTTCATGTTTTCATGAGATTGAAACTTTATGCTCTTGAATCTTCTAATCTTGATTTTTAGTGTTGTAGTGAAGAACAGGAGATTTCTTTAGCATGGA
Organism: Zingiber officinale; assembly: GCF_018446385.1. Taxonomy (NCBI): domain Eukaryota; kingdom Viridiplantae; phylum Streptophyta; class Magnoliopsida; order Zingiberales; family Zingiberaceae; genus Zingiber; species Zingiber officinale. The sequence goes on along the minus strand of NC_055987.1, from coordinate 19,458,121 downwards.
TCCGTATTTTCAAAATTTTGGAGGTGGAATGGAGAGTAATCAGTATTTTCAGTCTGAGTATCAAATTTACCCAAATTTGGATCAACAAAATAGGTATGAGTCATTTTCAAATGGTTTTAATGCTAATTGGGTGGATAGTTCATGTTTCAGGTGTGAAAGTGCACAAAGACCATTTATAGAGCCATATCCTACCTACCAGAGTTCATATGGATTTCAAGAAGTTTCAACATCATTTGAACCACATCCTTATCAACAGAATGATTTTCAGATGAATGAATCAACATGGAAACTCAAGGAGATTATGCAACAAATGAGTGAACATACAGATTCAGTTAGACCAGATTGCATCATCCATCAATCAGCTGCAAGCACAAAATTCCAGTGGAGAGATGGAAAGTAGCGATTCTGTCAGGCCTGACCCTACTCCCATTACTTCACATGATTTTTCTAGTAATTTTTGTGATGATTATGTAATTATGCAGATTTCTGATCCTATTGATATTGTTGATGAAGATGTTGTTAGTGATTCAGGTTCTGAACATGTTTTTGAAGATGATTTAAGTGTAGGAGAATGCTTACTGGAAGCATTACCTCAAGAATCACCTGATGATGATAAAGAGAGTGTAGGGACTTGTGCTATGGAGCCAAGCACCCAAGAATCACTACATGAGGATGAACATTCAACAGAACCAAAGCTTGAGCATTTACATGATGAAGAGGAGGTAACAATCACCACTCCAGGTACCTTTCAACACAATAAGGTAAGTATTGTTTGTGATTTATCAGAAAATTCCATTGAGGTACCAATTGTTGACTTTATTAGATGTGATTCATTTCTTGAAATATCTTTTACCCACACTAATATTCTCCTATCTTCTTTTTACCCCACATGCATGTGGGAGACGTTTTCTTTGATTGATGTGGTAGGAGAACATAATCTTCTGGAGTGGATGCTTACACTGAACCGCCTAAGACCTCCAGAAAGAATTTGCAATGAAAAAATGGTCAATAAAAAGAAATTGAGTGGAATCAAAAGTACTCCATTTCCGACGTGGATTCTTTTGCTAAATCTTCTTCGACCGCCGGAATTAAAGGGGAGTTGGTTCTAATTTAGCTTTCTTTTGCATTTTAATTCTTGCTTTGCTAATAAAATTCTTGTTATGCATTTCTTTAGTTACATACTTTGCATTTTGCATTTTACTTCACACTTTGCTTCTATACTTTGCATTTTTGTTTAGTACATAGCATTTAATTTTTAATAAATTCTCCATGGAAGTTTCTAGTAATATTTTTAAGATGGTAAAAGCTTCTTAAATTTGATCATCAATTTAGGTCATTTAACATGGTTGGATGCTTTTCTTGCATGATATTGGTTAAAATGGTGGTGGATTCTAATTTGATCAATTGAGCTTGATTGCATAAAAAATACCTAGAGAGGACCACCTCAAGCCTATACTCTATTATTTTCTTTGTGTGACATGCACTCATAGCAATTGAAACTCTAGAACTTGCTTAGTTTCTTTTCAAAGTCACAATAACATTGGTATGCATGGAAATTGAGGATTTTGTCAATTTTGTTCCCCTTCATACTTTCCAATTCCTTTTCTCCACAATTTTCTTGAAACATTCTCATCAAACTCTTGATAACTTTGCTTTGCCTTCATTCTATTGGGAGTGTTGGTTGAATTTTTGATGAGTTTGATCAACAAGATGGACAATAGTTTAAGTGTGGGGGAGGGTTGCTCATGCTTGAGGTTTATGGAAGTTTCTTACTACTAATTGGCTGGAAATTCTGAAATGGTGAAATCAATTTAGAATGTATTGTGTTTCCACTGAAATTCTGTCAATTGGCGAGGCACTGGTCTATTGGAATTTGGAACTAAGTAAGGTTAATTGTTTACTAAATTGATAGGCACATTACAGTGAATATGTGTAGCTTGCTGGTGCCAATTTTTGTGGCTATTGCATTTTCTGTGTAGCAATCCCAGAATTCAGAAGTTGGTATGCATTCTAAGCTAGTTGGAAGTGGAGAATCCAGACTTGCAATTTCTGCAACATCTGCAGAAATGAAACCTAAGCATCAACAAGTCCATGTGTAGTGCAAAACCTCTATGTTGTTTTTGATTGGAAGTAGCATCATGAATTCATTCTCTTGGGAAATTCTGATTTTTGGTTTTATAAGCTGAAATTCTACAATGTCATATTATGTAAAGCAAGAAAGATCTACATAATCCAAAATTCAGAATCAGAAATGCAGATGTTGTTAATAAAATTTGATACATAATCTGAATTCAGACTTGTGCTGTTTATCAAGGAACTAAGGAGTTGTTTATGTTCTAAAACTCAGCTTTGGTTCATAAGTGATATAAGGTGATGCAAATCTTCAAGATATCCTAGTAACAAATGAAATTTTCCAGACAATTGTTGGAAGAAGAAGTTGATATGTTAGATTCTGTAAAGATGAGAATGAAGCTGGAATTTACATGTTTCTGCCTAAATAGACACTGAAATTATGGAGTAATGGAAGACTGAAGGAATGGTAATGGATATGATTGCATATTAACATTGTTGGTGTCTACAAGGTTCTGAAATGTGATGAATAAGAAGTTGATTGAGAGGAACAGAAATCTGCAGATGTTGAGCTGGAAATCAGGTATAGTTTTTAAGCCATGATTGCTGTGCAGGAATGTGGTAGCTTGAAATGAAGATCAAATTCAGAATCGATTCCTGTCCAGAGATCATGAGAGATTTAAATGTAGAAAAGGAATGGAATCAGGATTGAAGCTGGAAATTGCTAAGTATCAAAGGGAGTATCAAAGTACAGCAACAAATTTCCATTTCTGCAGATGTTTAATTGTTCCAAGATTGCAATGGTACAAACTTATCAATCTATTTGCTGATCAGGATGCAAGATTCTGGAATTTACTCCAAAACCTTTTGAGTTCCTGAAAGCTTTAGTTGATAGCTACAAAGAGTTGAGAATGACATTGTTAAAAGTTGAATCCCAGAAGTTAAACATCACTGAATTAGAAGAGGTAGAAATGTGTAGATACCTATTTGGAAATGCAGGATTTTGTGCCAAAAGTGTATCAAAAATCAGGTACAAAAATTAAACAAGTGAGAAGTTTAAGAGAAGCTTTGGTATTTACAGTAACAAATGGTGTCTTTGTGTTTCTATGTCTTATATGAATTTACTAGACACAGTTTTCAAAAGCTGTGGCTGAAGAGTAGGAACAATTATTTAATGCTGTAGAAATCTGTGGAAGAAAAGGAAATGCTTATGGGAAAGGAAGAAGGAACAAATTCAGGGACAATTCAAAATGAATGCAGAACTGTAAACACAGAATTGAAGCTGATTTCTGGAACTAAACTATAAACTGAAACAAGGGTTTGAGTGAATTTCTGATAGGAGCTGTTAAATGCAGAAATTCGAAGTTCCACAGAAGTAGAAAGAATGAAACTTAAATGAAGGCTTTGAATGAATTTTGCTACTGAAAGTGAAGTGTCAGAAATTGCTGTAGATGTTCATTAACCTTGTTTCAAATCTGTACCTAAGTAATAGAAATGCAATCTTTAAGACGTATGCATAAAAAGAAACTGGCAGTGGAAGCTAAAAACAGATAGGAATGCAGGAAAGTTAATGAATTTGAATTTCTGAGCATTTATTCTAAAATTGTTTTGTTGTGTATCAACTGAAAGTGCAGTGAAGTCATGCGGTTTCAGAATCTGTAAATTCAAATAGTTTCAGCTTGTATCAGTGAGAATTTAACCTACAAGCTATTCCAAGAAGGGAAGTGAAAAACAGAGTTTGTAGACTGTCAACTTTTAGTTTCAAATTGTCATCAAGTGTGTACCAAAATACTATGAGTAGCTTACAAAACAGTGAGGAAAAACAGTGAAGATATGGTATTTTCAGTAACATATGGTTTCATTCCATGTTTTTCCAGGAATTAGATTGGATAGAATTCTAATTGCTTAAACAGAATTCATTTGGTGTTGATTACTCTTCACAACTGTTTTGATTCAAAGCACGAAATTTCAGTGACTGTGATTCCTGGAATGGCACAATTAGATTGGTGTGAAGATGTAAACCAAAACAATAACAGAAGAAAAAAAAAAGTGTTAGGGCAGATCAAAAGCTGGAATTTGAAACTAAATTACAGAACCAGAAATTGAATTGGAATCAATGTGCTAATGGTGTGCTAATTCTTCCATGTAATTCTTATTTGCAAGTGTTGTGTCAAGTTCTTGCAAAAGGGTTGTTGACAGTAGTAACTAGGAAGCTGATTTATAGTTTGAGTTGGTAGCAAATTGAATTGGAATTCTTGTAAACATGAATTTCTGAATTGATGGTTTTGGAGCTGTGATTGTTCATTGCTGAACTTTGTGATCAAAGCATTAATAGTAATTAATTGAATTTAATTAAATCTTTATTAAATCTGCTTAAGGCAGAGATCAATTCCATATTCGAGTGTTCATATATGAAGTATCAAGTAGCCAGATCAAGCTGGGCTTCTAAACTGTTTGTGCCGTAAACTGAAGCTGTTATGACCTGAATGATCCTTACTTTCCAGTTGAAGTTGTAATGAATTTGCAGTGATCCTTGAAAGAAATCTGTAGGGACACAGAATGAAGGAACTGGGAGCTTTTACTAGCTACTGAAAATTGATTTAATGGACAAAAGGATGGTGTTGAGCTTTTAAATTTCTTGTATCATGTGGAGTATCAAAATCTATGGGAAGCCTCAAATCAGTTATGAATTTTACTAGAACTTTGTTAATTTCAGTAACCAATGGTATTTTGGTATTTCTATGTCTTTTACAAACCTGCTGGACAGAATTCTACTAGTCTGAAACGTATTAAGGCTGTTTGTAGAATTTTAATCAGAAATCAAGCTCAAGAGAACCTATTGAACTCTAGTTACTGTTTGTTGTACTGCCTCTATCCACCAAAGCAACAGAGCTGTACATCTATGGCCGAGTGGTTTTGAATGCTTGTTGGAAAAGCAAGGGAAGAAAAGGAAATCAGATTGATGCAGAAACAGAGGAAGAAGGAAAAAAAATCTGAAGATAGTATGGTTATCAGGAATGGAAACTAAAGGAATGAAGCTAGCAGTGCAGTGCTGATGAATTGCTGTCAGAAATGGTTATGGAATTTCAAGTATGTTTGAAGCTAAGATGATCCTAGCAGTGGAGACACAGGAATTAATGTAACACAAGGATTCAAATTAAGCTTCAAGAAGCTGGAAATTATGTATCACTGCCAATAAATTGAAGGGGATGGTTTCATTACTGATTTCTCAACATGTTGCATGCCAAGTTTCCTTTTCAACCTTCTAAATATTGGTAGTTTCAAGCTAAGCTTTTGCCCTCTCACTCAGAAGATGTATCTTCGTAACTGAAATTGGCAACATTATTGAAGAGGTGTTAAGTTGTTTCGGATTTTGGAACTTTATTAAGTTTGAATTCTAATTTTGATTACTTGAATGGTGGTGCACATTAAGAGCTATATCTGACTTTGAAATAAAAAATGGCACATTCTGAAGTCTGTCCAAACAACTGAATTCTGCTCTTGCTGAGTCAGAAATCTGATTGTGCCAAAAATTATGAAGTTTTGCAGCTAAATGTATCAGCCCATCTGATTGTGCCAAACTTTCTGTATAGTTTCTTGTTTATTGATTAACTCAAGTAAACTTCTTGTTTTCTCATTGACATATGTTATTCTTCTTCTTCCAAATCTGATCAGTGCTGGAAAAGTCAGAGGAGCTGGAAATTTTGTGTATTGTAAGAGAAGAGGTTAAGTGTGAATGGAAGTTGAGCCATGTTGATGCAGTGTCAAATAAGCTATCTTTTAAGGCTTACTAGCTAGAGAATTTTGGCTGAAATGTCATTGACGTAAAACCAATCTGCTGAAATGCAAGAAGCAGAATGTTGCTGTATTGGCACTTCATGGATTATGTGGCAATGTGAATTTCAAATGCTGCACTGATACATTACCTTGACAGTGACGATACTGCACAGATTTGAGTTCTGAACTGAGTTTCAGAAAAGCTGATAGATGTGCAAATTGTAACAAGCTCCAGGGATTGTTTTTCAGTATGGACAGAGAATGGAAGAAAAATCAATTCTGCTGAAAGGGAAACAATGGCTTCTAGAGGTGTATCATCTTGGATTGGATGGTGTTTCATTGTCCGAGACGGCAAAATTTTAGGTGTGGGGGAGGGGATTCTTGTTGATTAATTATTGTGAGATGGTTTTAGCTTTGAAGTGATAGAATTGAAGTGGAAATTTAGTAAACACAGTGAAGGAAAGGGAAAATGGCACATCCAAAGAGTGTATCAAAAGAGTATCAAGATTCTTTGTTTGCCATCAAATTGAAGGGGAGGTTAGCTTGATATGTTGAATTGTTAAAAACAAATGGTATTCATCTCTTTTCACATCAAATGGTCAACTCATCAAGTATATTCCTCCCATACTCTCATTCTCTCATTTTCTTCATTTAAGCCTTTTCTTTTGCCACTTCATTCACTTAAATTATTCTTATTGCTCCATTTTCAATTCTTCATGATAAATTCCTTTTGATTCATGTATTCTATGTTTATAGTGGTGGAGAATTAGAAAATAAGCAAGCTTATGGTAGTGAAATGTTGTGAGTTGCATTGAGTGAGCTCCACTTATACACATGCTTGAGTGTGAGAGATAGATTAGGTAAATCCCTTGTGAGATGCAACTTGCTTAATTTTTCAATTGAATTGAAACTACCATACATACTGATTATTGTTTGGATTGTATTCATGATTGTTGTGATCTTTAATATGGTCTTAGTTAAATTCTTTTTACTATCTTTTAGGTATTGCTAGGGAATTTTCTATGGAGATGATTTTTAGTTTTCTTTACTTTCACGGGACGTTCAAGAGTAAGTGTGGGGGAATTTGATAACCATGATTTTACTATACTATTCTCATTCATATAATCATGGTTTGATGTAGTTTTCATATATAGAACCCATATTTACATTACATTTTTATACATTGTATCAATTTTGGACTAAATTGTAAATTATGTTATTATGACTTAATTTGATGCTAATATTTGATCCTTATTTTGTAGGCATCAAAAGGGTCATGGACCCGATCAGATCAGGCTGCATTTGGGCTCAAATCAAGGGCTAATCAAGTCGATCAAGCCTTGGAGCATTATAGGCCGTTCATCCAAGATTGAGCAGATCTGAGTCATCTGTTAAAGATATGGCCGATCCAACTTAATGGGGAGCAGATCTGAGCTATTTATGAAGATCCAGAAGTTTTGATCCAGATCTGAGTTCATCCAGCCATTGATCCAGCTGGATTAATCTGGACCGTTCATTGAAGACTGGTCGGATCTGGACCATCCAGTGATGATCTGATCGATCTGACCTACAGGAGAGTAGATCCAGACCCTAGATCAACATCAGTACCTTCAGATCATATTTTGGATGACTTTTCACCGTTGATTTAGCCCGGAATCATCTCAGCCGTCCGATCAGATCCAGATCTGATTTAAATCTGAGAAGCTACAGTGCAGAAGACGGGCTCGGCTTCGCGATTTCTTGCTACAGTGTCGTCTTCTTCGCGCGACGGCCGGCGAGGTCACAGAAGTAGCAGGGGCGTTCTCCAGTCCGCGCAGTTGGTTTCTGTCCATTTCACAATCCGGATGCAGGGGCGTTCTCCGATCCGCGATTTCCATCATCACCGGAGCTGTACGGGCGTTCTCTGAGGTTCCGATCACACTTGCGTTCTCTGAGGTTCCGATCACACTTGCGTTCTCCATTCCATCAGCAACTCCGGAATCGGTCTGATCAATCGATTGGAGTTTGCACATCTTCAGATTCCGGCGTTGTTTCCTTGTGCCTTCTGAATTCCACTCGGGTGTGAGCCGTATGGGCGTTCTCTGAGGCTGAGATCATCCGGTGGATTAGTTGGAAGCTCGAGATCTGCTGCCGATTGCCGTATGGGCGTTCTCTGAGGCAATTCTGTTGACAGCAGGATGATGAAGGTTTTGCAGTAAGGATTTGGATATGGAATGCTTTAGGGTTTAGTTTTCTTTATTTCTTAATCTTTGAATTGTCCACGAACATGCTAGATCTTGTGATCTGATTTCATTTCTTTGCCATGTTGTTTTGTTTGAGTTTTTCTTATGCAATTCTATTTTGTTTTCTTTACTTGAAACCCCAGTTCTAATATTGTTTAGTTGGATCTTGATAAACTTCTTAATTTGTCCGCTAACTAGTTTGTGTTTTGAATTAGAAGCTTTAATTCACATTAGTTTGTTTAGTTTTGATGATTTAGTTAGTTAGATTTTAATATCTGTATAGGATTTCCTTTTGTTGCTGTGATCAAATGTAATTTGTGAATGCTTAATTGGAGGAATTGTTTGTTTACCTCTATTCAATATTTTCGTGAATGAGCTTTAGAGTGTAATTGTGGATTAGATTGCAATTGAGGATTGAATGCTAATTCGGTTTCTAAAAGTAATTGAGTTGAGTTTAATTACTACTGTAATTGTAGTTGAAGAGATTGAATCATTGACATGCACACACATTCTATTGGAACTACTTCTAGAATTTACACACATTCACTAGTATACCTTGGAAAAATACGACTTGGGACTCCATACTACATCTCTTATTTTTAGTTTTGAAATGTTCTAATATTAATTAATTTGATGCACCACGTGACATGTAATATGGTTGACACCATGGACCATGGATGATTGGGTATAAGTCAAAATGACTGAAGAAGTTTAGATAGCCCACAGAAGATTCACCGCTCCTTGCGAGAAGATGCATACCTTATGGCCACTCGTTAGGATTATTACTCAAAGTCTTTGGCCAAAACATCACATGTTAAGAGTGCGAGCTCTTAGACAATTGTATGAGTATTTTGAATCCGTAGAATGAGGAAGTATTATTTGGGTTAGGTGTGACATAGTCAGTCTAGTGGTCATGTCCTGAACCAAGTGGGTATAAGATGAGTGAAAGGAACTGTTGGCGCAGTGGGGGCCGGAAAGAGGGAGGTGAATTGCCTGCCAAATTAAAGATACCCTCCTCAAGACTTTCAACTCAAAATAAATAGCAATAATAATAAAGTAATAAGACAAAAAGAATCAGAGAATACCAGAAGTTGACTTGGTTACAACCAAGATGGTTGTTAATCCAAGACGATGAAAAGCGCATTAACGATCTCCTTCTCTGAAGGCGAAGAAACCTTTTACACACTAAAAGCTCAGAACTATTGTTAGAAATGAATACAGAGTTGATTGCTTGATTTGATGGAAAGATCTAGACCAAGGCTTTATTTATAGCCTTGGTCGGGTGCCCTGAAGGGTTTCGGGCGCCCTGGGGGGATAAAATTTTATTCCCCAACGTTCAGATCGAGTTTTAACTAGATCTGGTCAAAATCCAACTCCGGGCGCCCCGGGCTGTTCCGGGCGCCCAGAGGTCCAGGCGCCCGGGATTGATCCGGGCGCCCGGACATGAAAGTCAACTTAGGTTTGACTTTTGGTCCGGGCCTTCTGCTGAATAGGGCTCACCCGAACCCATCTTTCAGTCTTTTCCTCGAGCAGGCTTTCATCCCGGCTTCTCGTCCCTCGAACGCTGCACACGTTCTTCTCGTCCACCGGAGTACTCTTCCGCAACTCTCTCATCCTTTGGACGCACCGAGCTCGTCGGCTCCCTTCCCGTGTCGTCCTTCTCGCTAGCTGCGTCTTCCGCTCAACTTCCTATGCTCCTAAGTTCTTGCACACTTAGACACATGGATCAAATAACAAGCAGAACCTAACCTAACTTGGTTGATCACATCAAAACAACAACGGGGTTCAACAATCTCCCCCTTTTTGATGTGCATCAACCCAAGTTTAAGTTAGGGTATAAAAACAAATAGAAATTACTAACTAACAGTTTAAGCATAAAAATTGCAAAAAGAAATTTGCAATACCAAAAAAATTTAATTTGTCAATTTTCCTAACTCCCCCTTAACTTGTATACCTACCTATCCCCCTTTGATCACAACAAAAAGAATGGGGTAACAAAGTATAAGGTAAGGGTTTTTTGAAAAATTTCAAGTAAAGTGTAAAACTTATACAAATCAGTTATTTGAAATTTTTTCAGAGATGATTTTGAAAAGATATGTTTGAGAAAATTTTTAAAAAAAATTCTGAGTACAAAATCAGTTATTTTCAAAAAGATTTCTAGGAATTTCCTTAAGATTTCGCAAAAAATCTAAGTTAATCCAAGATTTTAAGTAAAAAAAATTCTAACTTTTAGAGGACTTTTTAACTTAGGCAAAAAATAGTTTTAAAGATTTTCTAAAAAATTTTAAGTTAAAAAATTTTTGCAAGAGAATTTCTCTAAGTATAGAATTTTTTTTTTAACTTATACAAAAATATTTTCTGAAAAAATATTTTTGAAAAAATTGTTTGAAGAACTTTTACAAGCATTAATTTAATTCTAATTTTAATGCTTTTCAAGAAAGTTAATTAAACATTTCATTTCTATATTTGGCTTCTAGACAGTGGCGAGGCACTAGACCTTCTTAGTTATTGGAGCAATAACCACTTTTTAGTCAAAGCTTCATAAGGGAATTCACTGTTTAATTTTCTCATTGAAATTCTTTAACTTTTTAAATTTAATCTAACAATGGTTTGGAACCCAGTAAAGGTTCCTTCCTACTGGATTAATCAGAAACTTAGGGGGTATATAGTTTCTTGAAAATTTATTTAAGCATGCATGATTATTTTTCAACTTCTCAATTTCAATTTTTAATCTTTCATTTTCTAATTTTAAATTATCATACATTTCTAGTGGGCATGCTTTTGTTAAGTTCAATTTCAATTCAGGATTTTGTTTTTCTAATTTTGCTAGATCTTTTACTAAGCACTTTGATAAATTTAAAGGACTGAGTAGGGGTGAGATCACGTATCTTACTTACCTCTCTTGGTGATGTTCCCCCTTCATCACAGCTTTCTTCTTCTTCTGAGGATCCTCCCGCTTCATCTATCCTCATCTCTGAGTCAGAGTCATCTTGAAAGAGATGGTTGGCCATCAGTGCTACTCTAGAGAAGGCTTCGACTTCGGATTCAGATGATGAAGAATCATCCCAAGTGTCCTTTAGACTTTTGCATTTAGTGGATATCGGTCTCTGAGACTTGTCCTTTTTCTTTAATTTGGGACAGTCATCCTTGATGTGCCCTTCCTCGTTGCAATTATAGCATTGAACTGTCTTTTTATAGCGTTGATGTTTTTTCGACTACGATCTAAATTTGTTAGTTTTAATAAATTTATTTAATTTTCTTACCAGAAGAGCCGCTTCAGTTTCGTCAATTGATGCTTCAGCATTGGGATCGTCCTTTTCAGCTTGTAGGGCAATATTGAGGTTTGTCTTCTCCGTTTGTTTAGGCTCTACGATTCGAGACTCGTGAAGTTCAAATGTAGAGAATAAATTTTCTAAACTACTTACCTCAAGGTCCTTAGAGATGTAGTAAACATCTACTAAGGACGCCCACTCTAGAGTTCTTGGGAAGGCGTTGAGCACATACCGAATAGAGTCTCGGTTCATTACCGGTTCTCCGAGGTTGGTCAGTTGAGTTATCAACTCCTTAATTCTTGCCTAGAGTTGCGCTACCTTCTCGCCGTTGTTCATCCTAAGGTTCGTTAACTGGGTCCGAAGTATGTCGCGCCTCGCTAGCTTTGCTTCTGAGGTGCCTTCGTGGAGCTCCAGGAATTTGTCCCAGAGGTCTTTGGCGGAGTCACAGCTTCCGATCTGACTTACCTCCTGGGGTGGCAGAACGCTAAGCAGGTCCAATTGTATTCTTCTTTGTCTTTTGGCGCTGTATATCCATATTTCATTATTAAAAGGATATCAAATTCGGTCTTAAAAAATATTTCCATTTTTTGCTTCCAAGTAGCGAAGTCTCCGTCGAATTTCGGGGGATGAATGTTCACGCCGGCCATCGTCCTGATCTTTGTGCTTCAGTCGGCGGTTAGTCCTTTTGAGGTTGTCGGGCTCTGATACCACTTGTTGGCGTAGCGGAGGCCGGCAAGAGGGGGTGAATTTCCTGCCAAATTAAAGATACCCTCCTCAAGACTTTTAACTGAAAATAAATAGCAATAATAATAAAGTCATAAGACAAAAAGAATCAGAGAAGACCAGAAGTTGATTTGGTTACAACCAAAATGATTGTTAATCCATGACGATGAAAAGTACACTAACGATCTCCTTCTTTGAAGGCGGAGAAGCCTTTTACACACTAAAAGCTGAGAACTATTGCTAGAAATGAATACAGAGTTGATTGCTTGATTTGATGAAAAGATCTGAACCAAGGCTTTATTTATAGCCTTGGTCGGGGCGCCCTGAAGGGTTTCGAGCGCCCTGAGGGGATAAAATTTTATCCCCCAACGTTCAGATCGAGTTTTGACTCGATCTGGTCAAAATCCAACTCCGGGCGCCCCGGGCTGTTCCAGGCGCCTAGAGGTCCGGGCGCCCGGCGGGATTGATCCGGGCGTCCAGACATGAAAGTCAACTTAGGTTTGACTTTTGGTCTGGGTCTTCTGCTCTATTTTCAGCTCGCCTCGGTCCGGGTCTTTTCCGCTCCGACTCCATTTGCTTGGGTGATCTCCGCTATCTGGAATAGGGCTCACCCGAACCCATCTTTCGGTCTTTTCCTCGAGCAGGCTTCCATCCCGGCTTCTCGTCCCTCGAACGCTACGCACGTTCTTCTGGTCCACCGGACTATTCTTCTACAGCTCTCTCGTCCTTCGGACGCACCGAGCCCGTTGGCTCCCTTCCTGTGCCGTCCTTCTCACTAGCTGCGTCTTCCGCTCGACTTCCTGCGCTCCTAAGTTCCTGCACACTTAGACACAGGGATCAAATAACAAGCAAAACTTAACTTGGTTGATCACATCAAAACAACCACAGGGTTCAACAGGAATAAGGCATGCCTCATTGTAGCTGTTGAAGGATTTAGAATTAGTTCTAAGATCAACAATGATTTTCCGACTAATTGTGGATCATGATGTACTACTAGGTGCCACTCATAATCGTTTCAATAATTAAGTAGTTAATTATGAACGGCCAAGATAAACCGAGAACCTATTGAGTCACACGCACTAACGAATCTCTAAATGACGTAAAACAAGTTAAAGAATTAGATTCTTAGATCAAGAGATAAATGCTTGGTTGGACCATACATAAGACAAATATGAAAATATTTATCATTAGGGAAGCACGGATGGACTACATCTCTTATGGTAGAGTTGAATTATATTTGGTTTAATCATGAATTAGTCATGAACCAACTTGGTTTAGTTGTGAACCAAACCAAGGAGTGAATGGACTAATTTTTTGTTAAGGAATAATGAGTTTGATTTGGGCTTTCTAATCCAACTCATTAAAGAGAATTATATGTAGATGTAATTAGGAGAGAATTAGGCACAAGTTTTATTATTTGGTCGATTAGCTTTTAGAAACCCAATTCTCCTCTCCCTCTCCTCTCTCTCCCGCCGCCAACAAGAGGGAGAAGGTTCTCTCTCTTGTTGTCATGACCACCATAAGGGAGAAAAACTCTCCCTTGTATGCTTCTTTTCTTCTTACTCTTGATCTCTCTTCTTCGCTTGTGGCTAGTAACTTCTAAAGGAGAGGCTTGTACTCATGGAGTTGTCTTAAGGAACTCGACATGGATACGAATAGAGGCGAGATCCGACAACGTCGCTAATGTTGATACCCTTCTCATTGTTGGACCCCGTGGTAGTTTTGATGTGATCAACCAAGTTGGTTAGGTCCTGCGTTTTGTCTGAACCCTGTGTCTGAGTGTGCAGGAACTTAGGAGTGCAGGAAGTTGAGCGGAAGATGCAGCTAGCGAGAAGGATGACACGGGAAGGGAGCCGACGGGGTGTGTCCGAAGGACGAGAGAGCTATGGAAGAGTACTCCGATGGAGCGAGAAGAACGTGCGCGACATTCGAGGGACGAGAAGCCGGACGGAAGCCTGCTTAAGGAGAAGGTCGGGAACTGGGTTCGGGTGAGCCCTATTCCGGATGACCGCAATCACCCAAGGAGTCAAACCGGAGCAAGTCAACTGGAAGTTGACTTGTCAACGGTTCGGTCGACCGAACCTATTGATTGGTCGACCGAACCCTTATTTAACTGAAGCCAACCGCAACAGACACGTCGAATGCCACGTCAGAAGCTGACCGTTGGTGAAGCTGATCGGTGGACCGAACCTCCTGATCGGTCGACCGAACCGTTCGCACGATCGGAACATAAGGATCGGTCGAGAACAAAAGCTCATCCTCGAGACTACACCGGAGTTCTGTAGGAACGGGATCGATCGACCGATCCTCTCGATCAAACGATCCAAGGTCAGTTCGATAAGCTCTAGAACCCCTATATAAAGGGGTCTCGGGTAGCTATTCGGAACAACGATTTTATACGAAATTCTGTTGTAATTCTTGTGAAAACAAAGTGTACAAGGCTTCTCCGCCTTTAAAGAACGAGTTTCTTACTGCGCTTTCCATCGCCCTGGATTAACAACCCTCTTGGTTGTAACCAGGTTAAAAATTCTGTCTTCACTTCTCTCTCTTTTATTAAGTGTTGCTTTATTTTAGAGTTGAAAAGCTTTGAGGAGGGTAACTTTTATTTGCAGGCAATTCACTCCCCTCTTGCCGGCCTCTGCTGCACCAACAAGTGGTATCAGATCCCAACAGCCTCAGAGGGACTAACCGCCATCTGAAGCACAAAGATCAGAACAATGGTCGGCACGAACATTCATCCCCCGAAGTTCGACGGAGATTTCACTACATGGAAGCGAAAAATGGAGGTATTCTTTAAAACAGATTTTGATATTTTAATTACTATGAAATATGGTTTTGCAGCTCATAAAGACAAAGAAGAAAACACGTGGAGCAAGAAGGAGCAAGCCGATTTTGTCGCCAACGGAAAAGTTGAATTCCACCTCCTCAGCGTTCTGCCACCTCAGGAGGTAAGCCGAATCGAAAACTACAATTCAGCGAAAGATCTCTGGGAGAAATTTCTGGAGCTTCACGAAGGTACCTCTGAAGCGAAGCTGGCACGGCGCGACATCCTCCGGACACAACTAACAAACCTCCGGATGAACAACGGCAAGAAGGTAGCGCAACTCCAAGCAAGAATCAAGGAGCTGATAACGCAACTAACAAACCTTGGAGAAGAAGTAACCAACCGGGATTCCATCCGATACGCGCTCAATGCCTTCCCGAGGACTTCAGAATGAGCGTCCTTAGTAGATACTTACTACATCTCTAAGGACTTTGAGGTAAGTGGTTTAGAAAACTTATTTTCAACTTTCGAACTTCACGAGTCTCGACTTGCAGAAAAACCAGTAGAGAAGTCGAACCTCAACTTTGCCCTACGAGCTGAAAAGGACGATCCCGACTCCGAAGCGTCAATCGACGAAAACGAAGCTGCGTTAATGGTAAGACGTTTTAATAAGTTTTTTAAATCTAACAAGTTTAGATCACAGTCAAGTAAACGTCATCAAAAAGGAAGGACAGTCCGGTGCTACAATTGTAATGAAGAAGGGCATATCAAGGATGATTGTCCAAAATTGAAGAGCAAACAGAAAGATAAGGAAAGAAGCAAGAAGCCAACTCGACCCAAGCATAAAAATCTGAAGGCAACATGGGACGACTCTTCATCCTCCGAGTTAGAAGTCGAAGAATTCGTAGGATTAGCTCTACTAGCTAACCATCAGCCAGAAGAAGAGTCAAGCTCAGAGATGAGCATCGATGAAGGGGAAAGTTGCAGTGAAGGGGAAGCCTCTCCAAATCAGGTAAATAAGGTACGCAATCTTACCTCTACTCAGGCCTTTCATTTTATTAAAGCACTTTCTAAAGAGTTAGATAAATTTGAAAAGGAAAATGAAAATTTGAAATTAGAAAATGCAAAGTTAAAAAATGAAATCCAAGAACTGAAATCTGATGCATGTTTAAAAGTAAATATTTTTTAAAAATCAAAAATAAGGTTGTATGGAAAATTAAACTGGTATGTTAAATATCATCAGGGTCAAATTAGGAAAATACCAAGAAACTATGCACCACCTAAATTCCTGATTAATTCAGTAGGAAGGAACCTCTATTGGGTTCCAAAATCTGTGCTAAACTAATCTCTTAAAATTAAAAGCTTTATAGAGAGAAAATTAAATATTTTCTTTATGAAGGTTTTGTATAAGAAAGTGGTTGTTGCTCCAATAACCAAGAAGGCCTAGTGCCTCACCACGACCTGGAAGCTAAAATATTGAAACAAAAATATTTAATTAACTTTCTCAAAAAGCATTAAAAGTAGAATTAAAATTCTATGAAAGAGTACAAATATTTTTTTTAAATATTTATTTGGATTTTTTGAAATTTTTTAACTTAGAAAATATATTTTAAATTAGAAAAACTTAGAAAATATATTTTCCCTATCGTAAGAACTTGCTTCCCCGTTTTTACTGTGATCAAAGGGGGAGAGAAAAGTACAAATTTAGGGGGAGTTAGGAAAATTTAATATTTTTCTAAATAGTGTTGTAATTTTATTTATTGCAAAACTTATGCTTAATATGCTAGTTTAGTAATTTTTCTTTAAAATTACTTTTTGTGTCTGTTTTACCCTAACTTGAACTTGGGTTGATTCACATCAAAAAGGGGGAGATTGTTGGACCCCGTGGTAGTTTTGATGTGATCAACCAAGTTGGTTAGGTCCTGCGTTTTGTCTGAACTCTGTGTCTGAGTGTGCAGGAACTTAGGAGCGCAGGAAGTCGAGCGGAAGACGCAGCTAGCGAGAAGGATGACACGGGAAGGGAGCCGACGGGCTCGGTGCGTCCGAAGGACGAGAGAGCTGCGGAAGAGTACTCCGATGGAGCGAGAAGAACGTGCGTGGCATTCGATGGACGTAAAGCCGGGATGGAAGACTGCTCGGATGACCGCAATCACCCAAGGAGCCGACAAGTCAACTAGAAGTTGATTTGTCCAGGTGCCAGCAGCCAACCGCCAATGCCACGTCAGAAGCTGACCGTTGGTGAAGCTAATCGGTCGACCGAACCGAAGTTAATCCAGAGACTTAGTCGAGCAAGATGATCGGGCCAACTCAACTAGAAGACCGTTGGTCGATCAGTCGACCGAACATAAGGATCGGTCGACCGAACAAAGGCTCATCCTCAGAGACTGCACCTGGATGGAAGACTGTTGGGATCGGTCGACCGATCCCTCTCGAGTCAAACCTGATCCCGAAGGTTCAGGTTAACTGATAAGCTCTAGAACCCCTATATAAAGGGGGTCTCGGGTAGCTATTCGGAACAACGATTTTATACGAAATTCAACTCTGTAATTACTGTTTAAGCAACTTCTGTGCTCTCAAAGTGTACAAGGCTTCTCCGCCTTCAAAGAAGGAGTTTCTTACTGCGCTTTCCATCGCCCTGGATAACAACCCTCTTGGTTGTAACCAGGTTAAAAATTCCATATTCACTTCTCTTTCTTTTATTAAGTGTTGCTTTATTTTAGAGTTGAAAAGCTTTGAGGAGGATAACTTTTATTTGCAGGCAATTCACCCCCCTCTCGCCGGCCTCCGCTGCACCAACACTCGTTACAGGTCATTCGTAAGGTATACCTAGTATAAATTTACTTCCCATAAAATTTTAATTATGCGATCATGTTTGACATATTGTATCCTTGTATGCATGTGGTGTGTGTGATGTAATAATTGATAGATTGATTGAGAGCGATAGAGGGGGGGTGAATATCGCTTCTTTTTTAAAACTTTACTTATCTTTATAAAACACAAAGTTAAGCAGCTGAAAATAAAGAGAGAGACAAAAGCGTTTACTTCGTTCGGAGTCTAGCTCGACTCCTACTCGAAGGCTAGCGATCCTTGATCGCACCGATGAGCAATCCACTATAACCCTTCTTTCCGAGATCATCAGAAAGAAGCAGATCATACAAATGAGCAGAGTAAGATAGTAACAGCCTACTATCTTACTTGAATTAAGTACAATGCAAGTTAAACAAATATACCGATTACATAGATAGAAGATGTAGCTCGATCGACACTTCTTGGATGGTACAACAACTTGCTTGATGGATGTGTAGAAGAGTAGTAGCACGAACAGCTTTTTCACAGAGATGATATCAGAACCCGTTACACAGCCACGGACCTGGAGCTTCACTTTTATAAGAATCGTCAACGTTCGGTCGATCGATCCTTGGGTTCAGTCGACCGAACCTGCTCCCTTCCTTCCTGGCTGGAGTCTTACGTTAACTAGTCATTAAGGGTTCGGTCGACCGAACAGCTTCCTTCCCTATTCGTCGAAATCTGCTGAGATCTTCATTTAATGCTCCATTAATACTGATTGGATCGGTCGACCAATCCCTGGTTCGGTCGACTGATCAAGCTTCTATCGGACTGTGCTTCGCTTTGGTCTGAACTGATCTCTGGTCTGAGTCAAGCTGGTTCGGTTGACCGATCCTCCTGTTCGATCGACCGATCAGGCCGAATCTGCAAAATAGAGTTAAACAATATTTCTACAAAATAAAGGTTAGCACAGTAATATAATGCATGAGTAATATGGGCAGTAGAACTGTCTTGATCTCAACTTGGAAACCTTCCTAGTTTCTTCAGTTGGATTAACGACCTAAGGTTGTTCCCTTTAGGAACCCGACCTCACTGTCGCTCCTCCAGTTGCATCCCTCAAATTACCTGCCAAACATGTGTCCTCCAGACCTCTTTGGACTTTTGCCAGCTCAGTGTCTAATCGCCCGATCCACTAAGACTTTTCCTCCAATACTACATTAGCCAACAACAATAATTGTAATACATAATACAATGGTAAACCTAAACCTAGATTTACTGAGATCCGTTGGTCCGGTCGACCGGAAACCATCCGAACAACCTTGCTTGGAGTTCACTCCTCTAAGACTTCTCGTTACCTAAGGTTACCACCCCCTAGGATTTACTTTATCTGGCTTCACTTACCAGAACCTAAGGTTACCACCCCTTAGGATTTTCTCCACTTGGCTTCACTCACCAAGACTCAGTATTCGGCTACCCAGGGATTAAGTCCTCCAGACCTATCCACCTGGCTTCCACGATATACCGAGATTTCCCTTACCTAGCCTACAACTAGGACTCAATATTCGGCTACCCAGGGATCAGGTCCTCCAGACCTATCCAGCTGGCTTCCATGATCTACCGAGATTTCTCCCCTTGCCTAGCCTACAACTATGACTTCCCTTGATCAAGTCCATACTTAAACATACTTAAACATATTTGTTTGACATTAAAATCTTGGAGGTCAATTGCACCAACAATAATTAGAAATTATTATTAATTTAGTTTTTGCTACGTATGTTTACAAAATGTGTTCTAAAACACACCCACATTGGGCATATTCCAACAGTGGTATCGGAGCCCGATCGTGCTACGACATGATCGTAAAATTATTTTACGGTTCATAATTAGTGTTGTAATTAATTTTAGTTTTTTTTTCTAGAATTATTAATACTTTTCTATTTCTAGAAGTTTCCTAAATTATTAGAAAATTCTATTTTTGAAAAGTTTCTGATATAATTTTAGAAAATTAAATTTAGAAATATTCTATTAATTCAAGAAATTAATATTTCTAGAATTTTTTGAAATTTTAAGAAATATTCTATTTTTATAAAATTTCATAATTTGTTAGGTTATATTAAATATAGACAGATTCTAAAATTATAAAAAAAAATTCAGATATGAGATAATCTAAATTAAATTATAGAATTAATCTTTTCTGAAAATTTTGGATTTATTAAAATATTTCATTTTTGGAAAGTTTCCTAAATTATTAAGAAATATCAAATTTGGAAAGATTTGAAAAATCATTAAAAATCCAGATTTGAGATATTCTAAATTAAATTATAGAATTAATTTTTTTAGAATTTTTAAATTTATTAAAATATTTTATTTTTGAAAAGTTTCCTAAATTGTTAGGAAATACTAAATTTAGAAAAATAAGAAAAATCATAAAAAATCTAGATTTGAATTATTCTATAATACATTAATAAATAGTAATTATTTATTTCCTAAATTGTTAGGAAATTAATTTAGAAATTTATTTCTAAAATAATTAAAGATTTTTTTATTGATAGAAAGATTCTAGATGAAATATGTTAATCAAATTTGGAAATTGATTTCCTAATTTGATTAGATAAATATTAATTTATTAAAATTAGATTTATAGCATATTTTTATTTCCAAAATAGAATTATAACATATGTAAATTTATGTCATATTTATATCATATTGTATGTTATATATATGCATTAATTATGACATGATTAGATTTTGATATGCGTATGATGTGATTAGATCTTATCATATGTGTGATGTGTCATGTTATGTCATCTGTGCGATGTGTCATATCATCATTTATGTCATGCGTGTGACGTGTCATGTCATCATTTAGGTCATGAGTGTAATGTCATATAGATAAAATATTTGCATGATGTAGATAAGACTAAATCTCTTACTCAATATTAAAACCTACACAGTTCGTTAATATGATAAGAACCAGAGTTTAAATTCTTGTTTAAGTTGTTGGCCAAAGTCAAGCTCAAACTTAAAATTAAATATGTTCAAACCATAGAAATACAATTTCATAATTAACGAGTCAGTTTTAAACTTGAAGCATTGATTTGTTGTGTCAAAGCCATGATCAATGTGGATAGAGGTGAAGTTGGGTGATATGCATTTGATATATACTTGTTAATGCGCTAACAACCCGATGTTTATGTGAAGATTAATCAGTTACTAGTATAATATGATAATTGCATATAAATGATATGCAATTAATAAACTTGTTACATATCGCTTTGGCTAAGAATGACTTGTTGGCCAAAGTCAAGATTATTCTTATCTGTAGTGGATATCAATCCACTTGGAGAAAACCCACCATCTCTCGAATTCAAAAATAAGGGTATTTAAATTTGATAAATAAGCGAGCTTTTATGTAAATTGTTTACATAAATAATATCATATCTCTCATACATTTTTTTAAAATATATTTCTATGTTAATCATTTAATTATGACTTCTGTTAATCTACGTTCGATTTTGGACTCGAATAAAGTAACTGGCTGAACTTCTTGGACTGGTTTCAAAATTTGAGAATTGTTCTCAAAGTTAAGAAACTACCTTATTTCCTTGATCAACCTCTTCTCACAAGTTTTGATGTCGATGCAACTGTGGACCAATTGTTGGCCCTTTAGAAACATAAGGATAATTCTATACTTGCAAGTTATATCATGCTAATTGCTATGACTCCTGAACTACAGAAACAATATGAGCATTTGGATACTTATGATATTGTCTATCATCTTCGTTAGCTATTTGATGAGCAAGCTAGATCCAAAAGGTTCAAGGTCTCTAAGCTTCTCTTTTGCTCAAAGATGCAGGAGGGTTCGTCCGCAGTACAATATGTACTAAAGATGAACGGATACATAGAGCGTTTAGCATTACTTGATTTTACAATGGATCATGAGTTAAGTATTGACTTAATTCTACATAATTTATCAAAAAGATATTCACAATTTGTAATGAACTATTGGATGAATAATTTAGAATCGACCATTCCTGAGATGATTAATATGCTCAAGACTGTAGAGCCTTCTATTAAAGGTGAACAAAAAACTATGATGTTAGTAGACTCCTCCAAGAAAGGTTCTAAGAGGAAACTAAAACATCAGGTTAAGGGGAAGAGCAAAAAGGACAAGACAATAGAATCGGCATAAAAGGGCTCATGCCATTATTGTGGCAAGATGAGACGCTAACAAAGAAACTGCAAGATCTATCTTGAGTCCGTGAAGAAGAATAAGTCATTCGATGTCCCATCCTCGTCAGGTATTTTCATTACTGATTGTCATGCTATTTTCTCAAACACTTGGATATTAGATACTGGGTGTGACTCACATATATGTAATAACATGTAGGAGCTAAGGAATAGCAGAATACTTGTTAAGGAAGAAACAAGTCTACGAGTTGAGAATCGAGTAAAGGTTCCTGCAGTCGCCATCGGAACATACTTATTATAACTTCCTAGTGAACCTATCTTAGAACTAGATAATTGTTATTTTGTTCCCGCATTAATAAAGAACATTGTTTCTATTTCTTGCTTAAACAGAAAAAGTTTTCATTTGACCTTTAGTAACAATTGTTGTTATATAACGTTGAATGATGTTCTTTAGCACTGAAACGTTATGCAATGACATCTACGCATTAGATACATCTAGTGACTCATTCAATATTGATATAAGCAATAAACACACCCGATTAGATAATCAATTAACCTCTTACTCATGGCATTATCTCTTTGTCCATATAAACAAGAAACGCATGTCTGAATTGTAAAAGATTGCAATTCTCGAATCATTTGAATTGGATACATTTGATACATGTGATTCATGTTTAAAAGGCAAGATGATAAGGTTACTTTTTTCTCGAAAGGGTGAACGAGTTGATGAGTTGCATGGGCTCGTGCATACCGATGTATTTGGACCAATGTCAACTCATGCACTAGGAGGTTATAACTACTTCATTACTTTCATTGATGATCACTTTCGTTATAGGTATGTGTATCTAATGAAATACAAATCTGAAGCCTTTGAAAAGTTTAGAAAATTTAGAAATGAAGTAGAGAAACAACTTGGTAAACATATTAAGATATTTTGATCCGATCGAGGTAGTGAGTATTTAAGCCAAGAGTTTCAAGATTATCTAAGGGGCAATGGTATATTGTCTCAATGGACTCCGCCATATATGCCATAACGTAATGGTATATCCAAAAGACATAACCAAACCTTGTTGGACATAGTTAGGTCAATGATGGATCATGCAAATCTTCCCAAAATCTTTTGGGATTATGCATTCATGACAGCTATTTACTTGCTAAACAGAGCCCTGACGAAAGTAATCTCAACTACTCCATATGAGGTATAGACTAGTAAGAAATTCTTCACATCTTATTTAAAAATATGAGGAAGTCTTGCTTATGTAAAGAGGACTATATTAGACAAGTTGGATGCTAAGTCTTATAAGTGTTTATTTATTGGATATCCTAAGGAAACTAAGGGTTACCAATTCTATTATCCCTTGTAACAAAAGGTGTTTGTTTCAAGGCATGCTACCTTCCTAGAGAAAGAATTTCTCTTATAGGAAGCAAGTGGGAGTATGGTTGAACTTGATGAAGTTCAAGAGACTCCAATAAACACTAACGAGATGCCTAGTCAAGAACCACAATCAATTATGACACAACCTCCTCATAGATCAGGTAGGACAAATAATATTTTTTAGAAATATGGATCTCTTGTAAGAGAATCGAATGACGTGTTACTCATTGAGGATGAGGAACCTACTGATTACAAAGAGACTCTGAATAGTTCAGAAAAGGACAAGTGGCTTACAACCATAAAGTTAGAAATGAATTCCATGTACGAAAACCAAGTTTGATATTTGTTGGACTCACTTGAAGGCATTACGCTTATAGGGTGCAAGTGAGTTTTCAAGAAGAAAACCGATATGGATGGTAATGTAATTACCTACAAGATAAGTGTTGGGTGCTACTTGGAATTCCGTTCTGTTTCCCTTGTTTAAAAATTTGTACAAGAACAGAACTTTTCCTAGCAGCTCATGTGATCTACAGAAGTTAAACTTGGATTGCAAACGAAACTTAACATTTTAATCCAAGTTGTTCTTCAAAAGTTAAACTTGGATTGGAAACGGAACTTAACATTTTTACTCCAAGTTCAGCCCATGTGTTCTTCAGGAGTTAAACCATATTACAGAAGTTGATTAAATATCTATTTCAAAGATTGGCTTCCAGGTTAAACATGGCGAGACACTCGACCTTCTTGGATATGAGATCATCCACCACTTTTTAGACAAAGCCTTTCAAAGAAATTGAATATTTAAACTTCTTACAGTAACCTTAGGTTTAACTATAGATACCACAATAGAAACACAAAATCGAAACACAAAATTGATAGCCTCTTGTGTTGGTATTTCAAGATCCACACAAAGAACACAAACTAATTATGCAGCGAAAACAAATAATTAGTTATACCTTTCTTTGCAACTAAAGATCTCTTGATCTTTTGTTGTATTCCTCTCCTCCTCTTAGACATCGTGTGGGCGACGATCTACCAAGATGAAATCTACTCGAACCTTCTTCTTTGCCTACAAGTTTCGGCCACCCAAGGAATGCCAAATTAGGAAACTTCCTTCTCTTCTTCTTCCCTTCCAAGCAAACCGGCCACAAGAAGATGGAGCTTGATGTACTGCCAGCCTTAAGAGAAGAAAACAAAGGGAGAAGAGAAAGAGAGAAGGGCCGACCACCAAGGAAAAGAGAAGAGGGAAAGCTTAGGTTTCGGCCCTAAGGGAACAAGAGAAATATGGAGATGTGTTATTCCCATAAGGCACCCTCTACCTCTCTTTTATAATCCTTGGTCATGACATAAAAGAAAATTTTAATAATAATTAAAATCTCTCTCTTTTAAATTTCCTATTGTGATGGCTACAAAAGGAAAGTTTAAAAAATTAAAATCTTTTTCTTTTAAACATTGTAGATGTCTAAAAAAGAAAGATTTTAAAATTAAATTTCTCTTCTAAATCATGGTTATAAAAAAGAAAAGTTTTATCAAAATTAAAATCTTTCTTTTTAAACCATTATAGATGGCAACAAAAAAGGAAAGATTTTAAAATTTAAAACTCTCTTTTAAAACCATGTGGATGGCTTCAAAAAAGGAAATATTTTAAAATTAAAATCTCTCTTTTAATCCTTTGTAGATTGCTATAAAAGGAAAGATTTTAAAAAATTAAAATCTCTCTTTTTATTTCTTTAGTGGCCGGCCCCTTGCTTGGTCACCAAGTAAGGCTTGGCTGGCCACATCTTGGACACCAAGATGGGCTTGGCCGACCCTTGCTTGGGCACCAAGCAAGGATGTGGCCAGCCCCTAGCTTGGATAAGAAGCTGGGCTTTGGGTGGATAAAAAGATTTTTAATAAGAGGCTACAACAGGGATCTAGAGGAGGAATTGGTTTTGGCCTCCTGATGGATTTGAGCTTCCTGTGTTCGACCCGAACACCCAACTTAAGTTCATCAATAATAACTCATACCACTAAAGAGTCATTATTGAACTATCACACCAATCCCATATTATATTATGAGTTCCTTCTTATCATGAGTACATTAGTCTCCCTGTGTTTAAGATATCGAATGTCCATTAATTAAATGAGTTACTAACAGCTCACTTAATTAATATCTAACTCCAAGAGTAGTACCACTCAACTTCATTATCATGCCGGACTAAGTCCACCTGCAGAGTTTACATGATAATCCTTATAAGCTCCTCAAGAGGACACCATCAACCTAGATAACTAGGACACATTTTTCTTCTATAATCAACAACACACCATATAAATAATATTATTTTCTAACTTATCGGCCTATTGATTTAACGAATAAATTTCACCCATTGATAAATTAAAGAAATAAATACTAAGTATATGTGCTTGTTATTATATCGGGATTAAGAGTATACACATCCATAATAACAGAGGTTCTGTTCTTTTATGCAGTCAGTATAAAAAGAAACAATCTCAAATGGCCCTGCTCAATACATACATAGTGTACTAGTGTAATTTTATAGTCAAGACAAACTAATACCAAATTACACTACAACCATTCAAATGATTTACCCCAATCCATCTTGGTTGTGAGTTACTATTTATAATTTATAAGAAACTGATAACATAATCTTCTGTGTGACATCACACACCATGTTATCTATAATATAAATTAAATGGACAACTGCATTTAACTAAATGCAGACATTTGACCAATGTGATTCTCATTTCAAAATAAATGTTCATACAAAAAGCTAGGCTTTTAGTATACATCCTAATAATAAGGTTGGTGGTGAAAGGCTATTGTCAAAGACAAAACATTGACTATGATGAAACCTTCTCACCTGTAGCCATGCTAAAATCCATTTGAATACTCCTGGCCATATAAGCTCATCATAATTATAAGATATGGTAAATGGATATGAAAATAACTTTCCTTAACAAAAATATGCTCGAGGACATGTACATGATACAACCCGAAGGTTTCACATCTGTTAACAAGAATAAAGTATGCAAGCTTTAACGATCCATTTATGGACTAAAGTAAGTATCCAGGAGTTGGAATACCCATTTTGATAAGGCGATCAAAGAATTTGATTTATCACAAAATCTAAATGAACCTTGTGTATATCAAAATGTTAGTGGGAGTGTGGTCGTATTTCTAATATTATATGTTGATATCATATTGCTTATAGAAAATGATGTGCTAGTTTTATAATCAGTTAAGGTTTGGTTGCCCAAAATATTCTCCATGAAAAATATAGGAGAAACAACTTACATTCTCGGGATGAAAATCTATAGAGATAAATAAAAAATGTTACTTGGTCTTTCACAGTTGACATATATAGACAGAGTACTAAAATGATTTAGTATTTCTGAATCCAAGAAAGGTTTCATACCTATGAGACATGGAATTCACCTTTCGAAGTCTATGTTCCCACACACATAAGACAAGAGGATTTGCATGGATAGAATATCTTATGTGTTCGTAATAGGATATATTATGTATGCTATGTTATGTACAAGGTTTGATGTATCATATGCTCTGAGTGTTACGAATAGATACCAATCTAATCTAGGAATGGATCACTGGATGGCTGTTAAGACAATCCTTAAGTACTTGAGAAGAACTAAGGATATGTTCTTGGTATATAGAGATGATGATATAATCATATGCGAATATACAGATGCAAGTTTAGACGAACAAAGATGACTCCAAGTCCTAATCTGGATTCATATTCATATTAAATGGAGGCGTAGTTAATTAGAAAAGTTCCAAGCAAGATACTATTGTAGATTCTACCTGTGAGGAGGAATGCATTGCAACTTTGGAAGCCGCAAAGAAGCAATTTAGATCAAGAAGTTTGTTGCCGAACTTGGAGTAGTTTCATCCACTATTGAGGCATTACCTGTTTACTGCGACAACACCAGAGCTATTGTGCAAGCAAAGGAACCTAGGTCTCATCAGCGATCAAAACACGTGTTTCGCCACTATCATCTGATTAGGGAGATCATTAGTAGGAAAGAAATACGACTCGAGAAAATTTCCATTGAAAGGAACATAGCGGATGTTTTGACAAAGACTCTACCACAAGGTAAGTTTGAGAGTCACTCTCATGCTTACAGTTTAGGATATCGTGGCAATTAGCATTAGGCCAAGTTGAAGTGTTAGATTTTGAGGGATGTCCTAAGGCAATCGCCTTACGATTTTTACTAAATATAGATTCACTATTTGATTGCATATTATATGTTTGACTATCTTAAACTCATTTACTGAATGCCCGTAATACAATTCATAGCATGAGAGAAATTATGATTGGATCATAACTAGTGATTATCTCTACATGTGCAATTATGAACGTATTAGAATTTTCCTAGTCATCAAATTGATGCATTTAGACATCATCAATTCTGTAAGACTAGCACGGGTTATACTCCTTGGTTCGCCAAGCAACAGTTTTCTCACTGGCTGGAGATATTATGATGCCGAGAGTTAAACGTGAATGCTAGTTATGGTAACTAGTTCATTGGAGTGACTCGCTGTAAGACTTCATATGATTATCTATATATGTGGATATGTCTGTAAAACTCTTACTGCAGCTTGAGTGCAAGTTTCCTTCAACTTAAGGTATACAAATTATCTTGGTCATGGAGACTTATACTTTGACATCTTAAGTAAGCACTTCATTGAGGTGTGGACTCGGGATGATTGGGTATAAGTCGAAATGCCTGAAGATATTTGGATAGCCCACAGAGGATTTATCTCTCCTTGCGAGGAGATGTATACCCTATGGCCACTTGTTAGGATTATTACTCAAAGTCTTTGGCCAAATCATCACATGTTAAGAGTACGAGACTCTTAGACATATGTACGAGTAATTTGAATTCGTAGAACGAGGAAGTATTACTTGGGCTAGGTGTGACGTAATCAGTCTAGTGAGGACAGACACATAGACCATGTCCTGAACTAAGTGGGTATAAGACGAGTGAAAGGAACAAGACACGACTCACTATAGCTGTTGAAGGGTTTAAAATTAGTTCTAAGATCAACAATAATTTTCTGGCTAATTGGGGATTATGATGTACTACTAGGTGTCACCCATGATCGTTCTATAATTAAGTAGTTAATTATAGATAGCCAAGATAAACGGGGAACCTATTAGGTTACACACACTAACGAGTCTCTAAAAGATGTAAAATAAGTTAAAGAATAGGATTCTTAGATCAAGAGATAAATATTTAGTTGGACCATATATAAGATAAATATGGAAATATTTGTCATGATGAAAGCGTAGATGAGCTACATCTCTTATGGTAGATGATCCTGTCCGAATGCCGAATCAACGGACGCTGGGCACGTGGCGCTTCCGGCTGCTGGCGTGGATCTTCGACTGGCGGCACAAAGCTCCGGCGAACCTGCACAGAAGTCGGACCGGGAAGGGATTCCCGGCGACGACCCTCCGACGCTCAAGTCGGGCGAAGCTCAAGAAAGAAATAGTGGCTTTAAAACTCGTAGACTGCGTACCTCCGGCGAAGAATGAGGGCATTTATATTGGGCAGCGAAGAAGGGAGTGTACACTTACCGAGGTGTACACGTGTCCATGGCCCATACTCCAGTAAGGACTTGTCAGTGAGCTTCCCTAACCCATACTGCTACAGTCTTGGCATGTCCTCGATGGGACAGCGGAATCCCCTGTCACAAGATTTGGAGCATGGCCCACACGTGAAACATACCTGCTGTCAGAAAAAGACGTTCCTTGTCCTTTTCCCTTTTGCTCCAAATCTGGCTTCCGGGCGGACAGCTCCCTCAACATTCGGCCGGACATATGCGGTGGTTTACTTGGGGAGATCCTCCATCACGTGCTTTACGGGGACTATTAGCAGTGTTACGTGAGGTCCGCTCGACCCAGCGACCTTTTCCACTGAGCGCCGGAACCCTGATTTCGACAGGGCGCCTTTAACCATCAGCTGAATATCGTCCGGTCGGCCAATCGATCGGACCCATCCCTCTCCGGGCGTTCGATTCCCTCGGTCGACCGGCCGTCTGGTCGGACCCGGCCCTCTCCGGTCGTCCGGTCGGACCCGGCCCTCTCCGGATGGACAACTGCCATTAATAGTCCGACTGACTGGACTAAGAATCTAGCCGAACGGTTCCTCCGTGCTTGTATCATCCGCTCGGCCAACCATAGGCATTCACTGGATCTCCTCGTGTTCTGCGCCAATCTTCGACATTAAGGTTGAGCATGCTTTCATTAAATGCTTCGAATGATTGAATGCCACGTGGAGCACTGCCATCGGCGTACGGCGGCGGTGGCGTGGTGTTTTGATGTGATCGAAGCGATTCGAAATGGACGGCTCGATGCATGCTTTGATTCCTGTGACCTGGATCCAACGGTGGAGGCCGCCCGGCCTTCACCCTATAAATTCTTCGTTTCCTTCTCTTCTCGATCCTGTTTCTGCTCTCCGACGCTCTCCGGCGCCTTTTCCTTGATCCCTTTCCCCGCAGCAAGGTTTTATATCTTTCCTTCCTCCTTTACGGTGTTTCCTCCGCATTTCTTTCTCAGTTTCGATCCTTGAAACTTCCTTTCGTTTGCTGTTGTTTTGCTCCTGCCTTTTTGCCTTTTGACTCCTCCCGATCGGCCCATGGCTAGCTCTTCCAATCCCGAAGATCAGTCGCTCGACAATTTGAAATCCCTAGGATTTCGCTTAGTCCTTCCTCGGCCTTGTCTTCCGAGACCGGCCTTCGTTTTCTGTACACCCGTTCATCATAGATGTCTATAATTTTTTCGGTGAATACCTTCCGTCTCCTCTACGGTGTTGTCGTTTTGTTTAAGATTCACAACATCCCTCCGACCGGAGGTCTTCTTTTATTTCAAGCAAGCCGAGCCGAGCACCTTCATGTTCCAAGCTCGGCCTAGCTTGGTCTTTTTCAACAACTTCCTACTTCCAATAAACATTGGAAGGATTATTTTCTACATCCGTATGCCCTCAGGCAAACTTCCCGTGGCAGGTCGGCCTCCCCCCACTCCCGAGTTGAAGAAGTTCAAGACCCAACCGGACTACCTCCAGCCGCAAATATACTAGCCGGTCTGTGACTTGACATCAACAAACTTCTCCACGAGGGAGTGATGTACATCTTTGGTGAGTCCTATACGGACTCCTCTTCCGACCGGCTTCGGTAAGAACTTTGGTTGGGCATTTGCTTTGATTGCTAAGCGATTTCTTTTTTCTTTGCAGCGGACATCATTATGGATTCGGTCATGGCGGTTTTGAAGAGGAAGGCGGCCGCTCTGCCAGAGAAATGGAAGATTTGGGTATCCGGTGGAGAGATCCCCCGACTCAGTCGATCGACCTCCCGGAGAACCCGCCCCGGAGGGTTCCGCTTGGGAGGAGGAGACGGTGGCAACCTCCGGTCCAACCATCCGGCGGTCATCGCGCCGAGGCAAGGCGCTTGCTGCAATCTTCCCCGAGACGGAAATCAGGAGCCACCGAGCAAGGATGCGACGTTCCCGTCGACCTGCCGCTGCCGTCGTCTCGATCACATCTTCATCTTCCGATCAAGAGGCGCGGTGATCCGATTCGGACCATTTCGAAAGGAAGAGGAAGATCTGCGCTGATACCCCTCGAAAATTTGGCTAACAGCCATATGCAGCAGGCCACGAGGGTAAGTTTGTAATCTACCAACTTGGGTGTTCATTCTTTCCGATCGGCCGCTAATAACTATAATTTTCTTTTGCCAGAGATGGGTGGAGGTTTCCAACCGCTGCCTTGGTGGATGAAGAGCTACAGCGTAACTCCGTCTTGAGTGGCCCTTCCTATTCGGCATGCAGGAGTGAAAGCTCAAACTCACCGACTAGAAGAAGACAAACTGTGCCCATGCCTTGGCTGAGTCGAGCGACAAGTCAAGTCGCTGACACGAAAAACTCGCAAGAATACGGCTATCTCCGATCTGAAGAAGAACGCGTTGAGGCTCGCCTGAGTCAAGATAAAGGAGTTGAGACGGAGAAGGTGGGTCGCCACGGCAAAAGTCAAGAATCAACGAGGCCCTCACCGCTCCCAGTGCTTTCAAAGAACATCGGGATGCCGAGCCGAGCCGAGCTCGAAGAGCTACATCCGATCGCTCGAATTCTCGGAGAAAATCTGCGAACGGATGTACTCAGCCTTCGACTTGGCCATGACTGCCACTATGACCTATCTGAAGTCGAAGGGCCTTCTTCCGGAGTCCACCAATATTCCGGCCGGCGACCAGGTGGCGCTCCTAGATACCATCCCCAAGACCCTCTACGATTATATCGAGTAATTTTTGTAATTTGGCCGCTCGGCTAAATATGATCCCTTTTGTACTTAGGCCGCCCGGCCTGAGATTTTATTTTTAATGCAATGCTTTCCTTTCGCGCACTCCATCTTTTTGCATTGTCCTTTTGCTAATTAATATGTGTGTTGCCCGCTCGCCTATTATCACACTCGGCGATGCCCTTCCGCTCGGGCAAACATTCCAGACACGTAACATTCCGCTTTGCTAGCAAGGATCGCTCGCTATAAGCCGATAAGAACCTTTGGGCCGTAGAGTCGGTCGAACGATATTGGCAGAACTTCTCGGACACTTGCGCTCTTTCTTTTCGCCGAATATTTGTAGACGCCGGTCGCGATATTTAACGCCGGACTCTCTTCGCGGGCTCGATATTTAACTTATAGCTCGCCTCTCTCGATATTTAACGCCGGAGCTCGACGGCGCGTATAGACGCCGGCTCTCTCGATATTTAACGTCGGAGTCTTCGGATGTTTATAGAGACTCGCGGCGTCTCGATATTTAATCTCTCGATATTTGCGTGGGCTCGGCGGTCTTCTTGCGTCGACGCTCGGCGATTCCGCCGGGCTTATAAAGACGCGTCTTATGTCGCTCGATATTTCGTCGAGCTTTTAGACGCCGCCGCTCGATCGATACCACGGCTACGCTTATAGGCCGCTCTCTCGATATCGGACTCCGGCCTAACCCTTGGCAATCCTTTGAATTAATTTTGCTTCCGCATTACAAAGACACGGGTGACTAACATATACAAAAATGATTTACATTCTGCACCTTTCACCCGCTCAATAAGGCCGGAGATGATTCGCACTCCACGGTCGATGCCGCCCGCCTTCATCCTCCAAATAATAGGCTCCCGAGAGCTTTCAATAACCTTGAAGGGCCCGCCCACCGTGCCTCCCGCCGACTTGACTTTCTTCCGACAAGATCACCGACCGAATGATCCGGGATTACACGGTTGTAATTTTGCTTCATCCGCTGCCGGTATGCCCGCACGGACGCCTTGGCTCGCTCCTCGCCTACCAAATCCAGCTCCATGTTCCTCCGCTGCGTTGTCATCATCATAGCTCGATTACGGCCGGACCCGACTTCAACCGAATAACCGCCGCCATACACCAAATGAAGCGGTGGCCCGTCCCTTCCTTGAGTCGCTCGGATGGCCCATAAGACGCCGACACTTCATCCTACCAATTTCCTCCCAAATGGTCGAGCAAGCGCGCAGAATACGAAGAATTTCCATTGGCTACTTCGGCTGACCGTTGCTTTGGGATAAGCCACGAACGTGAAGTATTGCTCGATGCCGTAGCTTTTCACCATCCTCAGCTTCCCCGTGAATTGCCGCCCGTTGTTGGAAACCAATCGGCGAGGGATGCCGAACCGATGATGTGTTGCCGATGAATTTTTGACCATCTGTTCGGTGGCTAGCGCCTCGGCCTCCACCCACTTGGAAAAATAATCGACCGCCACTAGCAAAAATTTCTGCCCGGTCACCATCTGAAAGGGACCGACAATATCCATTCCCATTGGTCGAACGGACATGAAAGTTGATGCCTTCATTTCTCTAGATCTGGGAGAAGTTATGGCCCGCACGAAGGATACCGTAGAGCCCGCGTGCGGTAAGGTCGGCCAAAAGTATCCTAAGAGGATCTTCTTAGCTAGTGATCGTCTGCCCGGTCCTCCGCACGATCCTTGATATACCTCGTGGAGGATGTAAGCCGAGTCTTCCGAGCTCACGCATTTCAACAAATGGCGGGAGAAAGCTTATAAAGCTGATCGGCGATGAGTGTGAACCGACCGACCCTCCTTCTTAACATCCGGGCTTGGATGGTGTGGCTCCCGGGCGGAGGAACTCTATGATGGGTGTCCGCTGCTTGGAAATGTGAGGCCTTCCATCCGGTCGACGTCTGCCACCTGCTTGATGGCGAATGGCGTTATTGAGCTCGCGAGTTTGGCTAACTCATGGCCGCTTGATTTTCCGCCTGGGTATCTTCCGGACAATAACTTCTCTAAAATCAGCTTTGAGTTTCTCAAGGCTTCAGCGAGAGCTTGAGCCGAGCACTATTGATTTCAAGGTACCAGAGAGCTGCGCGCCAACTGCGAATCCGAGTGAAGTGTTACCCGACCGGCACCTGCAAGCCCGCTATGAGGGCCTCATACTCCGCCTCATTGTTGGTTGCTTTATAATCCAGAGGACGGATAAGTGCATCTTCTCTTCTTGAGGGAGAGTAACAATATTCCAATCCCGCTCGAGCCGAGTGGACGACCCATCCACATATATTCTCCAGGTTGCCTCACAAAATCGACCAAGGATTGCGCTTTGATTGCCGAGCGGGGCTGGTATTGGATATCAAATTCACTTAACTCCGTCGTCTATTTGATGAGCCGTCCGGATGCCTCTGGATTTAGTAGAACACGTCCGAGCGGGCTATTGGTTTTGACGATGATAGTATGCGCCAGGAAGTATGGACAGATCGAGCCCAGTGTAGCGAGATTCACATCTTTAAAATGTGACTAAGGAAATACATGGCTCTTCTCCGCTCGACCTCACTAAAGTCGAGCCGATTGCATGCTCGGTTGAAGACAAGTACATATGAAGTGGCTCACCTGGCAACCGGGAGTGAGTTCAAATATGCCTTCAAATCTTGACGCATTCTTCGTCCAAAGAAATTTTGTAGCTTGAAGATCTTGAAAAAGGAAGGCTCCGCTGGAGATGAACCGGACTGCTTATCCAACCCCCTTCCTTGTATTTCTTGGAGGCATATCTTGTAGAGCTTTCACCTTGCTAGGATTTGCTTCGATTCCCCGCACCTTTTGCTCCGAACAGGCACTTCGGGATTTAGCTGACTCCATATTTACGGAAGGTTTCCTCCATGTCTTTGAAGAGATCGACGGACTTAATGAGAATGTCGTCCACATAAACTCCCGATCTGCTCTCTCAATACTTTATTCATCAATGATATGTGGCCCCCGCATTCTTCAATCCGAAGGCATCACATTATAGCAATAAGTGCCTTCAGTGATCTTCACGGGCGAGCGGCACTTGGTGATAGCCCCCGTAGCATCTGATTAAACCAGAGTCCACTGATCTATCCGGGAGGATAAAAATCTTTCGCAAGCTTTGTTGAGATCCCGAAGTCTATGCACACTCTCCACTTGTTGCCCGGCTGAGACTAATACTACGTTAGCCAACCAGCTCGAGAACTGCACCTCGCGTTTATGGAATTCTGCTCGGCGCCGAAGTCCCTTTTTCTTTGCTTTATCGTCCGGTCGGACATGTAGCTCTTGCTGCGCTACCAACCAGGCGAAGACATCATGATTTCTTCTGAGGCATTCCTTCTGCCTCTCCTCCAGATCGGACGCTATAAAGGTTGTGGCCTCCGATCGGGTTGGGTGAATCTGCACTTCCTCTTTTCTTCATAAATTAAAGAGGGTGGCTTTTCGGTGATGGAGTTTACCTCGATCCGGCCTTCCGAGCGGAATTGGCCTTTGCTCGGACCATCTCGATGTAGCATCGCCGAGCAGCTAACCCCGTACTTCTCCCACTTTGTCCTCCACGGGAAACTTGATCTTCGATGGAAGGTTGAGACGACCGCCCGGAATTCGTTGAGGCCGGTCGCTCCAAATGATGACCACCACGAAGTTTGTTGTCCTTGTCCTCTGGCGGCTCTTCTCCCGGGGTAGCCATCATCACCAGTAAACCAGAGCGGAGTTGTCATGGACTCGATCAATTTGGTGATCGAACGCCTTCTTGAATATGATGTTGATCGAGCTCCCTATACGCGATGAATAGTGTAATTTGCTATTACCGCTTTGATGAAGCATCGTCGTACTTCCTCCAGTCCCGAAACCACCTGTCCTTCCGTTTGCCTGATGACCGCTGACGCCACCTTCTAGCTCGGTTGAGTCTCCTCACGGCCCGCCATCAATAACGCTTGATCTCGGAAGTATTGCTTTATTTTCCTCTTCCCGAGCGGACGGTCGAGACCGTTCTCTAGATTGCCTTGGAGAACGATGTCGATCGGGAGTTTGTGGCTGTCGCCTATCAGCTGCGTCCGATCGGCTTCATTAGTTCTCTGTCGCCTGTCGACTGAGGGAGACCGTTGTCCGACATTCCGGGGCACGGGATGAGTCACGAAGGGAAGTTTTGACAAAGACTCTACCACAAGGTAAGTTTGAGAGTCACGCTCATGCTTACAGTTTAGGATATCGTGGCAATTAGCATTAGGCCAAGTTGAAGTGTTAGATTTTGAGGGATGTCCTAAGGCAATCGCCTTACGATTTTTACTAAATATAGATTCACTATTTGATTGCATATTATATGTTTGACTATCTTAAACTCATTTACTGAATGCCCGTAATACAATTCATAGCATGAGAGAAATTATGATTGGATCATAACTAGTGATTATCTCTACATGTGCAATTATGAACGTATTAGAATTTTCCTAGTCATCAAATTGATGCATTTAGACATCATCAATTCTGTAAGACTAGCACGGGTTATACTCCTTGGTTCGCCAAGCAACAGTTTTCTCACTGGCTGGAGATATTATGATGCCGAGAGTTAAACGTGAATGCTAGTTATGGTAACTAGTTCATTGGAGTGACTCGCTGTAAGACTTCATATGATTATCTATATATGTGGATATGTCTGTAAAACTCTTACTGCAGCTTGAGTGCAAGTTTCCTTCAACTTAAGGTATACAAATTATCTTGGTCATGGAGACTTATACTTTGACATCTTAAGTAAGCACTTCATTGAGGTGTGGACTCGGGATGATTGGGTATAAGTCGAAATGCCTGAAGATATTTGGATAGCCCACAGAGGATTTATCTCTCCTTGCGAGGAGATGTATACCCTATGGCCACTTGTTAGGATTATTACTCAAAGTCTTTGGCCAAATCATCACATGTTAAGAGTACGAGACTCTTAGACATATGTACGAGTAATTTGAATTCGTAGAACGAGGAAGTATTACTTGGGCTAGGTGTGACGTAATCAGTCTAGTGAGGACAGACACATAGACCATGTCCTGAACTAAGTGGGTATAAGACGAGTGAAAGGAACAAGACACGACTCACTATAGCTGTTGAAGGGTTTAAAATTAGTTCTAAGATCAACAATAATTTTCTGGCTAATTGGGGATTATGATGTACTACTAGGTGTCACCCATGATCGTTCTATAATTAAGTAGTTAATTATAGATAGCCAAGATAAACGGGGAACCTATTAGGTTACACACACTAACGAGTCTCTAAAAGATGTAAAATAAGTTAAAGAATAGGATTCTTAGATCAAGAGATAAATATTTAGTTGGACCATATATAAGATAAATATGGAAATATTTGTCATGATGAAAGCGTAGATGAGCTACATCTCTTATGGTAGATGATCCTGTCCGAATGCCGAATCAACGGACGCTGGGCACGTGGCGCTTCCGGCTGCTGGCGTGGATCTTCGACTGGCGGCACAAAGCTCCGGCGAACCTCAAAACTCGTAGCCTGCGTACCTCCGGCGAAGAATGAGGGCATTTATATTGGGCAGCGAAGAAGGGTGTGTACGCGTACCCAGGTGTACACGTGTCCATCGCCCACGCCCCAGTACGGACTTGTCAGTGAGCTTCCCTAACCCATACTGCTACAGTCTTGGCATGTCCTCGATGGGACAGCGGAATCCCCCGCTCCCTCAACATTCGGCCGGACATATGCGGTGGTTTACTTGGGGAGATCCTCCATCACGTGCTTTACGGGGACTATTAGCAGTGTTACCTTATGGCTTTGGCCGAGCGTGAGGTCCGCTCGGCCCAGCGACCTTTTCCACTGAGCGCCGGAACCCTGATTTCAACAGGGCGCCTTTAACCATCAGCTGAATATCGTCTGGTCGGCCAATCGATCGGATCCATTCCTATCCGGGCGTTCGATTCCCTCGGTTGGCCGGCCGTCTGGTCGGACCCGGCCCTCTCCGGTCGTCCGGTCGGACCCGGCCCTCTCCGGATGGACAACTGCCACTGTGGCTTCCACGTGGCGTTGACTTCACAGGGCGGGGTCCCCTGTTCTTACTACCGGATCAGTAGAGTTGAACCATATTTGGTTTAATCATGAATTAGTCATGAACCAACTTGGTTTAGTTGTGAACCAAACCAAGGGGTTAATGGACTAAGTTTTGGTTAAAGGATAATGGGTTGGATTTGGACTTTCTAATCCAACTCATTAAAGAGGATTATATATAAATGTAATTAGGAGAGAATTAGACACAAGTTTCATTATTTGATTGATTGACTTTTGGAAACTCAATCCTCCTCTCCCTCTCCTCTCTCTCCCGCGCCCTCCCTCTTGTTGTCGTGACCACCACAAGGGAGAAAAACTCTCCCTTGTATGCTTCTCTTTTTCTTCCTCTTGATTTCTCTTCTTCGCTCGTGGCTAGTAACTTCCGAAGGAGAGGCTTGTACTCACAGAGTTATCTTGAGGAGCCCAATGTAGATACGAATAGAGGCAAGTTCGACAATGTCGCTACAATTGATGTCCTTCTCGTTACAGGTCAACCGTAAGGTATACCTAGCGTAAATTTACTTCACGTAAAATTTTAATTATGCTATCATTTTTAGCATGTTGTATTCTTATATTTGTGTGGTGTGTGTGATGTAATAATTAGAAATTATTATTGTTTAATTTTTTGTTGCGCATGTTTACAAAACGTGTTCTAGTACGCACCCGCATCGGGCATATCCCAACACTCCTAAGTTCTTGCACATTTAGACACAAGACATCAAAAGACAATAGGGTCTAACTCTAATTTGATTGATCACATTAAAACTATCACGAGGTATTTACATTAAGTACTTCCTTAGTTCGCTATGAACAACCAATGCTTGGTTGTGTACGTGATTTTGTCATTGTATCCTAGAAAATAAACGCCCATCATAACCTGAAAGCACAACTGGAGAAGGATGAATCTGTTTTAAGGAAACTGTTTGAAAGCATGTCTCGATATCTTCTTTTTTGTAACTTGGACTCTGCAGTCAAGAGTCTGCACTCAGGACTCGAGAGTTTGTACTCGGGAGTCTACAATCAGGAGTCTGCAATTCAAACTCTACAATTGGGAGTCTAAACTCAGAAGTTGGGAGTCTGCAACTTAAACTCTGTAGTCGTAAGTTTGCACTCGAGAGTCAGGAGTATGCATTTGGGAGTCAGGAGTCTGCACTCGGACTTTGCACTCAGGAGTCTGCACTCGGACTCTGCAATCAAGAGTCTGCACTTGGACTTTGCACTTGGACTTTGCACTCAGGAGTCTGCACTCTGACATACAAGGCAACCCAATTTTTCAGTCAACTTAGTCATCCCAAGCAACTCTTCCTTCCTTACTTGACAACCTGAGATTATCAACTCAGATCAACTCAACAGTCTGATTTGATCTATAATTTCAATTCGGACTACTTCCCTTCTCTCTCCGACAAGATTGTCCAACATATAATCTCACTACTCCATGTCAATAGTGCAATGGTTAGGTTATTTAATGGATAACTAAACTATCTAAGGTTTAAGTTTCAATTGTGGCGCACTACAGGGGATGTTTCCTTCGAGTGAGAAGCCGACCTAAGAATGTTGGCCATCTAGTTGAGATTCCATGAGTGCTTTTACTTTGGTGGTCATTTGAAAATTTTCATAGATTGATCATTAGTCGGTTCGAAGAGCAGTATATCTATATCACTAAAAAATAAAAAAATAATATCACTTACCAAATATATATTTTAAAAATCATAGAGTTAAACAAAATTGACAAACTCATACTTTTTTTTCTTGGTAGGCAAGAGGACCTATTTGATTTAAGTTTTTCTTTTCTTGGTAGGCAAGAGGACCTATTTGATTTAAGTTTTTCTTTTTTTTTTAGAAGTACTAGTCTTAAGAAATGCAACTCAATTTGATATATATATATATTTATTGTGAGTCGATGAGTTGCCCTAATTTGTGTTTCTTATTTCATTGAGTAAATTAAGTCTAATTTCGTGGAAGAATAAATTCATACTACTAGATATGAGATGAATAATTTTCTTTATTTCTCCACACTTTATTTCTTATTTAGAGTGAGAACAACAAAATTAAATATTTTTTAATAACTTTATAATAATATTCTTTAAAAAAAACTTTATCATTCTCATTCTTAAAAAAAAAAAAAGCCTAAAATAATATATAGATTATTTATTTATGAATTTATGTGGATGACTTTATTATCATTGATATCTAAATTTTTTTTTTAATTTAGTTCCCGGAAGTTCACCAAAGAACTATGCATGAAAGCTTTAGGCGAACCAGCACTGGACATTTATGGCCGTCTTTCTAGAAATCGTTGCATCTCTTTCGTCGGAAGTGCGAAATCTCCCGCTCCCGCTACCGCTACGACAAGCCGTCGCTCGACATTTTCGACTCCGCAGGCGGCGAGCTTGTCTCTCATTTAATCGAGTTTCGGTAAAAATTTCTGTACGACAGCATGACATCATCCGCTACCGTTGTTTGTGTTTTACGGCGACATCTACCGTTTATAATAGCGCATCGATTCGATAGGAGCATTAAATTACACGACAAGGTAGTTAAAACAACATGGAGTCCGTAGCTGGCATATGATCGCGGGCGCGGCATATTACAACGCGGAGATACAGGCTGATGTGAGTCATATGACCACTAACTTCAATAGCAGTTGCGGGACCCACCACTTCCACCTCAGGCCGAGTAACTGACCACGAAGCACGGCAGCACCGCCCTCGGACTGAAGACCGCCAGCAGCTCGTCGCCGCCCCCTGCCGCCGCCGCTGCAGCCGAGTCGAACCCCGCGCCTTTCTCCAACTCATCTTCCTCCACGACGCCCCGACGTAGCACCCTCCCCGCCACCACGCGGCAAACCAGTATCGTTCGCCGCGCCCCCAGGAATGCGAACTCCCTTTCCAGCTCCTCCGGCAACGCCGCATGCGCGCCCCAGCTTGTAGCGTGTGTCACGATCCCATCCAAGTCGGCGTGCTTCCCGGCAAACCCGTGGCGCACCACGGCGCAGGCGCAGCAGAACGGGTTCCTGCACACGCCCCCTGCCGCCCGGGCGTCCCACGAACAGAGCGTCGTTGTGCAGTAGAACCGCAGCCGCTCATTCCCGTCGGCGATGCACCTCCCGTCGGCGGCGCACCCTTTCCTCCCCGCGCGATCTCGGACGGCGTCGCGGTACTCCTCGTAGCGCGCGAGGGCGCGCGTCGTGTGGTGTATCTTGAGGACCCGACGGACGATGACCGGCGATGTGCCTCGCCAGCCCGACTCGAAGATGATGCGGACGATATTATGGCCGGAATCGGAGGGCGAAAGCTCGGAGAGGGAGTGCATCGTGGCCTGGTGGAGGTCGAGGAGTTGCGCCTTGTTCATGACCTCGCCGCAGGACGCGCAGGGGTGGATGGCCACGTCGGCCGAGACGGCAACGTAGGCATTAACTTTCCCATTTGGACTGCCATCCGGTGACAAAGCTATCAGTTGAATGGGAGTTGAATCGCTTGGTGGCGGAGCTTCTTGTTGTTGTTCATGATTGTCACGGAAGCAGAGGAAGCGGCCGAGATAGGATCGGAGGGAGAGAAATTTGGAGGGGTTCGGAGTGGAATGGGAGGGCGGACAGAAGTTCGGGAGAGAGGATGATGCGGTGATCTTGCGCTTCCGAGTTCGATCGTCTCCGTCACGAGAACGGAGGAAGAAGCAGGCAAGGTGGAGGAGGAAGAGGAAAGAGGAGGAGGAAGCGTAGAATCGCGCAGCAGTCATCGATCTGTCATTGGAAGAAGAGAAAATGGCAGAGGGAATAGAAGAGGATGAAGCAATGAAAAAGAGTCAAGAGGACGTCTTTGTCCCATCGCTGTTAAAAGTTCGATTCCGTCGGGTTCACCGTGCACTTGAGCCATTGGTTGATATTGGTAGACAGAAATAATCTATTTACAATCATCTCAGATTGACAGTAAGAGGATGGTGAGCAAGAGTTGCACGATAGAGAAGGAAAATGAGGAATGTTATCTTTGCCTGTGGTAAGTTACGCTCATGCATGTCAACAAAGATTTCAAAAAACTTTTAATGTGAAACTAAAATCCCATGTACAATTGAACTTTTTCTTTTCCTCCTTTTTTCATTCACACTTATTCAACAGATATAAAGTCGTCGAACAAAACGGAGAGAAATCAGAGCGCAATTCCACAACGGAAGCATCCTTCCCTTTACATTGGTCGATTGGTTAATCATCCATTGGACACTCGGTAGCTGCAGAAGCCCCCATCGGAGCCCCCATCTACTGAACAGCTAGCTGAAGGGCCAACACCACTTTACCGATATAAAGGTTGAATCATATGGTTCTGCAAGGAAAAATATTATTTTGTCAGGGTGAGAAAATAATTGAAAAGCAACATGATGCTGAGTAGTGAGCTTGTCGTTAGCTTTTGGATAAACTCAGAACTACTTTTTATTGAATTTTTTAATTTCAAGACAAATTTTAACGTATTAAATAATTGAAGCCTAGGTTT
The DNA here is from genome assembly GCF_018446385.1 of Zingiber officinale. NCBI lineage: Eukaryota > Viridiplantae > Streptophyta > Magnoliopsida > Zingiberales > Zingiberaceae > Zingiber > Zingiber officinale. Next base: position 19,416,091 of record NC_055987.1, on the reverse strand, counting down.
ATTTTTTAAAAAATAATTAGTTTGATCGGACACAGATGGCAGATCACTGAGGCGGTTCATAATTAGTTTGATAGGCAATATTTTTCCTATCAAACTTTACAAGGAATAAAATAAATATTTCTATAAAAGAAATTCAGAAGTTATGGACTTTGGTTCAGCGATCAGCCGGATTCGGTCCATGGCCCGGTTCTACGAAACTACGTGTTCCAACAGGCTACTCTACTATACACGCTACAAAACTACGATTTTGATGGCTCATGATGCCCTCAACGGAGATATTTATTCTAACGAAGTGCCCCGATGACGACGAAGAGCTCCTCTCCAGTCATCTTTACCGTCCAATTTGAATCTCTCGCCATCGCCCCACTTGGGGCGGTCAGGATGCGACCCACTTCCCAACATCTCTTCTCCACTCGTTCTATTCGCTCCTAGCGAAAGCTGAATCATGTCGATAAAGGTCGCCCGAGAGCTTGCCCATTAGGTGTTCGTCGCCATGCCGTCGACGGGAGTCTGCTTGCTCCCACTCACTTCATCTATCCCGGAGAAGCTTCTGCCGCACCGAAAAAGCTCCTGCTCCAGATTCGCCAGACGGAAGAGGGAACCATCCCTACGAGGAAGTTTGTCCCCTTTGGGTTGCCCCCAACATTGCCGCTCTCGATTCATCTTCCGCCTGCGTGTTCGGGCCCTAGGTGGTGGATCTGAACTAAAACCTGAGACTGTTAACGCCCCGGAGTCGATCTCGAAGTCGATCAGATTCCCAGATGTGGTCCAAAGAGAACTGGTTTCCATTGCTCTTCCTCTGGAGAGGGAGGATGAGGAGGAGGAGGAGGAGGAAGGGATGGGATGGTTGGGTTCTAAAGGTACTGGGTTGGAGTCGTTTCCTAAACGATGGGTGATTGTGATTCTTTGCTTCTCGGCGTTCTTGCTCTGCAACATGGACCGTGTGAGTCCATTTCTTCTCCGTAAATGTCCTTTCTTATTTTTTATGCTTTCTATTCTAGTGCTTACTTGGTGTAGCTATATTATCACGTGGTTACAGTCGTGGAATCAATTTCATTGTGTAGTAGTTGCAACGTCAGAAGGCATATCTGAACAAGCTATCCCATTAAGAAAAAGCTTGAATTGGAGCTGAGGTAGTAATTGATATGTCTATAATGGAAATGTGCTGAGTGGTGGCAAAGGTTGTGTGCATTAGCTAGTGAGAATTATGTACATACATATTATATATATAGTATGTATAAGTTATCTTATTTATACAATTTCTCTATTCACCTAAAATTTTCCATGTGGATGATTCAGATATCAACTTCCCCCATCTTGATGTCCTTTTCAAACCCAATTCTCCAAATTCATTCCTAGTCATACAATCTAAGGGCAAGTGGTGGCTCCACCTTCAGATGCAACAAATTTGGTCATTAACTTCATTATCTTAAGTCGCTTGCCAAATTTAAGTCCAAATCAATGTGGAGATATTTAAATGTTATAAAATGTCTCTATGGTCGTGTGATATATGATAAAGTTGTGCTATCCACTTTCCAACTTTTGACAAGTGAAAATAAATCTCGATTATTGACATTATCAGAATTTTCTTTGGTATGCCATAGTATGTATGCTATCAACGATTAAGAAATCACATTATAGTAAACTTCACAGGGAGATGCTTGTTTGCTGTTTCTGGAACCCACTTTATGATAAGTAATTTATTAGATGAACTGGCCTTAGATGAATAGAATCAAGAAATAGGAGTTTTAAGCAACATTTTCCCTCACTTTTGTTCTTTTCAAATTCAAGGACCAGCACCTATATTTTAATTGATTGCTTAGAGCTTTAACAAAAAAAAAAAAAAAAACTTTGTAGTTGACTATAGAATTACTGAAAATTAATGATTTGCTACCATTCAACAGGTAAATATGAGCATTGCGATCCTGCCCATGTCTGCAGAATTCAACTGGAATCCTTCAACTGTGGGGTTGATTCAGTCATCATTTTTCTGGGGCTACTTGCTGACCCAGGTTTGTCAATTCCATATGCATTGTCTTAATAGTCATGTGCAACTACAAATTTGAGAGCATCATCTTAGCACATTATTTTGTTGCAGTTTTAAGTTTCTTATATAATGTAATGGTTTGCTTGATCTATATTGATCTTGCAACATAAGGAATAGAAGCTGTTATTTTTTCTGTTTTCATGTTTAATATTTTAGTTGGATGGATAGCAAAAACTAGAGTATAAACAATAATAGGTAAAAATTGACTTAGATAAATATAGTATCAACCATAAAATAGATATAGGTCCCTTTGTGTTAGCTTAAGGTGAAACACAGTTATAGTGCCTTTGAGCTCCATTGTTCTTGGCATAAAAAGGCAGGAAGATCTTGATGTTTCCATTTCTTACTTATAGTTACACTTTGTAAAGCAATTTTTAATGCTATTTGATGTACCGGAGATGCTACTTGAAATTGCATAGAATGGCCGCCATATGGCTCAAGGATTATTGAGTTTCAAGCTATGCACTGCATGAGTACAATTTGTAATCTCATACTTAATACATTCAGTATTTAGTTGATACTTTCTACAAATAAATGAGCATGAGTATCATTTATGATGTATTGTTGTTGAATTTGAATGCTTTCCATTCTCCTAGTAGGTTAGTTTGTTAGTGAAAGATTTATATTTGTTTTTATTATGTGATTTGGTCCATGTAGATTGCAGGAGGTATATGGGCCGACATGGTTGGTGGTAAACTTGTATTAGGATTTGGAGTTGTTTGGTGGTCTATTGCTACAGCTCTTACACCAGTCGCAGCAAAGGTTGGGTTGCCTTTCCTTCTCATCGTACGTGTTTTAATGGGGATTGGTGAGGTAAGATTCAAACCCCACTAAATAGGACAGCTCCATAATTCCCATTTTTGGTTTCCTCAAGGAAAAGGATCATTTTTACTGCTGTGTATCTCTCCTAACCGATTGGTAGCTTGTTTAACTTCCTACTGCCTAAGTTGGGACAGTATGGCTTTGTCAGGGGGTTGCCATGCCTGCTATGAATAATATTCTTTCGAAGTGGATACCGGTAGCAGAGAGAAGCAGGTCTTTAGCTCTGGTATATAGTGGCATGTACCTTGGTTCAGTAACTGGCTTGGCCTTCTCACCTTTGTTGATACATAACTTTGGCTGGCCTTCTGTCTTCTACTCATTCGGTTCTCTTGGCAGTGTTTGGCTTACAGTATGGCTAACTAAGGTGCATCATGCAACATTTCTATATATGATTTTTTTTCCTTTTAGATTTGCACCTTTTGTGCAATATGTTTATCTGTCGAAGTACAATCAGCGTGTTCATTGAAAGTTTATTAACTTCTGTTGTCATGTGTATAACAGGCATATAGTTCTCCTGTTGAAGATCCTGAAATCAGGCATGATGAAAAGAAGCTTATCATTAGTGGCAGTGTGCTTAAAGAACCTGTAAAAACTATACCATGGAGATTAATCTTGTCAAAGCCACCTGTTTGGGCTCTTATAGTGTCCCACTTCTGCCACAACTGGGGAACATTTATTCTTCTTACATGGATGCCAACATACTACAATCAGGTTGAATGCATATGTTTGCCCCTTAACTTTCTGATGTTTTAGTTGTAACTTGAATACTATGTTTCCAATTACCTATTACCTTATGAAGTTTCACAGTAATTTTGTTTTTTTAAGTTTCCTTTCACATTCAAAATTTCCATAATTTAGAAAGATATTGATGAAATTGTTTTCAATCTTCCTTAATTAGGTTTTGAAGTTCAACCTCACAGATTCTGGTCTATTTTGCATTCTTCCATGGCTTACAATGGCAGTTTCTGCAAATTTTGGTGGATGGATTGCAGATACGCTTGTCAGTAGAGGCATGTCAGTGACTACTGTTCGCAAAGTAAGTATCATTCCTCTGCATCTATATACTGTGAAATCTTCCAGGAAAGTAGCACCATTTTCTCATGACAGAAAGATCTGTTCTGTGTTATTTATCAATATCTTATCTGATAATTTTAATTTATGTACCTTCTCTACTTGTATTTGATCATGGTCATCTTTTGGTGACGAAATTATTCTATCTGTTCTATTAAGCAATTGTGGATGTTTATGTTCATGTTTCATTCCAATCAGATCATGCAGTCAATTGGGTTCCTTGGTCCGGCTTTCTTCTTGACTCAATTAAGTCATGTGCATTCTCCTACAATGGCAGTATTATGCATGGTGTGCAGTCAGGTATAATTCTGACAAATGATAATATTCTGAAGTTTTGTCAGTATGAGTCTATCACTCAAACAAGCTTATTTGGTTCTATTGCAAGAATCTCCTCAGCATGATATTTTGCTTTGTTTGTCTGTATGCTTGGAAGTTATTTCTTGATTGAATCAGTCTATCCATTTAAGATGGGAAAAGAGAATATAATTTTTTGCATATCTAGTTGATGCAAATCTTTAAGCCCATAAGAAAGGTTGTATATCATGTGCCCCATCTGTCCTGCTGGATTGAAAAGTGAAATTAGTTGCATGCATGGTAAGGAGTAAGCATTTGTCATTGTTGCATTTTATTAACAACTTGTGATCTCATTAGAAATAATGGTGTACGTGACAGTTTGTTTTACTTTATGGGGTGGTTGTGTTAGTGAGTTGGTGAAATTGTCATCAAGGAATACGAAAAACTGTTATATTTCATTAATTTTGAAACCATGTGGACTTTGAAAAAGATTCACGTAGGGTACTGAATGAAAATTTCCCTATCGTTTAATCAGGTCAAGTTTGTGGAGTTATGTGTCGTTAATTTATGGTAACGGAGATGTGGAGGGTTGAGTTCTAGTAACTGGCCGGAGTATTGTACTAACGGTGGAGCGGGGAGCCCATGTTCTGAGTAAAAAGGACTAGGAGTCCAGGTGTACTGTGGTGGAGTAAGTTTGAAGTTGTAGAATTAGGGATCCTGCAATAATATATTTCACAAATGAATACTATAATGGAAAAATGTCTACAGCTCAAAACAACGCATCCTTTTGTTTCTCCTATCCTTGCCTTCTTCCCACCCTTTGAATCGGTCTTATGCATTTATGTGTTATCAGAGGGTTGGGCCTTTGGTCACCCAATAGTCAAATCAATGAGCCTTGAGTGACCCTGTCATGTGCTCTGATTGCAGTCATCCAATAAGCCTGCAATGAGATCCCAACAACCATACCTTAACACGGCGTGCTTAGCAGGTCAATGTAATCCTCTCTCAATGGTGCTGGTTGACAAGTAGCTCAATGGGGAGGGGAGCAATGTCACACATCCCAACCAACCAAGATGCACTGTGCCAGTCTTGATCAGATTGAGTTTGTTGTGGGTTAACTAGTTAAGTCTTTATCCCATTTATTTGGGTGAAGTTTTGAAATTATGACAGAGTAATAATTGTTCAGGAGTTGTCGTCTGGTAATGGAGCTGTAGGGGGTTTAGTATTGCAATGGACTGTGTTGGGAATCCATGTTTAGTTAGTACTGGGAACGCCAAGTTAAAAATCAGGGAAAGTAAACGAATGAACAAGCAGAAAAGTATACAACTAAACCTCTCTCACACTTTACTTCTCTTATTTCCCTTGTCTCAATCTGGCCAACACCTATGTATCGATCTTGAGCTGTTCAAAGTTTTAAGTGATCAGCTGTATTGAGGTCTTTATATGTATGAAACAGATGGCTGCATGCAATACAGAAACCGAAGTTTCTCTTTTTCTGTCTCTCTTTTATGAAGATCATTGTTCTCGTCAGCAAATATTAGATTCTAGAAAATTCTATACACATTAAATGTTCTCAATAGGCAAAAAATTCACAACCTTTAATAGCTGTAGACAAACTTTGCATTAGTCTGATATTGACTTAAGGCATCAAAGTTATTCCATCATGTTACTCTTACCTTGGTTTTAAGAAAAAGGAAATTATGTTCTCTTATTTATTTGGAAGAAAGTAGAATCTAATAAGAAATTTAATTTCATTCAACTTCTTGATTTTATTTTCATTCAAATCGTGTAAAAGTGGAAATAAAAAAGATTTGAGCCTTTAATAAGCACAATATGACAACACAATATTACTTCTCATGATATGGTTATCTAAGCCCGAATTTTGCATTTTACTATTTGTATTAGGGTTGAAACATGAGCGGTTTTTGAGAATTTCTTTTATATTTAAATGGTAGTATAAATTTTATAACTAAATGGGTTTGAGAATGAGAAAATAGAATGATAGTAAAAGATATTATTTGAATTCTGAGTTTGAAAATGACAATTTTAGAATGATTTCTAAATTTATGAAAAACAATCAAACCCATATAACTAGATGGATTTCATTTTCATTTTTATTCTCATTTCATCTTACTATCAAATACATATTCATAGTTATTCCAGATATTTAATCAAACGTCACCTTACATCAAATGCAATGACATACTGGCATTTCTCTCTTGTACATTTAAGTGATACATTATGTCATCAAATCAAGAATGACAATTTTTTAATACCACTCTATCAATTAGGGAACTGATGCATTTTCACAGTCTGGCTTGTATTCCAACCATCAAGATATTGGCCCTCGCTATGCTGTAAGTAACATGAACATTTTCAGATGCATTCCTTTTGAAGGCGTTATGGTAGTCCTAAAAAATTCTCGTTTATTCTTCTACGAATCATCCTGACTTCTAAAGAATCATTTTGGTGTTTTTTTTTGCAGGGTGTGCTTCTTGGTCTTTCAAACACTGCTGGGGTTTTAGCTGGAGTCTTCGGGACAGCAGCAACAGGCTACATCTTGCAACATGGTTTGTCTTACCTAATTTATGCAATTTGAACAATAGCGTTGATTTAACAGTCTAGTCGTAGAAATTGGATATGATAACTTTTCTACGGCTGACATGTCAACTAATGGCAGGATCCTGGGATGATGTTTTTGAGGTCTCAGTAGCACTCTACATTGCTGGAACTGTGGTCTGGAACCTATTCTCAACAGGGGAGAAGATTATTGACTAAAACTTATTTCTGGATAACCCGACACTTAAAATAAAGTTGGCGAGTTAAGCAAGCCTGATTCTTTTGATCTTTGGTCAAACAACGAAACTGCATCTAAATTTGTAGCACAGAAAACATCTTGCTCTTGCAGACGCCAATTTTTCTCCATGGGCTCCCAAATAAAAGCAAAGAAAAAGGGTATAGCCTACAGGGCTCGGGCAGTACTGTCTACCTAAGCTAATATCACCTTGAAATATGTACAAAGAACGTATACCGATTTTGTAATGTACATTTTCATGAATACTTCAATTGAATTGTACATGTAACGCAATTAAATTGGCCAAGGAGTTTCAGAAGAAAGGGGGAAATTGCGATCTTTTCTTTCATTCTCATGCTGTGAATACAAAGTAGATTGAGCAGAAAAGAACCGAACAAGCTTGCTTTTGATTGGGCATGTCAATAACAAGCACAGGCTTTTCTACAAAGAGTTAAGCCGACAAAACGGAGATGGCGCCGGACAGATCGGAACTCTCCCATACCTCTACTCCCTCCACTCCTATCCTGCTCACAAACAGCCGATTGCCGCAGGCTTCCATTGCCCCTATCCGCCCTCGTTTAGCATCCTCCTCCTTGTCGACGAAGTTCCTTCGATACGTCGCGCCAGCACTAACGTCGTCCTCGTTCCGCTGCCTGCCTTCTTCGCCCTCCGTTATCTGCGACCACACCTCCAATCCCCCCTCCTTGCCCACGAACACTTGCTGCTTATAGCAACGGATCACACTCTTGACCCCTTCGCCGACGCTCCTCACCCCCGCGGTGGCGCTCTTATCTTTCAGGTACACCCAAGGATCCTCCCCCAGCCGCCGCATGTCGGCAACCGCCACGTCCCCCGATCGCCAACATACCTTGTAGATGGCTGAACCCTCTCGGTCCACGTCCACGTCGGAGAACGCGTCGCCGTACCGCTGCGTGTTGCTGCCACCGCCGGGCTCGCTCGTTTCCCACACCGCCTTCCCCGACCGCGGGTCCCACAGCCGCATGTAGCCGGCATAGCCAAACGCCCCCGCGCTCACGGCCGCCGCGAAGATCAGCCCTCGCTCGCGCACGTGCACCAGTCGCCCCGGCGACGCCGTCTTCGCCGCGCCTCCGTTCTGCCGCCCGATCGTCTCTGCCGGTCCCAGCGTCGCCGGGTCGACTGCCAGGATGCAGTTCTCCCGGTGGGGGCATTCGAACGCGGCGTACAGAGGGTCGTTGCTGGACCACCCAGCAGCAATCGCGGTCACCCGCGCCTTGTAGATGCGTGGATCGCCTGGATCCGACCAATGGACTGATCCGACATGTTTGCCGCCGGAGACGTCATAGAAATGTAGGCCAGGGGATTCCAAGGAGCCGGTCGCGGCGACCTCTGGCCACACGCGTCCGATTGCAGTGATCTCGTCAAGATGGGTTCGAATGGTACCGGCGTGGGCGAGGCTCCAGTCGTAGGCGGAGATCTGACCGCCATGGGCGACCCAGACGGAGCCGTCCTGGAAAGCGGGGAATGGCGTCCGACGCGGGGCGGATGGTGGAGGCGAGCACGGCGTCGAATCCAACGAGTGGCGGCGGGGACAAGGCGGAGCGAAGCCGGCCGTCGACTCCGTAAAAGAGAGCCTCGTCGATGAGGTCCTGCTTGGAGAAGCTGCGGAGGGCGGCGGAGGGTAGACAACCGGAGCGGAGGAGGGAGAGGAGGGCGGAGAAAATCTCAGGGTCGCGGTCGATGAAGATGGGTGGGGGATCGTCTCGGGGAGCGGAGGCGGCGCGGAGGGAGAGGGCTGCGAGGAGGGAATCCGTGCCGCCGGATCGGAGAGTGAGGACCGTGGTCTCGAAGAGCTTTCCGCCGACGTTGAGCTTGACGCGATCGTTAGGGTTCCGAGGAAGGGAGGCGCCACCGGAATTGCTTGTTTCCATCGCCTCCCCTCTCTCTATCTTGGTAGAGCAGCAGCAGGGTCTTGCAATTAGGGCAGGACTTGCTCGCGGCAAACGTTGGAGTTGGTGTTTTTTGGTTGATTAATATTCGTCGAAACAACAAATGGACCAAGTGCATTAACGTTGACCCAGGTCAATTAAGCACCGTCCACTGAAACATCATCAAAAATATCCCATTTTAAAAATATTAAAAAGACATTAATCCTACTTTCTATTTTCAAATGACCTTTATTCTAAGAACATTTTAACAAGTTTAGCAAAACTGAAATTGTTTCAAAATAGAATAGCAACATTTATAAGAACTGTTTTTAACAATTTCAATTAACATAATTTTGATCAAAACGCTTTAACAGTGTATCCGTCTTAAATAAAATTATTCCAAGTTATATTAATTTTGGGCAAAACTTTAATTGTAAGAGTTCTAATCAAAGATACTTAAATAAAATTTAATTAACTTAAATTTATTTTAATCAAAATAGAACAGTTCTAACTAATTTTTAAATAATTTTAACATTTATTAAAATAATATTTAAGCATTTTTGTGTAATTTAAATAAACTTACTACAATGATAGAATAAAATTATTTTAAGAAAAAATAAGATAAGCATATTTTTATATTTTTTTAAATATAAAACATCATTTTGATAGTAACAAAAGTAAAAGGATTTTTTTTCTCTATATTTTTAAAAGATAAGGAAAAAATAAATATTAAAATTTTACATAAATAATTCGATGATGTCTAAAAGTGATGGAGATGATGTATTAGGTAGGTGGTGTTGCTGTTGACCGGGAGATGACTTTGTTAGGGAGAAATGATGACGTCTGGCATTCCTTCCCGTTCCTCTTTGCGCACACTCGAAAGAGCAAACAGAACGTTAAGGAAAAAACCAAGGAGAGGGTCCCTGGTGTAGGCCTTTCGACGCTCAAATCAGTACGGTGGCAAGTGAAAAATAGAGAAGATGAACAGTAATATTACGTATTCAAGCATAAAGTATCAAGCATACAACATACCTCGCTAACGGAGAGAATTCCATTTTTATATCATCTCTCATAACTTTTATAATAATGAGACGAGAAAATATATTCAGTGTCAGAAGATGTCTGATAATGAAAGGCATATCGTCTTCCTCCGAGGAATCTTACATTACATGTGTATGACCAGAGTTTTTTTAACCCCCATAATAATGATATAAGTTGAATAGCTACTCCCATAAGAAGGTTCCGTTGCCTATGTGTCAGATATTAGAATATTCTCTAGTGAATAGTTGTTATTTTCAGACGGGTTGTTGCAATTCCCTAACAATGTTGTCCCTTAAAAGTAATCCGACCAGTCATATATCCGACCGACTATATGTAATAAGATACTAATAAGAATGGGGAACTGAGTTCCTCTAGTCCAACCGGCAATTAGGCCGACCGACTATGATGCTGAAGATCTGATAAGTAATGAGCTAAGTCGGTTGGCCAGTCTCGTAGGTCCAGCTAGTGCTAGGACCAACTGACTGTATAATAAGAGACTGACTTTTGAGAGAAAAATGGAGCTCAACCACATAAATCCAACCGGCATTGGGTCGGCCGGCCTTGTACTGAAGGTTGTATTGTAAGGCTGACAAGTGAGGAGTTGGCTCCCATAGATTTGACCGGCGCATGAATACCGATCGACAATATGATGAATGTTACTTTATCATATTGAAAATTGTCTGGCAGTAACAAAGAGCTGAAAAATAGGAGACGATGCCCTATAAGATCGAATGACCCTTGTGGTGGCCAGTTATACGCCAAGAAATGACTGCATGTTGAGCGCCTTAACTACTATAAGTCCAACTAGATCTTTGTCCATCTGGTTGTATGTTGAGAGACTGCCTTAAAGGGTGAGTTGTCCGGTATACCTGGACAATGAGTTGAGCGACAAGTCTCTTTAGCTCGACCGACTTTAGGGTCGACCCATCATATACTAAGACTTATACTACTTATGTTTAACAATGGGACGCTAGGCCCCTTGAATCCGACCGGTCTCATACTGCAAGCCTTAGCATTAAGGGGTTTAACCCGGACTTCAACTGTATATGCTATGACTAGAAGTGCCACCTCATTATGACTTTGATTGCTATTTTACCTTGACTTTGACCGCCACATCACCTCTAGGCTCGTTTATGACATATCGCCCCAGGGCATGGTTGAGTTGGCTAGTGCAGAGCAGAGTTGCTACCATAAGGCAAAGGTTCGAATCTCGGCAAAGTCAAGGAAAAAAAAAGCCCTCCTCTGCACTGGCCAACTACAACTTCCTGATTTACCTCCTCACAGATGGTCGTGGGGCTGACCATGTGGGGCCGCTGGCGTGGCGGATTCCACCTTTTGCTACCATCATTTATGACATATCATATCACTAGCCTTCCCTTTAAATCTAGTCAAAGTAGGTTTGTAGCTGACTGACTAGACTTAAGTGTCTTATCCATCCTATCGTCCAATTTACTTGTACGACCGACTGACCGCACTTATGCTCATCTCTTAATGCTACAGTCAACATTGCTTTCCTTGAAAAAATGCTTGTCAGACACTTGGTACACTTAGTATGCTTAAGCAATGCACCGATGATGCATGGGAACATACATTTTAGCAAAATAATTTGGATTGTTTCATCCATCATAAATGTTCATTTATGGGTAAGCGTCATATGTCTCACTAACTCACTCTTTGAAACGACAGTTGACACGCACTTCTTCGTATGAACCAACGATGCTTCCTCCTTTCCAATCCAACGGTCGTCAATGATCAAGCTGTTTTGGTCAAATGGCTAAGATTAGAAAATTTCTCCTGTCTTTGCGCTTAAAAACCTCAAGTGTTGCAGAAACCAATTACTTGCACTTCATCTTCTTCAACCTTTTCTCCCAGTGATTCCCATCAATGAACATCCTCTTCTTGTGACTTGTATTCTCATTGCGACCTGTATTAGTAAGTCTCACCTCCGATCTTCCTTTATTCTTCTTTCATCTCCCTTCATCTATCCATGACACAAAAGACATTCACTCATTGATATACCTTCATTTGATCAGACTTTGATAGTCATGACTTAGAAATGCTATATTTATCCCTAGAAATCCCCAAAAACTATCACATCCACATTCCTACCTTCCAAAATCATCTTCATCCTCCTCCTCCTGGTTTTGTCACTTTCTTTAAAAATAAACTTTTAGCGGGTTTGTTATTTCTGATCTCCTCTTTTCTTTCTGAAATAAGTCGTTATTTCAACATTCCACTCCAACAATTTGCACCAAATGTCTTCCACACTATGTACAGAATGTATATTCTATTCCATACATATGACATTCCTCTATCTCCTCGTAACTTCCACTATTTCTCATACCTAAGAAATTAGAAGCGGGGTTTTTTTATTCAAGTCTCACCCCAAGGCATTGTTCTTTAAAGACTTGCCTTCTTCGAATAAGGGATGGAAGTCCCACTTCTATTTTATTCAAATGCCTATGTCTGTTTCATGGCTGATTGCCTAGAGATCTGACCTTCCTCCTATTCCTGACCTTGGGAATTATAAACACGATTTGGCCTTTGTGCTTTTCTTAAGGAAATTAGACGACATACAATTCAAGGGCCCCAAAGTACTACATGAAGACCTGCTATATTTGTTCGGCCTAAGCCCCATCCAAGCATTCCTTCCCTACTCTTTTGGTAAGCATTAACTGTTAGTGTAATCGACCTCTAGGCAAAGTGGAAGTCCTGGTGAGTGAAGTCAGGACCTAGTGAGTGAAGCTATGTGGTGGAAGTTCTAGTGAGTGAAGCCGGACCCTAGTAAGTGAAGCTAGGTAGTAGAAGTCCTGGTAAGTGAAGTCGGGTCCTAGTGAGTGAAGCTAGGTAGTGGAGGTCCTGGTGAGTGATGTCAGGCAATGAAAATCCTAATGAGTGAAGCTGGACAACCCTAGGGGAGGTAATCCTAGGTTATGTGACCGTCTGGTTTCCAGTCAACCGCGTACGGTCGACTGGACCAGCGAATCTTGAAATATGTTAACATTGTCTTACTTTACTGTTTTATCTATTGTGTTAACTCAGTATTGCAGGGAAGTTCAGCTAGATCGACGGGCTGACCGGATATCTATCATGAAGTCCAAATATGTCAACGGGCTGACCGGATGTCTGGTAAGACTGTAAGTTAAGGCAGACACCCGAAACTGCCTATATAAGCAGTCTTCCACCAAGAGCCAAAGACACAACTTGAATTTGCGATTGTTTTCTTGCGACTCCACGACGTGACTCTGACGGTCGAGTAACACTGCTCCGACGATCGAGCAACACAATTCCAATGACAGAGTTATGTGACTCCAACAACTGAAAGCGTAGCCTTCCAAAACTCTAGAAGTTGTTGGTATACTGTTATTTATTGCACTTAATTTATAAATCCGTTGTATCTGTCCTTGTAAAGATTTGCGAACTGATAGTAAATTACCCATCGAAAGCACTCTCACGTGCGAGCTTTGGAGTAGGAGTCGACGAAGGCTCTGAACCAAGTAAAACTTGGTGTATTAGCATTGATTTTAATTTTCTCTTCTGCTGTATACTTTAATTCGGTTTCGATTTTTGACTAACACTATTCACCCGCCTCCCCCTTCTAGTATGTTTCATAATCCAATATTAACAACTTAACCGTCATGTTATCAATAACTAAGGTCTTCATTATTTTATGCAGTGGATGCTATTTACGCGACTTTAGCGACCGAGTGTCTTCAACTGGAAGATGCTGAGCTAACTCGGCAAGAGTAAATTCTCCGGAACGAGCGAGAACAACAATCGGCCAGTCCTTTAGGCATGGCTTCTAGTAACCATGCAGTTGATTCCCGCATAGCGCCCATAACAGAGGAGGAGTTGCCTTCTGACCCTCTCCCGACATCAAAAGACTCTCCATCATCTGATCCCGAGGCACCCTTGAGGAGGAGGTGTAAAAGGTGCAACTCATCACCGTGACTTAAGTTCCTGAGGTATGAGTGTCTCTAATCAGCATGCCCTCCCCTCATCTTACACCTATTCGGGCAGAGACCTTGGAACCTTTCGAGCGGACAATTTCTGCTCTTCCCTCTGTCAGTCCAGCTCGAGAGGAGGTCATGTCTCTTCCGGGTGACTCTCCAATTGTACCAGCTCCACACTCACCCTCCCCCTTTCAATAGCTCCCCTTGTCGAAGCTCCACCCGCTGAAGCTTCCTCCAGCCATCCGAAAAGCTTCTATCAATTTTCGATTGTATATAACCTATCATCCACCCAGGCAACGACTTTTCCATCGGCTCCCAAATCGAACTGAGGTTGAATATTACTACAAGGGCCATTAACTCAGGCTTGGGACTTAGCCATGAGCTGAGCGGATGAACATACTTTAGCGGAGATGGCGGATGACTATTCTTATGATTTGACTATGGTAGGTTTTAACTTTTTCACCTTCCTTTATTCATAACATCTCTAATGATGTTTTCTCTGTAGCTTTGGGGAGTTGGGCTGAACCTATCCTGGTCTGTGACGGAATTGATCCCGAAAAATGAGGCCCTAAAGAGGTGGCTATCAAAGGTAGGCTCTATTTATGCACTCGATTCTCCCAGGAAAGCCAATTTCAACGCGACCACTTGAGAGAGTTAAAATAGCAACTTCAAGAGGCTCAGGAATCGGCGCAAGCTGTAGCAGAGAGAGTGGAAACATCATAGGCCACCCTGAAAGCCATTGAGAATAAACTAAGGTCTGAAATAGTCAGGTGGACTAAGGTGATGGCCGATTTGGATGAGAAAATTATTGAAGTCCAGAACCTCTCTGCTCAGCTAGAGGAGATGAAGGCCGCCCATGCCTCGGAGATGGGTACAAAAGGAGTCAAGATGACTGTCTAAGCCCATTTGTTATCCGAGCGACAGTAAAGGGTGGATGCGCAAGGAATTGAGCTAGAGTCCCTGTCATGCCCCGAGGGTATACTTGTCTGCTAAATCGGACGGTACCCCCTACTGTCTGTTGGATAGTATCACATGTAAGGGAAGGGGGTGAATCATGTGGTTTTTTAAAAACTTATCTTTTTCATTTTACAAAATAAGTACGCAGCGAAAAACTAAACATAAAAATAAAACAAGTAATAACTCGATTGGTTACTTAGTTCGGAGCCTTCGACGACTCTTACTCCAAGATCCATGATCTCGTGGATCGTATTGATGGCAATTCACTATAATCCTCTCTTGGAACTGCTGAAAGAAGAAAATAAGTACAATAGAAAAAATAGGATAAAGGTAACAAGCTATACTTTCCTTTTAAGCAATAATTAAGTACACAAAGAAAACTTTGTTACCCAACACTTGTAGATGATCGGATCAAGCTCGGTGTTGGACAACTCCTCAGCAGTAGTCAGGCGCAACAGTGTCGTAGCAGAGCAGCAACATGCAGTTAGAGTGATTGGAGCATCGAACAAATACGCAAAGGCTTATAGAAGAGTTGTCTTGAAAGCTGGTCGAAACACTCTTTTATTGAGCATTGGAGGCGCCTTCCATAAAATTAATGGTGCCTTCAATCCGCAAAGTTTTATCCCAAAAAATTAGTTCCTTATCATCACCGAGGTCTTCTGCATTATTCAACCAAAGGTGGCTTCCAAGCTCTTGAAAGGCATCTTCCAATGTCCTCCAATGCCTGACTCAAGGCGCCTTCCTTCGCATGGAATGCGCCTCGGTAACTGTTCACCTGAGGTATTTTGTACTCCTTTCATCCTGTAAAATGTGTTAGTTCAAAACTAAATATCTAATCTATAAAACAAAGTTAGCATAATAAAAATAAGCAGTTTAGTAATTAGACAATGTCTCCCTAAGATAAGGATCAAGTCAGAGTCTCAATTTAGGTTTTCGAAATGGACCTAAATTGAACCTACGCCTAAAGTTCCTTATTGGGACTCGCCCTCACTAAAATACTCTCCTCCAGTGCTTACCTCCACTTACCTGCCAAATATCTCATCCTCCATACCTGTTTGGACTTTCTCTGGTCTTGCTTAGTATCTGACTAAGCTGATCTATTAAGACTTACCTGAAATACTGAGTTAGTACAATAGATATAAAATAGTAAAAAAAAATAGTGTTAGCATTATTAATAATTTGCTGGTCCAGTCGACAACGCGTGGTCGATCGAAAATCAGTCAGTCACACATGTTTGGAGTTTACTCCTTCAAGACTTCTCATCTACGGTTACCTCTCCTTAAGGTTGCCCAGTTTCACTCGGTTACCTCTCCTTAAGGTTGCCTAGTTTCACTCACTAGGACATCCATTGCTTGACTCCATTTATCAGGACTTCTACCACCTAGCTTCACTCACTGGGGCTTGTTTTACTTACCAGGAATTCCACTACCTAGCTTCACTCACTAGGGTCCAACTTCACTCACCAGGGCTTCCACCACCTAGTTTTACTCACTAGAGCCCGACTTCACTCACTAGAACTTCCATTACCTAGCTTCACTCACTAGGGTCTGACTTCACTCACCAGGACTTCAACTTTCTAGGTTTACTTGCTAGGGACTAGCTTCACTCACCAGGACTTCCCCTTACCTAACCAAGTTAGGACTTTTCCTTGCTAATCATTTAGTCCTGACTAGACTTCTTTATTTCAAATATCAAGTCATGTTTAGATCAACCCTTGGCCAAATTGACCAGACTTAGGTACATTATCAAATATCAAAACCTTGGAGGTCGATTGCACAAATAGTGATAATATGAGAAATAATCGATATGAAACCAATAAAAGCCAACACAAACATCGATGCAATATAAAATCGCAACTCATAACAACTAATGTGTATATGTATACATGTACATGTGAACATAAAATTTGATTAAGAAGTACAACCATAAATAAAGACAGTGGAAAATAAATCAAACAGCTCAAAAAGAAATCTGAACTCGAGTGGGATCGATAGCCAGTACTTC